>NC_057795.1:312357379-312957379 GCF_018294505.1 Triticum aestivum | reverse complement strand
CACCGCGAAGTTAAAGCAAGCACCTGGGATGGTGGTTCATTGCGAGCGAGGTCATCAACTCCAGAGCAACGTTTACCGTCTCCATCTGCTGACACTGCACCCTTTATAGCGCTGTAACGTGTCTTGCCTAGCCGCATAGAAAGCTGGCACGACTTGTCTCTTTTCTTTTTGCTTCTCTTTCGGCAGGACTCTGAAATACCCTTGCATAAAAACACAATAGTGAGAGTATGGGTGAAGTGTGTGCAGAACTAGTGCACTGTAAAAGTAGCAGATAGCAGGTGGCTGAAAAATAAATGACAGGAGACATATGATAGCTCTACAACATTGCATGGCAAACAAAATTAGATTCTACTCCGTATGATTTTGTAATATATGAGCACAGGAAATGCAGGTACTCCTCCAGCACACCACCACATGTGGTCATATCTAAGATAACAGTCGACTAAAAATAAATAGGTCAGTCGATTTTTTAATGAACCGTCCGATCTATAAGGAACGGGCAGATGGCCTTCGTCTACCTCCCGCCAGTCACTGTTGACGATCTTTCTCGAACCGCCAGCGACCACCGGCCCAGACCCGTGCCTCCGCCGCCCCGCCCTCCCATCGACCTCACACCACCGCCGTGCTTGGCAGCGCCCCCAAGCCATCCCTTTAATCCCGGCCGACCTCCAGATCGGGCGCCAGTAGCTCTAGGCTGCAGACGCCCCTAAGATAAACACCAAGGCGCTGCTTCCCCGGCGTAATAGTCGTACTAGCGCCTGTTACGCCGGGGAATGCTTCCGTTAATTGGGAATCAACTGGCCAGAAATTGAAATTCAGGGGGGCGACGGACCTCTAGCTAAGGTGAAATAGTATATGAGGAGAAACCTTGTGCATCGCGAGTTACTAGGAACATCTAGTATCAAGAAGAAGCGGTCAACTAGTGTCTTCTGTGGGATGAATACCGTGCAAGCAGAGACGTAAGATTTGCACGAATAAGGGAAGAGGAGTACCTTCTTCGGTTGCCGGTGTGGTCACCTCCACATGTCGCGCCGATCTTCTTGTTTTTACCGGGGAAACCGATGTTCTGGAGGGTGCAGGCTTGGACGAACCCATGGCCAAATTGTTGACTGTGTTGCCGTGGCCGTATGTCGGCGGAGGGGAAGCAGATCCGAGGCGGCGAAGGACGGCGTAGCAGGAACAGCTCCGGTGCGGTGGAGGGTGGCGAAGTTGGAGCGGCAGCGGTGAGGCGCAGGACGGCGTGGTTGAACTGGCTCGGGTACGGACGGCTCGGCCTCGGCTTCAACTACTAGCCGTGGAGGGCGTTGCGGTTGAGGTTGCGGTGGACGACGACGTCGGGGTATCGGCTCCGGCGTGATGGAGGAGGGCGGCGGTTGATGGGTGGGATGGGGTGGCGGACGGAGGACGCCGGGGTTTCGCGGCTGGTGGAGAGGTAGTTTTGGCGCCCACGGAGTACGAATGGGGAATCGGACGGGTGGGGGGAACCATGTTTCGGTCTGGGACGCGCTTGTTTTTGGCTTTTTTGAACAGAAGATGGGACGCGCTTGTTTGAAATTTGGGGAAAGTACAAACTTTGCCCCCCTCTTAAATTTCGGACCTACTGCGGGTCGGGGGTAGGATGGTAATCCCAGGTGTCCCAAATAGTGGGCGGGAGCGATTTCGGCCGCGCGCATGTGTGCTTAGGCGGCCATTGTGTATGAATGTTTTTCGGAGGCGGTTGCGTGGCGTCTAGATGAAGCTACAAACCTACCCCGGTTTAGACCTTTGGACGTCGGGCCGGTAGGTTTCACAGGTCGGAGTTATTAGAAAAGTAATTTCCTTGTACTACCAAACATTGGTCTCACGCGGTTTCGGGCGAGTAGAGGCTCTTTTGGCGCTTCGTTCGAAATTTTGAAACACAAGCATTCACGTTTAGAGTACTCTTGAACTATGAGGATTGACCTAAATAGACAACGTTATATTTGACCTTGTATGTTTGAAAACCTCATTAAATTATCCGCTTCCTTTTGAAATTTTGACACTTGAAAATCCTATAACTACGATTATTTTGGAATGGAGGAGCTAAATTTGAATCTATTTTGTACACGACTACATATGCTATTATGTACAAAATCAGAGCAAAGATTGGTACCCCCATAGTTTAGGTATGGTTTACAAATGCCATGATATCAAATTCAAATAATTGAATGGACTTCATGTTGAATTCGATTTTTTTAAACCACCTTAGGTTGAATTCAAATGTATGCTAGTTCATAGGTAGCTATTTATAAATGTCCATTGTGTAACTTTCGTATGTATAATGTGCTTTACACACACAACATGAACTATACTCACGTTTATATTCGATTGCTAAAGCGATGCATTGTCTGGAGTTCAAAATACTAACTATGTGGATCAATTGTGTCGAATAATAACATAGACATGCTCAAATTCGATAGAATCTAGATGTCTGATGGATCAATGACCGCTCCTTACGCGAATTGCAAATATCATGATCCCATCCTAATATTTGGATACAATTTATATCTTTAATCAATGTGTAGAGCAGTCTTTTACGTGTAGTTTCACTCTCCATCGGTGGTCTCTCACACATGCTCACACACTCTCTCCCGAGGTGTCTTTCTCGCACACATTCTCTAGATATAACCCTCCCTCCCTCTCGTAACCATTTACAACTGTTTTCACTAACCTTTATCACAAGCACTCTTCCTCTCGCAAACATACACACGCACAATCCTCATCGACCCTTTCTATATACATGGACCTGCCTACGTGTCTCATGTACGCACATTATCTTTACGCCTGTCTCTCACGCATTATCTCACACCTCTCTTCCTAATCGACGAGTATGATTCTAGCAGAGCATTCTGTAGGATGCCCCTTAAAGTTAGGTTGGATGAATAGTAATATCAGAGATAAAGGGGTTACCTTAGTCCGAGAACCTAGGGTTACAAATCCTAGCCGGCTTTGTCAGTGGACACAGAGTCCTTCACAATTCTGCTATCTTTGTCTTGTACGTCTAGTCATCCATGGGTCTTCCTAAATGTGTCATGGGCCGACAAATGTGGCGCAGGACGGAACCGAACGAAGGGCCTCACCTCGACCCACCGGACCTCACGCGGTGACACACCCTCTGCCCCCACGTCTCATTATCTTCTCACACCCACACATACCAACACAAACACCACACACACAGAAAATTTCTCCTGGTGCCTCTATTCCCTCCCCCCTTGCATATACACACTCAAGGGAATGGAATCTCTTGTCGTGACGTCATATTCGTCTCTCTCTCTAGACCACCCTCATTTCTCGTGCTATTTCTCCCACGCCCCCCCCGTCGGCCCCTCTATCCATGCCTCTCTCGAATACGTAATACACACACATACCTCTCTAGGCCCCGCCAAATGCATCAACTACACATTCACACATGTTACATCACGTACCCCATTGATCTAAAAAGCCCTCTCTTCACGTTTATTTCGCATACAACATTCCTTTTGAATAAAGTGTGGCCAAAAAATTATTTTAGAGTTTCTACATATATACAACATTACAAAGTTATATGGAGGAGTACGAACGCTAATTTGCATTGCATTGTGCCCACAATGATATTTATTCCGCACTGTGAATTTGTATATTTTTATACTATATACAAAGTTAGTCATAATAAAGAGAAACGAAGAGCATCTCTCTCTCCATCGCATACCCCCCCTGTACGCCCCTTTCACGTATGCACACAAAACTATCTCCAGGTCCTCTAAAAGTAAGCCCCCAGAAAATTCACGCGTGTTTCATCTTTCTCTCGCGATATATGCAATGACGATCATTGTATTTGAAGCGAAAGCACGATACATACATTGGACTTCATAATCCACTCATTACGGTCACCGTTTACGTTTAGTGGTTATTATACAGTCACGGGCTCACCGTACAACTTTGTATTTGCTCATGACATGACTAGTTGACCAGTTGAACGCTCCACGTGGCACCTCTAGTGTTGCATCACATTATCTCACTAACATCGTGCCCACCTGTCGACTTGTATCTACTCTACATCTACACTATTATAAAATACATAAAATACACTCTTATAAAAAACAGAGTTGGTGATGATGGTGTGCCTGCCATCCTGCAATATAGGCCGTCCGATTTATATCTGACGGATAGGAAAGAAACTATGGCAATTTTGCAAAAAGGTACCCACACACCTCTCCACATTTGCAAATAAGGCCTTCCCTCGTTCATCCTTTTCTCTCACAAGATAAACAAGTCATACAAATGCATCTTGATGTTACGTGCAACGCACGGGCATCTTGCTAGTAAGAATGAAAACAAACGACAAAAAAATATTTTGACGGTGGTGCGAAGTCATGACCGCGGGCACAGCGGACAAGGTGGCCTTGTATTGGTATGCTGAGCCGTCTGTTTTAACACACAGGAGCTGGTGTGGTGATTATACACACACGCACGCATGCACACGAACTCCATCCACGCAACACTCACACAAACACATGCACCCACGCACGCACGCAACACTCACACGTACACACGCAGCCACGCACGCACGCAACACTCACACGCACACACGCACGCATGCATGCACACACCAGTACACCACACGACCAACACACACTCTCACGCTCAAGTGCTCAACCTACACGTGCATGCGCACACATCAGGCCCTGACAGACACATACACAACCAGGTGATTCCCGCGCACGGGTTGGAGCCTTGTCGCGCCTGCGTAAATTTGTGTTTATCTGACCTTTTCCCTATGCGAACTGACAGGTGGGACCCACAAGGAACATGGTCAATTTAACTAGTCAACATGGCGCCACGCAGACTATTTGGCCGGTCAACAGAGTGCAATCCGATGCTGAACTGTGAGCAAGTGACCGGATAATCACCGCAAAACGTATATAGTGACCGTAATCAGCTTATTCTGAAGTTCGGTGACCGTATTACGCTTTTCTCTCTGTAGGCCCTCCAAAACTACATCTCTACACGTTCTCGCATGTTACATCTAACAACTATGCAATACAGCACTACTACTACACTCTAACACAATAAATCATATGTGTTTTTAGTTTTACTAGATATCATATTGTTACTTATAATTATTCAGTTTGCATACATTAAAATTGCCTTTGAAATGTATGGCCAGTATCATCTACCGCGCGGGAAAAATCCCGCCCTTTCCTGTTTAATCGGGTTTGTATCGATGGATCGTGCGAAACAGCAAAACTATAGTACTATACAGTACAAGTGACAGTTCACTGGGCCGTCGTGTCGTCTACTCCTCCGTCGTAAGAGTGGAGCGCTCGCTTTCATAAATCTTCTAGTCCCTTTCGCCGACATGTGGGACATCAAGCTACCGGGTCCACGTGCCATACCGGAATACAGTGCAGAGCAGCCGGGGTGAAGCACCCCAGTCATGGCGCCGGCGTAGTAATGAGCAATGAGGCGTCAAATCACAAAGCTGCACCTTTCCCGCAGTTAAGTTGGAGGGACGAAGTAATAATGCTAAAAAAAGAAGTTGGAGGGACGAAGCAACCATCATTTCACTCGTTGCTGAATCCGCTTCTCCCTCATCTTCTTCAACTTAACCACGTGTTGCTTCTGCCGTTGTTCTGCCTCATGTGGGACGCGGATCAGCTTGGTAAAGCACTGACACGTGGGACCGCATGTTAGCAAACCGCCAGGACAACGTCCTCCGAAAATAAGAAACCTCCCCCGCCATCCGCGCGGCAAAATCACCTCCTTTTTACTAATCTTTGATTCTATAATTTTTTAGATCAATATAATTGAGATTTGTATAGATAGCACACAGGAGCAAAACCAAGTGGTACGGTTAAGGGCATCCACAATGTGTAGCCAAATGTGAAAATAGCTTTTGGCATCGTGGGAACCATTGTGGACGGTGTTGCCAAAGCCAAAAAGATGGAACCGAAGCTCCCTGATTGATTGATTGAAGGAATAGAAAAATGCAACGTCTCTCCTCTTTCTCCCATGCTTGGACGCATGTAGGAGTAGTAAGTATAGAGCACAGAGTCTACTCCCCTGTCCCTTCTATCACAAATCACAAAGCAGTGAGGCGTCAAATCACAAAGCACGGACGAAGCAACTATCATTTCACTCTTCGCTGACTCCGCTTCTCCATCGTCTTCTTCGAGAAACCATCTCACCGCACTAGTACTCCTAGTAGTAGTACTAGTAAAGGACTTCCTGGATGCAAATAAGGCGGTTGTCTCGGCTTGCAGGCGGCACTTGCGAACGACTTACCGTGGTCTCCCTCAATGGTGTTCTCCGTCGAACGCACTTCGCCAAACCACAAAAAAAAAGTCGTCGACGTCACCGCAATGGGCAAGGAATTCAAATATAGTTACTACCTCCATTTTTTTGTACACAAGGCCAGTATATCAAAATTACAATTTGCAAAGGGCCACTAACACTAATCGAGGCAAAATTGATGGGGTTAGCAACCAAGGACATTAATATCCCCTGCATGCATGCGGAAGTGAGAAGGTTCGTTTGCATGGCGCTGCATTAATCAAGCGATGAGGAGTGATATGTTTAGCTCTTTGGTCTTTCGAGAAAGAAATACACATTAATTGACACATGAAACGAGGATTTGTATCGAAGGAAAACCCCGCCTTTCTTTTTTAACACTAGTACTCCTAGTACGTACGTACTTATCCTGTTTGGGTCTAGGCCTTGCATTGCCAAACTTCGCCACACATTTTTGCCAAGCTTGCCTAAAGTTTTCAAAATGAGAAGGAGGTACACTTGTGCACGGCTGTCGCGGTCGCACCGCACCCTCACATGGTTGCTCCTGCACCCCTCACACAGTCGCTCCTGCACGCCGCAAACCCAACCAAGGGAACGCACCCTCACTGACACGTGCTGTCGCATGTGAACAAACCAAACTCAGCCATCCTATTGCTGACACATAATTTTCGTTCATAGAGTATGTTTATCCAACCAGAGTATCCGTACGGCCCGTGCGGTGGTCTGTTGGGGAAGAAGAAGAGGTGAGGAAGAAGGAAAGAAGGGTTAGGAGACGTAGGATATTCATCCAACCGCCTGAAATGGTAGACTGACCCAAGTCAGGCGACTTGCATAACAAATAGTATGTGTTTACACAGTAAAAGATCCATAATAATAAAAACAACAACATAAAGAAAAACTATCACTGCTCGTGGAAAGAGACGGCCTCGTCGTCTTTGGCTGCCGGCGTGAACCAGCCGTCGCTACCGACGTGTGTCTCCGCACCGTGGTTGTCCTCGGCCTCCAGCTACTCGTTCAAGCGGAGCGTGTGGGTGCTCTGCATGGACGAGAGCACAGCCCGGTTCAAGTCGAGGACGTCCGGTTCCGCGTGCAGGAGGGCCTCGATGGCAGCGGCATCCGCACGCTCCGCGTTGAGTCGAGCCTCCGCTGCCCGGTTCAAGTCCAGGACCTCCGGTTCCGCCTGCAGGAGGGTGTTGATGAGAGCGGCATCCGCGCGCTCTGCGTCGAGTCGAGCCTCTGCCGCCTGGTTCATGTTCAGGATGTCCGGTTCCGCCTGCAGGAGGGCCTCGATGGCAGCGGCATCCGCGTGCTCCACCTCAAGTTGAGCCTCCGCCGCCCAATTCACATCCACGACATCTGGTTCCGCCTGCAGGAGAGCCTCGATGGTAGCGGCATGCGCGCGCTCCGCATCGAGTTGAGCCTCTGCCTCCCGGTCCTCCTTTAGTATCGCCATCTTGAACCACTGGTCCGCTTGCACCATGGGGGACTCGAACGCCGGCACGAAGTCGACGTCCATTGTCTCATACCCATCGGGGGCCTTCTGCGCCCCGACCTCCACAGTGAACATTGGATCGGCTTCCTCCTCCTCGTAGCTTGGCTCCAGAGAACTCGGGGATTGGCCCACCGCAAAGCGAGCTTGGGAACGGAGGTCTGTGGCGCCGACCGCCGCCGCCATTTCTGTGCAGCGCTCCGGCGTCAGCATCTTGTAGTAAGTGATCTTGCGGCGCACCATGGCTTTCCGGCGAACTAGGGGACGCTTGATGCGGGCTAGGGGATCGAAAGGTGGGAGAATGGGCTGGAGATTTGGTGTGGTTTTAGGGCAGTGGCTGGCGTAAGCCGAGCAACGAAGGTTCTGGTGTGAATAGTGGTTCCGATGACGACCGGTCAATCGGTTTTGACTGTACATCACTCTTGTCGCGTTCGCATTGCAACCCAGCACGCTGGACCCTCCACGTCGCTCACCGAATGGAACGCGCTTCGTCTTGCGTTTTCGCTCGCTTGTGGGACCGCAGTTGAGAGCAAACCGACGTCCCTCCCCCTCCCCCGCCCGCGTCATTTATTATACCACCACTCCCTCCGTTTTATGCGGAGTAAATAAAAACAGAGGGAGTATACTACGGATGAGGATCCCCTGACGTGGCCGAACCCATTGAGTAACTGACATGCGGGGCCTAGCAAGCATGGGGTCCGCCAGTAAGTGACCGAAAGGGAGGGTAAGGCAGGGATACCTACGTCAGAGGATCCACTTCCACTATACTACTTTGACCAAATGTTAGAGTAATAATATATGACATGCAACTTACACAAATGTTAGAGTAATAATATATGACATGCAACTTACACAAAGCATACAGGGTCTAATGCGTTTTTCGAGGCTAACTTTGACCAAATGTTAGAGTAATAATATATGACATGCAACTTACACAAAGCATATGGTCAATTTCGTATGTGAAAGGAGTTTCCAATGATATAATTTTCACATTATACATCTCATGTACTCCCTCCGTCTAGGTGTGTAAGTCATCTTACGAAAACCAAATAATCCCAAAACACGTAGGCGCGGTGCATTAACTTCTACCTCGTTTCTTGTTTCTTGACATATGAACCAATAAGAGATGAGGGTGTGCATGCTTTTAATGACCTGAGACTATCAAACATGACATGCAGTGGTTAGTTCATTGCATGCAATACTATTAATTAGCAAATAAACATTAATGTCTCTCGTTTTCCCCTCCTCCTTGGTCACGGTGCACAGCCTAAGATGACTTACTCACCTATGTGAAAGGAGTACTATTAATCTTGTCAATAGTCAAATTGGAAACCATCTCGAGTACAAATCTAGGAGTACGTACGAATCTAACAATATTGATTGGGCGTTGTTGAATGTTGATACCTTTTTTATCATAGTAGAGATACTTTGACTACACATAAAACTTATATGTAAAGTAGAAAGGATAGGAGGGAGTATATTGTACGTTCAAAAACGAAACGAACATTGAATACCCTTTATATATGATTTGCGGATGCTATGATCACCGGTTCAAAATTTTGAATCCGCCTTAGGTATCACGTGCCCCCACTCGTTCCCTCTCGATTTCATCTCGGGGTCCGGAGATCTATTGAAAGAGGACTAGGGTGGGTACATGCGAATGATACTCGGCGGAATGTTCAAATGAGGCATGCGGGAGGATGGACTCGACTGGAGGGCGACATGATCGATGGAGAAGAGGGTTGGAGAGGAATGAGAAATAAGCAAACGCCACATGATTACACTTGAACGGCTCAAATAAACAATAAGTTGTCTCGCTTGGCCTACATAGTGAAAGGCCTAATGCGCAACGCGGAGCACTGACGCTCGAATATGGCCGGGAAAACAGGGAAACCGACATGTGGGGCACACCCGTCGGGACGACGTAGCGCAGACTAGTCCAATGGAGGAGCTGGCCCACGACCTCCTCGCCACCGACAACCGTTCATGTGGGTCGTTGGGGCCAACAACGGGGCGCAGCTCCAGCACCGCCTCTGGACACGGCGACCGCGGTGAGCGACACGCTCATATCATCGATAGACACGGTCGGTTTCAGTGTGCCGAGGGTGGCGTTTGTGCTGTGGCACGACCAACGGTATGTTTGGTTTGTGCCCAAGGTTGCCCCATCAAAGCATTGGGTAGCCAAAATTTTGGTTGAGGTATTGGTTGCCCATGATTTGGCCGACATTGGCAAGAAAAATGAACTAGAGTTGGCTAGAGTTCATTGGCATGCCAAAGAAATGGCAACCATCCAAACAAAGACCAATCTTTGGGTCATGACCAAAATTTTGGTAAGGTGCACTTTGGCCACAATCCAAACATACCCCAACACCCGGCTCGTCGAGGATGCACGGGGCGCCGCGGCGCGTCCGCGGAGTGGTGTAGCACGGCCAACTGCATCCTCTGGACCTGAGACCATGCCGGATCGTCTTGCTTTTTCAATGACATGCGGGGATCGCATTTGAGCAAAGGGCATCTCCAACGTTGCCACGACCGCAGCTGCCTACCCTGGCACACCAAAGCCCTCGTCCCTCACGCCGTCGCGTGGTGCGTTCCCAGCCGGCGCCAGCTGCCCGCATTCATGCCGACCGTTCGTATGTCGTCGTTAAGAGGCTCGGTGCCCGAGGAACCAACTCCGGCGACTTAATGACGCACCCGGACGCTTGGCCTCACTGGAATGCGCTACTTAAAGCGGCAACGCCCAGCTAACCTCCACACCATAGCACATCGTCCTCCTACCTGTCACCACATCCGCCATGACCGCAAGTGCAAACGCTCTGCGGGAGAGCTTGTCTTCGGGGATGAAGCTCAAGGTCGCCGCCCTCGCTCAAGTCGCCTCTCGCGACGCAATAGCGGTGTAGCCGAACGCGGACGCGACTGCACAAGCAGTGGCCATGCTGGCGGCCGACGACGGGAGCACTGTCAGCCATGTGTCCTACTTGCCGCCATCCAACGTCCGGCACCGCCGAGGTCGGGGACTCCTCCGAGGATGAGTAGGGCATGGGAGGCGGCAGGGCATGGTCTGCCAACTGGCCAGTCCGTATCCCGTGTTCTAATCTTCCTCGCCGGAGACCGCACCTTCACTTCACGGGTCTTGAACCCCGCCCCCGTACATAGAGATCACAGATGGAGGACTTTGGTCGCCGCCGTAGAATAGGTTTAGGGTCGGGTTTCTTTTATTTTTTTGTCTTATAAAAGTTTGAAATGTGATGAAAATCTGCCATGTTTGCATTAATCCCGGCCGGTGTATATGAACTTTCACAATAATATACATATTGTAGGAGTACTAGCAAGATGCCCATGCGTTGCACGGAAGATCAAGATCTTGTGGGAGAAAAGGATGAACGAGGGAAAGCCTTATCTGCAAATGTGGAGAGGAGTGCGGGTAAATTGTCATAGTTTCCTTCCTATCCGTTAGATATAGATCGGACGGCCTATATTGCAAGATGACAGGCACACCATCATCACCAACTCTGCTTTTTATTGAACCGAGATAAATCTGAAAAACCCAACTAAGCCAACCTCCCAGCATATCGTGCGGGAAAAGACCCGGCCGCGCCGTTTTAGTCGGGATTACCGGATTACTAGTAGTAGTATCTATGGATTGCACGAAGCAACATTTTTTTAGGGGCCGAAGCACCTAGTTTAAAAGGAAAAAGGCGGTACACTCACAACACTCCTGTCGCGGTCGCATTGCACCCCATACACGTTTGGTCCTCCACACGTCTCACGCAAACGGAACGCGCTTCGGCTTGCCTCTTCACTAACACGTGGGACTGCACTTGCAGAAACCGACCATGCGCCAAACTCCCCCCGCCCACCGCGCGAAAATCCTCCCCCCCACACACACAAAATCCCCCCAAATTCGATTCAACCGCCCTTCGTCCAAATATTCCCCAAACCCCCCTCCCCCCGTCCCCCCTCCACTCCATTCGCTCCGCCAAAGCCGCCCTCCCCGCCGCGCCGATACGTCGGCGCCGCGGTTCGTCGAGGGGACGCACGGCGATCCTCTCGTTCCCATAGTACGCTCTCATAGACTGCTGTCCTCTAGCCGCACCGCCACCTCTGGCTACATTCTTGTGGAGGCGCACGGCGGTCAGCGCCACCACCGCTGGCGACATTCGTGTGGATGCGCACGACTGTCAGCTTCTCCCATGGTACGCGCATTCTAGACTGAGGCCCCATTCATGTCAGTGTAGCGTTGAATGTTAGCTGATAGACGATGTTAATCTCACTATTTGCCGAAGTAGTTTACTGTCAATATGCTCTGCTTAAGAAGCTTCCTTGCCCTGTTCTGCACTCAATCTGCTTAGCTGAGATGGCATGCCAAGGCCGATTAGTTGCTAAAATATCTTGCCATATATTTATTGTGACGTAGGTTGCCATGGTCTAGTAGCCAATCTGTTAGGTGAAATAGCTCTACACCGTTTTATACTCGATCTTTGTTGCTGCGATGGCCTTCGATAGTTCGATGGCTGTGTTCTCGGCCTCATTGACTGCTGAAACAACCTACCATAATTTAGCACTCAAATCTGTTTGCTGAATTAGCTTTACATATATTTCGTTACTTAGATCTGCTCGTCCAAATATCTTGCCATAGCTTTAGACATCGACCTAGGTATTTTTTTCTGGACTTCATAAAAAAGCATATATGTTTTTCCTGTAATATCTAGTAGAAGAACTAATTTGTATGTCTAACAGATGGACAGGACTTGGATAACTTCTGCTCGAAGATTCTCCGCTGCATATGTCGAGGGGGTTGAAAACTTCATGAACTTTATCAGAGCTGAGTACGGTGGTCCGAAATCAGATGTGCTCTGCCCATGTAGCAGTTGTATGAATTCAGTTACAAGACCCCAGTCAACTATGCAAAATCATCTACACTTGTATGGGATGTCGGTCACATATACTAGGTGGGTTCATCATGGTGAAGCTGTGAACGTCAATGTTATTGACTACGTGGAAGCAGCAGATCACCATCTTGATCTGCCTGATGCTCAGGTGGAAGAGGAGGAGGAGGTGGTGGTGGCGGAGCCAGTGAGTTTGACCAACATTGAAACAATGCTACGAAATGCTCATGCATTCCGTGAACTTTCACCTGCAGAAGAAAAACGGTGGGCCCGCATGTTGGAACAATGCAACGTTGCTGTCACCCCAGGAAATAAGCTGTCAGTATTCTCAGCTATGGTCACCTTTCTTCAGGTGAAGACATCTGAGCGGATGACCAACAAATCATTCGATGCGATGTTGGCTGCTTTCCGCAAATCTTTCCCAGATGCGTCTGAGCTGCCACACACCTACAGTAAAATGAAGAATTTCCTTCGTGCAGTTGGAATTGGATATGATATGATCCATGTTTGTAAGAATAATTGTGTTCTGTTCCGGAAGGATTATGCCAACTTAAGTGAATGCCCGAAATGCAAATCATCAAGATGGAAAGATGGCGATGCTGTGAAGAGGGTTCCTCATAATGTTCTGAGACATTTTCCAATTACACCAAGATTGCAGAGGTTGTTTCATGATGCTGAAACAAGAGAGGATGTACTGTGGCATTCTAGGAACCAGGAGTACAGAGATCAGAATGTAATGAGCCATCCATCTCATGGTAGTGAGTGGAAAAGCTTCAATGATAAACACAAAGAGTTTGCTGCTGACCCGAGAAACATTAGACTTGGCTTAGCTTCAGATGGATTTAACCCATTTGGCCACCAGAGCGCCACATATAGCATGTGGCCAGTGCTTGTTATCCCTTACAACATGCCTCCAAATGTCTGCACCAAAGAATCAAACTACATGATGGCCTTGCTCATCCCAGGTCCAAAAAGTCCTGGAAAGGATTTTGATTTGTTCATGGAGCCTCTTGTGGAGGAACTTCAACAGCTATGGAAGGGTGTTCTCACTCGAGACCTATATAGCAGCCCACCAGCTGATTTCTTTCTGCGTGCTGTTGTAATTTGGTGCATCCATGATTATCCGGCTTTGGGCACTATGTCAGGGCGAACGACACATGGTTACAATGCATGTGTTCGCTGTGACAGGAATCCGCTGTCATACGCAATACTTAGCAAGATCTGTTACATTGGACACCGTCGTTTCCTTGCCAAGGACAAGCCGCATCCTAGAAAATACCGAAGACATGTGTTCAATGCAAAGCATGAAAACCGTGATGCGCCAAAGAGGCTCACCGCCGATGAGTTGCAAGTGGAATTAGAGAAGGTCAGGCATATTACACCAGGAAACCATCCTGGTAATGGTAGCGGGAAAAGGAAGCGTGGCACGGTAGAAGAGAGATTATTGTTTACCCGCAGGTCCACTTTGTGGGACTTGGAGTATTGGAAAGATTTGGATCTGCGGCATAATCTTGATGTGATGCACATCGAGAAAAATATATGTGACAGCATTATCGGCACACTTCTTAACATTGAAGGCAAGACGAAAGATACCTTAAAATCTAGGATTGATTTGACACACCTGGGTATCAGAAAGGATTTGCAGGTGCAAGATGAAGGTAAACCACGGGATATGGCACCAGCTGTGTACGTCTTGGACAAGGTAAAAAGAAAAGAATTCTGCGAGGTCCTGTCACGTGTGAGATTCCCACATGGATTTGCTTCCAACCCTGAAAGGAGAGTCAGTGCAGATGGAAACAAGGTACAAGGGTTGAAAACTCATGACTGCCACGTCCTACTTCAAAGGGTTTTACCTGTTATCCTTAGAGGATTGGGCCGCCCTGACTTATACAGAGCAGTTGCAGAGTTGGGACAATTCTTCAGGGAACTCTGCAGTAGAAATATCAGGATAGATGCTTTGGAGCGTCTTAGAGACAAGATACCAACTATCCTATGCGACCTTGAGAAGATATATCCTCCAGCCTTCTTTGATGTGATGGTGCATTTGGCTGTTCATCTACCTGATGAGGCACTACTTAGAGGTCCAGTACAGTATGGCTGGATGTACCCTATTGAAAGGCGGCTAGGCACTTTCAAGGGCTATGTTAGGAACAGAGCTAGACCCGAGGGTTCCATTGCAGAGGCCTACATTGCTACAGAAGCGTTGACATTCTGCTCAAAATACATTGAAACAGCTGAACAGCTTAGCAAAGAGGTGGGTGAAGACAATCCCGGGCTCAATGTTTTCGATTATTCTGTTCGAGTTATAGGGAAGAGTCGACAAGAGGACAAACCTAAAGATTTGGACAAAATGGTTTGGTATGTGTTGAATAACTATCCTGAGATACTACCTTATATCAAGTAAGTGCAGTACTGCAGCTTATACATCGTAATCTACTAAACTTGCAGCACATTCTTATATATTTAGATGTTTGACGCAATCACTATGTTGTGCAGCATCTACAAAGAGGAGTTACTGCCGCAAAATCCAAGAAACATTGACAAACTGGTTATGGCAGGATTTGCGAAATGGCTCAAGAACCATGTAAGCTTTTGAAGTGCACTATCAGTTTTTTTAATATATTGAGTACATAAGATGATTAGCTTGTCTATTTTCTAACCATAGGTTAAGAAGATGCGGGAGGATGGGCATGCAGTTGATGATGCCCTTTACTCACTAGCAATGGGTCCTGATACTCGGGTAAGACATTATGAATCTTGCATTGTTGGAGATGTGCACTACAACACCCTTGCACGAGACAAAGGCAGGAAGACGTATGAAAAAGAGACAACTGAAATGTATGCTAACATAACAGACATTGTTCAATTGCAGTATATCTCCAGTTTCGAGGATCATCGGTGTGTGGTTATGTTGTGCTGTCATTGGTATAACCTGTTTTCCAGGATCGCAAAACCCAGAGCTGATGGTTATTTCAAATCCATCAATGTCAAGGCGGTGTACCAGACCAACGAGCCTTTTATTTTGGCAAATCAAGCAACATAGATATTTTTCTTGGAAGACACATTTGCACATAGCGATGATTGGAGAGTATTGCAAAGGTTTGAGTAGAGGAATTCATTTAATGGAGTTGCACAACAAGATGATGCTTACACTGCTCCTGACGTACAAGATAACACAGATGTTCCTAATATCTTTGAGAACCATCACGTCAATGATGCCGGCGAAAAGATTGCCTGTCGTGCTGTGGACATACATGAGTTGATCAAGAAGAAGCCAACGTTCGAGGATGTTGAGGACGAAGAAGAAGATGACACCGTGGGGAATTACGATTCAGACTGATACACATGGCGAAGATGTTGACGCTGCTGCTGCGGATGATGATTACATTACTTTTGTCGTATTTGCCTGTCAGAAGACTTTTTTTATCTACTATGTGAAATTGTGTTTGCTATGACAACTGAAACCTGATGAACATGTTGTTTAGTATTTTGCTGTGGGAACATCACTTGTTATGTATGTTGATTTGTGTTTGGTGATTGTATGACAACTAAAACATGATGACATTGTTGTTTAGTTGTACTCATATTTGGCTGTGAAACATGAATTTGATGACATAGTTTGCTGTTGGACTGCAATTTGCTCGACGTCTTCGAATGAGAACAAAGTTGGCCCGACAGGGCCTCTGCTATCTATTTATTTATATGAGCAAAAGGGGATACCCCCTGATCTTCCAATCTTCCCTTTTCTGCATGAATCAAATTGGAAGATCATCAACCAAACTATTAAAAAAATCAGCAACTGAAAGCAGCAGAGGAACACTTAAACATATTATTACCCCATGATTCAGGCATTTGTAGAAGACTTGGCCAGGGTTGCGGATTGTGGTTGAGACGCGACGGATGACTCTGCATGATTTGCAGCAGTGGCACCACACCAACGACAGCGGGTTGTGATGAGCAATTGTCTGTGATGCGCGTGCTGGCGGGGGTGTGATGAGACCCATAGGCGATGGTACGGGTGGCGACTTGGCGCATATCTGGTTGTTGCCTGCTGAAGAGCAGGTGGACGAGCAGCCATCGGACATGGTTGCTGCGGCCAGAGCTTCTGATGCTAGGCAGAGTAAGTAGAGAATAGGAGAAGCGAATGTTGGATATGTCAGTTTCATTACTTGCAGAGTAGCATAACACCATATATAGTCATAGTCTAGGTTTGGATTGGAACCAGCTACAGGAGCACGTCTTTCTTTTTTCTAAAACTTGGCAACGTCTCTTTACTGGTACACTAGCTTGTTCTGTACGCCTTCCCAAGTCTTTGATTTTCTTTCCCTTTTTTTGCGAGGAAGGAAGGAGGACAAAATTCAGAGTTCCACAGACTCAAACCCAAGACCTCTCGGTTGAAAACCAAGGGTGCTAGTCACTTATGTGGCGAACGTTCCCTGTAAGGAGGACGGCAGACGAACGCATTTTCCTCACAATTTTCTTCCTATATATAAAAAAGTATGCTACTTGGTGTCTGCTTAGTCAAAAAACGATTCTGCCAACCTTGACCATTCGATTGACATTCAACGTCTGTCGCGTTTCTTCAGTCTCTTCTTCTTCGAGCTGCCAAAGCCAAACCAGCGCCGGCGGGACCGCCTACTCCCGCCTGCCACGGCTGGCTGTGATCTTCCCCGGCTCCTGTTTGTTCCCGTCCGAGGCCTCACCATCGTCCTCCGCGCTCGTCGAGGCACCGCCCTTCGGTGTTGCCAACATGGTCAACAACCGAGAAGAATAAGGAGATGACTGTACATGGTGAGGATGACAGTAGGGACCCAGCAGCGCGCATAGTAATTTTGTTTTTTCGGGACGGAGAAGGGTATCAACTGGGTTGTGCAGGACCCGTGGCCCGTCTAGCCCAGGCTTTTATTTCATATGTTTAGCACATGACCAGCCCAGTCTGTTTTTTTCCTTTCTGAAAAATGGCTAGCCAGCTATATTGTTTTTTGCAGAATAACCAACATAGGCCTGCTTGCTTTTCTACGCCCTGCTGGGCCGGAAATCTTTGAAGACGAGGAGGGATGCATTTTGCCCAGAAAATGGGCTATAAGTAATAAGAAATGGGCTATAAGTAATAATAAATGGGCTGTAAAATGAAAAAAATACACCAAACAGGCAATTAGTTCCCAAATACTGTTTTCTTTCGGATTTTGATATTTTAAATTTCATTGTTTTTGTGTGGGTAAAATTTCATTGAATTTAAATTAAGGTATATTTAGATTTAAAATTAATTTGAATCCGGCTAGAAATTTCGGGCTGTATGCTGTTTGGGACAGATTTGGAGGCTGACTGGTGGGTCTACTAGGTTGACGTGTACTTTGGCTTTGTCAACTTAGTCCACAAACGATTCTAGCAGCAGTGACCGTTGGATGTTAATCCAACGACCGTGCTGCTTCTTCAATATCTGATCTTCTTGCTCCAGCCGCCCAAACTAGCTCCGGTGGGAGTGCCTGCTCCCGCCTCCCGTGGCCGGCTGTGCTGTCGCACAGACCGCGCCGCCCCACCCTACTTCATTGCTGGCCAGGCCATTCCTCTACTCACCCACACTTCCTGTTATTTTCTGGCGACGACAGCCGGACCACTAAACCCTCGTACTCCCCATCGCGTGGGCAACCATTGCCGAGTCTTCCCTAGCACCGTGTCGTTCCCTTCCTAGGCCTCGTCGTTGTCCACCACCATGGTGCTCTCGGCGCGGCCTGGTCAATGTTGTCAACGAACGACATCCATTGGTCGTGGACTATACGCGCAAAATAATGATTCCTCCACCTACAACTGGGACCCACTGGAAGGGCCTCTGCATTTCGCGAAAAAAATGTTCCCCCCGCTGACATGTCGGACCCACCAGCTATATCTTTGCATGCAAGGAAGTGCCTCCTTATTATGCACAAAAAAATGAATACCCACCCTGCTAGATGGGACCCACCATAGTGGGAGGATGACTTGTGGGCCAACTAAGTTGACGGGGACGGAGGGCTTTGTCAACTTAGTCAATATGAACGATTCTAGCTCCAGTGACCGTACGATGTCCATCCAACGGCCATAGTGCTTCTTCAACCTCTAGTCTTCTTGCTCCAGCCGCCCAAAGAAGCGCCGGTCGTGCCGCGTGCTCCTGCCTCTTGTGGCCGGCTGTGATGCCGCGGAGGCCTCACTGCCCCCTACTACTCCCACCGCTGGCCCAGGGTATCCCTCTACTCACCCACACCCCCTGTTATTCTGCGGCGACAGCAGCCTCACGCCGCAACCGAACCAGTGAACCCTCGTACTCCTCTCCGCGCAGGCTACCACTGCTGCTCTTCCCCGGCTCTGCGTCGTCCCCTTCCTAGGCCTCGCCGTCGTCCAGACCACCGCCCTGGTGCTCTCGGTGCAGCATAGTCAATGTGGTCAACGACCGACTTCCATCGGAAGAGTACTGTATGTGGAGAGGTTGACAGCTGGGTCCAGGCGGCCGTAAGGAAGTGCCTCCTTATTACTCCCAAAATAATTATTCCTCCACCTGACAGCAAGGACCCACCGGATGGTCCACCTTATTTCGCGAAAAAACGTTTCCCCCTGACTGCTGGGACCCACCGGACGGGCCAGCGTATTTCGCGAAAAAAACGTTCCCCGCGCTGTCAGCTCGGACCCACCGGAAGTGCCTCCTTATTACGCACAAAAAAATGAATACTCCCCTTGCTAGCTGGGACCCACCATGGTGGGAGGCTGACTTGTGGGCCTACTAAGTTGACTGGGATGGGGGCCTTTGTCAACTTTAGTCAATATGAATGATTCTAGCTCCAGTGACCGTACGATGTCCATCCAACGGCCGTAGTGCTTCTTCAACCTCTGGTCTTCTTGCTCCAGCCGCCCAAAGCATCGCCGGTCGTGCCGCATGCTCCTGCCTCCCGTGGCCGGCTGTGCTGCCGCGGAGGCCTCACCACCCCCTACTATTCCCACCATTGTCCAGGCCCTGCGGCGACGGCAGCCTCACACCGCAGCCGAACCAGTGAACCCTCGTACTCCTCTCCGCGCGGGCTTCCACTGCCGCGTCTTCCCCGGCTCCCCGTCGTCCCCTTCCTAGGCCTCACCGTCGTCCACCACCCTGGTGCTCTCGGCGCGGCATGGTCAACATGGTCAAGGAATGACTTCCATCGGACGTGGACTGTACGTGGAGAGGCTGACAGCTGGGTTCACGACCGCAGCAAGGAAGTGCCTCCTTATTACGCAGAAAATAATGATTCCTCCACCAGAAAGCTGGGACCCATCGGACGGGCCACTGTATTTCGTGAAAAAACATTTCCCCCTGACTGCTGGGACCCACCAGCTACATCTTCGCATGCAAGGAAGTGCGTCCTGGCAAAAAAACAAAACGATTCGCCCCCTGACCGCTGGGACCCACCAGTGACACCTTCGCATGCAAGGAAGTGCGTCCGGGCAAAAAAACGATTCGCCCCCCTGACTGCTGGGACCCACCAGCTACATCTTCGCACGCAAGGAAGTGCGTTCGAAAAAAAATGATTCGCCCCCCTGACTGCTGGGACCCACCAGCTACATCTTCGCAGGCAAGGAAGTGTGTGACAGTCGGGACCCACCTGGTCGAAGCGTACGTAGCGTTGTCATTCTGGTCGCGAACGTGTACATACATACTGGTCGTTGTAGAGGCACGCACGTGTCATAGTAGAGGTGCGCACGTAGCATGTACACGTACGTACATCGGCCAGGGTGCAAGAAAGAAAATACAGACACGTATGTGTACATACGGGCGGGGTCTCGAACGCCTACTCGTGCATACATACGGGGAGGACTCGTGTACATGGCTGGGTCAGAACGGAGAAGCAGTGTCGTCGTCGTGTTCATTGGGAGCCAAACCGGCTGGGTCGGAACGGAATGCGTGGTCGTGTTCATCGGGAGGGCTTGGACGGAACATGCGATGGAAACGAGGCCTGGCGTACCGCACAACAAAGGAAACGGCCTTGTGTTCGACCGGCCACGTTCGAAACGGGATCCTATTCATCAGGAGGGGTCTGGCGTACCACAAAACAAAGGAAACGGACCTCCTACGGTTGAAACGGGGGTCCTGTTGATCGGGAGGGGTGTGGCTTACCGCAAAACGGACGAAACGGACCTCCTACGATCGAAACGGGGGTCCTGTTGATCGGGAGGGGTGTGGCGTACCGCAAAACGGACGAAACGGACCTCCTACGGTCGAAACAAGGGTCCTGTTCATCGGGAGGGGTGTGGCGTACCGCAAAACGGATGAAACGGACTTGTGTTGGAGCGCTACGGTCGAAACGGGGGTCTTGTTCATTGGGAGGGTGTGGCGTACCGCAAAACAGGACTCCACGGGATACTGTTCATGTCCACCGTCGACCTCCTCCAGCCTCCACGTGCTACCGTCGACCTCCTCCAGCCTCCACGGGCTCCTGTTCATACAGCCTCCACCTCGCGCTACTCCACCAGCTATTGTTAAACCACCCCTCCACGGGCACCCCTCCACCGTCTACTGTTCATGTAGCCCTCCACACCACGGGGTCCTATTCAACCACCCCTCCACCGTCTACTGTTCATCCAGCCTTCCACACCACGGGTTCCTGTTCATCCAGAGGCAACGCCACCGCTCACTGTTCATCCACCCCCCGCAATGCTCATTGTTCATCCAACCGATCGGCTTCAGTTACCAACAGTTGCGAAGGGATCGCTCCATCGGGTTCAGTTAACAGCCATCGATCGATCGCTCGGGTTCAGTAACGTGTAGCCTGCAGTGCAATCGCTCGGGTTCAGTTAGAGCCCAACGCCTCGCTCGGGTTCAGTTAGAGCCAACGCCTCGCACGTGTACGAGAGAAACGCGCATCGCTTGGCCCCCGACCTCCCACCGTAACCGGAAACTCCTCGAAATTTTCTCCCCCTTGCTTCTACCACGGTTTTTTCCGTCATGGACGGCCGAAAGAATGTCATGCAGCTGCGTCTCCGGCCCGCCAGGATGAAAAGCCCATTTTCTGTCATTATTTTTTGTCATAGAAGTAGGAGCCCACCACATCTATGATGATACCGGGTTTTGTCACAATTATCGTCATAGAAGTGTCATATGTATGACAATTTTTTTTCGTTCGCCCCAAAATGTCACGAATGTGTCTTTTTTTTGTAGTGACTGGTGGCCCTGCAACTACCCGCCGACGCCACGAAGAATGTCCACCTAGAGGTCACGCTCGCTGCAAGGTGGCTCGCCCTACAAGACTTCATTGACCTACACATCCACGTGTACGAGCAAATCATGTACATAGGTATCTACAAAGCCAGTGAGGACGCTATGATGTTGGCCTTCCTCAACCGGCTGGAAGCCTTGGATGCATTTGCTGAGAAGCACCTTGACCTCGCCACAAAAACCTCCGCTCCTTAGCCGCCGGTCGGTGGCCCGGCACACTAAGTTGAGGAGGAGGAGGTCGTACGTTGATGGATGCATCTTTCTTCTTGCCTCATGTAACCACCACTACGATCGCATCATCGTGGCCTTAATTCTTATTGTGCTATTGCATTCTCATTCCAGTCAATACCGACATGTGCGATCCCTTTCCTTAATTATATGCATCACTGTAACTAGTACTCCATCCATCAATTTATAAGTTGTGCTTACTGAGGGAGTCCTGGATTAGGAGGTATCCGGATAGCCGGACTGTACACTTCGTCTGTACTCTTGGAGCGTGAAGATACAAGACTCAAGACTCCGTCCCGTGTCCGGATGGGACTCTCCTTTGTGTGGAAGACAAGCTTTGTGATCTGGATATTATATTTCCTTCCTTGTAACTGACTTCGTGTAAACCCTAGCCCTCTCCAGTGTCTATATAAACCGGAGAGTTTGGTTCTTAGAGGGACGATCACAATCATAATCATCATAGGCTAGCTTCTAGGGTTTAGCCTCTATGATCTCGTGGTAGATCAACTCTTGTACTACTCATATCATGAATATCAATCAAGCAGGAAGTAGGGTTTTACCTCCATCGAGAGGGCCCGAACCTGGGTAAACATTGTGTTCCTTGCCTCTTGTTACCATTAGCCGAAGATGCACAGATCGGGACCCCCTACCCGAGATCCACCGATTTCGACACCGCCATTGGTGCTTTCATTGAGAGTTCCTCTGTGTCGTCGCTGCAAGGCTTGATGGCTCCTTTAATCGTCAACAACACGATCTAGGGTGAGACTTCTCTCCCCGGCAGATCTTCGTGTTCGGCGGCTTCGTACTGCGGGCCAATTCGCTTGGCCAACTGGAGCATATCGACAGCTACGCCCCTGGCCACGAGGTCAGGTTCGGAAACCTGAACTACACGGCTGATATCCGCGGAGACTTGATCCTCGACGGATTCGGGCCTATGCCAGGAGCGCGGGACAATCACGATGAGCACGGCTTAGACCTGCTGTCAATTAATGCTCGGGATATCGCCCCTGCAGGAGCCCCGGACCTAAATCCGGAGCATATCGCGCCGTCCGAGGACGGGTGGATGGACCCCGCCCCGTGGGCCGCACACTCATCGGCGTTAGAGCTGAACACAGGTCTCACCCCTAAAGAAGCTTGTGACACCGGACCCCCTACCCAAGATCCGCCGGTTTTGACACCGACTCGTATCCGGCTGTAGGTTCCAGTCCGCGCGCTCCTGAGCCCGCCGAACCTAGATGGGCTCCTGTAATGGAGTTCACCGCTGCGGATATCTTCCAGCACTCGCCCTTTGGCGACATGCTGAACTCGTTAAAATCTCCCTCTTTGTCAGGAGAGTCTTGGCCGAACTATGTCCGACTCGAGTGGTAAGCAGGCGACGAAGGAATTCGTTGCCCACCGACCACCCACTTCATTGCCACTGTCGACAATGTATCAGACGTGCTTGACTTCAACTCCGAAGACATCGACGGTATGGACGACGATGCAGGAAAAGATTCAGAATCACTGGGGCACTGGACTACCACCTCCTCATACGATATATACATGGTGGACACGCCCAAGGAGGACGACACCGACAATCCGGAAGATAAAACCCCCGGGCAAAAGCCAAAGCGACGGCGCAGACGCCGCTCCAAGTCCAGCAACAGTAAAAATAGCGACAAGAGCACCAGAAAAATCGACACCCCAGTCAACTCCGAAGGCAACAACGACCATATGGACCCAGCAATGGAGCAGGATGAGCCAGGTCACGCTGAACACAGCTCGGAGCAGACGCCCGATCACAATGATCTCGAGGGACGAATTAACCAAACCGCCCCGGGACAAGAACACAGTCCGGATGACGATGCATTCATCATCCCGGAAACACACTTGGAACGAGATAACCTCCACAGAAGGCTTATGGCCACTGCGAGAAGTCTGAAGAAGCAGAAGCAAGGGCTAAAGGCCGCACAAGAAACGCTCAATCGCAGATGGAATAAAGTGCTAGACGCTGAAGAAAAGTACGGCGACGATCGCCATACAAAGACCTGTCCAAAACGCAAGCTGCTGCCAGAATTCGATGACGAGGCAGTTCCACCAAAGAACAACACGGCCAGGAGGCCGGACAAACCACTTCATAACCGCAACAGAGCAGCTACCGACGCCGCACATGATTTACGTGAGCTCCTGAATAAGAAAGCCGGCGCAGCTAGGTCCATCTACGGATCTAAAGGACAGACCCCGGCGCGGGACTATGGTCACCAAAATGATCGTACCGATCGGATACCAGTTCAGAATAAAGACCGGACACAACAACAGCCGATGGCATGCCACAGCACGTCCATATATAGAGGGGCTGCCCACCCCCTGTGCTTCACCGAAGAAGTACTGGACCATGAATTTCCACAGGGTTTCAAACCTGTGAACATAGAGGCATACGACGAAACGACAGACCCAGGGGTCTGGATCGAGGATTTTATCATGCATATACACATGGCTCACGGGGATGGCCTCCACGCCATCAAATACCTTCCCCTCAAGCTAAAGGGACCAACTCGACACTGGTTGAAAAGCCCCCCCCCCCCAAATTCAATTGGAAGTTGGGAGGAACTTGAGGACGCTTTCAGGGCCAATTTTCAAGGGACTTATGTCCAGCCTCCGGATGCGGATGATTTAAGTCACATAATCCAACAGCCCGGAGAGTCCGCCCGCAAGCTTTGGAACAGATTTCTCACTAAGAAGAATAAAATTGTCGATTGTCCGGATGCCGAAGCCTTAGTGGCCTTCAAACACAACATCCGCGACGAGTGGCTCGCTAGACAGCTCGGCCAAGAAAAACCAAGGACAATGGCAGCCTTAACAAGCCTCATGACCCGCTTTTGCGCGGGGGAAGATAGCTGGTTCGCCCGTAAAGGCACCAGCGACCCAAGCACATCATAAATAAGGGATGGCAATGGGAAGCCATGGTGCAATAAAAACAAGCGTCAAAACAAGGAAGAGAGCCCGGACAACACAACGGTTAACACCGGATTCAGGGGCTCTCGACCCGGCCAGCAAAAGAAGCCTTTTAAAGGAAGCAAAGAGGGACCGTCCGGTCTGAACAGAGTCCTAGACAGACTGTGCCAAATACATGGCACCCCCGACAAACCTGCGAACCACACTCACAGAGAATGCTGGGTCTTCAAGCAGGCCGGCAAATTAAACGCTGAACACAAGGAAAGGGAATCACCAAGTGAAGACGAGGATGAGCCTCGCCAGCCAAACACTGGGGGACAGAAAAAATTCCCACCAGAGGTAAAAACAGTAAACATGATCCACGCGACTCACACATCCACGAGAAGGCACAAATGCACGCTCAGCGATGCATACGCTATAGAGCCCGTCGTACCCGCACCTAACCACTGGTCGGCTTGTCCGATCACCTCTGATCACGCGGAGGATCAGATGCCTTGGTGCTCGACCCAATAATCGACGGATACCATCTTACTCGCGTCCTCATGGACGGCGGCAGTAGTCTCAATTTAATATACCAGGACAATGTCTGCAGGATGAGGATAGACTCATCCAGAATCAACCAAAGCAATACCACCTTTGAAGGGGTGATACCAGGCGTTGAAGCCTACGGCAGGGGCTCCATTATACTAGAGGTAACATTCAGCTCCCCAGGCAACTCCAGAAGTGAAGAACTACTCTTCACCATCGCACTCTTCCAGAGCTGCTATCACGCATTGCTTGGGAGAACCGCCTTTGCCCGCTTCAACACAGTACCACATTACGCCTACCTCACACTCAAGATGCCCGGTCCACGAGGCGTCATCACCGTTAACGGAAACACAGAGCGCCCTTCACGCGCGGAGGAATACGTGACGGCCCCATCGCCCGGATTCTAAGCAGCCTCCAATACTAGAAAGCATGTCTGGTCGTTTAGACCACGAACACGGTTAGACGAGTCCGGCAGCCCGGATAAAACTGGTCTAGGGCGCCATATATGTAATCCCATAGAGACACCAGGGGCTTCAGATATTTAATACAACCCCACTCTTGGCTTGACCTTATTAGCAGGCCAATGTCTTACACTTTTACTATCCACCGCACGCTTACGAGTTTTCCTTTTTATAGACACATTTCTTGCGATACCCTCCCAGGAAACGGCACAACGGAGACAAAGGCGCAGATGTGCAGCAGGGCCCCGCTCACAGGTTTCTCTTTAGATTAAGCCCCTGTGTAAACCTTTTTATTATCTCTTTTTGTTTTCACATCCCATGGGTACTGTACCCACAGAGGTTACTGCCGTCATTGGCATTTTGCCATGATAGATCAATGCACGTACCTGGAACTATAGGGTTCATAAAGAAGGGGCATTCTTTATCCCATTTTATGTTGCAAAGTTCGAATACCTTCGGGAGTGTTCGGCGTCACGAGTTTGGCCTTATATGCATCAGCTCCGAATCATGTCTTTGGTCAAATGTTGGGTTTGCCCGGCTCCTGGGTTTGCCACCTTATGTTCCGTTCTTATTAGCTAAGTCGGCCAAAGGAGAACTACTGCAATTGTGCCCTGGTTATTCCGGACGAGCGCCTCAGTAGAGAAAGCCGAAAACTGACTGTCATGATACAGTGAGAGACTGTTCAACCACTCGAAGACTCACCAGAATCTTTAGGATTCCTCCGCATTAATGAAGGACCGTTTCCCGGTCATGTACACACGCGCCCGTATTCGGATGCATGCGAAGGTACCAGGGGCTACAAAGTAGCTCCACCATTAAACTCCCATGGCTAAGCGAAAGTGTTACAACTATATAGTCCGGTTGCCTAGTTCGACGTGCGATCACCTCCTTAATGGATCAAGACGTTGGATCAAGTGTGATTACGCATATTTTTTGCGAACACCCCCGCATTGTATGCGTGGGGGCTGAAGCCAATGACTGCTAACTTTCAGATTACACATACACATAAAAACGGCCGCACAGGAGACACAATAATACTTTCGGGCAAAAAGTATAAATATAGCCTTGTAATCAAAATAACATTGTTTTTACAATGACTCGATTTTTCACTCGAACAAGACATTCTTCGAGCACTATTCATCTATTAAGCGGGCAACTTCTGTTTCTTGCTCCAAGTAGTGCTCGGCCGGATCCTGGCCTCCCGCCGGATTTTTGGTCGCTACAATGGTGGCCTCCATATCTGTCCAATATGCTTTAACGCAGGCAAGACCATTCATGCACCCTCTATGCACACCGACCTTCTCATGGCGTCGATTTGAGATACGGCCCCAAGGAACTGTTGCACCAAACCAAAGTAACTGTCCGGCTTAGGCCCCTTCGGCCAAAGATGGTCTATTACAGACCGCATTGCAAGCCCAGACAGCCTATGAAGCTCCGCCATAGCAGCCATCTTCTCACTCAACGGCAGCGGGCGCGCGGGAGCATTGAATTGCAACCAGAACAGCTTCTCCACTTCTTTATCACCTTGATCCTCAAAAAACTTGGCCGCATCAGCGGTACTCTTCGCCAAGTCCGCATACACGTCTGCAGGACTCCAGCGTCCATCCAGGGGAGTATACTTCGGATCCAAAAACTTCATCCGCAGCAAGTAGGAGCCCCCAGTCGCGATTGTACCGGCCTGTCAAAGCTCCTCCCGCACATCCCTGACTTCGGTCCGCATCTCCTTGGTTGCATTAAGTGCCTTGTTCAGGTCAGCCGAATTAACCTGATTCTCCTTCTCAAGAAGCTCATAACGGTCGGTGGCATTTTTTAACTCCACAACCATTTCGGCTATCTTGTCCTCACTTCGGCGATGAGCAGCCTGTTCGGCTCTCAACTCTTCGGCCGCCTTTAGTGCAGCCGCACTACTAGCCCGAGCTTGTTCCTTGGCCTGGGCAAGTTCCGCCCTCAGGGCTTCCACGGTAGCAGCACCATCTGCAGTCCAAACATGTCACATTAATATTATGCCACTCTCACATTTTCCTATAAAACATATTTAGAAAAGCAGAGCACATAGCTTGTGACTTGTTCAGCCGCTCATTCGCCAGCGTGATATCGGCATCAATAGCCCCACTCTGCCTCCTTAGTTCGGCAACTTCAACGGCCTGGTCGGCTGCTGGATCCTTAGACACATGCGCAAACATACAGCGCATTTATTACTTATACAATATGATCCTCCATTTGCCGCCTAAGGCGGGCAACCAGAGTCTCAGGGGCTACTGTCCATATGGAGCACACCTAGCGCCTGCCTCATAGCCAGAAATTATGTATTTTTCATTGCATACCTCAATGCCTCTGAGCAGGCTCGTAAATGCTTCATTCAAACCGCTTGTGGTGGATGAAATCTTCTTGAGCACCGTGCTCATTAATGAGCGGTGCTCTGCCGAGAGTGCAGCTCGCTCCAGAAGGCCCGTCAGTATGTCCGGCCGGACACTGAACTGTGTCGGACCCTTCTCATCGCCCCCCGTGGGTGCCGAACGCTTCGGGCTCAGGGCGGCTGAAGGATTAGCTTCTGCCTTCGGCAGATTCGGACTCCTCCGTGACAACACCTCGGTCTCGCCCGCCTCCTGAGGCGGAAAGGTGGGTGGGGTCTCACTCTCCATCATCTTCGGAGGAAGATCCCCCGAAGACGAACTCTGTTGAGAAGAGCTGCTAGCCGGACTACAAAAAATTGAATCCTGGTTATTGATCTCGGAGAAATGTAGTACCTTCGAATTAACGATTAACTCATAGCTTGGTTGAGGGCTGGCCCGTTGGCAGGCATGGCGTGGTGAGGACGCCCGTCGGAGCAGATCCCCCTGGTGACACTTTCTTCCCTGTTTGGGCATCTCCGTCTCCAAGACTTTGGAGGCGGCCCTTTTCTTCCCGCGTGGGGAGGAGTCCTTGGATTCCCCTCCACGACTATACTCCTTTGGGGAGAAAGCAATTCCCTCGGTTCGGATGCGCAGTGTGTGAAGTTCGGCTTCACTATCCTTCCCTTCAGCATTCCCCGAGGGCATTTTGCTAAGCACCCGGCCAAGCATCTTGGCTATGGTAGGACTACGCGAGCCTTCGGGAAGTGGCGCTGGACACCTGATTCTCTTCGCTTTGCTGAGCCATTCCTGGCCATGGAGGATTTTTAGAATGCTGATTATGATAAATATAAACGAAGTGTCCGGTTTTGGGGTTACTTACTTGGGTATCTAGGCGATTGCAGCTTAAGCCCGCATCCTCGGTGGCGTCCGGACACTTTACTTGTGGTCCAAAGAATAATTCACACATCCCTTCAAGCTTCAGGCCGAAGAAGTGCTTGATAGTCCATGGACCCTCTGGATTGAACTCCCACATCCGGAGAGGCCGGCGTTTGCACGGCAATATCCGTCAGATTAGCATTACCTGAATTATGCTGACAAGGTTGATGTCCCTTTCAAGAAGCTCCCGGATACGGTCCTGCAGTGTTGGTACATCACTGGCAGACCTCCAATCCCGTCCCACGTTGGTCCATGACGCCAGTTGTGACGGAGGGCCCGAACGGAAGTCGGGAACAGCCACCCACTTTGTGCCTCTAGGAGCCGTGACGTAAAACTACCTCCGCTGCCATAAATCAGATACCTCTGGGAAAGAACCCGCTGGCCATGGAGCATCGACGTTCCTGCTTATTATGGCACCTCCGCACTTCGCATGTCGCCCCTCGATCATCTTTGGCTTCACATTGAAGGTCTTGAGCCATAAGCCGAAGTGTGGGGTGACGTGGAGAAAAGCCTCGCACACAATGATGAACAAGGAGATATGGAGGATAGCGTCCAGAGCTAGATCGTGAAAATCTAATCCGTAATAGAACATGAGCCCCCTCACAAAGGGATCAAGGGTGAGGCCCAAGCCGCGGAAGAAGTGAGGAACAAATACGACGCTCTCATTAGGCTTGGGAGAAGGGATGACCTGCCCTAGAGCAGGGTGCCTGTGCTGGATGTCTGCAGTCAGATATCCGACCTCCCTGAGCCTCGCAATGTCCTCCTCCTTGATCATTGAAGCCACCCATCGGCCTTGAAGATTGGATCCGGACATATTGGAGGATCTGGGGTGTTCGAGTTTGGGTCTCGGGTGTTAGAACTCGAGATGCGAAAGGGCGCAAGGGTGGTGGAAAAGAGGTATAGGCCTCAGCCCCTTTATAAAGTGGGTGAATATCAAGAGTCCTCAGCGTGACCGCTTGGGACTTATCTAAAAACACGGAGTCATACCAACAGTCGTCGTGGGGTGGCGCACGCCCGTATTGATGGAAGATCCCATAATAAGGGGAACACGATCTCTGTTTGGGCGGGGCGTGCCAATAAAACCGCCTTGCAACGTGTATCGAGGTGGGCTAAGAAAACTCGGTTCGTGTTGGGCCGGGCCACGATACAAGGGCACGACACGCAAAGATTGCTAGCAGATCAGATTTATGCTATGCCCCCTATAGTGGTATGCGAAGATCATCTTGTAGATCCGGACACGGTCTAAGTGTTCGATAAATACTTTGGAGTATTCAGAGGTGGAACCCGCCTTGCAATGCCGAAAACAAGACTGCGCGCCGGACTCATCGTCATTGAAGCCTGGTTCAGGGGCTACTGAGGGAGTCCTGGATTAGTGGGTATCCGGACAGCCGGACTGTACACTTCGTCCGGACCGTTGGAGCGTGAAGACACAAGACTCAAGACTCCGTCTCGTGTCCGGATGGGACTCTCCTTTGCGTGGAAGACAAGTTTGGCTATCCGGATATTATATTTCCTTCCTTGTAACCGACTCCGTGTAAACCCACTCCTACTCCTATAAAAGACTCAGTTGGTAATGGTGGTGTGTCTACCATTCGTCATTTCTGACCATTAGATCTGCATCTAACGATTGTGAGGTAAGTTGTGGCATTTTTGCAACAATAGCCCACTTCTCTCCTACAATTTGTAGAAAACCCCTTATTATCTTGAAAGCAACCACATCCCTCCCTCACCTCATCAAAACAGCCTGAGAAATATATTTTGAGTGAAAAGTAATATATTTTTAGTGGTATATATGTATATCAAAACAAGAGTGATTTCTTTCAAGTTTGTGAACAAGTATTACTTTGGATCCGTCGCAACGCACTGGCACATCTATTATATATAAAAAGTGCTTTAGGGGCTAACCAGAAAAAGATAAATATGCTAGAAAATCCCACAATGATTAGAAATATCTGGCCTTTGATTATGTAAATCAGAAAATCACAACCATTAGATTTACTTTAAAGATGGTCATCTCTAAATTACCCACCATTGCCATTACGTAGAGACATGTCGTACTCAATTCTCCCTTACCACCAATCGATCAACACAGGACATATGAATTAAAAAAAACACAAGACATGCCCCTGTTAAAAAGGAAAAAGAACAAAGCTGACCAAAAAAATAAAAAATAAAAGGCACAAGATGCATGCACGTATGCAGCAGCCTCGGCTGGAAACATAAAAATAGATCAGGTGCCCTCCCTTACATTTAATAAATTCTACGGAAGAAAATAAGTAAAAGATAAAACTAGGCCAGATCTGATTTTCTGCCGCTGTACGCACCTTGCATTAAAAAAACACAAGACATGCCCCTGTTAAAAAGAAAAAAGAACAAAGCTGACCAAAAAATAAAAAATAAAAGGCACAAGATGCATGCACGTATGCAGCAGCCTCGGCTGGAAAAAGAATAAAAATAGATCAGGTGCCCGCCTCCCTTACACCTAATAAATTCTATGGAAGAAAATAAGTAAAAGATAAAACTAGGTCAGATCTGATTTTCTGCCCCGTGTACGCACCTTGCATTAGAAAAAAAAATACAAGATCTCAAATCCCTCAAAGAAAAAAAAATAAAAGAGAAAACTCACCACATGTACGCACCTTACATCTACTATGTATGTACATGGTCCTTAAAAAAAGGAAAAAAACACCTACCCGATCTAGCATACCAAAAAAATGGATAAAACACACCACATGTACGCGCTTTGCATCTTTCTACGTGTCCCTTCCAAAAAATAAAAAGGAAAAGGAAAACTACCAGATCTCGCATCGTTCAAAACGAAAATAAAAAACAAGAACAAAAAACTACGATCGATTTGGTTGATCGACCCTACGTAGCACCTATCTACACGTCCACTTTTTTTATACCAGATCTCTCATTCCTCAAAATGAAAAAAAGATCCTTCATGCGATTTGGTTGATCCATCCTAGGTAGCATCCATCTACACGTACAATAAAAAACAAAAGAAAAATACATGATCTCACATCCCTCAAAATGAAAACAAAAACCAACATGCATCTCATATATTTGGACTGTAATGCATAATAAGAAAATACACATTTGACTCTCAAAAAGAAAAAGATCATACTTGGCTACATGCATGACTAACTCGAGTACTACTTGATCTCAAAAAAAAAAAAAAAACTCGAGTACTACTTATTCGGAAAAAAATTGAGTACTACATCTCAAGTAGACTAACTAATACTCCCAGTTTGTGTATGCTCACAAGTCCATCGGTAGACATAACTAATAAAAGTTCGTGTCGTTGTTACATGTACATGCGACTGTATGAGACCTCTTTTTAGGTAATATTGTATGAGACTTTTTACTTGACCCTCTTATGCAAATGATTAATCAGACCACAATCAACTTAGAATTTTAAATCATCAGCTTAATATAACATTAATTTCAAACGAATTGTTGACTTAGTCGAGACACCAGATAAATTATCCACCAGACCCAAATAAGTAACTATTTTTTAAATGCAAGTTATTTTCATTGAAAAAAGATGCCGTGATGAATAATGTTAATTCAACATTCCTAATATGGCATGACTCATAAGTTAATTGGCAACTTAATCTAGAAAGATCATATTTAGTCACCGGACCAAGGAAATCATAGTATTTTATTCCAACTAAAAATTCCACAATCAAAACTTTGACTCAAGATCCTAATATACCAAATCCTGAAGAAATATTGCCGAGATAGTATATAAACACTGGATAATTAATTTAATAGACCTAGAAAATATTTAAATTATTGCATATTCGGCGATTACAAAAGGTTCACTAGATGGTATGATGTACCATCTAGGTGCATATAACAGGGACGCGGCTAATCTGCACCCGAGCTCATATGCTCCCGCATGAACAGTAAAATAAAAAAAAATCGAAAAAAATTCAAAAAATTCAAATTTTTTTTGAGAGAAACATTGACAAAAGTTCTAAGTGCCTGCAAAAATTCGTCATGAAATCACACTCCTAGAAGGCGTGGCAAAAAAAACAAAAATAGTACTCTGAAAAAGCTACTTTCAAACGCATTTTGAAGCACTAAATTTGTTTTTTTTGCCACGCCTTACAGGAATGTGATTTCATGATGAATTTTTGCAGGCACTTAGAACTTTTGTCAATGTTTCTCTCAAAAAAATTTTGGAATTTTTTGAATTTTTTTCGATTTTACTGTTCATGCGGGTGCATATGAGCTCGGGTGCAGAATGGACTTTTCGATATAACGGCATGATGTAAGAGCTGCCAATGTGATATCCACCCTTCTATATTCTTTAATTTGGTCATACTTATTTCAAAAATAGAATGTACAATAAAAATTATATTACGATATTTAGTGGCATAAAGAAATAATAATTACACTTAATCTGATCCATATTATAGTGTGAATCAGTTTTCTCAAAAGTCAAATTTCATAAAGTTTCACCAATACACAATACCGAATATATATATACCGTATCAAAATATATTTCATGGTGTAATGGTAAACTTTTGGTAAGGTATATCTTGAATTTAGTTCTATGAACTTGGTCAAAGTTTCTAAAGTTTGACTTGCAAAAATCTAATATCCAATGTATTTCGGAAAAATGAAAATTATTATTGTGGTTTGACATTTATTCAACCAAAACTATTTAAAAAATAATATGCTTTTCAGTCTTCTATTATGTACTTGCATCAATGTTCTTATGTTTTAAAATTATGTGTGCCAAAGATGCCTTTAATACGTTTGCTTTCTTATGATATTCAATTTAGAAGTGAAAATCAAATATCAAAAAAAATCATTTTACCCAACATTTTCAGAACAATAAAGGAGGTGTTCTCACCATTGAACTTTATACATTTCTAGCACGCCCATCGAGCGGGCCACTTAGCTAGTTGCTAGAAAAAGGAAAAGGCCTGCTGCGTTCGCGGCGCACCCCCACACGCCCAGGAATCGGGAGTACTCCACGGCCCGTCTGGCACGCCATATAGCTAGGGAAGGCGTGTTGCCTAGCATTTTCACTTTTATGTGGGACCGCTGTTGAGCAAACTGACTATTGGCAAACCGCACCCCGCCCGCCGCCGGGTTGGAAAACAGAAACGAAGGGAAGATCTAGCTATAGCACAGAAGCCAAGAAATTTGGTGTCAGATGGGGCTCGTTGATAGAGTAGGAGCATTCCGTACTACTACTCCTACTAGTACGAAGTTTGTACTACAGCTAGTACTACCACTATACAACTAGGTACGTGCACGACACAACATCGTAGGAACAAAAAACGGGAAGATCTTGTTTTGGGTGATTTATCTTTTTTTCAGCCAACGTAGTATGAATAATATGATGTGGGGGGAACCCATGAAGCTTATGTGGCTTGGTTGCATGGCTACGAAAGGTTAGAGAAAAATAAATAGACAACGTGTTTAGAGTGCACTCCACTAAATAGATATACTTTGCATCCATTGCAACGCACGGGCCGGCACATTGGTAGTAGTAAGAAACAAATTCCGGGTTTGGCACGAGCTCGTAGTATGGGAGCACCACAAGGCCTTCCGCGGGAGTTACATTTCCCTCTTGGGGCCCACGGGACCGAGCTTCGGTGACTTAGTGCACCGGCCTATGAGTGAATGACATGTGGACCTTAAATGCGGCTGGCCCACATGTCATTCTCATGGTGGTGGCATGGTTCGCGACTCACTCATTCGGGATGAACCGGTGGTGGTGGTGTGGCCGTGGCGAGGGTGCCACAGCTAGGCGTCGGGGCATTACGAGGCGTAGATGGCCCCACCGGCTGGTACTTCCTGTAGTACAAAAGTACTCCAGGTGAGGATTGATGCCCGGGACGAAATGTGTCACAACCGTTGGATGAAAATTCAATGGTGCGGGAGTACAGATAGGAGCACAGGAGTGGAGCAGGCAAACCGCGTCCAATCAGGTGTGGCTGTGGTAAAAAGTTGATGGTCGCTGCAGTTCAGCTGGCCCGCATGTCATGCACAAAAAGGCAGAGGAGCAGTGGGGCCGAGAGGGATGAGGCGCACATCAGGGGACGTCGTGCCATGGGTTGGAGCGGCGTCGTGGGAATCGAGTGTGGGTGTGGCAGTGGTAGAAACAAGAAACATGATGGTCATCGTGGTTCAACTTCCATGGACAAGCTATCATGTCTGCTGACACATGCATTGCATACCGCTCACTGCAAGGAGCAGTAGTGGAGAAAACTTGTTCCAAAGATACCATTTTTCCGATAAAATTCTTGAGATGTCATTATTTTTACACATGGGATTACTCCTGCAAGGGTCAATCACAACAGGTGTTTTGTTAAAAAAATGCATCTTAATGTTCCCTGCAATGCACGGGCATCTTGCTAGTTATAGAACAAGCCCACACGGGCATCTTGCCGCAGGGTGTTCCACCGATCCAAACTCAAATTTTTTCCAGACGCTTAGGTGCACCTGATGCCGTGCCATGCTATAAAATGTAAAAAAAAACAGCTCCAATTTTTAAAAAAACTGTTATCTTCAAACCAGCCACACCCGTCCCTCACCTTATCAAAACAACCTGAGGAATATATTTTGAGTGAAGCATGATTTATTTTTACTGATATATGTATATCAAAACTAGAGTGTTTATATTTCAAGCCCGTGAACAAGTATTATTCTACTACTTTGGATCCATTGCAACGCACGGGCCAGCACATTGGTAGTAGCAGTCTCTATTTCTATCTCTACTCTACTCTTATAAAAACAGAGTTGTTGATGATGGTGTGCCTGCCATCCTACAGTATAGGCCGTCCGATTTATATCTGGCGGATGGGAAGAAAACTATGGCAATTTTGCAAAAATATACTCACACCCCTCTCCACATTTGCAAATAAGGCCTTCCCTCATTCATCCTTTCCTCCCACAAGATAAACTACTCATACAAATGCATCTTGATGTTTTGTGCTACGCACGGGCATCTTGCTAGTCTACTACTCTCTTATCTATCTACTCTTATAAAATGCAGAGTTGGTGATGATGGTGTCCCTGCCATCCTGCAATATAGCCCGTCCGATCTATATCTAACGGATAGGAAGGAAACTATGAAAATTTACCCGCACTCCTCTCCACATTTGCAGATAAGGCCTTCCCTCGTTCATCCTTTTCTCCCAAAAGATCTTGATGTTCCATGCAACGCACGGGCATCTTGCTAGTATCTTATGAAAAACAGAGTTGGTGATGATGGTGTGCCTACCATCCTGCAATATAGGCCGTTCGATTTATATCTAACGGATAGCAAGAAAACTATGGCAATTTTGCAAAAAGATACCTACACCCCTGTCCACATTTGCAAATGAGGCCTTCCCTCGTTCCTCCTTTTCTCTCACAAGATAAACTACTCATACAAATGCATCTTGATGTTTTGTGCAACGCACGAGGATGTTTCCTTGGGGGTCTCTCCAGCGCGGCGTGGCCGTAGTTGGAAGTGGACGCCCCTTGAGATGCTGATGTTGAGGGGCACTCAAATTTTGTCCGATGAGTAGGTAAGATGTGTTTGATCACATAGTGAATGCATTCTAAAGACTACTTCCGTGTCCATTTCCTAATTCTCCCCCTGCCCACGGTTTCATAGGTTAGGCTCGGTGCGAGTGGAGATTGGCTTGCATATGTACGGGAGGGTACCAACATGAATTTACACAACATTTACATCATGGTTTCACCGTTCCCGTAGAACTTTTGTCCAACATTGGGATCAGCCATGCAATGGGCCACCGCCTGAATTGGTATGATGGAACCACGGTGAGATTGAAGGAGATAGCACGAACCTTGCACATGGCGGTCAAAGGTGGACCATGCTGTCTGCGGCCGATTTGTTGCCGTACGAGTATGAAGATGCTGTGCTCCTTTCTAACCGCATCTTCGCGGTGACAAACCAGTGGACTTGTTTCGTATGGGACACATCCTACGGTATACTCCCTCTCTTCCAGTTTATTTGTTTTGAATTTTGTTTGTTTTATAAGTTTCAAATTCAAATTTAGAGCTCCCCATCACATGTTGAGATCACAATGTCCATTAAATCGTTGCGTGCATGTATAGTAAAGAAACAAATATCGAGTTTGGCACGAGTTCGTGCAGCAGTAGCACCACAAGGCCTGGCGCAGGAGTTACATTTCCCTCTTGGGGCCCTCGGGACTGAGCTTCATTGCCTTACTACACCTGCCTTTGAGTCAATAACATGTGGACCCGATAGGTGGCTGGTCCACATGCAATGCTCCTGAAGGCAGAGGGGCTGTGGGGCTGAGAGGGGTGAGCCGCAGGTCGAGGGACGTGTGGTGTCATGGGTTCGAGCGGCATCGTGGGAATTGCATGTGGCGGTGGTAAAAACTTGATGCTCGCTCAATTTCAGGTGGCCCACATGTCATGCACACAAAGGCACAGGGGCAGTGCGGCTGAGACGGGTGAGGTGCACGTTGGGGGACGTGGTGCCGTGGGTTGGAGCGGCGTCGTGGGAATCGCGAGTGGCAGTGGATGAAACGTGATGGTCGTCGTAGTTGAACTTCCATGGACAAGCTGTCATGTCTACGGACACATGCATTGCATATCGATCACTGGAAGGAGTAGTAGAAAAATCTAGGCGGATAAATAGTTCTTCATAGTCAAGCGGACCCACGCTACTACTTGTTCCAAAGACATGCACACCATCGAAATAGTCCATCTATATCAATATACACAGAGAGGGAATAATTTGTTTGACAAGTGAGTAAATAGTTCATCCGTCCATAATGCCCTGCTGCTGGTGCAGCTTCTTCTTCTTGTTGTTTTTCTCATTTTCCGTGGGAGACGGCTTCAAACAAGCTCTTTGGACCTTGCAGCTATCTAGAAACTCACACGGGCATCGAGGGCAGCATATTTTATCCGCCCGTACGTCAATGGATAATTCTCCAATCCAGACGACCTTAATGCCAGCATCTCATCACCCTTCTGAAGATTTCTTCTGAGCATAAAATTTGCTACGTCGAATAGGGATGGTGTCGGTTTATCACAATCTTCTACAGGAATTTTTATTTTGGTTTGTACGCCAGTGATGCTTTTCAAATCAAGGTTGTACGGCTCAAACTTCTGTTTGTCCCCTATGATGGCTGCCCCACAGAAGTATATGTCCTCCCGAGACAAGAAATCGTGAAGCTCACCTGGTATGGGGGACGCATGTATGATGTGGTACACCAAAACATCATCTTCGAGGCACAGCTGAAGGACGACGGCGCATTGGATCTTCCCAGTGGCACGCTCCATGTACTCTGCGTCGAGACCGATGACCTTCATCTCCACCTTTGGAGGGAGTTGGATACATTGTTGATCCACTTCCGAACAACCCTTGGGTGGTCGGTGATTGTGGCAACTATGCTCAACGAGCCTTCGACGAGGATATGTTGGACGCTAAAAACCTACATCTGGATCTCTTTCGCCATTTGGAACTGCTGGACCAGAGGGCTATGGTTTGGAGAATTAGGATTAGATGGCTAGTCTAACTGAAGAAGATGATTATTTAAAGGGGCTTCGGAATTACTCCAGGAGGATGTGAAGAGGTTCAAACAATGTGAATGCAGTATGGTTTGGATGCAAATGAAGATGAAGGAGAGGTGAAGAAGCCAAGGAAAATTGGTTCCCGATGGAGAAGTAAATGGGAGAAGTGGCCTGCAGGCAGTTGATTAGACAACTAGGTAGACTAAACGAAAAGGCTATGCGGGTAGACTGAGGAGTGGTACATGTCTGTGTACGTGCCCATCCTTCTAGCGCTACATGTGCCACTGGCTAGTTGAGGTCACTCTTTTGAATCACTATGGCAAGACATTTTATGATTCCTTTTTATTTCTACACCCCTCCTGACAGGTGGGACCTATGAAAACAGATAAAAAATGTGTCGTAGCTGGTTCGGATGGATATTGGCGTGTGTGTGTGAGACACAACATTCTCTAGTTAAGGAATAAGTATGCGGTTATCCTCAAAAAAGAAAAAGCCTTCTTCGCGCTTCCGCATGCATGAGAATTTGGTTCTGCTCGCAATATGGACGATACCTGGAGGATGAAGTGAACCCAGAGGCATGCTAGCACGGGAGTACTACTCATGTTCCTACTACTCCTACTAGTAGTAGTAGTAGTAGTACAACGGTGGTACACTTGATGGCCAAAATATTATTCATCCGGTCCTCACAGTGAAGTGACAAGACCCTGCACCCAAGGTGACACCAGTCCAGGCGGCGTGTCTGGGTTACCAAAGTCAGCCTCGCCTTGTGCACTGTGCAGTCACTGTCACCGCCGATGTATAGGATGCCTCGCCTCGTATTCCTCTCCCCTAGCACCACTCCATCTCAATCTCCATCTCGCCGAAGATCCTGAGGTCACTCTTCATCATCTCACTGTGCCCCCGCGTACCCTCACCTTGCCCGCCTCCCCCAGTACCATTATTCCCTCGCTAGCCGCTCCAGCACTGAGAGACTTTTCCCCCGTAAATCAAGCCCCCCAAAACCCCACCTTCCAAACTCCACCATGTTCGAACGCGAACCGCATAGCATCCATATGAGCCGCGATTGGAGCAATCTCCCCAGTGACATCCTCGACCTCTGTTGTTCATGTATGGATATGATGAGTGCCCTGTGGCTGGCTGCATGCTCGAGGGACATGGACACGGCCATCGTTGAAGCGAGGCCTGAGCTTTTCAAGACACCCTGCTTGCTGCTATCTGGTCTTGCAAGATTTTCTCACCATGATATGGAGGCGTACATGATGCCCCTCGACTTTAATCCGATCTCCATTAGCTGAAACTTCTTTGCAGGTATGTAGTGGGTCGCCATACATCATTTCCCTCGACTTTGATCCAATCACCATCGCCCGAAACTTCTTGGCAGGTATGTACTGGGTCGGCATGAGCTCCCACTGGATGGCTGCCGTCAGATAAGACCGAAAAAGTTGGTGCTCGTGAACTTCCACACCTCCCATGAGATTATCCTTCCTACGTTGGATTATATAGGGTTTTACCATCGCGGTCGAAGTCATCTAGATTACGAAGTCAGTTGGACGCACCTTGTTTTGCAGAAGATTGTAATCTGCCAAGTGCCCACATGAGATGCGAATTATGCAGACTTCAAGATAATTGCCTTGTTCGACCGCGGACTCGCCTACTCGCCTATCTTTTCGCTGGTGCCTTCTTTAGCTGGAGACAGCTCACCTCGCAGTGGATCGTCAAAGCTGATACACACTTCTGATATGCTATTGAACACAATGGCATCATCTACGCGATCGACAAAGCATATGGCACCACGTATTGCTGGGACGACGCATGTAAGTTGTTTCCTTCTGATGTTAATGATGATGCCATGACACTATTTGAACTTTTTGTGATGATTGTCATATCCCTGTTTGAGCAGAATTTGAGTAGAACTATGGCAATGTATTAGAGATGCCGTAAATCAGCTATATTTGGAATGAGTTAATTCATGCGATTGTGACCATGTCATTACAGCCAATTTGTACCCCTGAATAATCAAACGGTTAGGAATATATGGATATTCTCCTTATTTTATAGTAATCTATATACTACTAAATATGAGTGTTTATCAATGGCCATGTTAGTTTCCTCATTTTCATGATGTATAAACATGCATCACATTGTTGGTTTCATCTAACCATACATTAGGGAAGTAAATGTGCATATGGAGAACTCTATATTTGGAAGTAGTGAAATCTTGTAATGCTTACCATGTGTACTTACCTATATTCGCCCTTCAGCAATCAATGGCTAGAATAATATCCTCACAAAATTTTTGCCCATAGAACATGAGTATATAACAATGCATGGTCTGTAGTTTCCTTGAAGAATTTGTTTGTGAGGACTGAACATGATTACATAACATGCATGACATGGTAGTTTCCTGTGAAGAATCAATTGTGAGATAACATGAGTATAACCATGCATAGCACTTCTATATTTTTGAACCCAGTATACATTTCCCTGTATTTTCCTCCCAGTTCCAACAGGGACATATCAATGCTGTTTATTGCATTATCCTACTCATATTCTGAACAATGCTAATCTTACATTAACAATGCCTGTGCTTTTTGATATGATGAAGTGTCCCTACAGTTACTGCCCTTTGTAATCACACCAGCTTTGCCAAAAACAAGGAAGCACAACTGGTTCCTCGCTCGATCATACGACGGCAAAAGACTGATGATCATTTGGACACATGAGCTGGAAAAGTTATATTGCAAAACCCCCACTATATACAAGCACTGTGAAATGCGTGAGTATCCGGACAGTGGATGTTACGTCTATGAGCAGGATACCAGCTTGTTGGGGCCTTTAGGATTTTTGAGTTGGAGGCAGGTAAATAGCCTTGGTTCACACTCTCTGTTTTTCGGACTCAATTATCTGATTAACCAAGAGATCACCGTTGGCAAGGACCTTGATGGCAGAGAGGCTCTGTTTGCTATGGAAAATTGTGTCTACATGGTGAGCCCAAGGAGTTCAGAAGCAAACTCCTCCGATTTTCAATGATACAGCCTGCAGCCAAAAGAAGGTGAGCATGACAAAGGCATCTAGATTAACCTTGATCCTTGGATGTGTCGAGTCCGACAGGCAGTGATGTGGTTCAAGCCTTCAGGTTGATAGGTAATTGGGCTGTTGCATCGGAAGGATGGAGTACTGGTGTCTCTGGATCACTGGTGACTGAAGCGTGGCTGCAAATTATGATGGTGTTCGAATGGCTTTTTTATTTGCTACTTGTTCTAGAGGGGTAGTTCTCTCTTTTGTTATGCATATTCCTTGTCATTTGGACATCCTCATCTATGTCACTCTTACTATGTAATAGTTGCCTCTATTTAGAATGTCATTCTCGTCTGGATCACGAGAGTCTGAGCGCTGCAGATGGGTGTGTTTTGGTGGTGTAGTAAGACTTCTTATGAACTATCTTGTCTTGTTGTTTATTTCAATAGTAGACACTAGTCAGTGTTTGAATGTTGTATATATTGTTGTTTCGAACTGTTTATTGTCTCAAACTGCTGGTGGGCTAAATGAGGGCATCACCATTCTCCAGTGTTCAGAGCTCAGTTTCTTTTCGATGATGTACACTTGTTTGGGCCAGTGAGGTGTCGTTGAATATGGGCCGAGTAGTAACACAATGCTAAACAGGTCAATTATGACTCTCAGGCCGGGCTCTCAAAAGATCCTCAAAAAAAGGTTGGGCTCTCAAAAAAAAGAAGTGGGACTCTTAGGCGACATGTGGGCGCCACCAGTGTTTTCGTGCGCTTGCGCGCCGAGAGCATATTGGCGCGTGTTCGAAATTCATGCTATGTTTTCATCCCCAATCTCCCGCCCCTCCCCACCTTTGGAATCTCGATTCCTACTCCAGTTCCCCCAAATCCCCATACTGTACTCCCTGTACTCAAGCGCACTATCATGTCGCCGGTCAACGCGGATTTCCGAGCCGAAGATCCTGAGGTTCGTCCTGCCTTCGGGCGCTGCATGCTGTCGCTCAACAGTGGCATGGCGGCGCTTGATGACCAGTTTGCCAGCAAAGTGCTGATGGTGACCATCAACGGTGATCGGCCTCTCGTCTCGCTGGATGACCTTGTCAAAGCTCTTGGCATTGCGCACGGCATCCAAATAAGTGACTTGCTCGTGGAAGTATGTCCGCCACCGGCTGATTTCTTCGTCGGGTTCCGGACAACTTTTGACTGCAGTCGTGTGTTTGAATCTTCCCGGCGTTTGTTCTATGATGGCACGCCAGTGAGCTTTGATCAGTGTCACCCAGGATGGGGCTTGGTGTCCTTTGAGCTTGAGTTTTTAACAAAGCTTACCTTCCATGGCATGCCTCGACGTGCTTGGAACAGCGAGTCCATGAATGAGCGTATCAACGACCTTGGGGGTCAGCTCGTAAGAATCTTTGTTCCTCTAGACAGCTAGGCTCTGACGGTTATGGCATGGATGAAGAAGCCGTGCACCATATTGAAGGTGATTGGTGCTGAGATACCAATGCAGGAACTGGGGTTGTACTATTCGTCGCCATCAAGGCCGCCGCGGACCACGTTAGGGATGTACCTATACCGAGTGTTTCTGCATGTCGAAGAAGTGGTCAATCCATCAATCAAAGTCCTGCCGCCGCCGCTGGTGGCCGGGGCCATCGATGACGTCCATTACAAGAGTCAACGTCAGACTTTCCCCGTGTTGCTTGGGACGATGGATGGCACAAGGCCTACTCCATCGCGCGACGGAGGCCACTGCTTCTTTGGGAGAAGAGGCATGGTTGGCTGCCTGGATGTGCTCTAATTTGAGGTAACAACTAAACCTTGTCAGATACTAGTTAAATCCAAGCTATGGGTGTGAAGCATTAATGTGCCAGTACATTTGATTGTGACCTGTTCTATTTTTTTTACCTGAACTTTTTTTAGAAAGGGTTGTACGTCAACTTAATGTTCTAGCAGAACATATATATTGTGTTGTATGTCTGTTTTCTTTGCACAACATTCAAGATATTTCCCCATCATTGATAAACACGATGAACTGTTATGTACGAGTTTGTTGGTTTCAACATAGCCCTACCTGTAGTGATCCACTGCTTCCACCCGGATTGTGCCGCCTGCGTGAAATTTTTGTATGCAAGTTCAGTGTGCTATGATGTTCTTTATGATTGTGTCAACTATATAAGTTTTTACCGAGCATCAACAATGCATATGACTGAAAGATGTATTTACGAGCATTGACCAATGGTCTCGCTCTCTCTCTCTCTCACACACACACACAAACACACACATACGCACAACTGGGACCCGTCGAATTATTTATTCGCTCGTGACAACTTTTAATTAGGTTCCACTGTACTCTAACTTTTACTTATATTATTAATTGAGATCAGTGACTTCAAAAAGTTGTACAGAAGCCTTGTTTGGGCCTTTCCGGCGTCGCTGAATGTGGGCTGAGTAGCCATGTAAGGTTGTACTGTACTACACAAGCCTTTTTTTCAATATCAGCAATGCAATTGGGCAGAGAGTTGTACACAATATCCTGGTCAACTTGTTATTCTCTGCCCCGCTGGGCTGCAAATCTTTCCTAGGAGGGATGCATTAGGCTTAACAAGAAAATGGGCTTTAAGAAATAATAAATGGGATGTAATTATAAAAACTGGGCAGTAACTATTAAAAAATGCAACAAACACGTAATTAGTTTAAAAAATATATTATTTTTGGAGTTTGAAAATTTTAATTTCATTAGTTGTTGCGCACGCAATATTTCGTTGGATTTTTTACATAATACAAATTTATTTTGAAATTATATTTAATCTGACTAGAAATTTTGGAATAAAAATATTTTGGATCCCATCAAAATGTGGGAAATTTTATTGAATTCTGTTTCGAGCGGTTGGTTGAAATTATTAATCGTTGTCCTAGCTAGAAAATGGGTTGTACTTTTAACAAACTATAAATGGGTTGTAGTAGATTCCATTAGAATTCAAAAATGGGTTGTACATTCTTACAAATCGCAAATGGGCTATGTTCTCTGCCACACAATTGTGGGACTACTAAGTTGACGCGTCCCCTAAAAAACTAAGTTGGCTTGTATGCAAGGCTTTGTCAACTTATAATCAACACACGGTTCTAACAGCAGTGGCCATTGGATGTCCATCCAACGGATGTCGTGCTTCTTCTTCAATCTCGGATATTCTTGCTTTAGCCGCCCAAAAAAGATTCCTCCCCCTGACATCTTGGGCGCACTATTTTGAAGGCTGACCCGTGGGCCTACTAAGTTGACGCGTACCAAGGGCTTTGTCAACTTAGTTAATATAAATGATTCTAGCTGCAATGACCGTACGATGTCCAGCTGCCCAAACCAGCGCTGGCCGTGCCGCCTGCTCCTACCTCCCGTGTACCGCTATGCTGCCACCGCTGGCCATGCCATACCTCTATACTCACCCACACCTCCTGTTTTTCTCCGGCGAAGGCAGCCTCACACCGCAACCGAAGCAGTCAACCCACGTACTCCCCTCTGCATGGGCATCCACGGTCGTGTCTTCCCAGGCTCCACTTCATTCCCTTCCTAGGCCTCGTCATCGTCGACCACCTTGGTGCTCTCGGCACGTCGTGGTCAACGTGGTCAGCGAAGGACAACCATCAGCAGAGGATATTAGGAGGTGAGGCTAACAGCTTGACCCACCACCTACATCTTCGAACACAAGGAAGTGTCTCCTTATTACTCACAAAATAAAAACGATTCCTCCCCCTGACAGCTGGGATCGAGCAACTATATCTTCGCACACAAGGAAGTGCGTCCTTATCCTCCCTGACTGCTGGGACCCACCCGGTCAAAGCATATGTAGTGTTGTTTGTCTGGTTGCGAACATGTACGTGCATACTGGTCGATCAGTCTCTCTGCAAGTATGAACCGTGGCCGAGTAAGTAGCGGCACGTGTCATTGTAAAGCACCCGACATAGCAGTTCAAGCAGTCCCATCTAAGTTCTATACATGTATGAACACCAATAGAGCAAAAAATACGGCCACGTACGTACATACGGGTGGGGTCTCGAGCGCGTACTCGCGCATATATATACGGACGGCCAGGGCTTGTGTACATGGAGAGACAACGGACGGCAGCAACGGCGTCATGTTCATCAAGCAGCGAATCGGCTGGGTCGGGGAGAAACAGTGTCCTGTTCATCGGGAGGCAACCGACTGGGTCAGAATGCGTCCTGTTCAACGGGAGCCAACCGGCTTGGACGGAACAGCTGTAACGGGGCTTGGCATATCACAGAACGGAGGAAACGACCTTGTGTTCAATCGTCCACGGTCAAAATGGGATCCTGTTCATCGGGAGTGGTCTGGCGTACCACAAAATGGAGGCAACAGACTTGTGTTCGAGTGCCTATGGTCGAAATGGGATCCTGTTGATCAGGAGGGGTGTGGCGTACCGCAAAATGGAGGAAACGGACTTGTCTTGGAGCGCCTATGGTCGAAACAAGGTCCTATTCATCCACCGTCTACTACCTCACTCTAGCCTCCAAGGGCTACTGTTCATCCACCGTCGACTTCCTCCACCCTCCATGGGCTACTGTTCATCCAGCCTCCACTGGCTGCTGTTCATAGAGCCTCTACGGGGTCCTATTCATCCACCCCCAACCGGCTGGGGTGCGGCGGCCTCCTCGGGGTCCTGTTCATCCAGCGGCAACGGCCTACTACCACGGGGTCCTATTCATCCAACCCCCACCAGGAACTGTTCATCCAACCCCCACCGGGAACTATTCAGCCACAGCCAACCAACCGGCTCGACTCACCACATCTCGACTCGTTCTACGTACCGCGCGCACGATAGCAACGATCACTATTCATTGACAGGCAACCCAACACCGGTTGGCTACCTCTCGCAGGGGGCTCGATCGGCTTCAGTAAGCACCAGCAGTGATCGATCGCTCGGGTTCAGTTAGCAACAGCAGCGAACAAATTGCTCTGGTTCAGTCAGCAGCGAATGAATCGCTCGGGTTTAGTTAACAGCCAAGGGATCTATCGCTCCGGTTTAGTAACATGCGATCGCTTGGGTTCAATTAGCCAATGCCTCACACACACACACGCATACACGAGAGAACACACGCATACCATAGTGCATCGCTCGGCCCCGACCACCCACCGTAACCGGGAACTCCCAGGTATTTTCCTCGCCCTCGCTTCTACCATGGTTTTTTCCGTCATGGACGGCCCAAACAATGTCATGCAGTTGCGTCCTTGGCCCGCCTAGGACGAAAATCCCATTTTCTGTCATGATTTTTTCATAGAAGTAGGAGCCCACCACATCTATGATGATACCGGGTTTTGTCACAATTAACGTCATAGAAGTGTCATAAGCATGACAGAAAAAAATTCGCTTGGCCCAAAATGTCACAAATGTGACTTTTTTTTGTAGTGGAAAGACTCTGATAAGGACGAAGAAGAAGAAAAGGATGATGGTTACCCAAAGGCCAATGCTACCTTAGTGATTTTTGCTGATGCCGAGAGCAAAAGTCGACTGAAAGTCATTAATAGAGAAGTGAACATGGTTGCTCCGGCAACTACGACGTACCTGAAATGGTTGAAAACTCCCATTACATTCGACCAGTCAGATCACCCAGCACATGTTGCTACCCCCGGGCGGCAAGCGTTGGTGGTCGGCCCAGTCATTGGGGGCACCCGACTGACTAAAGTTCTTATGGATGGTGGCAGTGGTCTAAACATTCTATATGCTGAGACCCTCCAAGGGATGGGCATCCTGATGTCCAAACTCAGTGAGAGCAACATACAGTTCCACGGTGTCATCCCAGGGAAGAAAGTGAAGTCACTTGAGCAGATTGCTCTCGATGTGGTTTCCGGTGATTGCAAGAATTTCCGCAAGAAGAAGTTGACATTTGAGGTAGTGGATTTCCACAGTTCCTATCATGCTATTTTGGGCAGGCAGGCGTATGCACGTTTCATGGCCCGTGCATGTTACATGTATCTTAAGTTGAAGATGCCCGGACCCAAAGGTGTGATCACAGTAACGGGAAATAGGCAGAGAGCAGAAGAGTGCCTCCAGAAGGGTTCCAAGATTGTGGACAAGCTAATGGCGGTGGTGGAACTGGAGGAATACAAGAAAAATGCCGACCCGAGTGATTTGTTGCAAGCCAAGAAGCGCGCATTAGAATCCGCATTTAAGTCGTTCGGTGAAACGAAGCCAGTCCACATTCACCCGGAAGACCCCACTGCTGCTCCGACTCACATGTCAACGTCACTCGACAGCAAATAGGAAGCCACGCTCAACCAGTTCCCCCGTGAGAACTGGGACATCTTTGCATGGAAACCATCAGACATGCCAGGTGTACCCAGGGGGCTGACTAAGCACTGTTTGCGTCTTGACCAAAAGCAAACCTGTCAAAGAGCATCTTCCTCGGTCCGCTGTGGAAAAAAAGGAAGGCGATTGGGGAAGAGGTGGCTCGGCTCCTGGCAGCTGAGTTCATCCATGAGATATACCACTCCGAGTGGCTCACCAACATCGTCATGGTCTCTAAGAAAGATGATTCACTTTGTATGTGTATAGATTTCATGCATATCAATCAGGCCTGCCCAAAAGATCATTTCCCTCTCCCCCGAATTGATCAGATTGTCGACTCAACTGCGGGGTGTGAGTGTTTGTCTTTTCTGGATGCATATTCTGGGTATCATTAGATCCGACAGTATGGACCCGATGAAATAAAAATGGCCTTCGTCACCCCATTCAGGTGTTTTTGCTATGTCACCATGCCTTTTGGTCTTAAGAATGCTGGTGCCACATTCATGTGCATGATCCAGAAGTGCCTGCTCACTCAGATCAATCGGAACATGGAAGCATACATGGATGATATCATGGTCAAGTCATGCTAAGGTTCGGACCTGTTGACTGACCTCGCTGAAACCTTTGCCAATCTAAGAAGATATGACATCAAGCTTAATCCATCCAAGTGTACATTCGGAGTCCCAGGAGGAAAGTTACTCGGTTTTCTCATTTTCGAACAAGGGATTGATGCAAACCCCGAAGAGATTGGGGCAATTCTCTGAATGAAACGCCCTATGCATGTGCATGATGTTCAGAAGCTCACAGGTTGTCTGGCTGCATTAAGTCGATTCATTTCTCGTCTCGGTGAAAAGGCATTGCCTCTTTACCGATTGATAAAAAAGTCAGATACATTCGAGTGGACACTAGAAGCCGAAGCAGCATTTGTAGAGCTCAAAGCCTTGCTTTCCACCCAGCTGGAGCTTGCTGGTTTGGTCAGCAAAGAGCCTTTATTGTTATATATTGCAGCCACTGGTCAGTTTGTCAGCACAGTGCTCACAATCAAGCGAGAAGAAGAAGGCAAGGCCTATAAAGTTCAACGCCCGGTGTATTACATTTCTGAAGTCTTGACTCCGTCCAAGCAAAGGTATCCACATTACCAGAAGCTTGTCTATGGAATTTACTTGACTACGAAGAAAGTTGCACATTACTTCCAAGACCACTCAATTTCAGTTGTCAACGATGCACCGTTGTCTGAAATTTTGAACAATCGAGATGCAACTGGTCGAGTGGCGAAGTGGGCAATTGAACTTCTTCCTCTAGATATCAAGTTTGAAGCAAAGAAGGCAATCAAGTCTCAGGCAATCGCAGATTTCTTGGCTGAGTGGATTGAGCAACAATAGCCGACTCAAGTTAACCCGGAACACTAGATCATGTTCTTTGATGGATCTAAGCTGTTAAACGGTTCTGGTGCTGGACTGGTCCTAGTGTCCCCAAGAGGCGACAAACTCAGTTATGTCCTTCAGATTCACTTTGATTCCTCCAACAATGAAGCTGAGTACGAAGCACTTCTCTATGGGTTACGTATGCATCCATCGCCTGATGGTATACGGAGACTCTGACTTGGTGGTTAATCAGGTGATGAAGGAGTGGATGCCAGGAGCCCTACCATGACAAGATACTGCAACACAATAAGGAAGTTAGAAAAAAGTTTGAAGGGTTGGAGCTCCACCATGTTCCCCGACTCAAGAATCAAGCAGCTGATGATCTGGCAAAAATAGGTTCCACTCAGAAGCCTATTCCCAGTAATGTGTTCTTGGAGCATCTCCATACCCCGTCAGTGCAACAAGATCCCTTTATAGAGGAGCCCCCGCAACCAATAAGTTCTACCAATCCGACTGAAGTTGAAGTGCCAGCAATAGTCGACTTAATCATGGAGATTTTGGAAATCACCACCGACTGGATGGTGCCGTATATTGCATAACTGCTCACGCAGGAGCTTCCAGAGGATGAAGTTGAAGCATGTCAGATCATCTGCAGGTCCAAAGCCTTCACAATAATAAGCGGACAACTTTTCAAAGACAGTGTTACTAGCATGGCTCAACGATGTATCTCCCCAGAAGAGTGTCGATTGATATTGGATGAGATCCACTCGGGGACGTGTGGTCACCACGCGTCCTCTCGGACCATCATGGCCAAAGCATACCGAGCAGGATTCTACTAGCCGTGGGCAAATGAAATGGTGAAAGAGATCGTCAAGAAGTGTGAAGGTTGCCAGTTTTACTCGAACATGTCCCACAAGCCCGCATCTGCTTTCGAAACTATTCCACTCATCTGGACATTTGCTGTGTGGGGTTTGGACATGATTGGGACGTTAAGGACCGGTAGAAGTGGTTTCACTCATTTGCTCGTTGCAGTCGACAAGTTCACTAAGTGGATTGAAGCAAAACCTATCAAGAACCTAGACTCAAGCACATCCATCAATTTCATCAGAGAATAGGTGTTCCGATATGGAGTTCCGCTAGCATCATCACAGACAATGGCTCAAACTTTGATTCTGATGAGTTCAGAGCATTCTGCACTTCCCAAGGCACTCAGGTCGACTACACATCCGTTGCACACCCGTAGTCGAATGGGCAAGCTGAAAGAGCAAATGGTTTGATCCTCCAAGGGCTGAAGCCTCGATTGATGCATGACCTTAAGCATGCAGCTGGGGCTTGGGTGACTAAGTTGCCGTCTGTTTTGTGGGGATTGAGGACAACTCCCAACCGATCGACTGATTGAACCCCTTCCTTCATGGTGTACGGGGCTGAAGCTGTGCTTCCGAGTGACTTGCTTCACAATGCACCCCGAGTGGAACTCTTCTCAGAAGCCAAGGCAGATCAAGCACGTCAAGACGCTATAGATCTTCTGGAGGAAGAGCGAGAGATGGCCTTGATCCGATCGACCATTTATCAGCAAGACCTACATCGATTCCATGCCCGAAACATTCAAGGTCGAGGATTTCAAGAAGGAGATATTGTGCTCCGAGTGGATCAGCAACGACCTCATAAGCTCGCTCCTGCTTGGGAAGGCCCCTTCATCATCACCAAGGTTCTCCACAACAGGGCGTATCACCTTTACAACGTAGCCAAGAAGAAAGATGAGCCACGCGCTTGGAACGCGGATCTACTCCGCTGATTTATACATAACACTCAGATCATCGAGTTGTAATAAGAATACATTCAGTTTGTTATGAAGACATGATTCCTGCAGTCTCATAATGATTGTTCTCACACAAGAATATGTTCAAATCCCCTAGTGGGTGGCCTAGCTGCGAACCAGTTTCGATTAAGTTTGAGAGACTACTCCGAGTGGAGAGCAATCCTCCCACTCAGGGACTTAGCTGCGGTCCCTTACTTGCCTAAGTTACAAAACTACTCCAAGTGGAGAGCAATCCTCCCACTTTGGGGCTTAGCTGCAAACCAGATTTGCCTAAGTTACAAAACTGCTCCGAGTGGAGAGCAATCCTCCCACTCGGGGGCTTAGCTGCGAACCAGATTTGCCTAAGTTACAAAACTACACCGAGTGGGGAGCAATACTCCCACTCGGGACTTAGTTGCGATCCCATACTCGCCTAACTTACAAAACTACTCCGAGTGGAGAGCAATCCTCCCACTCAGGGACTTACCTGCTATCCCATACTCGCCTAAGTTACAAAACTACTCCGAGTGGAGAGCAATCCTCCCACTCGGGGGCTTAGCTGCGAAACAGATTTGCCTAAGTTTCAAAAACTACTCCGACTGGAGAGCAATTCTCCCACCCAGAGACTTAGCTACGATCCCGTACTCATCTAAATTACAAAACTACTCCGAGTGGAGAGCAATCCTCCCACTTGGGGACTTAGCTGTGATCCCTACTCGCCTAAGTTACCAAACTACACCGACGAGAGCAATCCTCCCACTCGGGGGCTTAGCTGCAAACCAGATTCGCCTAAGTTTCAGAAACTACTCCGAGTGGAGAGCAATCCTCACACTCGGGGGGCTTAATGCGAGCTCGTACTCGCCTAAGTTACAAAAATACTCCGAGTGGAGGGCAATCCTCCCACTCGGGGGCTTAGCTGCGACCCCATACTCGCCTAAGTTTCAAAACTACTGCGAGTGGAGAGCAATCCTCCCACTTGGGGGCTTAGCTGCGACCCCGTACTTGCCTAAGTTTCAAAAATATTCTGATTGGGGAGCAATCCTCCCACTCAGAGTCTTAGTCGTGAATCAGCTTCGCCTAAGCTAAAAAATCCAAGCACATTGGAAACAAGGAAATAACATTCGGATAAAACTATTAAGTTCGGCTAAATCGGCAAGGTTCAGAACCGCAAGCAAAAGTACTCGGGCATCAGGCCCGAAGGAGTTTAACGATTACACAACCACTCGGCTTTCCGAGGCAAATGAATTCAAATTATCAAGTTTTTCACTCGGCAGGAGGAGGATTAGATAGCTCGACGAAGGTGTCCAAGTCAATGCCGTCCGCAATTAATGTGAGTGGTTGCGTCGATGAGGGTCTCTGTGAAAGATTGAAACTGAAGCTTCTTGGTGTTTTCCACCTAAAGAGCTTTCAGCTTTTCTTCCTTGGCCTCCTTGCAATGAACACAGACAAGTGATAGAGCCACGTCAGCACCACAACAAGTAGCTGACTTTTTCCATGCTTGCACCCCGTCAGGGATTTCATTGAGCCGAGTCATAAGTGACTCAAGGTCATTTTGAAGCACGTTTTCTGGCCATAGCTCCTTGTCTATCTGCGATAGTGCAACCTTCAGCCGAGCAATATAATCCAAGACACTAGCAAGGCACGATTCTAGTCGCAGCATGTTCATTGTAGCTTCATCTTTGACAGGAGAGTTGATGGGGTCCAATCCTGTTTCGATTTGCCCGGGTTCCTCCTCGAAATTCTGACAGAACTCTTCACGAGGAGAAAAGAAATGAATTAGCGACAACGTTGTGAAGAAGCTTCCTGGAATCACTCGGATGGAGAAAAGTACCTTCGAGCATGATGAACATCTTCTTGGCAAGACCTCCTAGATAAACCTCCAGCTCATCTCTCTTCCGAGTGTGCTCACCGACCTTGTCAGTCAGAGTCACCTTCTCTTCTCGTAGTTGCGAAGCTTCTTTCTTCGTTTCATCGACAACAGTCTTCATATTGGCGTTTTCTTCTTCAAATTTGCTGACTGAGGCCAGTTTCCTCTCAGCCAGTTCGGTCTTCTCATGCGCCACCTTCTGCGCCCTCGCAAGATCAGTGTCCTTTTTCTCCAATGCCCGCTTCATTTTGTCTAAAGAAATAACATTCCTCACTCAAGCCTGGAGTTGACGGTTTTCACTATGCACATCTGTTCGAGTGGAGTCACTCACTCGGTTCAAAGGATGATAAAGGGGAAATACATGAGCATGCAGTCAGCGAGTTATTACCTCCCATGGCTGCTACTTCATCCTGAGCAGTATTCAGGTTCTTCTTGGCGAGCTCCAGGTCAAGCTTGAGTTGGATCTTCTCCTTCTCCAAGGCATCATACTGGATCCCAAGTTCACGGGATTTCTGTAATCAACAAAAATACAAATCAGTCGACGGAAACAAATACCTTTTACTTCTGAGTAAAAAAGAGCAAGTTCACATTGCTATTTCAAAAGAGTTCTAAGACCACCACCGAATCAAACATTCGACAACAGTCTCGGGGACTACACCTAGTGGGTGCACTTTGCGTGCCCCCACTGGTTTGATTTCCCACCTGGTATGGCCTGCCCAGCACGAGTGGAAGAAGTAAAAAAATCATCATCATTTGATCACAGACCACCACCGACTGCCCACGATTGACAACGGTCTCGGGGACTACACCCAGTGGGTGCACTCAATGTGCCCCCACTGGATCAATTACCCACTTAGCATGACCCGACCGACCCGAGTGAACATCTACAAACAGACATATCCTAGAAAGACCCCCGCCGAATCAAACATTCGGCAGCGGTCTCGGGGACTACACCTAGTGGGTGCACTAAGCGTGCCCCAACCGGACCAAGAACCCACTCAACATGACCTGTCTAACTCGAGTGGAAGAGCTATACAGCTAAGGGAAAACACGCAGTGGGTGTATAGATGCAAGGCACAGACCCATGATAGATGCACATTAAAGGTTCCAAATGCTCATCCACGGACATCTTATGAATAATAAAGCAGCAGTTTTCAGGTAGCATATCCTAACAGAGCAAGGGTCAATCTGAAAAGCCAATGGGAAATCAACTTACAAACCCACTTACTCGGACATTGGTCCGGAGGGCAGAACTGGCCTCGTAAGCACCCTTGCTGGTCTCATACACCACTTTCAGTCAGTCCATCATCAGACGAGCCTGGATCATCACTTCCTTGGCGGCTCCTGTTTGGTCCTCTGGGACGTGGTGCAGAACGAACGGAGATGATGATGGAGTCAATGATGCAGCTGGTGGGGTCGGAGCCAGGGGCTGTGCAGTCAGACCAGAAGTCTGGATATTCGACGCGGAGGGTTGGTCAGTGGACAGGGGATGGCAAAAGAGACAGTAGCCCGTAATGGGTCTCCAAGTTCTTGAACTACAGGATCAAACGACAGGCGAGGCGTTCGACTGGAAGGTGCCCTCTTGCTCAAAGCTCTGTCTCTTCTCTCAACACTCCTCTGAGGCTCATCCTCATCATCAGCATCTGGAAGCTGGCTAACATTTGTTGGTGCTGCAAACACTCGACGGTGAGATTTTAGTTGGCCACCAAAATAGTTGACAAAGTGTAAACACGGCTATGGTAACATACCTGCTCGAGGGGTTGCCACGTCCGTGGTCTTCGTATCGGCCTGCTCCTCGCCAATGTCCATGGATGTTGCAGAAGTAGCAGCCCTGGAAGCCCAAAATTTCACTCGGTCAAACAAGTGAAGAAGTCTGTGGCTCCAATCAAAGACAAAGAAAAGAAATACTTACATCGAAGCAACGGGCACAGTCACCTAGGGAAGGGCCTTTCGAGGCTTGGGCGGGACAACTTTGGCCTGCTTCGCGCCCTTCTATGTTGGCTCTGGGGTTGACATTCGAGTGCACTTCGGAATCTTCACACTCGACGCAACTGCCTTGTCATGGCCTCCCGTAGGGTCTTGTGACTGCTTGGAGCGTCGCTCAGAGCGGGGTGGTGAATCGACTTCCTCGCTGCTGTCAAAGTCCTCGCTGTCATCTGCATATTCAATATTAGTGCTCCCGCCTTCACTCTCTACTCCTCCTTGGTGCTGCTCCCTCTTTGGCATTGAGTACATTTTGGTGAAAACCTACAAGAAATAAGTTACAAGTGTCAGTCGGATTCCAAGATTGTTGCATACTGAACAAAATATAAACACTCGACAAACACGCCTGACCTCTCCTAGAGCATTCTGGGCGTTGAATGGCGGGATCCTCTTGGCTCCACGAGGGTTGTCCTTATTGCCCGTGATGCTTCGAAGCCACTGAGCCACCATCTCCTCGCCGACCTCCTCCGGTCGGTCCAACCGGTGTCTTCTGGGACTGAATACATCCACATGGGGTGGTCACGGGCTTGCAGGGGTTGGATGGGCCGACTGAGGAACTCCTCAAGCAGATCCATGCCCGTCACTCCATGCTGGACCAAAGCAACGACAGCGTCAACCAAACTCACTACTTTGCCCTTCTCCTCCGCAGAAACTATCAATGAAGGAGGATTGTGGAGTCTCTCCTGAGTGATAGGAGGAAGACCAGTCGACTGGCCAGGAGTCAGGATATCCTTGCAGTAGAACCGACTGACTGAGCTGTGGGCCCGTGAAATCTTGGAGCATCCCGTAACAGACATTGGCCCAATCCGTGGCGAAAAAGGGGCGCGAAGATTGTGGAGTCCCTACCTGCCAGCCTTGCTTACCGCGCCACGTCCTGTCTCACGCGCTTCTCCAAATTTTGAATCCCACAAGATCCAGAAACCGCAGAGCAGTTGATCGCATCAGAGATATACAAATCCAGTCTGCTCGAAGACATACATAGCATAAGTCACTCACAACTCAACAAGTCAGAACCGATCAAGGCGACTGACAAAGGGTTAAGGCACTAGTGTGCTTTCAAGACCCTGAAGAAATGCCACAGAAGCATAGATTCAGGTTGGAATCAATTTTAACCCTTCGTCACTCGGTTCTCAATCCATTCCGGGGCTAATGACAATGACATGTACCTAGGGTAGGGTCTTATGCTTGACCTATATGCCCTACCCAAAGACACTATCCTAAAGTCCAAGGCCTACAAGGTTCAACAGAAGATACCGACTAAAATCTCATGAAGTGCAATCCACTTGACCAAAGATTCCACTCGGATACCCCAATTCCACTCGACCATTATAACTTCACTCGACCATACAAGAACCCACTCGGAGTACAGAAGGCCTAAAGTCACCCCAGGATGGTAACGACCAAGCATTCACTCCGACGTCATAAAGTTCACTTATTACGGGCATTACCAGTAACGTTCAAGTCATAACTCACATTGAACCTCTGTGTAACTGACGGCCGCGAGGGGTCATGCGCACTCTATATAAGCCATCCCTCCCCTCTGACACAAGGGTTCGCACCCCCTGTAATATTTGCACACATCCAATCGACAAGCCTCTATGGCACCGAGACGTAGGGCTATTACCTCCTTCGAGAGGGGCCTGAACTCGTAAATCTATGCGTACAACCTTTCCGTAGCTAGGACACTGCCCTCTCCTACATACCCCCTACTCTTACTGTCAGACTCATTCCCACGACATTTTCCTCCCGCAAAAATTATTTTTCTTAGAAATCAAATTATGAATTTCAAGCAACTTGAGCATGAACATGTTTCCCAATCTTGGGAAAGGATGAAATTAATGATAAGAACTTGCTCCACTCATGATTAGAATTTATGGATGATCACACAAAAAATTTATGTGGGATTGAACTTTGTTTCTAGAAATCTTTCAGACCCTGCCGTGGATTGTATCTTTATGGAAATTACTCTAGGAGAGGCTACCAATAGCTTGATAATATTATGGCAAATTATTCACAATGGCATGCCGAAAGAACTCCCACTAGTAAAAAGTGAATTCGGTTGAAGAAATTAGTGCTTTGAGTGATAAAGTTGATGCTCTTATGAAATTGGTTGCTAGTAGAAATGCTCTTATTGATCCTAATGATGTGTCATTTTCAACTTTGATTGAGCAAAATAATGATCCCGTAGATGTGAATTTTGTGTGACAAAACAATTTTAATAGTAATGCTTATAGGGGTAATTTTAATCCTATGTCGTTCCCTCGAAATTACTCTAATAATTATGGCAATTCCTATGGTAATTCTTATAATAATAATAATAATAATAATAATAATAATAATAATAATAATAATAATAATAGTATGCCCTTCGATCTTGAAAGTAATATTAAAGAATTTATTAGTGCTCAAAAAGTTTTCATTAAGATTTTCACCCTCCGAACTATGGGGACACCTTCTAGCTAAAGTTAACTCTTATTCGGTCCCCTTTTCAACAAGTTTAACATTGCTAAGTAAAGATACAACAGAAGAAACACCAATAATTTTGCGGTGTGGATATGATAATATGTGAGTCATGCTTGCGAGTAATTGTTATTTAGTAAGAATATTGGTGTTAAGGTTTGTGATTCCTTATGCATGCATGTAAAGTTAATAGTTACGCAAAGAAGTTACATCCTACTTATGGTGCATTATTCAATGTTAGTTATTCTCAATGCATGTTTATGGCTGTTTTTGTTTTTTGGTCGGTTGCTTCTCAATCTATTTGCTAGCCTTCATTTGTACTAAGCGGAAATACTACTTGTGCATCTAACTCCTTAAACCTAAAGTAGTGCCAAATGAGCCACCATACCTACCTATAAGCGGTATTTACATGATGTTCTAAGTAAATTAGCATGTGCCAGCTCTAATAATTCAAAATAAATTTCCATTTTGTGTGCCTGTACCGCTCATGGTGCGGCAGGGGGTGGCCAATATCCTCCATGTTAGGTGGGTTATTCTCATGATGAGTGTTTATTCACTTGTCATTGCACGAGAAAATGGCAAGGTAATAGGGATGTCCAGTCCCGAAATGAATCAAAATGAAAAAATATAATAAATTCCTTGGAAAGTTGTTGGTATGGAGGATCCCGTGGATACGGCTAGCCAAGGTTTGTGAAAGAATGGTGTAAAGGAAATGAAATTTATTTTCTGTTTGGGAACCGCCTATAATGTGTCTAGCATGCAAGATGTTGGGAACTTCCGGTCATATCGTTGATAGGAAAATCATGCCTCTCAAAATAATATTTATCTCTTTGTTTCAAACTTTGAGCTCTGGCACCTCTACAAATCTCTGCTTCCCTCTGTGAAGGGCCTATCTACTTTACTTTTATGCACATTTTATTTTATTTTGAGTCTCCATCTTCTCTTATAAAGCACCAATTGGAGAGCACTATTTTCATACTTGTACATTGGGTGTAGCTAATATTGAGTGTGTTTCATGAATGGATCAATGACTAAGCATAATGGGCTAGGGATAACTTTCTTGAGCGTTGATATTTTGACAGGCATGGTTGCTTGTTGGTGTGCTTGTGTATTTATCTTTTCATGTCAAACTACAGACTATTGCTTTGAATCACTCAAGTCCAAATATCCATGCCACAAAGAAGAAAATTATATGATGAATGTGATAGGTAGCATTCCACTTCAAAATATTTGTTTTTATCATTTACCTACTCGAGGACGAGCAGGAATTAAGCTTGGGGATGCTTGATACGTCTCCAACGTATTTATAATTTTTTATTGTTCCATGCTATTATAGTATCAATCTTGGATGTTTTATATACATTTACAAGCAATTATATATCATTTTTTGGGACTAACCTATTAACTTAGTGCCCAGTGTCGGTTGTTGTTTTTTTGCCTGTTTTTGGTTTTTTCAGAATATCAGTACCAAACGAAGTCCAAATGCCACAAAACTCTTTGGAGATTTTTTTCTGGACATACGAGACCCTGGAAGCTTTGGGAGGGCACGAGAAGATGGAGCAGTGGCCCACGAGGCACCAGGGAGCTCCCAGGGAGGTAGGGTGCGCCCTGGTGGCTTGTGGGGCCCACATGTCTTTGTTTGACCTTTTCCGCCACCACATGTCCCCGAACCATGAGATCCCATCTGGAGGCCTTTTCCGACACTCTACCGGAGGGGGATTCGATCATGGAGGGGCTCTGCATCAACTTTACTGCCCTTTCGATGATGCGTGAGTAATTTACCACAGACCTACAGGTCCATAGTTAGTAGCTAGATCTCTCTCTATCTATCTATCTATCTCTCTCTCTCTCTCTCTCTCTCTCTCTCTCTCTCTTTGATCTTCAATACAATGTTCTCCTCGATGTTCTTGGAGTTCTATCCGATGTAATGACTTTTTGCAGTGTGTTTGTCAGGATCCCATGAATTGTGAGTTCATTATCAGATTTATCCATGAATATTATTTTAGTTTTCTCTGAACTCTTTTATGCATAATTTTTGTAGCTTTGTATTTCTCTCTGATCTATTGATTTGGTTTGGCCAACTAGCTTGATTTTTCTTGCAATGGGAGAGGTGCTTTGTGATGGGTTTAATCTTGCGGTGCTCAATCCCAGTGACAGAAAGGGACATGACACATATTTGTATCGTTTCCATCTCCTCCTATAAAAACCTGAGCTGTTGATGATGGTGTGCCTGCCGTCTTTCACGAATAGCCGTCGGATCTAGATCGGACGCATATAAAGCAAACTACTACAGTTTTGCAAAAAGATGTGCTACTTCTTGAGCTTGCCTTGGTTTTTTCCCTTGAAGAGGAAAGGGTGATGTAGAAAAGTAGAGATAAGTATTTCCCTCAGTTAAGAACAAAGGTATCAATCCAGTAGGAGGAAGGCACAAGCAAACAAATACTTGCACCCATCGCGATAAAGGGGTTCTCATTCCCTTCATGGTTACCTGCAAGGATGAGATCTTGTAGTTATAGATATAAAAAAATAAGTATAAGTGCAAAATAAAATAAAAGTATAAATTGCAGCATGGTATTTTTGTGTTTTTACTTTATATATCTGAAAATTATATGATAAAAGATAAACCCAGGGCCCATAGTTTTCACTAGAGGCTTCTCTCTTGAAAGAAAGCATACGGTGTGTAAACAAATAAATATTGAGCAATTGATTGAAAAGTGCATAGTTATGACGATATCCAAGGCAATGACCATGTATATAGGCATCATGTCCGAGACAAGTAGACCAACTCCTGCCTGCATCTACTAGAATTACTTCACACATCGACCACTATCCGACATGCATCTAGTCTATTAAGTTAACAAGAACGGAGTAACGCTTTAAGCAAGATGGCATGATGTAGAGGAATCATCTCAATTAATATGAACAAACCCCATCTTTTTATCCTTAATGACAACAATACAGAAACGTGTCATGCCCCCTTCTGTCACTGGGATTGAGCAATGCAAGATTGAATCCATTACAATGCACCTCTCCCATTGTTAGAAAGATCAATCTAATTGGCCAAACCAAATCAATGGATCGGAGATAAATACAAAGCTATATAAATCATGCCTAAATGAGTTCAGATAAAACTCAAATAGTATTCATAGATAATATGATCATAAACCCACAATTCATCGAATCTCAACAAACACACCGCAAAAGAAGATTACATCGAATAGATCTCCAAGAACATCGAGGAGAACATTGTATTGAAGATCAAAGAGAGACAAGAAGCCATCTAGGTACTAGCTATGGACATGTAGGTCTATGGTAAAATACTCACACATCACCGGAAGGGCAGCAAGGTTGATGTAGAAGCCCTTGAATCCCCTCTGCCAAAGTATCGGAAAAGGTCCCAAATGGGATCTCACGAAGATAGAAACTTGCGTCGATGGAAAAGTATTTTTGGTGTGCCCTCTGGTCTTTGGTGAATATTTGGGTATTTATAGAAGAATAATTAGGGTTAGAAGAGCCACGGGGGCCCCACAAGCTTGGGGGAGCCCCCTGAGCTTGTGGTTACATCGTGGCTCTTCTGGCCTCCTCCCGATGCTTCCAAGGTGTCTTGTGGTCCAAGAAAAATCGTCAAAAAGTTTTGTTCCATTTGGACTCCGTTTTGTATTGATTTTATGTTAGTCCCAAAAAATGATATAAAATAGCATAATAATGCATATGAAACATCCAAGATTGATAATGTAATAGCATGGAGCAATCTAAAATTATAGGCACGTTGGAGACGTATCAAGCATACCCAAGCTTAATTCCCGCTCGTCCTTGAGTAGGTAAATGATAAAAACAGAATTTTTGATGTGGAATGCTACCTAACATGTTTATCATGTAATCTTTCTTTGTGTGACATGAATATTCAGATCCATAAGATTGAAAACAAAAGTTTATATTGACATAAAAACAATAATACTTCAAGCATACTAAAAAGAAATCATGTATTTTCAAAATATCATGGCTAAAGAAAGTTATCCCTACAAAATCATATAGTCTTGTCATGCTCCATCTTCTTAACACAAAGTATTTTCATGCACAACCCTGGTGACAAGCCGAGCAAGTGGTTCATACTTTTTAACGCGCTTCAGCTTTTTCAACTCTCACGCAATACATGAGCGCAAGACATAGATATAGCACTTTGGGTGGAATAGAGTATGATGTTGGAGGTTTTGCGGAGATGACAAAAAAGAAGAAAGTCTCACATTGACAAGGCTAATCAACTAGCTATGGAGATGCCCATCAACTGATATCAATGCAAGGATTTGGGATTGCCATGCAACAGATGCACTAGAGCTATAAGTATATGAAAGCTCAAAAGAAAACTAAGTGGGTGTGCATCCAACTTGCTTGCTCATGAAGACCTCGGGCATTTGAGGAAGCCCGTCATTGGAATATACAAGCAAAGTTCTATAACGAAAAATTCCAACTGGAAATATCTGAAAGTGACAAAATAGGAGACTCTCTATCATGAAGAACATGGTGCTACTTTGAAGCATGAGTGTGGAAAAAATAGTAACATTGTCCCTTCTCTCTTTCATTTTTTTCTTTTTGTTGGGCACCTTGGCCTCTCTTTTTTACTTGGGCTCATTTGGCCTATTTTTTTGGGCTCATTTGGTCTCTTTTTCTCTATTCCTCACATGGGACAATGCTCTAATAATGAATATGATCATCACATTTCTATTTACTTACAATTCAAAAATTGCAACTCGATACTAGAACAAAAATATGACTCTATATGAATGCCACTAATGGTATACCGAGATGTGCAATGATCTAGCGTGACATGTATAAAAAAATATGAACGGTGGCGGAGCCATAAATACTATTTCAACTACATGATCATGCACAACAATATGACAATGATGATATGTGTCATGCTAAAACGGAACGATGGAAGTTGCATGGCAATATATCTCAGAATGGCTATGGAAATGCCATAATAGGTAGGTATGGCAATTGTTTTGAGGAAGATATAAGGAGGATTATGTGTGATAGAGCGTATCATATCATGGGGTTTGGATGCACTGGCGAAGTTTGTACCACAACTCAAGGTGAGAATGGGCAATGCACGGTACCGAAGACGCTAGCAAATTGTGGAAAGGTAAGAATGTGTATAATCCATGGACTCACATTAGTCATAAGGGCCTCACATACTTATTTCAAAAGTTTATTTGCCCTCGAAGAAAAGTGCTACTCCACATGCCCCTAGGGGGATAGATTGGTAGGAAAATACCATCGCTCGTCCCTGACCTCCACTCATAAGGAAGACAATCAAATAAATCATGCTCCAACTTCATAGCATAACGAGAGACCATACATGCATGCTTCGGGAATCACAAACCTTAACACACATTTTCTTACTAAACAACAATTACTCACTAGCATGACTCTAATATCACAATTTTTATATGTCAAAACAAATGCAAGGAATCAAACTTCTGATATATTCAATGATCTTCATGAAAGTATTTATTATATCCCTCTTAAATACCCATTATATTAGGACTAAATTCATAACCCAAGCAAATTGTCATACTATTTATAAGACTCCCAAAATAATATAAGTGAAGCATGAGAGTTCATCAATTTCTTTAGAATATGACCACCGCCATGCTCTAAACGATATAAGTAAAGCACTAGAGCAACTAGCTAGCTAAAAACATATAAGTGAAGCTCAAAGAGTATTCTAATAAATTCATGATTAATGTGTGTCCGTCTCCAAAATGTGTGTCCAGCAAGGATGGTTGTGGCAAACTAAAAATCAAATAAAGCAAAGACTCATATAATACACGATGCTCCAAGCAAAACACATATCATGTAATGGATAAAAATACAGCCTCAAGTAATTTACCAATGGATTGTAGACAAAAGAGGGGATGCCTTTCGGGGCATCCCAAAGCTTAGACGCTTGGTTGTCCTTGAATATTACCTTAGGGTGTTGTCGGGGTTATGATCCTGACAATGAGTACTAGAGGTATGAATAAGGGGCACAGACTAGCTACGGCATAGGTGTAACACTCGGTGTTTAACGAGTCTAGGGCCCTCACTCAATGGAGGTAAAATCCCTACGTCTCGTGCCCTGAGGCTTGCTTTGATTTGATGGATATGGTTATAACGTGCCCGACTATGGAGAGGGGAGCGGCTTATATAGAGTGCGCTACAGCCCCATGTCTCCCACGCCGCCGGGCAATTAATGTCATTAAATGAGATAGTTACTAGTGTAATGAGCCTCTAGTGCAGCTGTTACAGGTAATGGTAGTTATAACTCTATTTAGTGGAGGACTTAGGATTCCTCGACCATTGTAGCTCCCACGACGCCTTCTTGTCTAGTACATCCGAGTGCTGGTCCGTCTGCCAAGTGATGTGTGATCGCCCGAGTGCCGCAGGGCCGTCCGAGTGATCCTCCTGATGTATGTTACCAAATGCTGGCATGGTCCAGGGACCTACCTACGATGGTGACGGACCCGATGTGGGTCCCAAATGATGGGTCCTTGACCCAACCCATAATAGGTGATCACATCATTAGCCCTCGAATCGGTTGGGATTTCGTGAAATAAACAAATTGATCCTTCGGTTGAGTCTGAGTGTTGCAGGGATACTCGAAATATGTTTTTGAATCATGATTTGTTGTTCCTTGGACGAAAACACAACGGATTCTACACCTTAATTTTTACCCAGATGACCGTGTGTTGTTGATCGTCGAGAAAAAACCTGGTGGCATTCATTTTGTCTCTTGGAAGAGATAGACTAGGGGCCCGAGTGAGAGCATGCCATTACAACTAGAGTGGCAACGCCGATGCGTGGTCTGACTCTCTGGAGAGACTCCACTCCTTATCCCAAGAGAACTCCAACGCGGGCTTTCTATGAGTCCAGGTTTACGAGTCCTGTGCCTTGGAGCCTACCGAGAGGGCCAAGTGAACCTGCAGAGGGGCGTCAAGCTCGTCACATAATGATCCTAGAGACGACTTCAGTCGGGTGTTTAACATGGCCGAGTGCATGAGTCCCCGCAGAGGGTAGTCAGTCGGACTGATGCGCGTCCTTTAGGAAAGGAATCGCTGGTAATCAATCCAATTGATTCGTCCCGGAAATCTAGGGATTTGAATTCACATGTTCGTGCGCCGAAGCGGTAACGTCGTGCGTTAGTGGGAAAGTGGGGGCGTGGCTCCTCGATTTGTGCACACGATCCCCGCCACGTGTCACGCCTATCCTTTGCAAAGCCTTGCCACACGGGCTGTCGATCCAGAGATTTGCTGCGAGAGATCTGGCCAGAGATTTCATCCAATGATATAAAAGGCTTGGGGACAGAGGTCCGGCCTTCAGATCCCATTCTCCTCGCTCCGACTCCTCTGCCTCATTCCTCCTCTTGAGTGTGCAGGAATGGCGAGGTATCCCACAGCCAAGGCAGAGAAGGTGAAGAAGGTGGGGAAGGCCACTTCCTCCGTCTCTGTCGCGGCGGTTGACAGTGCGACGGGAGATTGGATCCCGTCATGTGTCACCGCTCGACGGTTGGAGGAGCTGGCGGAGGAAGGGCTGATCCCGCGCAAGGGATGGCATCGTCCGGGTGTGAGGGAGGTCGAGCCAATGCCTCAGGAGGACAAGCGCGTCCTGCTCGTCACCCATGTTGAGTGGGGTTTCTCCATGCCTCCCCACCCTTTCTTTCGGGCGTTTCTTGATTATTCCGGCATGCAACTCCATCACCTTCCCCCCAACACTACAAAAAAAATACACTTCCGTGATGATACGTGTTTGTCACAGTAGGTCGCGTTTTCTATCATGCATGTACATCCATGATGATTTTATGACAAAATCAAGATAGTCATACCTATGTGATAACCCGCAAGTATACGGGATAGTTGTAGCCTCTTTCGATAAGTAAGAGTGTCGAACCCAACGAGGAGCTAAAGGTAGAACAAATACTCTCTCAAGTCCTATCGTCCACTGATACGACTCTACGCACGCTTGACGTTCGCTTTACCTAGAACAAGTATGAAATTAGAAGTACTTTGTAGGTGTGAAGGATTGGTTTGCAAGATAATAAAGAACACGTAAATATAAACTAGGGGCTATTTAGATAAAGATGCAATAAAGTAAATATAGCGAGTGTGGAAAAGTGGGGTAGGAGTTGTGGAGTTGTCCCTAAGCAATTGACTATGTTACTAGACCGGTAATCACTATTGCAATTCTATTTGAGGGAGAGGCATAAGCTAACATACTTTCTCTACTTGGATCATATGCACTTATGATTGGAACTCTAGCAAGCATCCGCAACTACTAAAGATCATTAAGGTAAAACCCAACCATAGCATTAAAGTGTCAAGTCCCCCTTATCCCATACGCAACAATCCACTTACTCGGGTTTGTGTTTCAGTCACTCACGCAACCCACTATAAGCGAATCATGAACGCATTGCAACACCCTACAGCGGGAATCCCTCACGCTTTCGCGACACGTAGGGCACCATAGGACAGAACCAATAATAAAATATGCAACTCAAAACAATCAAGCAATTCATCAATCACCGATAGGACAACGAAAATCTACTGAGACATCATAGGATGGCAACACATCATTGGATAATAATATGAAGCATAAAGCACCATGTTCAAGTAGAGGGTACAGCGGGTTGCGGGAGAGTGGACCGCTGAATATAGATGGGGGAAGGTGATGGAGATGTTGGTGAAGATGGCGGAGGTGTTGGTGAAGATCGCGGTGATGATGATGGCCCCCGGCGGCGTTCCTGCGCCACCGGAAGCAAGTGGGAGAGAGCCCCCCTTCTTCTTCTTCTTCTTCCTTGACCTTCTCCCTAGATGGGAGAAGGGTTTCACCTCTGGTCCTTGGCTCCCATGGCGTGGGAGGGGCGGGAGCCCCTCCGAGATTGGATCTATCTCTCTGTTTCTGCGTTCTGGAATTCTGCCCTGGCACCGTTTCCTTTATATCTGGAGATCCGTAACTCCGATTGGACTGAAACCTTCGCCCATATCGTTTTCCCAAAATTAGCTTTCTTGCGGCCAAACAAGGGCATCAACCGCCTTACGGGTGGCCCACGAGATAGGGGGCATGCGCCCTGGAGGGGTGGCGTGGGCCACTCTCGTGGCCACCTTGGGCACCGTTTCGCGTTGATTCTTCCTCCCAAAAATCACAAATATTCCAAAAAAAATCTCCGTCCGTTTTTATCCCGTTTGGACTCTGTTTGATATGGCGTTTCTGCGAAACAAAAAACATGCAACAGACAAGAACTGGCACTGGGCACTGGATCAATATGTTAGTCCCAAAAATAGTATAAAAAGTTGCCAAAAGTATATAAAAGTTGTAGAAAATTGGCATGCAACAATAAAAAATTATAGATACGACGGAGACGTATTAGCATCCCCAAGCCTAATTCTTGCTCGTCCTCGAGTAGGTAAATGATAAAAAAGAAATTTTTTGATGTGGAATGCTACCTAGCATAATCTTGATCATATATCTAATCATGGCATGAATATTAAGACACGAGTGATTCAAAGCATAGTCTATCATTTGACATAAAAAACAATAATACTTCGAGCGTACTAATAAGGCAATCATGTCTTTTCAAAACAACAAGGCCGAAGCAAGCTTATCCCTACAAAATCATATAGTTTGGCCATGCTTCATTTTCGTCACACAAAATGCTCCCATCATGCACAACCCCGATGACAGGCCGAGCAATTGGTTCATACTTTTTAACGCGCTTCAAGTTTTTCAACCCTCACACAATACATGAGCGCAAGCCATGGATATAGCACTATAGGTGGAATAGAATATGATGGTGGGGTTTATGTGGAGAAGAAAAAAGGGAGAAAGTCTCACATCGATGCGGCTAATCAACGGGCTATGGAGATGTCCATCAATTGATGTTAATGCGAGGTGTAGGGATTGCCATGCAACGGATGCACTAAGAGCTACAAGTATATGAAAGATCAAACTGAAAACTAAGTGGGTGTGCATCCAACTTGCTTGCTCATGAAGACCTAGGGCATTTGAGGAAGCCCATCGTTGGAATATAGAAGCCAAATTCTATAATGAAAAATCCCCACTAGTATATGAAAGTGACAACATAGGAGACTCTCTATATGAAGAACATGGTGCTACTCTGAAGCACAAGTGTGGAAAAAGGATAGTAACATTGCCCCCTTTTTTTTCTTTTTTTTTCTTTTTTCTTTTTTTTCGGTGGGCTTCTCTGGCCCCCTTTTTTATTTAGGCTTCTTTGGCCTTTCCCTTTTTTTCTTTTTCTTTTTTTTCTTTTTTTTCATGGGGCAATGCTCTATAATGATGATCATGACACTTTTATTTACTTACAACTCAATATTACAACTCGATACTAGAACAAAGATATGACTCTATATGAATGCTTCCGGCGGTGTACCGGGATGTGCAATGATCTAGCATAGCAATGACATCAAAAAACGGACAAGCCATGAAAACATCATGCTAGCTATCTTACGATCATGCAAAGCAATATGACAATGAATGTTCAAGTCATGTATATGATGATGATGGAAGTTGCATGGCAATATATCTCGGAATGGCTATGGAAATGCGATGATAGGTAGGTATGGTGGCTGTTTTGAGGAAGATATAATGAGGTTTATGTGTGATAGAGTGTATCATATCACGGGGTTTGGATGCACCGGCGAAGTTTGCACCAACTCTCGAGGTGAGAAAGGGCAATGCACGGTACCGAAGAGGCTAGCAATGATGGAAAGGTAAAAGTGCGTATAGTCCATGGACTCACATTAGTCATAAAGAACTCATATACTTATTGCAAAAGTTTATTAGCCCTCGAAGCAAAGTACTACTACACATGCCCCTAGGGGGATAGATTGGTAGGAAAAGACCATCGCTCGTCCCCGACCGCCACTCATAAGGAAGACAATGAAAGAAACACCCCATGCTTCAAATTTGTCACACAACGGTTACCATACGTGCATGCTACGGGACTTGCAAACCTCAACACAAGTGTCTCTATAATCCACAACCACCCACTAGAATGACTCTAATATTACCACCTTTATATTGCAAAACTATTGCAAGGAATCAAACATATCATATTCAACGATCAACAAGTTTATGTAGGATTTTATGACTAACCATGTGAATGACCAATTCCTGTGATCTCTCTAAATAGATATAAGTGAAGCAAGAGATTTTAGTTCTTTCTACAAAAGATATGCCCACGCTCTAACAAATATAAGTGAAGCAAAAGAGCATTCTACAAATGGCGGTTTTCTATGTGAAGAAAAACAGGCAATCCAAACTTCAAATGATATAAGTGAAGCACATGAAGCATTCTATAAAGCCATACTCAAAAGATTTAAGTGAAGTGCAAGGAGCATTCTATAAATCAACCAAGGACTATCTCATACCAGCATGGTGCATGAAATAAAAATGAAAACTAAATGCAAAAGATGCTCCAAGACTTGCACATAATGCATAAACGAAACGAATACGAAAACATACCGATACTTGTTGAAGAAAAAGGGGACGCCTTCCGGGGCATCCCCAAGCTTAGACGCTTGAGTCTCCTTGAATATTTACTTGGGGTGCCTCGGGCATCCCCAAGCTTGAGCTCTTGCCTCTCTTCCTTTTCCTCATATCGACACCTCCCCGTTTAGACACTTCATCCACACAAAACTTCAACAGAAAACTCGGTAAGATCCGTTAGTATAATAAAGAAAATCACCACTCTAAGTACTGTTGCAAACCAATTCATATTTTATTTTTGCATTGTGTCTACTGTAATATAACTTTTCCATGGCTTAATCCACTGATATAAATTGATAGATTCATCAAAACAAGCAAACTATGCATCAAAAACAGAATCTGTCAAAAATAGAACAGTCTGTAGCAATCTGAACATCCACCATACTTCTGGTACCCCAAATATTCTACCAAAATTATGAAAAATAAACAAGTTGTATATCAAGACAGTGCAAAAGGAATCAGAACCAATTTACCTTCCAGTTAAAAATGTAAAATCGCGCACTACAGCCAAAGTTTCTGTCCTGCACCGTACAAACCAACAAGCATTGTAAACATCCTAAAGGCAAACCTTGGCACATTATTTTTATAATACAATGGAATTGCACAAGGGGATAATTACTTTTGTTGAAAAGTTTCTGTAATCAAGATTCACAAAGTTTCCGTGAGCATGAACAAAGTTCAAGGCTAGATCCCACTTCAACAATGCTTGTCTTTCTCACTTTCACTTTCCTTTTTGAAAAGTTTTTGGTTCCCCTCTTTGTTTTTTTGTTTTTAAAGTATATGAAAGCACTCAACAGAAATAAATGACTCTCTAAAACTTCCGGGTTATCTCCCTGGCAGCGCTTTCTTTAAAGCCATTAATCTAGGCATATAGTGCTCTAGTAATGAATCCACCCGGATCCCAAGGTATATCAAAGCCAATTTTAATTAACAATGATTTGTAATTTAGTAGTGAGCACAAAGTAACATATATCATGCAACGACAAAGTCTAACTCTCTTCCTATGCATCGGCATGTCATAAAAGAACAATTCATGCACACATAGTAAAGGCCAATGCATAGTATAAACCGTTTCTTGCAATTCTATCATATTGGAAACATAAAGAGGCGGAGATAGAGTTCCTCTCTCATAATAATTGCAAGTAGGAGCAGCAAGCACATGCATATTATATTCATCAAAATCATCATGTGCAATGGTAAAAGGCAACCCATCAATATAATCCTTAATAAGCACAAACTACTCCGATATTGTGTAGTTTGGAGAATTCAAAAAGATAATAGGACTATCATGCGTGGATGCAATAGCAACAATTTCATGTTTAACATAAGGAACTATAGAAAGTTCACCTCCATAAGCATAATTCATATTGGCATCTTGGCCACAAGCATAGCAAGTATCATCAAAAATGGATATTTCAAACAAATTCAAGGGATCATAGCAATCATCATAGCAATCATCCTTCGGTAAGCACGAAGGGGAATTAAATAATGTATGAGTTGGAGAGTTACTCTCATTAGAAGGTGGGCACGTGTAGCTAATCCGCTCTTCCTCCTTTTGTTCTTCGCTCTCCACATCATCTTTTCCATCCAATGAGCTCACAGTTTCATCAATTTCTTCTTCCATAGCTTCCTGCAAAATATTAGTCTCTTCTTGGACAGCGGAGAAGTCCTCAATATATGGTTTAACATAGGCATTAGAAGCATAATTATCATAACAATATTGAAATATGGCAAAATTTTCAGATTTGTAAAGAGTAGCATCATACTTTTCAATCAAAGAGGCAATCTCATAAGCACCTTTAAAAGCAACAAATTCTTCAATTTGTTGAACATCATAGTAATTGTAAACACCCTTAGCATACGAAGATATGATTCCATTTTCACTAAACAAGCATTGATAGGGTAGGTGTTTCTTAGGGTCTTCAGAACAACAAGCAAACTCATATATTTCACATAAATTCCAAGCATAGCATTGCAAACGTTGAATTTGATCCCATAATAGTTTCCCTTTTTCAGATATACGGTGTCGCACAAGACAAGCATGCTCATCTAAATATTTTCCCTCAACTAATATAGTGGGGGTTTCAGCACGAGCACAAAGCGATCGAAGATGATCCAAGTAAAAAGCTTCAGGGGTGTGATAGATTTTGAGTGGTTCTTCAACCACTGGTTCAGTAGGTACAACTAATTTTTTTGGTATTTTGCGTTTGCTACCCATAGCTAAAGATACAAAACAACTAAGAACAACAAATAAAAATTACTTAGTGATAAAGCAAACAAGCACACATGAGAATATTCACCCCACGCTATGACTCCCCGGCAACGGCGCCAGAAAAAGGTCTTGACAACCCGCAAGTATACGGGATAGTTGTAGCCTCTTTCGATAAGGAAGAGTGTCGAACCCAACGAGGAGCTAAAGGTAGAACAAATACTCTCTCAAGTCCTATCGTCCACTGACACGACTCTACGCATGCTTGACGTTCGCTTTACCTAGAACAAGTATGAAACTAGAAGTACTTTGTAGGTGTGATAGGATAGGTTTGCAAGATAATAAAGAACACATATATAAACTAGGGGCTGTTTAGATAAAGATGCAATAAAGTAAATATAGCGAGTGTGGAAAAGTGGGGGTAGGAGTTGTGGAATTGTCCCTAAGAAATTGACTATGTTACTAGACCGGTAATCACTATTGCAATTCTATTTGAGGGAGAGGCATAAGCTAACATACTTTCTCTACTTGGATCATATGCAGCTATGATTGGAACTCTAGCAAGCATCCGCAACTACTAAAGATCATTAAGGTAAAACCCAACCATAGCATTAAAGTATCAAGTCCCCTTTATCCCATACGCAACAATCCACTTACTCGGGTTTGTGTTTCAGTCACTCACGCAACCCACTATAAGCGAATTATCAACGCATTGCAACACCCTACAACGGGAATCCCTCACGCTTGCGCGACACGGAGGGCACCATAGGACAGCACCAATAATAAAATATGCAACTCAAACCAATCATAGCAATTCATCAATCACCGATAGGACAACGAAAATCTACTCAGACATCATAGGATGGCAACACATCATTGGATAATAATATGAAGCATAAAGCACCATGTTCAAGTAGAGAGTACAGCGGGTTGCAGGAGAGTGGACTGCTGAATATAGATGGGGAAGGTGATGGAGATGTTGGTGAAGATGGCGGAGGTGTTGGTGAAGATCGCGGTGATGATGATGGCCCCCGGCGGCGTTCCAGCGCCACCGGAAGCAAGGGGGAGAGAGCCCCCCTTCTTCTTCTTCTTCCTTGACCTTCTCCCTAGATGGGAGAAGGGTTTCCCCTCTGGTCCTTGGCTCCCATGGCTCCCTTGGATCTATCTCTCTGTTTCTGTGTTCTGGAATTCTACCCTGGCACCGTTTCCTTTATATCTGGAGATCTGTAACTCCGATTGGACTGAAACCTTCGCCCAGATCATTTTCCAAAAATTAGCTTTCTTGCGGCCAAAGAAGGGCATCAACCGCCTTATGGGTGGCCCACGAGATAGGGGCGCGCCCCCCCTGGAGGGGTGGCGTGGGCCACTCTCGTGGCCACCTCGGGCATCATTTCGCGTTGATTCTTCCTCCCAAAAATCACAAATATTCCAAAAAAAATCTCCGGACGTTTTATCCCATTTGGACTCCGTTTGATATGGGGTTTCTGCGAAACAAAAAACATGCAACAGACGGGAACTGGCAGTGGGCACTGGATCAATATGTTAGTCCAAAAAAATAGTATAAAAAGTTGCCAAAAGTATATGAAAGTTGTAGAATATTGGCATGGAACAATCAAAAATTATAGAAACGACGGAGACGTATCACTGTGCTGTCGTAGAAGTGTTCCATGACATTACCAAAATTATCATCACGAAAGTGTCCACTTCCATGACGATAAATCACGCGTCACAGAAGTGCTTTTGTCAAGGGTGACCGACACATGGCATCCACTGTAACGGAACGCCGTTAAGCTATCGGGTTGGGTTTTGGATCCGATAACCCGTTAACAGCCCCAACCAATGGGGATTTTCCACGTGTAAAATCATCATTGGCTGAAGGAAACACGCGACGGCTCATCGCTGGGACAGATGTCATCCACTCATTGGACAGAAGGCGCCTATGATATGTCAACACATGGCACGACCCAACAGAGGCCCATTCCTATGAAAAGGCCGGCCTGTTTGACTTGGTCAAAAGGTGGCAGGCTGGCCCATGGAAAGCCTGTTAACGGCCTGTTCGCATATAGCCCATTTACAGCCCGCTAACCCAAGGCCCGTTACGCCCTATCCGAATTAGGCCCAGTAGCGTCATCTGGGCCATCCAATATGATTCCAGCCTATTTTCACTTTTGGCCCATGTATGGCCCATGACATCTTTCGGCCCATATGAGGCCCTATGTAACTCTTGGCCTATTAACGGCCCATGGTGAAACTGGCCCGTAATGAACAGTGTATCACTTTACACCCATTAACGACCCGTGGTAAAACTGGCCTGTAATGAACAGTGTATCACTTTACACCCATTAACGGCCCGTAAAGAACATTGTATCACTTTATACCCATTAACGGCCCGTTATTCCGTTGGGCCGTTTCCAGCCCATGTTATCTTTCGGCCTTCTCAGAGCCCATTTGTTCTTGGGCTCATTTCTAGCATTCGTTTACTTACGGCCCGTCACTGTCATTTTCTGCTTGTGGGCCAAACTCAGCCCGTGGTTATAGTCGGCCCGTTTGTAGTCCGTTAATACGTTGGGCCGTTTTCACAGCGTCATCAAATACGGCCTATTTAACGATGGCCCGTTATGGTCGGCCAATGAACGGACGATTCCAACTCTAGCCCGTTTACAGCCACAATGCGGTCTGTTTGTCCCATGTTTGGCCAATCGATCATACGGCCCGTATAAGGCCCATTGATGATACAGCCCGTAGAAGGACCATTGTTTCTACGGCCCGTAGAAGGCCCACTATTTCTACGACCAGTAGGAGGCCCAGTGTCACTACAGTAAATATTAGCCCATGGTTATTGTGGCCTAGTTTTAAAAAAATAAGTTATTGCAGCCACTAGCAAACCGCGGAAAAAGAACTGCACTGACTATAAGCAAATAAATAAACAAGAGAGCAAGGAAATAAATAAGCAAGCAACTTACGCTAGGCTATCACGGCTATTACACATATTACATCCACTGGGCATCAAAGTTCGCCACCAGTGCAAATATAGGGAACACAACAGCATATAAACGCTGCAGCAAAACAAGTCCAGAACTGAAACCATTTCAGAAGAGCTCAAGAAACAATATCCTGGGTACCCATAATGCTGGCAAGATGCTTAGCAAGCTTATTAACTTTCTCTTGTTTGGCGCTTAAGTCCTCCAGCACTTGCTGTTGCACCAGAAAGTATGCATCTGAATTCTGTAGGGACTTCCTTAGTCCTTCGGCTTCCTGTCGCATAACATCTGATCGATGTCTTTCAACTTGAAGTTGAGACTCAAGAAGCCGAACTGATTCGGGCAATGAGTTCGAAGAGCTGGTGCCAGCAGTGGTAGCCAGTAACTCGAACACTACATCAAGACAGGACTTTGGGGTTGTCTCAGTGTCTTCAATATAGTTTTTATCAGCTTTCTTGGAGACCAATAGGGATGTCTCACTATCTTGAACCTTATCTGCATTACTTCCTTTACCATTGCATAACGGGGTACTCTTCTCCAATATTTTATCCGCATTCTAAAAGAGAAACAAACAAACACATCTCAAGTTTACAATGTAGTATATGAAACCCATTTTGGTAAACATATATCTATGTAGTATGGTCACTATGTGGTCTATATCATTCTAGTTTATGTTGCCAAATCAAGATAGATACATTTCGAATCATATCTATTTAAGACAAAGCAGCATAGACATAATATAAGTGTGGGAAACTACAGAGCAATAACAACACTCGTAATGTGCATGACATGAGAACATAACTGTTTATTCAATTGAAACTGAAATCAACATAGAGCAAGTTACAACAGCAAATAGCCAAACACGTTGAAGAAACAGGTTTAAAACATACCTGTTGCGCCATTGGAGTTTCAATTGCATCCTTCAAATTTGAAATTAGTTGGTATCAGTAAATACAGTGATGCAAGAGAAAAGTAGTATGAACCATAACTACGGAACCTGACTTGAGAACAATTCTTCTTCTGCTTTAAGAGTTGACTTCGGGTTCGGAGTGGTGGTCCTCGTGATTTGGGCACTGCAGTTGCGTTACTAACTGCTCGTGTTTGGGTGCTCTGTGGTGGAGACGGTGCTGTGTCAATGGGAACTGGGTGTCTATCAGCTAGGGTTGGGGTTAGAAGGGGTGTAGCTGGTTCTCTGTCCAACTAGGTAGGGGTACAATCTACATGAGTGTGGGTTATGTGTGGTGGGGCTGGTTCTTGGGCAAGTACAACCGTGGTTCAATCTGCATCGACAGGTAGCACGATCTTTTCTGAAGACCGTGTTTTTACTCCCACAGATACTGCCATCACTCCCTCCAATTGAAATGGCTGATAAACAAGAAAAGTAATTGAATGTACAGACATTGTAAGATAGACAGGTGCAATGGATAGTAGGGAAGAAAACAGGGCATGAAATAATTCACATTTATGTTGTCTAAGAAATAGAATAGCAGGAGATAATTTCATGTATATGATGGCTAATTAAACAGGATAGCATGACACAATTTCACATGTATGATGGCTAACTAAACAGGATAGAACGACATACTTCAAAATATGATGACTATGTAAACAGGATGACATGATATAACTATATGATGTGTCTATTAAAGTGGTTGGCATGCCATAAATCACAAACATGCCGTCGATGGAAACATGATGGCATGATATAATTTACGGATAGAATGACATAATTTAAAATATGATGACTATGTAAAAAGGATGAGATGATATAACTATATTATGTCTTTTGAAAATGGGTTGGAATGCCATAATTCAGATACATGTTGTCTATGTAAACATCATGGCATGACATAATTCAATATATGATTTATATACTAATGAAGTGAGCAGAGGGCAATCACATATATGATGTGTCAACTAAGGAGATGGCATTCAATATTGTGTATATGATGTAAAAACTAAGCATTGCAATACAACATATGCATTATATGAGTAATATAACCCTGCCAAGTTTGAGCATACACCTCCGGGGGATAATAGGACTGGTCATCTCCCTCTGAATCCTCCTCTGAAGAGCTATCTGTAACCAGCAAGATATCTTCTTAGCAGGTAGCATTGTGTGCTCTGAAGACCTTGTTTTCCCTCCAGATTTCTCCATCACCAATTCAAATGGCTGATGCACATGAAGAGCAGTTGAATATACAAACATTGTCGACAAAAGCAATGAGAAATACAAAAAAGGACGACATGATATAATTCACATATATGACGCTTGCCTAAACAGCATGGCATTGCATAATTCACATACATAATGCCTTGCAACAAGATAACATTGCATAATTCACATATATAATGTCTTGCAACAAGATAGCATTGCATAATTCACATATATGGTAATTAGACACTAAACAGGTGGCATTCACACAAAGCATGTCTAAACTAAGCAAATGACATAGCAATGCAAGATACCACACACACGATATGAGCAACATAACCCTGCCAAGTTAGGGCATGCACCTCAGGGGGGGATATGACTAGTCATCTATCTCCGAATCCTCCTCTGAGGAGCTATCGGTAACCAGCAAGACATGTGCTTCGTCAGATAGCATTGTCTGCTCTGAAGACCTTGTTTCCACTCCTGATTTTTCCATGACCGTGCCGAATGGCTGATGCACAGGAAGAGTAATTGAATGTACTAAAATTGTTGACAAATTTGACACGTAATAAAAAAATGATCGCATGATATAATTCACATATAAAATGGCTGGCTAACCAGGGTGGCATTGCAAAATTCACATATATGATGCCTGGCTAAACAAGATGGCATTGCATGATTCACATATACGATAAAAAACTAAACAGATGGCATTGACACAAATCATGTGTAAACTAAGCAGATGACATCTTTAATGTATACAGTAAGCAATGCAAGGCACCATATGCATGATATTACCAACATCAGCATGCCAAGTTAGAGCGAAGACCTCATGGGGTAAATAGGAGTCGTCTTCTCCTTCTGAATCCCCCTCAGAACAGTTATCTTCCTCTTGATTTCGATCCAAAATGGGTGGAGGGGGGGGGGGGGCTGCCTTTGCACCCACCATGGAACGACGTCTGCATGAAATTTTGTTGCCACACAAGGCTCGTCTCTTTTGCTCTACATGATCAGTTCCATTGTGTACAATAACTGGCATGTGTAGGAATAAAACATAGTGAGATTATGTAAGGAGTGCATGCACAAATCCAGAGTGATGGTAGCAAACTATGGATAGACCCAAAACCAATGATAGCAGGCAGATAATAGCCTTAGTTAAAAAATACAGATAATGGCTCCTTTAATGTTTGTTTGCAGGCTCCTTTAATGTTTGTTTGCGCCCAACATGAAACTCATAGTAGATACCGGAGATTAACCAGATAGTAGACATATAGTACTGATTGCTGCCCCTATATATACCCCACAACCATTTAAAAACTCAAGTTTCAGCATTAGTTTGGACCTGACTCGGAGTCTAATAGGTGAACACGACGATAATGTAGCATGTTATCATATTAAGCGACGCATAACATAAGCAAACACGGAAGAGTGCGACCTCTCTTGCGGACCCGTGTAGTCCTCAAGGTCATCTGCTCAGTTGATGATGGTAATGCAGTTGTCGTGGCTGCCGGCGGCGGGGAAGAAGATCTGAGGCGGCGAAAGATGGTCTGGAGAGTGGATCCCTGTTGTGGTGAACCCTTCCGTCGTTGGAGCAGCTGAGCTGGGGTGGAACACAGCGCCGCAGGAGCAGGACAAACCACACAAGGTTTTCTTTGACACATATCTGTAACAGAAGTAATTGAATAAGGGCTTGTTTGAATTTGAGGATTATAACAATGTAGGGATAGGAAATAGACAGGAATAGGATAGGAATGCACGTGCAAAACAGAGAATTTAAAAACATAGGATTTCTGCCAATCTGGATGTTTGATTCACAACAATTGGAAGATCACAGGATGCAAAAAAAGCATGGTGAGATTAAGTCAAACCACAAGAAAATGTACGGTTATAATGATATTATGCTACTATCTCTTAGTCTTGTGCTTGATGAATAGGAATATGAAAAGGAGGAGAAGTGGAAATTAGAATTCCTACGGTTTTTCTTTCAAGGAGACACTAAAGGAACAAATCCTACAGCTTTCCTTTGCTCCATTCCTTTGCACCAAATTCATGAAAAGTAGTACCATAGGAAACTTTCCAATTACTATATTTTTCATTCACTTTTCCTTTCAAGCACTGGCGATTCTAGTAGGCAGGCTTGAGCAAGGAAAATCCTACACTAAAAAAATGTTTTTGTGCTACTTCTATTACTTTGGACCCAGGCCACTGCCATACTAGCTCAACTCACAGGCCCATCGACAAATGCACAGCTCAAATGCGCAGAGATAAATAATGATGGCATTCAAGAGAGTCAATCATGGATAGCTAAGTTGCCTGGTACCTCACTGCTTGTCATATAGTAGGATAAAATAATCGTATTTCCCGTTACTACGAGTGCTCAGTGGACAATATATATAACATGTAGAGTAAAAAAGAGATGCAACAAGTGTACAACCTCTTTGGCGAAGCCATGTCAATCTCAGCATTATTGGTTTGCCCGGTGAGGATGCTCCGGCTGACTTGGCTGTCGGAGGAGGGGAAGAAGATCTTAGGCATCTGGAGATGGTGCCCGTGGTACTGCTCCGCTGTGATGGAGGGTTTCGTCGTTGGAGCAGCTCCAATGAGTTGTACGACACTGAGGCTGAAGCAGGACAAGAGAGACAAAGAACAACCTTAACCTGAGTGGAATTCTAATAGCATCTCCAATACATGACGTAAAATACATAACCACAAAGTGCTAGATGTAAAATACACCAGCCGCTCATCTCTGAACTTAACTGTCGAAACTGCATTTAACTGTCAAATCTGAACTTAACTGTCGAAACTAAATTTTGCTGTCAAAACTGAATTTTGCTGTCGAAACTGAGCGCACTAGCAAGGTGAGGCTACACGTTGGTCGACTGACTTTTTCATTTCTGGCCAGTCGATTTTGCAGCCGTTGGATACGAAATCAAGGGCCTGCGGTTCATCTTCAACCTCCACCCCCTGAGCCGTCAGCCACCTCCGGCCAAACAGCAGCCCCCCGCCGCCCGCGGCCGGCTGTGCGCCGCCCCACCCGCCCCGAAAACACTCCCCACCGCCGGTCCGCCGCCGCCCTGGCTATCCCTCTAGCCCCCCCCCCCATGTCGAGCTTTTTCTCCGGCGACCCCCCCGCCACCGCCCCGCCAACGCCCCGCCACCGCCGGCGACCACCTCCCCCACCCTGAACCCTAAGATATATAGTGGGGTACCTCTCCGGCAAGCCCCCCTCCCTGCTGCGGCTGGTTCTTCCTTCACCCCGGCGAGCCCCCCCCCCTGAAAATCGACTGACCCAAAAGTCAATTCAGTCGACTGAAGTGTAGCTAAATCGGAGCAGCATCTTAAGCAAGAGCAAGAGCAACAGCAACAGCACGAGCAAGAGTAATAGCAAGAGCAGACCAGGCAGGGGACCGAGAGCAATAGTAGAGCAGCAGCGCAAGCAAGAGCTAAAGCAGCAGTAGCTCCTACTGATGTGGACGTCGCCGCCGAGGGAGCGACACCGTGGAGGAAGTGGCCAGCGATGCCGCCATGGATGGAGCCACACCGTGTCGGCTCGAGACCGAGCGCCGGCAGCACCGTGAGATCGAATCAAGAAGAAAATGCGGCGATTAGTGTACAACCTCTTTGGTGGCGCCGATTAGGCCGCAGCTTCATCCAAGGAAATGGTGATGATGATGCTCTTCCGGTGGTGCAGGTGAAGACGGAGGTGTGGGATGGAGGTGGCGCGAAAGACGAGGGGAACGTCGGGGCAGCTCCTTGGAGGTGGAGGACGGGGTGGCTGAACCGGCGGGACGACGAGATAGACGATGGATCCTCATCCGGCACGGTGGATGAGGGACGTCGGGGTGTTGCTGTGGACGACGTCGTCAGGGAAGAGGCTCCGGATGGGTGGCAGAAAAAGCAGGGTGTGGGGTTTTGTCGCGGGTTTTCGCGGCCTCGGTGTACGAATGGGTGGGTGGATGGGATGGCAGTGTGGAACCATGGCTTAGGGACGCGCTTGTCCGAAATGTGGGGTAAGTTACGAAAGTACCCCCAACGATTTGAGGCTATTCTTTCGATTCAGTGGTACCACGGGCATTTCGCGTGTCGGGATTTCACAGGAGGTGGGAGTTTTCGTGCGCATTGTAATTTTGGAATAGCAAGGCGCGGGTTGAGATGGAGGGAGTTGTCGGAGCACAACGAGACAAAGATATATCTTAAATATTTTGGGCTAACAAGGCGCGGGTTGAAGAGGTGGGAGTTTCGCAGCACGATAGACAGAGACGCTAGCTTGAATTTTCGGCATAACAAGGCGCGGCTTGAAATTTCAGAAGAACAAGCTTAACGTGTACCCCAAAAAACACAATTTGCACCTCAACACGCACAACACACACAAACACCATTTAGACTGGAGTAAGGTACACGTGTATTGCACGCATGAGATTTGGCAACCAAATTATGAATAAATACCACATTATAGCATGTAAGCTTTGAGTCGTATATGCGTGATGTAGATGTTCGTTTAATTCTTATAGTTCATTTCATTCAAAATCATCTAGTTTTTATAAGAAAGCTAATCTATTTTAAGATTCATGGAATTGTGCGTTGTAAGACATAAAGTAAAAACAAATTATGGCAAATCATGTAGAAAAACATTTGGGCAATTCTGATACAGAAGATTCTAGAACAAATAAGAAGTGCTTGTGTTTTGATGTTTGTGCATTATGCTTAAGTTCGACCATGGAGTCTTCTAGATTATACATGTGGCAAAATCTGGTGGAATCTAGATGATATCCAACGGCCAGTAATGCTCAAATTTGCCATCTTTGGACCATCAGATTCCCCTCATCCAATGACCATCTTTCAAAGTTAAAGTTACCCACACACAATATAAAAAATATAAAATATAATATATATAGGGGTATAGATATAGATATGTGATGCAAAAGCCGCCGATCATCTCCAATTAGAATAGTGTGTCCATGCATGGATGGGACGTGGCCAAATGATGTCTGCCATCGGTATCTCAAATTCAAATCAGTCTGACCTTGTTCAATGTGTATACATTACAACATGCTCGTTTCCAAACCACACCGCGCAGATCTCCGTTATATTCATGCATGCATGGGTTTCAAACATCACGATCTCTTATTCAAATATTTGAATTCAACTTTACATTGATTATGACCTCACCTAGTCTTTTACACCCACACAGTCGTCTTCTCTTTATAATTGTACCACTAACTTTCTCTCGTGCATGCATGCACACACACTACCAGTCGGCGTTATCCATCACACATATGCAATCTTTTTCTTCAGTTCGGTCTCCCATGAAGGCACACACCCACACACATCCCCCTCTCCATCATATTGAGCATTCTTTATCTCTCACGCGTGCATGCGCAACGATCAATGTTCCTCTATGTATGTGTGTATATAGCTAGGTCTTTCATAGTTTTCCACACAAACCGATCAATCGATATATCCAGTGAGGTCTCACCCTCTTTCCCACGTCCACATCAATCAATCTATACCTCTCTATATAGGATTAACATATATAGCTAATACACCCACATTAATTATATATCCAACGCCCCCCTCTCATCATCCATGCCTCCCGCTTCATCTCTCAGATGCGTGCACAATGACAAAGACACGGGCAGTAAGGGCCCTGCCCCCCTAACATCACTATATATTGAGGCTAATATGAATGTGATCATTAGACAATTGCTGCTAAAAATGGTTTAAGTTCATGAATTGACCCTCCTCGTAAAGGATTACCAATGCTTGGCCCCCTAGCTCATTTCTTTTTCATGGCTCTGCCACTGCGCGCAACAGCGCACGTTCTCGCCCCCTCTCTCTAAATATCGATCTTGCACTTGTGCATTCCTTCATAGTCTCCCTCCACTCGGCCCCTCGCACCATCTTCTAGCCCCCCATTGAATTTTGCCACATGTACAATCTAGCAGACTCCATGGTTGAACGTAAGCATAATGCACAAACCTCAAAACAACAATGGTTCTCTTTTGTTCTAGAATCTTCCGTATCATAACTGCCCAAACTTTTTTTCTAGTTGAATTGCCATTATTTGTTTTTACTTTATGCTTTAGAACGCACAATTCCATGAATCATAAAATAGATTAAGGTCTTCTTTGATTCAAAGGATTCTCAAAGGAATTTTGGAGGATTCTAATCATTAGGAATTTTTCCTATCTTGGTTGTTTGATTCGTAGGATTGTAAACCATAGGAATTTTTCCATATGATTCATTTGCACTAGATTTCATAGGAAACATCCCATCCACTCAAACCTCTTTGAAAGAATTCTGCGTTTTTTCTATGCACAATCAAACACTCGTACAATCCTGTAGGATTCAAGACGACATTCTACTATAATCCCATGTTTTTCCTATTCCCGCGTTCTTAGCTTTTTTATAAAAACTAATTGATTTTGAATGAGATGAACTATAAGAATTAAATGAAGGGCTACATCCGACATATATGAATCAGAGCTTACATGCTATAGTGTGGTATTTATTCATAATTTGGTTTCAAAATCTGATGCGAGCAATGCACGTGTACCTTACTAGTACTTCGAGTATGTGCAAAACACGTAAATTAGAATTCCAATGGCACACTACACAGTGTCTCTCTTACAGTTCATGAAGCCATGTGGTACATGTGGAGGCGTTGTCGCGACCTCCTTGCGTGGATTGATCACAATGACATGCTGCTGGTTCCAGAAGAATGTACTCGTCCTCCCTGAGCCTTACTGGCGGCACATGCATGAAGCGAAGATGTGCATGCATGCCACACACGCACTCATTCCCTCGCACGCACACATGGGTATACGGGCGGACGCAATTTTGTACCAAGATCCACCCCATGTGATAATTTGACGTGTGTAAAGTCGTTCACTTCATTGATGGTCAATTAATACAGCGCATGCAAATTGAGTGGACATGAGGGCGGAAGAAAGACATTATTACTCCACTGCGCGCATGCGAGTAGTTAAATCATGGGTTGCTAGTAGTACTTCCAATGATCTCCTTCGTATTTTGTGCCAATTTTTGACAGTAACATAATATTTACGCATTTAAGCAGTGTAGTACTTGAAATTTATGTTCTGCTAAACTCATTGGGAGCTGTTTTGGGCCTCGAAACCAAAACCATCAATTAATCTTTACCTTGTTCCTATCACATTCAAAAGCCTGCTCACACCTGCTAGTACGTACTAAACCGGAACGTGTTCCCACTATGCAGGTATTAGTACTAGTGCTAGTACTTATGTTATAAAAGGGGGAACTACCTAACTGAAAATTACTCTACCTTTCCTCCTCATAAGTCCTTCTTATTCGTCCGTCGTTGCCATGGCCGGTGAGCACAGCTCTAGGTCGAGAACTACTCGTAACAAGGGAGCGACAACCAAGGCTGCGGAAAAAAAGAGGGCTCGCCGCCACGCAGAGACCTCGAAAGATCTCTCACGGGCAGGCGATGGCTCCCAGGAGCGCCCTAGCCGCGGAGGCGAACATGCCGAGCCGGCGGCGCTGGAGTCGTTATCCCTTGACGGCATGCCCGATCAGCTCAATAAGCACCTCAATAAGCAGAAGGAGTTCATCCAAGGCTTGATGGAGTTGCTAAAGGAGAGCCTCGACGACATGCTGATGTCTACTACACAACCTTCTTCTTGTAGACGTTGTTGGGCCTGCAAGTGCACATGTTTGTAGGACAATAGCAAATTTCCCTCAAGTGGATGACCTAAGGTTTATCAATCCGTAGGAGGCGTAGGATGAAGATGGTCTCTCTCAAACAACCCTATAACCAAATCACAAAGAGTCTCTTGTGTCCCCAACACACCCAATACAATGGTAAATTGTATAGTTGCACTAGTTCGGCGAAGAGATGAAGATACAAGTGCAATATGGATGGTAGAAAAAGGTTTTTGTAATCTGAAATAATAAAAACAGCAAGGTAACTAATGATAAAAGTGAGTGTAAATGGTATTGCAATGATAGGAAACAAGGCCTAGGGTTCATACTTTCACTAGTGCAAGTTCTCTCAATAATAATAACATAGATAGATAAAATAACAAGCCCTCAACATGCAACAAAGAGTCACTCCAAAGCCACTAATAGCGGAGAACAAACGTAGAGATTATGGTAGGGTACGAAACCACCTCAAAGTTATTCTTTCGGTTCGATCTATAAAAGAGTTCGTACTAGAATTACACCTTAAGACACAAATCAACCAAAACCCTAATGTCACCTAGATACTCCATTGTCACCTCAAGTATCCGTGGGCATGATTATATGATATGCATCACACAATCTCAGATTCATCCAACCAACATAAAAGTACTTCAAAGAGTGCCCCAAAGTTTCTATCGGAGAGTCAAGAACGTGTGCCAACCCCTATGCATAGGTTCCCAATGTCACTAAACCAGCAAGTTGATCACCAAAACATACGTCAAGTGGCACATGATATCCCATTGTCACCACAGATAATCACGACAAGACATACATCAAGTGTTCTCATAAAAGACTCAATCTGATAAGATAACTTCAAAGGGGAAACTCAATTCATCACAAGAGAGTAGAGGGGGAGAAACATCATAAGATCCAACTACAATAGAAAAGCTCGGGATACATCAAGATAGTGCCATAGATGGAACACGAGACAGAACACGAGAGAGAGAGAGAGATCAAACACATAGCTACTGGTACATACCCTCAGCCTCGAGGGTGAACTACTCCCTCCTCGTCATGGATAGCGCCGGGATGATGAAGATGGCCACCGGTGATGGGATCCCCCTCCGGCAGGGCACCGGAATGGGCTCCTGAGAGGTTTTTGGTGGCTACAGAGGCTTGCGGCGGCGGAATTCCTGACCTATCTTCTGTTCTGGAAGTTTTACGATACGTAGGTATATATGGGTGCAGGGGGTACGTCGGTGGAGCTATGGGGGCCCCACGAGGTAGGGGGGCGTGCCCGGGGGGGGGGGGGTGAGCACACCCCGCACCCTCGTGGGCAGCCCGTATCTCCCTTGACGTGCACTCCAAGTTCCCTGGGTTGCTTTCCTTCCAAAAATAACTTCTCCAGTTGATTTCGTTCCGTTTTGACTCCGTCTGATATTCCTTTTCCTCGAAACACTGAAATAGGCATAAAACAGCAAATCTGGGCTGGGCCTCCGGTTAATAGGTTAGTCCGAAAAATAATATAGAAGTGGATAATAAAGCCCAATATTGCCTAAAACAGTAGATAATATAGCATGGAGCAATCAAAAATTATAGATACGTTGGAGACGTATCAGGCATCCCCAAGCTTAATTCCTGCTCGTCCTTGAGTAGGTAAATGATAAAAAAGAATTTTTGATGCGGAGTGATACTTTGGCATAATTTCAATGTAAATCTTCTTAATTGTGGCATGAATATTCAGATCCGAAAGATTCAAGACAAAAGTTCAAATTGACATAAAAATAATAATACTTCAAGCATACTAATCAAAGCAATCATGTCTTCTCAAAATAACATGGCAAAAGAAAGTTCATCCCTAGAAAATCATATAGTTAGGCTATGCTTCATTTTCGTCACACAAATATGTTCCCAACTTCTATACCCCCGATGACAAGCCAAGCAATTGTTTCATACTTAAATAATCTCAAACTTATCAACCTTCACACAATACATGAGCGTGAGCCATGGATATAGCACTATGGGTGGAATAGAATATGATGATGGGGATTGTGTGGAGAAGACAAAAAGAAAGAGAAAGTCTCATATTGACGAGGATAATCAACGGGCTATGGAGATACCCATCAATTGATGTCAACATGAGGAGTAGGGATTGCCATGCAACAGATGCGCTAGAGCTATGAATTCTCAACAAAACAAAACTAGTGGGTGTGCATCCAACTCGCTTGCTCATGAAGACCTAGGGCATTTGCGGAAGCCCATTGTAGGAATATACAAGCCAAGTTCTATAATGAAAAATTCCCACTAGTATAAAAAGACAATTTATGAGACTCACGACATGAAGAACAAGGTGCTACTTTGAAGCACAATATATGAGACTCACTACATGAAGAACAAGGTGCTACTTTGAAGCACAAGTGTGGAAAAAGAGATAGTAGCATTGCCCTTTTTTTTTCTTTTTTTTTCTTTTTTTTGGGCCTTTGTTTTTTTCTTCTTTTGGCCTTTCTTCTTTTTTTCTCTTTTTTTTGGGCAATGCTCTAATAATGATGATCATCACACTTCTATTGATTACAACATAAGGATTACAACTCGAAACTTAGAACAAGATATGACTCTATATGAATGCCTCCGGCGGTGTACCGGGATGGTGCAATGAATCAAGAGTGACATGTATGAAAAATAATGTATGGTGGCTTTGCCACAAATATGATGTCAACTACATGATCATGCAATGGCAATATGACCAAAGTAATGTATGTCATGATGATGATGATGGAAGTTGCATGGCAATATATCTCGGAATGGCTATGGAAATGCCATGATAAGTAGGTATGGTGGCTGTTTTGAGGAAGATATAAGGAGGTTTATGTGTGATAGAGCATATCATATCACGGGGTTTGGATGCACCGGCGAAGTTTGCACCAACTCTCAAGGTGAGAAAGGGCAATGCACGGTACCGAAGAGGCTAGCAAAGGCGGAAAGGTGAGAGTGCGTATAATCCATGGACTCAACATTAGTCAAAAGAACTCATATACTTATTGCAAAAATTTAGAAGTCATCAAAAATCAAGTACTATGTGCATGCTCCTAGGGGGATAGATTGGTAGGAAAAGACCATCGCTCGTCCCCGACCGCCACTCATAAGGATGCACAAGCCAGGTACACTTCATGTTTCAAATTTGTTACACAACTTTAACCATACGTGCATGCTACAGGACTTGCTAACTTCAACACAATCATTTCTCAAATTCATAATTACTCAACTAGCATGACTTTTATATTATCACCTCCATATCTCAAAACAATTATCAAGTATCAAACTTTCCTTAGTATTCAACTCACTCAAAAGAAAGTTTCACATATCTTGAATACCAAGTATATTAATATTAAGCAAATTACCATGCTATTAACGACTCTCAAAATAATCTAAGTGAAGCATGAGAGTTCATCTATTTCTTCAAAATAAAACTACCACCATGCTCTAAAAGGTATAAGTGATGCACTAGAGCAAATGACAAACTACTCCGAAAGATATAAGTGAAGGTCAATGAGTAGCTAAATAATTATGCAACTATGCGAAGACTCTCTCGCATTTAATAATTTAAGATCTTGATACTTTACTAAAACAGCAAGCAAAGCTAAAGAAAACTACATTGCAAGGATAGCACAACTCATGTGAAGAAGCAAAAACTTAGGCTCAACCGATACTAACCGATAGTTGTTGAAGAAGAAAGGTGGGATGCCAACGGGGGCATCCCCAAGCTTAAATGCTTGAGACTTCTTGAAATAATATCTTGGGGTGCCTTGGGCATCCCCAAGCTTGAGCTTTTGTGTCTCCTTAATCCTCTCATATCATGGTTTCTCTTTTTATCAAAAGCTTCATTCACAACAAACTCAACAAGAACTCGTGAGATAGGTTAGTATAAACCAATGCAAAATCTTATCATTTTCTACTGTAACAAATCACTAAAATTATTATTCAACATTGAATACTAAATTCCTCTGCATATTTAATACTCCTATATTCAAATAGAATCATTAAACAAGCAAACATATGCAAACAATGCAACCATAACAGCAATCTGCCAAAACAGTATAGTCTGTAAAGAATGCAAGAGTCATCATACTTCCCTAACTCCAAAAATTATGAAATAAAATTACCACTGTAGTAAATTTATCATGTCTCATTGTACAAAAAGTTTTAACATTATATCATGCTCTGAATTTTCTAGGGAATTTTCGCAACAGCGGTAAACTTTCTGTTTTCAAACAGCAACATGTATACTAGCAAAATAAGCATGGCAAAGGCTATCCTTGACATTTTTATTGAAACTAAAGATGCAAAACATTATTCTAAATAAAATCAATCAAATACTAACAAAATAAAATGATGCTCCAAGCAAAACACATATCATGTGGTGAATAAAAATATAGCTCCAAGTAAGGTTACCGATGAACGAAGACGAAAGAGGGGATGCCTTCCGGGGCATCCCCAAGCTTAGGCTCTTGGTTGTCTTTGAATATTATCTTGGGGTGCCTTGGTCATCACCAAGCTTAGGTTCTTGCCACTCCTTATTCCATAGTCCATCGAATCTTTACCCAAAATTTGAAAACTCCACAACACAAAACTCAACAGAAAACTCGTAAGCTCCGTTAGTATAAGAAAATAAAACCACCACTTAGGTACTGTAATGAACTCATTCTAAATTCATATTAGTGTAATATCTACTGTATTACAACTTATCTATGGTTCATACCCTACGATACTACTCATAGATTCATCAAAATAAGCAAACAACACATAGAAAACAGAATCTGCCAAAAACAGAACAGTCTGTAGTAATCTGTATCAAACGTATACTTATGGAACTCCAAAAATTCTAACAAATTAGGATGTCCTAAGCAATTTGTGTACCAATCCAGAGAAAAAATAATCAGATCAATAACACATTTCTGTTAATTAACAAAACAAAGTTACTGGGTGCAAAAGTTTCTGATTTTCAGCAGGATCAACACAACTATCACCGTAAGCCATCCTAAAGGTCTTACTTGGCACTTTATTGAAACAAAAGCTATAAAACATGATTACTACAGTAGCATGACCATGTGAACACACAAAAACAGTAAGGATAAATATTGGGTTGTCTCCCAACAAGCGCTTTTCTTTAATGCCTTTTCAGCTAGGCATGATGATGGCAATGATGCTCACATAAAAGATAAGAATTGAAACATAACAGGAGCATCATGAAGCATATGACTAGCACATTTAAGCGTAACCCACTTCCTATGCATAGGGGTTTCGTGAGCAAACAACTTATAGGAACGATAATCAACTAGCAAAGGAAGGTAAAACAAGCATAGCTTCCAGATTTTCAACACATAAAGGGGCAACTTGATATTATTGCAATTCCTACAAGCATATGTTCCTCCCTCATATTAATTTTCAGTAGCATCATGAATGAATTCAACAATGTAACCATCACCTAAAGCATTCTTTTCATGATCTACTAGCATAGAAAATTTACTATTCTCCACATAAGCAAAATTCTTCTCATGAATAGTAGTGGGAGCAAACTCAACAAAGTAACTATCATGTGATTGAAAATTAAGATCAGGATGACAAGTTTCATGGTTATCATTATTCTTTAAAGCATACGTGTCATCACAATACTCATCAGATAGGAGGCATTCTTTCATCATAGTAAATTTGCTCATCAAAGCTTGGGGGACAAAAAATATCATCTTCATCAAGCATAGCTTCCCCAAGCTTGTGGCTTTGCATATCATTAGCATCATGGATATTCAAGGAATTCATACTAACAACATTGCAATCATGCTCATCATTCACATATTTCATGCCAAGCATTCTATGTAATTCTTCTTCTAGCACTTGAGCACAATTTTCTTTTCCATCATACTCACGAAAGATATTAAAAAGACGAAGCGTATGAGACAAAATCAATTCCATTTTTTTGTAATTTTCTTTTATAGACTAACTAGTGCTAAAACAAGAAACAAAAAGATTCGATTGCAAGATCTAAAGATATACCTTCAAGCACTCACCTCCCCGGCAACGGCGCCAAAAAAGAGCTTGATGTCTACTACACAACCTTCTTCTTGTAGACGTTGTTGGGCCTGCAAGTGCACAAGTTTGTAGGACAGTAGCAAATTTCCCTCAAGTGGATGACCTAAGGTTTATCAATCCGTAGGAGGCGTAGGATGAAGATGGTCTCTCTCAAACAACCCTGCAACCAAATAACAAAGAGTCTCTTGTGTCCCCAACACACCCAATACAATGGTAAATTGTATAGGTGCACTAGTTCGGCGAAGAGATGAAGATACAAGTGCAATATGGATGGTAGAAAAAGGTTTTTGTAATCTGAAATAATAAAAACAGCAAGCTATCTAATGATAAAAGTGAGTGTAAATGGTATTGCAATGATAGTAAACAAGGCCTAGGGTTCATACTTTCACTAGTGCAAGTTCTCTCAGCAATAATAACATAGATAGATCAAATAACAAGCCCTCAACATGCAACAAAGAGTCACTCCAAAGCCACTAATAGCGGAGAACAAACGTAGAGATTATGGTAGGGTACTAAACCACCTCAAAGTTATTCTTTCGGATCGATCTATAAAAGAGTTCGTACTAGAATAACACCTTAATACACAAATCAACCAAAACCCTAATGTCACCTAGATACTCCATTGTCACTTCAAGTATCCGTGGGCATGATTATACGATATGCATCACACAATCTCAGATTCATCGAACCAACATAAAAGTACTTCAAAGAGTGCCCCAAAGTTTCTACCGGAGAGTCAAGAACATGTGCCAACCCCTATGCATAGGTTCCCAATGTCACGAAACCCGCAAGTTGATCACCAAAACATAAATCATGTGGCACATGATATCCCATTGTCACCACAGATAATTACGGCAAGACATACATCAAGTGTTCTCATAAAAGACTCAATCCGATAAGATAACTTCAAAGGGGAAACTCAATTCATCACAAGAGAGTAGAGGGGGAGAAACATCATAAGATCTAACTACAATAGCAAAGCTCGGGATACATCAAGATCGTGCCATAGATGGAACACGGGAGAGAACACGAGAGAGAGATCAAACACATAGCTACTGGTACATACCCTCAGCCCCGAGGGTGAACTACTCCCTCCTCGTCATGGATAGCGCATGGATGATGAAGATGGCCACCGGTGATGGGATCCCCCTCCGGCAGGGTGCCGGAACAGGCTCCCGAGAGGATTTTGGTGGATACAGAGGCTTGAGGCGGTGGAACTCCCGTTCTATCTTCTATTCTGGAAGTTTTACAATATGTAGGTATATATGGGTGCAGGGGGTACGTCGGTGGATCTACGGGGGGCCCATGAGGTAGGGGGGCGCGCTCGGGGGGGGGCACCCTCGTGGGCAGCCCGTATCTACCCTGACGTACCCCCTGTCATGAAACCCGCAAGTTGATCACCAAAACATAAATCATGTGGCACATGATATCCCATTGTCACCACAGATAATTACGGCAAGACATACATCAAGTGTTCTCATAAAAGACTCAATCCGATAAGATAACTTCAAAGGGGAAACTCAATTCATCACAAGAGAGTAGAGGGTGAGCGCGCCCCGCACCCTCGTGGGCAGCCCGTATCTCCCTTGACGTGCACTCCAAGTTCCCTGGGTTGCTTTCCTTCCAAAAATAACTTCTCCAGTTGATTTCGTTCCGTTTTGACTCCGTCTGATATTCCTTTTCCTCGAAACACTGAAATAGGCATAAAACAGCAAATCTGGGCTAGGCCTATGGTTAATAGGTTAGTCCAAAAAATAATAGAAAAGTGGATAATAAAGCCCAATATTGCCTAAAACAGTAGATAATATAGCATGGAGCAATCAAAAAATTATAGATATGTTGGAGACGTATCACATGCCCGCTGAGCTCAATAAGCAGGGGGAGTTGACCGCCGGCTTGGTGATGCTGCTGAAGAAGAGCATTGCCTCGGAGAAGAAGGCGACCAGCGAAATCCTGCGACTTCAGGAGGACAAGGCGAAGCTGTGCCACGAGATCGACCTGTTGAAGGAGAAGAACGCTGGCTGGAAGAAGCTGCATGAGAATAGTAGTTCCTCGATGAAGATGCTACAGGCCCTCGTCATGGAACAGAAGGAGGAGTTGGCGAAGCTCCGCATCGAGCACACGGTTGCTGCCAAGGTACGTAATGTGGCCGTGGAACAGATGATGAAGGCTCGCGTTGAGAAATCCCATGTCATGGACAGAATGAAGAAGATGGCGGAGGAGACACGCAAGGAGATGGAGGTCGTGGAGGCGATGAAGAAGCAGTTACGACTCCGCGGTGAATTAGATCATTTGGGGTGATAATCTTCCTTCTTCTTTTGCTCCTGTGTTTCATCTTTTGCTTTGGGTGTTTCACCGCACGTGTGACGTTCTCTGCGAGGCATGAATAGAACAATGCTTTTTTGAGGGAATGAATAGAACAATGCTAACAATGAGATGACTAGAAAGTTAGATCATTTTTTTATCGCCATATGGCACTGGGCTGCCGTGTTTCGTGCTCCTCCGTCGTAGTACTACTCAAGTGGAAAACTTGAGTATACTGCACAGTTCTTTGCTACTCCTCAGGTCGTCGGCGCATTTATATGAGCAGTCAAATCACAAGGCCCAGCCTTCCAGTAGTAATGAGCTGTCAAATCACAAAGGCTCTCGCCTCTCGTGAAACCGACCAAGCTAGACTGCCCCGCCCTCTAGCCTTTTAAAAAATGTATTCTTTTGTACAATAGTAGTATCGATGGATTGCGCCATGGAGCAAAACTTGAAATTAAAAAAAAGGTGGTACATATAGAGAGCGCTCGTCGCCAAATTATGCATATAGTACTATTAAAAAGGCTAGTCACAATAATGGTGTCCAGCACAACCCACCCCTCAAATAAAACTAAGCATCCTGGAATTCTTTGACAAAACTAAGTACCCTGAAATTCCTTGACAACTAAACTGCTGGCTATATGATGTTGGCCATATATATTGTACGTATATAATGTGAAGAAACAAGTGGTGGTAATATACCAACTAAAAGATGAAATGTAAGAAATACTAGTATGTACGTACTAAAGAGTTAAAGTAACGAGAAGAAACATAACATAGTTCTGCTAGGGGCTCAGCACAACACACCCCTCAAATTAAATTAAGCACACCTGAAATTAAACTTTGCAACTATTCTAGTAGACACTGCATTAGAACCACCATGAGAAACGACACTGCCACCTTACTCGGAGTCCTCGTCCACGTCCTCGACTTCATCCTTGTCCCTCTTCCTCTTGGCCGATACTTCTTTGCTTGAACCGCACACTTGGTTGTTGCTCTTCATCCAACCCTTGTAGATATTGAAACAAAGGTAGCCATCCATTGCAGCGTAGTGGATGTGGTCTATATCTAGTACATTCTGCTGCCATGCAAAACGATGAAACGTGTATGGAGGTTTCTCGAGTTTACCGTACAAAGGATGAACCATGGCTCCTGCCAGGGTCAACATTGAAGGCTGACGAGAGGACACCAGCTGATTCTTCTGGAGGTCGATGGTGTTGCCTTAAACAAGGCCTATCCGACCCAGGACTTCTTTGTCTTTACCAAAGTCTACAGTAACGAATTTGACTAGGTTGCTCTCGAGGAAGTCCTTAAAATCCAGGCATTCAACATCAGCATGGAATATGTGGTAGACCAAGCATAAGACATGCACGCAAACCTGGATCATGGCGGGCTACTTCCTCTCTTCGTCCTTTAGATCCTTCTCTCATCCCAGGACTGTGGTGTACTCAACATCTAGCCCAGCGACCCACTCATCATCTGAGTCTTCGAACATGCGTCTGAAGCGAGAAAGGCATCCTTTCACCGTCGCGGAAGAATGGGTGTAGATGACATCGAACTCATCGCCGTGATGGTTCTAACCTTGTACTCACCGCGGATCGTGGAGATTTGGGACTCTATGGATTTGGGAGGAGGGTTAGGATTAGTGGAACTGCTGTAATGTGAAAGACCGGGACGACTAGGAGCGAACCGCCGCAGTATTAAAGGACGTGCGGGGACGAGTAGGAGCGAAATGCCAGCGTGCGAACTGCAAGGTAGTGGCTTTCCATTCTCCCATGATACGGGCTTCCAAGAGCCCTTGGATCTGAGATCAAATGGTTGCATGGCGTGATTCTAGACCTATGGGTGAGTATCCTATCCTGGAGGGTTATTTTGCAAATTTTCAGCAACTTAGTATGCGGCCGTTTGATCTCAGATCCAAGGGCTGCCAGCTGCCCGTATCATGGTCGCGCCTACCACGACCATCGTGTCTCTCAAGCGGTCATGCCCTTGGAGATTTAACTCGGTGCATTAGGCTATCTGATGTTGGCATGTCATACATAATCATCACTTAGTCACTCATACTACAACAAGGTTGGCTATAAGGTTGGCGATAAGTGTATTTTTTTACTTCTCTCTATCTCTTTGTATGGAGTGTCTAACTGGTTGGAAAGGCATGCAAATTCCCAAACCGCTTCCTACACCCTGTATCGAATTTTTTGCCTAACAAGTTGTGCCGTGCAATTGGAATTCCAACTTGAGTACTACTACTAGTAGGAGTACCAGGGGCCAATTCTTTTAGGCTTCTAGATTAGTAATCCCATAACTACTACCTCCGTCCTGGTTTATTGGTCCCCATTGTAATCTGTGTCAAATTTTGATCATAAATTTAACTAATGAAATGTTAGTGCATGTCACATGCACTAACATTTTATCAGTTAAATCTTTGGTCAAAATTTAGCACAAATTACAATGGTGAGGAATAAACTAGGACGGAGATACTGTACTACTAGTACTAGTTTAGAAGCCCAAATAAATGAGTGAGGTGCCTTATTGTTTTAGGCCCTTCCCAGTGCTCCACGGTGTATAGGTGCTAAGGGTGCCACATAGGCAAGAAAATGATGTGGCAAAGCAATTAAAGAAGAGAGAGAGCATTAGGGTGACCCTAGGAGGAAACGGTGCTAAGCATGTGAACCTATGCAAAATGACTATCAACCAATGAATGATGGAGTTTAATTGTTAAACAATTCAATGAGGGAGGCTTAGCTACAAAAGCTAAGCACTAATGCACTGGGGAGACTAGTTGCTAAGGTTTTAAATGCGCTTAGCACCTCACGTAAGCACCAATGCATTGCAAGCATTAGTCTCCGCTGTGACTAGTCTTATGGGAAAAGCTGGGGAAGCCGCCCAAAGAACTGGCCCTAGGAGTAGTAGCTAGGGATCGAGTGTGTGAGAAGAACCGAAAAAAGTAAATGCAGAGATATGAAATGCAAAAAATACGGAGGGATGTGATGGTTGCTTGTCCGTTTATTTTACCAGGCCACTTATTACTGGGAGTGGTTGGGTTTTGTGATATGACGGCTTTACTGCCGTGCCACGAGCAGGGTGAGAGGTGAGACTCCCGTGCAGTGCCGCCCTCTACACTAGTACTACTACATTGGTTGTGGTTTATCCCCAATTGAATTTGACTGACAAAATGTTAGTGCATGTCAACAAAAACAATATCGTATTTGAACATAGTTTTCAATGATATAATTTTAGGTGACATGCATCATCATTTATCGTACTATATATAATGTTAGTTCAATTTTTGATCGTACTAATCTATAGTAGTAAGGTGCCTGTGCGTTGCATGGAAGAGGAAATGCATTGATCGGGGTGTTGTTTATTTTGACAAAGGAGGTGGGGGTCATCTCATGTGTAACAGGTGTCGATAGGTTTCTTCGGATATTATTTCATCTCTAGAGCTCAAAAACATCCGGGTGAAATAGATAAAAAAGTATCTTCTGCAAACAAAAGCATTCAACTGTTCAACCTGCATCCAAAACTTGTGAAGAAATAACTCTTATTGTGCTTTGCAGGAAATGGTTCATCATAAGTCTTTCACCAGTACTGTAGTAAAAATTCAAATATGGAAGATTCTAGACTAAACCATAAATGGATACACTTTTATTCATGCGCGATACTCCAATAGAGCAAGATCATTCATGGAAGTCTCCACATGCTTAGACAGCGGATTACATTGAGCGAATACTAATGATCAACATTTAACTTAGTAATGCAGATGTCCAGGTGAACCTCCTTGGAGTCCCCATGCACATTGTTGGGGGTTAAATAATACCATGCATCTTCCATGTCCACATCGGCGGGAAGGTCCCAGCTCGGCAGAGTCCAAGTTAGCTTGACGTAGCCAGTGTCGCCACCCGTGTACCTCCGAGGGGTAGTAATAGTGAGCACGCACCCGTACATCGGCTTCGTGTCAGTGTCAGCGTCAGCGGCGTCGCCCCTGATGCACACTACAAAGATGTGGCGGCGGCCTGCACGGGCCTCGCCGGTGGCCACGATCAAGAGGAAGACGCTGCCGTCCTCCTCCGAGACTAGCAGGCGACGCTGATCCTCCAGCGACTCTGGCACGGTGAACGGGTAGCACGTCTCGTATTTGATGTTCTTCGCCAAGGGTCAGTAGTGATCGCCGCACGCCTGCGTCAGGTGATGCATGATGTCCGCCGGCGAGCCCCAAAACGGCACCGGGCACTCATAGCAGTAGACGAAGGGATCCTTGGAGGCATCGACCAGGCTGTCCATGAAACGGGAGTGGCTGTAGGGGACGTTCCGCCAGTTGAATATATGAGCAAGTTACTACGAGATTTACTACAAAATAAATCATGACGGCTATAACAAAGATTAAACTAATCATGCGGACTAGCATAGTAGATGAACAGATCGAGTCTAGGACACAGACTAGAAACATGAATTCTACCACGATTTCAAATAGGAAGGACAGAAACACATAGGGTGCAACGGGAGCAGCACCATTGGCGTTGAGGTTGTCGCCCATGTCATTGAGGAAGAGGTTGCCGAGGTCGGGGAAGAAGTCATCGTCGGTGATGTCGTCGCTGCTAGCAATCGCGAGAGTGCCCTCCCCAAATGTCAACAGCACCCTTCGAATGGAGCGCAGGAGGGAGTGGCTGTAGGGGACGTTGCGGCCGCCGAATGGAGCACAGGAGTAGCCCACGAAGTAGTAGATGGTGCTCCTCCCTAGTCTCTATTTTTATCTCTATCTCTACTACTCTTCTTTTAATTTTATAATATACTAGTTGTAGTTGTCAAATTGAATAGTACTGCGCCTCCTCGCCTCCATCAAACCCCTCCATTAAACCCACATGCAAACCAATAAACCTACTCCGGCCCGCGGGAGGAAATTTGCCGGTTGCCACGGGAGTGTTATTCTGCATGTTTTCAGCAACTTAGCATGCGACCGTTTGATCTCAGATCCAAGGGCTGCTAGCAGCCCGTTTCATGGTCGTGCCTACCACGACCATCGCGTCGCACGCGCGGTCGCGCCCTTGGAGATTTAACATGGTGCGTTAGGCTATCTGATGTTGGCATGTCATACATAGTCATCACTTAGTCACTCGTACTACCATAAGGTTAGCTATAAGGTTGGCTATAAGTGTATTTATTTTTTATTTCTCTCTATCTCTTTCTTCGTTCTCTCTCCGTCCCATAATATAAGAACGTTTTTGACACTAGTGTAGTGCCAAAAATGTTCTTATATTATGGGACACAGGGAGTACTACTATTTATTGCATTTGCCAAGGAGTGACCTCTTCCAACGAAATGGTGTGCTTATTAGTTTTTTGTTGCTAAGTTTGCTTCATTTAATTATCTATAGACTCAAAATTGTCTTTTCACCTAGGTACACGCGCTTAGCACCGTTTCTTCCTTGGGTCACCAAACTAGTCTCTTTCTTCTTGATTAACTTGCCACATCAGACTTTATGCCTATGTGGCAAGCTTAGCACCTGTAGGAGCAAGTAAAAGTAAGTACAATAGTGCGCTTTACATGGCATTTTTGCATATGTGGAGGAAAGAGAGGCAAGTAAAAAGTGTAGAAGTGGTCTCTCATGCAAGAGCCAGCCTCTACTACATGGTGGAGCATTGGGATACGCACCTGTATGGAGGTGGTCAGGAATCGGGAGACTCACGCCGGTCGTAGCATCGCAGTTAAAATGATAATGTCAAGTCAAATCACGTGGTCCCACCTGTCCAGCAGTAACTCGTTGTCAAATCACACAGCCCTACATTTGCAGCAACCTACTCCCTCGTCTTCTCACGTCTCTGTCGAATCGACTAGGCGGAACTGCCCTGTCGCGTATCGCGCAGGAAAAGCCGCGCCCTCGACTTCTAAATAGTACAATATACTAATTTTGTATCCATGGATTGCGCCATGGAGCAAAGCCTCTAGAAAACGGCGGTACACATGTACGGAGTATACAGTATGCCCATCGCGTTCGCGTCGCACCCCAGACGGTCGGTCGGTCTGGCACGATGCTCTCCGAATGGAACGCGCGTCATATTGCGTTTGCACACACATGTGGGACCGCAATTGAGAACCGACCATAGGCACACTCCCTGGCCCTGCAAGTCGGGTGACTTAATAGAAGAGGGAGACGAGCGATAGTACTAGAGAAGTGTTGTACTACGTTGGTGCCTAGACGATCCCTGCAACACACGGAAGATCAGTTCATCCATGCATGTGACCAGACTCCAGCAGACACGCCTGGGTTGGCTATCGTCTACATATCGTGCAAGCTGTGTTGTACATGGCTGTAGTTGTGGTGAGAAATCTAAAAAAAGGTTTCTTGTCATCTCGCAAAATTAGGTGTCATGTGCTTCGGGTCACTGCGAGGGTTAAACAGCGACAACCTATGTCGGAGTAATGGGCCACGGGTAGGCTCACTCGAGTCCCTGGATTTATCAAGACTTTGGGCCAGCTCCGCCTCGCTGGACCCCAAGCTGAAGCTCCGCCCTCTGGTGCTGGCTGGCTCAGCGGACGGCTGCCAAAGGGCAGCCGACCCAAGTCTACGGCGCTCCGAGTGACCGGCTCCTGATGGCCGACCCAAGTCTACAGCGCTCCGAGTGACCGGCTCCTGATGGCCGCCCTCCAGAGAGGGCGACAACGGGAAGGCGGCCACCTCACGACTACGGTGCGGCTGAGCCCCCATCAAGAGTACAAGTCAGAGCATGGCTACAGTGAAGCACGTCGCCTCAAGGCTCGAGACGGGCATGGCTACAGTGCTCCGTACAGACGGAGATCTCCGCACGACGGGGCACTATGCCATATCTCCCCTGACGTTGCTCCAGGCAGGCGGAGCCGTGTTCCCCACGATGGCCTGTCGGTACGGCCTACCGGAGGCGGGCCCTATCGGGCAGTGACCCCAAGGAAGATGGCGGAGGCTCAACCAGACGGATTCGAGAGGGGCTGGCCTCCAGCAGGCGGCCGTCCCTTGCCTCGAGGCAAGCACGCCATTAAGCTGATAAGACCAGGTGTGGCTACAGTGGCCTCCCACCAGGCGGCGGGACTGTAGCCACACTAAGATGACCAAGCCCCCGTCACCAACGACACGGCTACAGTAAGCAGCCACCAACCAGACGGCAAGGCCCACCAGGCGGTGGGCCCCAACGGTCGGCGGAGAAGCCGAAGGCTGGAGACACTGACAGCCGGGCCCAGCACCTGGATGAATTACCATTGTACCCCTGGGGGTAGGCCTATATAAACCCCCCAGGCCACCCATGCAAATGGTTCCAACCTTGATAGAAGTAGCCAGATACCCAGGGCAGGGAAGAGCTAGCCTTGCCTTCTCCTACCTCTAGACACAGCTCAAGGAGCGACTTGTAGCACTAGTGCCTTAGTGATCATGCGGAGACCCTACAGAGCAGGAGTAGGGGTATTATCTCCATGGAGAGCCCCCAACCTAGGTAAAGTTCGCCAGCGTATGTGTCTATGCCTTATCCCGCTTCCAGGCACCAGCGACGTTCTACTCGATCCCACCATGATAAGCCATCCATTGGCATATGTCGCACCCAACCCCCGACAACTGAGTTGGGCTAGTCATTGGGGGCACATGCACGAAGACTACTCGGCTGCCATCTAGGTCAAGCCGGCTATGTTAATTAGGACATCTATCGACGGACCCCTTTTCTACGAGTTTATCTTTAATTTGAGCTTTGTTCCTCGTCTAGTTTGTCCGTTGGGATTCATGTTGTCTCCTTTGGGCAGTGAGGTCATGATTTCTTGTCATGTGGCTTTTTTTCGTGTTATATGTTATAATCCGGCGCTTCAGATCAAAATGACGACAACTGCGCCTCCAGGCCACGTGCATGACGACTTCTCGACAGTCATTGACGAGGTCAAGCCAGCTCTGGTAGACAAAAGAAAACTAGTACTATTCCACTATATAGGCAGGAGCCTCCGCGCTTGCTTGCTAGTGTTGCTCTCTTCACACTGTCTCGGCCTGTCCAGATCTAAACACGACAGCGGTGGGCACACACTCTCTCCCTCTACTCACCGCTGGTCACAGATCCATCCGGATCCTCTCCGCCGAGGAAGGTGAGAAGGTGTAACGTTCACGCGGTCGTCCTTGGCGACGTCTCTTACCCACTGCTGGCGCGTCCCAATCAGCCTGCATTGCCGTTCTCTCCCAAGCACCGCTGGCGAGGGAGGGCCTCCGACCCCTTCTTCCTCGCTGCCGTAGTGTGGGCAGATCCGGCCTCCCGCGGCCCACCTAGCGACATCCCAGCGACCATCAGGTATAACTTCCTTCGAAACCGGCCTTGCTCTACTTCCCGAGCTCCTAACATCGCTGCATTTGTATCTTTTACTATTTCTTAGGCCCCCTTGAAGATAGGATCGATCGGCTATTCAAAAACCACCTAATTTTTTTATGTTTAACAGGTAAAACTAGTTCATGCACTTGAATCTAGTACTACTTGGTTCAAACAAGGAAGAAGGGGGTGGGGGTGGGGGTGGATTTGTTACCTGAATCTAGGACTTGGTCGAAAGAGGAAATAATGGGGGCAAAAAGTAGCAGAGACTGGCTATCCAACTGGTCTCTAGGTCTAATAGGGAAATAAAGGGAAACGCAGTACAAACTCAATATAAACCCGATCTATTGGTTGAAAAAGGAAAGAAAGTGGGGACTGGGGGACAAGTCAACAGAGTAAGGCCAACACTAGATTTCTAGCCTCACACAATATAAGGTGGCTATACAGAACAAAAATGGGACCAACCCAGATATCCTGTTCTGATGTTTGTTGCCCCGAGCCACTCTTATGTAATGCCACTGGTAAAATGTAGCAGTCATACTGTTAAAAGTACGGACAAGTTAAACCAATGCTGTTTTCAATGTAATGCCTCGAGTAATATGAATCAATGGCACTTTTTTACATGTCCTGCTAAATTTCCCATTAAGATAAGTTGGTTCTTTTCATTTGAAATGCAACTGTCCTGGTCCGCCTACTCTCTCGTGCCCAAAGTAATGTCGTATTTAACGGTTGTCATAGTTAATCCTAATGCCCACACTAATATCTAGCAATGCCACTGCTTTAGAAATTGCTACTGTCCTTGTAGGATTGCCATTCAGATAAGGAACAGGCTTCTTTTCATTTGATGCGTGTTTCATAACTTGTTAGTCACCCTCCTTTCCACCTTTTTTTGTGCAAACAGAGATATACATTTCACGCTCGATCTTAGTTGAACTGCACAAATGATATCCAAATTATAGTTGAGCATTCCAGGAGCTTCACAACCTATCTTGATGTTGCTCAATTTTATTGCAACTAATGAAGAAGAAGCTCTGTGGGTTTCATTTTCTGATGGAAATGGAACCGGGGCTGGAGCCCTTTTCTTAAAAAAATTGAGGAATAAGCTGTTAGCTCACAGGACATTGCTTCATTATAGGTGAACTGCACCAAAAGGTCCCATGAATTGAATCATCCATGTTGGTGACTGAAAGAGCCAGCTTCAGCATCCCAGTCTAAGCACCCCCGGCCTCCATCCTTGCGACGCACGGTACACCTCATTTGCCACCTGCTCGACCCTAGTGTCACTGATAAAATGAAGTAATAATACAGTTAAAATAGAGCGAGTGTCATCTCTATAATTTCATTTCCAATGTAGATAAAGAAAGTGCTTCTCTTTGTTAATGCATCTTTCATCAACTAGTCCCATTGTTAATTTTTAACTGTTTCTGCAAAATGGGGTGCTTAATTTTAGTTGATCTATACAAAAATAGAGATTTGAATGTCTCAAGGCGCCTCCTTGTACTACTGCCGTACACTGATGTTCATCACTGGCAGAAGGTGTATATGGGAGACTTGGGATGATGTCCAGTATGAGGCATACCGTATGAGGCGTCGCAGGCCCATCTCGCCCTTGCAGCATGGCATACTATGATACTCTCGCAATATTTTCTTCTATTTATTTTGTGTGTTTCATCAACTAGTGCCACTATGATGTAATCACGCTTTTTCATTATCTATGCAAACAGGGTTATTCAGCTGCATTTTGGTGGAACTGCACAAATGTATGTATGGAACCGGCATATATGCAGAGTGCGAGGTGTGCCAAGTAAAAATTACCGACACCAACCATGCTGCATGCACGCATTGGCATCCACCACCACCAGTGGGATGTGTGGCGCTCTCTGTGGATGGATCTTTCTCGGCAGCAAATCCTCTAACCAAATACTAGTAGCTTATATTGGTAGTTTTCTAGGGAGTACTCTTTTCTGAAAGAAGCACCAATCTATTTTTCTTTATTTGTACACCGTGTCACAACTTTGACCCAAAGGTCCAGAGCTATTTTAGGGTGATTGGCATAGTACTCGGAGACTGATTGTAAGCATGATTTTCATTAGCTGTCACACTGATTGTAAGCATGAGCAGGTGGAAGATTAGGTTAGTGTGAAGCTTACCTTAAACCCTACTGCCGCCGTTGAAATGAGGCGAGCGTCGAGGGAACCATGGAGAACGGCGGGGAAGCGAAGTCGCGCCATCCGGCCTCCTCTTGCAGTGGGAGAACGAATACTCCTGTGGCTTCGGCTGGCTCTGCACCCTCATGAACGGCATACCATACTCGATCAATTCATTATCCTCTAGGTGCTCGACCTTCGACCTGTACGCCCACCACCTCCGCCCGACTATCGCCTTGGGCGAATCTGTCTGCTCCATCGCCTGGAGGAGATACTCAATGAACTCGGAGGACTGCGGCATGACTACCACCGAGGAGTACATGTACATCACCGCCCTCATCGCTGCTGTCTCGATCTTTCGCATACATTTCCACATGGCCCACACCATCCTCGAAATCTTCCACTCATTGTCAAACCAAGTAAGGATCTCCTTCAACCTGACTAACTTTGCCTGGTCACCACCGGTGATCTGCCTGATTCGCTGCTGCATCCTCTCCATAGATGTCATTCTGAGTGGTCCGGTGCTAGCTTTGGAAGATGGGAGGAGATATGGTGGTCTTGCAATAGAGAAGAGGGAGAGGCGAGACGGTGGTTTTGTAATGGAGATGATGGAGAGGCGAGGAGGTGGTTTTGCAACGGAGAAGATCAGAAGAGGGAGAGGCGAGACGGTGGTTTTGGAATGGAGATGATGGAGAGGAGAGGAGGTGGTTTTGCAATGGAGAAGAGGGAGAGGAGCGTGCGACAGCAATTTAGGATTGGACGAGAGGGTCGGCGTGCTGTGACTGGATCAAAATCAAAATCAATTTACCCTTCAATTAAGAAAGCGACCCCACATTAACTAGTCTCCCTTTTATTCTAGGTCATAATTGACCATGATTTTCACACATAAAATATATGTTATACGTTGCAAAAATAATATAATTTGAAAGTACATTCAGATACGAACCAAACGATACAATTTTTGGTGACATGCATTCACATTTTTCTTGTCAAATATAGTACGTGGTCAAACTTTGACCCAAAATATGCAAAATAACAAAAAAATGCTTCCAAGACCAGTGCCGCCCTTCCGCTCTTCTCCTCTTAAACCACCGCCGCTCCTCTCCTATTCCAATCTAAATCCAGCGCTGCTCCTCTCCTCTTCCATTTCAAAACCACCGCCCCTCCTCTCCTGTTCCAGTCCAAAACCAGCGTCGCTCCTCTCCCGTTCTAATCCAAAACCAGCGCTGCTCCTCTCCTCTTCCATTCAAAAACCACCGCCGGCGAGTGAAGGTGTTTTGGAGAAGTAGATCGATGGAGGAGTACAACCGATACGTGAGAATCGCAGACGGCGACCCTGTGAAGCTAGCTAGGATGTTGGAGATACAATCTTGGTTTGACAACAAGGACCAACTAGCGGCGGTGACATCCATGGCCAAATATCTGCAACAGAGCGAAAAGGCGGTGATACTCCTGGAGGGAGTCGCGCCGGAGTACATAGAGCTGCTCCTCTGGGCCATGGAGCAAACAGATTCACCGAATCCGATCGTGAGGGAGCGGTGGTGGGAGTATCAATCCCAGATGGATCATCCACCAGAGATTGAAGGATTGAGCATCTACAGGGTGCCGTTTGTGAGGGTGTCATGCCAGAGCAAGCCGATGGGGTCTTCGTCGACCGAACCCAACTGCAAGAGGAGAAAACCAGTTGGCCCGACGACGCTTCCCCGCAATCCTCTCCCTCGCCATTCACATTGTCTCACGGGGCGGCTGTCTGCCGCTGAGGAATAGGAGGGGACTGCCCCCCCAGCCCAATAGTCGGGCAGGTTGTGAATTGTCAGGAGGAGCTTAGGGTTATCAATATTTACAGGTTGTGAATTGTGTTTTGTGTTGTGTATTTTGAGAGTACTTTTAGATATGAATGTCCTTTGAATTTCAGATTTGCAGTATTGAGCATATGAAGTATTTTATGAATTCTAGAGATCTATTTTTAGCACTTAAAAAATGTAGTTTCATAGGAGTATAAAAGTGCAGACAATGTGATTCTCAGAGAAGAAACTGCAAAAGTTTTAGTTTCAGATAAGAAACTGCAAGTTCAGTTTCAGATAAGAAACTGCAACTTTCAGAGGCAGAGCATTTATATTAACATGGCCTTTTCAAACAGGGTTAACATCATGTTGGAAGTTTTATTCATGGTCGAAAATGGAACTACCAGCCAGTTAACATCATGCTGATCAACATTCATGCATAGCACATCTTCATATGATGCACAGTCAAAATGCCCACACAATGTCGAGTGTGCAGAACACAGAGAAAACGAGGGATGAAGTTTTGGCAAGTGTTGGACGTGGTGTGCGTAGATGACAATGGGGACCCAGATGTCAATATAGGTAGAGGCAAAAAATTTGGATATATTTTCCCTGCACAGGTGTGAGGTGGAATCGAACCCGGGCGGAACAACTGTCGGGTAGTGTCACTTGGCCACTAGGCTAGTTCAGTAGTTTCGTTAATAATAAGGCACTTCCTCAGGTGGTTGGATCCCCTCCTGCGCCTTTGTGCGCTCGCCGCGAGGCCGCTGTCTGCTGTTGTGAACATGCTGAACAAATGAGAGGAATCTGGAAAGGACTGTACGTGGACAGGCGGACAGTCGGGACCCACCAGGTCTATGGCCGTACGCAAGCAAGTGCCTCATCGAAAAAAAATACTTCCTCCTAATGCTATTCTGACATTGGGGCCCACGGGTTTGTCAACATAGTTACATTTTTTAGGTGCTTCAACGTAGTTACTATAGGAGATAAATTCACAACGAAGCCGGGGAGCTGGCATGTTTCATTTATTATCACTGGGCCATCAAGTATCTGCTGGGTTTTGGGCTGCCCCGTCTAGCCTTTCATTTTTAACATGCGCAGCCCACGACCTCGGATGGGAGGTCCATAGGCCTGTTTGTATTTTCTTGAGGGCCGTCATGTATCGACCAACCTATGGACCTCCCATCCGAGGTTTTATTTTTCCTGAATATCGGCAGCCCAATTTATGTATTTTTTTTGAAGAAAACGCAGAGGTCTGTTCTATTTTTCTATATAAGATTAGGAACGCCAGGTCCAACTTATGTTTCCCTTCTAACTATATTATATATATTTAAATTATTTTATATTTTATTACATATTATTTTTATTGTCATCATATATTTAACAGATACTTACATATGTAATAAAACAATATCCCACATCTTATTAACTTATAAAAATAATTTCTTAACAATAAAATCCTGGATTGTTTTGGCATGAAAATCCTGGTGATTGTGTACAAAAGCTTGGTAAGATTTAAGGACGAATGTAATAATATCACTTATTATTTAAATATATTTATAACAAAATGCTTAGCCCCTTTTATTTTTTGATAACATTGCTGGCCCAACCCAACATTATAATTTGAATCAGCCCAGCAAAATTGTGTATTTCGAGAAAGTGCAAATGGCCTGTAATTTTTTAGGAAATAAAATAAATGGGCCACATGGACACTACATTATTTGTTCACCCAGCCCTTCTAATGGTTGTAATTAAAAAAAGATCAAATTGACTGTAAATTCTACCGTGCAAAAAAAAGACTGTAAATTCTGAAAAAATGGGTTGAATACGTGCCACATTTTTGGAGGCTGAAATGTGGGCCAATAGGTCAAAGCCAACGCAAGTCGTTGTCAATTTAGTCAACAAATGATTCTGGCATGTTAGCCGTTGGATTTACATCCAACGACCGGCATCCATCTTCAATCTCTCGTCTTCTTCCTCCAGCGCCGCCGGGACCACCTCCCGCCTCCTGCTGCTAGCAGCTCTGCTTAGCACGCTTCACTATGAAGCGCTACTCCACCGTTGGCCAGGCCATCCCTCCACCCCTCCACACCCCCTGTTCTTCTCCACCGACTGCCGAACCACACCGCACTAGAAGCAGTTAACCCTCATACACCTCTCAATCTACGACTCTACTCCCGCGTCTTCCCATCTCTGGCTCATTGTTGTTCGGGGCCTCGCCGTTGTCCACCACCTTGGAGGCGCTCAACGCGGCGTCGTCAACATGGTCAACAAACAACACCATCGGAAGTAGACTATGCGTGGAGAGGCTGACAGCTGGGTCCACGGCCACACACAAGGAAATGCCTCCTTATTACACGCAAAATAATGATTCCTCCACCTGACATCTGGGACCCACCGGAAGGGCCTCTGTATTTCGCGAAAAAACGTGCCCACCGCTGACAGGTCGGACCCACCAGCTATCTTCGCACGGAAGGAAGTGCCTCCTTATTACGCACAAAAAAAATGAATACTTCCCCTGCCAGCTGGAACCCAGCATAGTGGGAGGCTGACTTGTGGGCCTACCAAGTTGACGGGGACGAAGGGCTTTGTCAACTTAGTCAATATGAACGATTCTAGCTCCTGTTACCATATGATGTTCATCCAACGGCCGTAGTGCTTCTTCAACCTCTGGTCTTCTTGCTCCAGCCGCCCAAACCAGCGCCGGTCGTGCCGCGTGCTCCTGCCTCCCGTGGTTGGCTATGATGCTACGGAGGCCTCACCGCCCCCTACTACTCACACCGCTGGCCAGGCCATCCCTCTACTCACCCACACCCCCTGTTATTCTGCGATGACAGCAGCCTCACACCACAGCCGAACCAGTGAACCCTCGTACTCCTCTTCGCGTGGGCATCCACTGCTGCGTCTTCCCCGACTCCGTGTCATCCCCTTCCTAGGCCTGGCCATCGTCCACCGCCGTGGTGCTCTCGGCTTGGCGTGGTCAATGTGGTCAACGACTGAATTCCATCGGAAGAGTACTGTATGTGGAGAGGCTGACAGCTGGGTCCACGGCAGCTGCAAGGAAGTGCCTCCTTATTACGCGGAAAATAATGATTCCTCCACCTGACAGCAGGGACCCACCGGACCGGCCACCAGTATTTCACGAAAAAAACATTTCCCCCTGACTGCTGGGACCCACCGGATGGGCCACCATATTTCGCGAAAAAACGTTCCCCCCGCTGTTAGCTCGGACCCACCGGAAGTGCCTCCTTATTACGCACAAAAAATGAATACTCCCCCTGCTAGCTGGGACCCAGCTTGGTGGGAGGCTGACTTGTGGGCCTACTAAGTTGACGGGGACGGAGGGCTTTGTCAACTTAGTAAATATAAACGATTCTAGCTCCAGTGACCGTACAATGTCCATCCAACGGCCGTAGTGCTTCTTCAACCTCTGGTCTTCTTGCTCCAGCCGCCCAAAGCAGCGCCGGTCGTGCCGCATGCACCTGCCTCCCGTGGCCGGCTGTGCTGCCGCGAAGGCCTCACCGCCCCCTAGTATTCCCACCGCTGGCTAGGCCCTGCGTCGACGGCAGCCTCACACCGCAGCCGAACTAGTGAACCCTCGTACTCCTCTCCGCGTGGGCTTCCACTGCCGCGTCTTCCCCGGCTCTGCGTCGTCCCCTTCCTAGGCCTCGCCATCGTCCACCGCCGTGGTGCTCTCGGCGCGGCGTGGTCAACATGGTCAAGGAACTACTTCCATCGGACATGGACTATACGTGGAGAGGCTGACAGCAGGGTCCACGGTCGCAGCAAGGAAGTGCCTCCTTATTACGCAGAAAATAATGATACCTCAACCTGACAATAGGGACCCACCGGACGGGCCATTGTATTTCGTGAAAAAACATTTCCCCCTGACTGCTGGGACCCACCAGCTACATCTTTGCACGCAAGGAAGTGCTTCCGAGAAAAAAATGATTCGCCCCCCTGACTGTTGGGACCCACCAGCTACATCTTCGCACGCAAGGAAGTGCGTCCGAAAAAAACGATTCGACCCCTGACCGCTAGGACCCCCCAGCTACATCTTCTCACGCAAGGAAGTGCCCCCCTAACTGCTGGGACCCACCAGCTACATTTTCGCACGCAAGGAAGTGCCTGACAGTCGGGACCCACCTGGTCAAAGTGTACGTAGCGTTGTCATTCTGGTCGCGAACGTGTACGTACATATATACTGGTCGATGTACAGGCGCGCACGTGTCGCAGTAGAGGCACGCACGTAGCATGTACACGTACATACAGCGGCCAGTGTGCAGGAAAGAAAATACGGCCACGTATGTCTACATACGGGCGGGGTCTCGAACGCCTAGTCGCGCATACGTACGGCCAGGGCTCGTGTACATGGCTGGTTCGGAACAGAGAAACAACGTCATCGTCGTGTTCATGGGGAGGTAACGGAATGCATCATCTTCATGGGGAGGCAACAGAATGCATTATGTTCATCGGGAGGCAACAGAACGCGTGGGAGCCAACCGGCTGGGTCGGAACGGAATGCATCGTCGTGTTCATCGAGAGGGCTTGGACGGAACAAGCGATGGAAACGAGGCCTGGCGTACCGCAGAACGGAGCAAACGGCCTTGTGTTCGATCGGCCACATTCGAGACAGGATCCTATTCATCGGGAGGGGTCTGGCGTACCGCAAAATAGAGGAAACGGACCTTCTACGGTCGAAACGGGGGTCCTGTTGATCGGGAGGGGTGTGGCGTACCGCAAAACGGACGAAACGGACTTGTGTTGGAGCGCTATGGTCGAAACGGGTGTCCTGTTCATCAGGAGGGTTGTGGCGTACCGCAAAATGGGACTCCACGGGATACTGTTCATCTCCACCGTCGACCGCCTCCAGCCTCCACGGGCTACCGGCGACCTCCTCCAGCCTCCACCACATGCTACTCCACTGGCTACTGTTCAACCACCCCTCCACGGGTACCCCTGCACCGTTTATTGTTCATCCAGCCCTCCACGGGGTCGTCCTGTTCATCCAGCCCTCCACACCATGGGGTCCTGTTCATCCAGAGGCAACGCCATCGCTCACTATTCATCCACCCCCCTCCCTGCAACGCTCACTGTTCATCGAGAGAGGCAGCATCAATCAGCTTCAATCAGGAGCGGTAGCGAAGGAATCGCTCGATCAGGTTCAGTTAACAGCCATCGATCGATCGCTCGGGTTCTGTAACGCGTAGCATGCAGTGCAATCGCTCGGGTTCTATTAGAGCCCAACGCCTCGCTTGGGTTCTGTTAGAGCCAACGCCTCGCACACACGTGCGTACGTGTACGAGAGAAACACGCACCGCTCGGCCCCCGGCCGCCCACCGTAACCGGGAACTCCCCGAAATTTTCCTCGCCCTCGCTTCTACCACAGTTTTTTCCGTCATGGACGGCCCAAAGAATGTCATGCAGCTGCGTCTCCGGCCCGCCCAGGACAAAAAGCCCATTTTCTGTCATGATTTTTTGTCATAGAAGTAGGAACCCACCACATCTATGAGGATACCGGGTTTTGTCAGAATTATCGTCATAGATGCGTCATATGTATGACAGAAAAAAATTCGTTCGGCCCAAAATTTCACGGATGTGTCTTTTTTTTGTAGTGCAATGCCATTATCTACCTCTAGGCCTTCATATCCCTCTGTGAGAACTTCTTGGGTTGTCACCCCCACTGCGGCCTCTTCAAATATATCTTCACACATGTCGATTGATGGCTGTGAAAAAGACTCGCCGACTAGAGAGAAAACCCATGTCACCCAGCTATGCGGGGGAATGGGCATCCAGGTACATGGGGGGAGGTCCTTCCCGAAAATGAGCTTTCCTGACTCCATCAAAGGTTGGCAGGGGACTTGGTTTTACTGCAGGGACGTCCCCAGCACCCACAATTAGTCGGGCCTCCAGCCGTACTCGTCTGAGCGAGTGCGAGCTCCGCTGACCCTCACCATGGAGAAGGAGGAGAAGGTGGGCGTCGACATCTTGTCTTGTGTGTTAATTGGAGTTGTGAATGCTGGGGTTAATGGAATGGACTTGCTGGAGGCTTTCTTCAATTGGCGCATCCAACCACTTCAGGCCAGGGCTCACCCCATGTGGTTGTACGAGGGGCCGGGTGACTCCACTCGGGTGCATCCTGAAGATCTCAGCGAGTAGGAGGTGGGCACCAAGTTCAAGGTCATCACCTGCGCTCGAGACAACCCGTGGGGGACTCGGTTGGTACCAGCCTTTCACAGGGACCTGCCGCCCATCGAGGTATTTGTCTTTGATTCAGTTGGTTTAGTTACATGTTGTCTTTTGTATATCTGATCCTCACGTTCGAGTGTGTTTGCTTCTCAGGACTTCCAGAACCTGATTTCCAGGATTATGGTGGTGGACCACTTGCCTCAGGATGTGACGAGTGACACCGAGCATCAGTACCTGGAGACGTCCGATGATGACAAGAGTGATGATGATGATGAAGATGATGACGAGAGTTCAGAGGAGGGGCATGAGGCGGAATATTCTTCGTCTTATGAGGCTCCCAAAGAACCCCGCTCCAAGGCGCTACACGAACCAAAGGGCAAGGTAGGAGAAGCTCACCAGTCGACTGCCTCAGGTCGGGCGACCCGGAGCTCCAATCATGCTTGCCCAGAGGCAGAGAGTTCAGCGGAGAAGCATCCCAAACTACCCAAGCAGATCTCCTCCAAGCCTCAGTAGGCTATCGTGCCGTGGATCAAGGTGGCAGTGCATGTGGCCTCGAAGTAAGTGTTTTTCGCTGACTCCTTGTTCATTTTTTGAATTGACTCGGTTGCTGACCGAGTGCTGTTTGGTCCTTGCAGCAACGACACCTCGATAGCCTCAACAGACCCACATGATCACAAGCCAGGCCCGAGTGACGCTGACGCGGTGGACCGCCACCTCCAAATGTATGTTTCGTTGATTGACTTGGGTGGCTTAGGTCTTTTCTAGCTGGACTTTGATAGTTATTTTGGTCTATGCAGCCCCGCCTGAAATTATCCAGCTAGACAATGAAGTGGGTGCTAACCCGCCGAATCCAGACGCTATCAGGGAAGGGGCGCCGAATGTCGACACGCCAATGATGGATGCCTTTCCTCACCAAATGACCCGTCTGTTGCCGGCAAAGGTCGCCACCATGACCGCGAGGCCGAGTCCTTGATACGTCTCCAACATATCTATAATTTATGAAGTATGCATGCCATGTTTACAACAATTTTATATGGTTTTGGTATGATTTGCATGGAACTAACCCGGACTGACGTTGTTTTCAGCAGAACTACTGTGGTGTTGTTTTTTGTGCAGAAATGGAAGTTATCCAAATGAGCTAAAACTTTTTGACGATCTTTGTTGGAACAAAAGAGACCCCCGAAGCTTCGTGGGAGGGCCAGAAGAGCTACAAGGAGGGCACAACTCACCAGGGCGCGCCTGAGGGGCCCGGCTTGCCCCGATCGGTTGTGCTCACGTCGAGGCCCGTCTTCGCATGAAACCGATGCCAAAAAATCCTATAAATAGAGAAACCATCAGAAATAACCCTAGATCACAAGTTCCGCCGCCCAAAGCTTCTATAGCCACGAAAAGCCAATCTAGACCATGTTCCGACACCCTGTCGAAGGGAAAAATCATCACCGGTGGCCATCTTCATCATCCCGGAGGCCACCATGATGAGGAGGGAGTAGTCCACCCTCGGGGATGAAGGTTTGTACCAATAGCTATGTGTTTAATCTCTCTCTCTCTCTCTCGTGTTCTTGATGACACAATCTTGATGTATCGTGGGCTTTGTTAATATAGTTGGATCAGATGGTGTTTCTCCCTCTCTATCTTGTTGTGATGAATTGAGTTTTCCCTTTGAGATTTCGTTTTATCGGATTGAATATTTTATTGATTTGAGAGCACTTGATATATGTCTTGCATATGAATACCCGTGGTGACAATGGGGTATTAGTTTGATTCACTTGATATATGTTTTAGCACTCAACTGACATATTCCCGAGGTGGCATTGGGGTAATCTATGCACAGGGGTTAATGCACGTTTCTGTCCTTGTTTCACTGTAGAAGTCTTGGGGCACTCTTTGAGGTTCTTTATGTTGGATCAAGTATAATGAATCTGAAATTATTTGATGTGTATTGTATACTTAGCTCATGGATACTTGTGGTGACATTGGAGTATCTAGGTGAAATTAGAGTTGGTTGATGTGTATCATATGGTGTTATTTTAGTATGAACTCATGCATAGATCGAACGGAAAGAATAACTTTGCGTTATTTTAGTACGAACACTTGAATAGATCGAACAGAAAGGATAACTTTAAGGTGGTTTCATGCCCAACAAATGATTTCTTCTTATGTTCTCTGCTAGATAAGAACTTTGGAGTGATTCTTCATCACACGTTGAGGGATGGTTATATGATCCAATTAGATTAGCATCATTGAGAGATTGCACTAGTGAAAGTACAGACCCTAGGCCTCATTTTCAAGCATTGCAATACCTTTTGTGCTCACTTTTGTTACTTGCTACATTGCTGTTTTTTTGTTACTACTACAAAAATCAATATCTACTATTCATATTACACTTGTATCATCATCTCTTCGCCAACTGGTGCACCTATATAATTTACCATTGTATTTGGTGTGTTGGGGATACAAGAGACTTTTTATTATTTGGTTGCAGGTTTTTTTGAGAGAGACCATCTTCATCCTACGCCTACCACAGATGATAAACCTAAGGTCATCCACTTGAGGGAAATTTGCTACTGTCCTACAAAACTCTGCCCTAGGAGGCCCAACATGAGTCTACAAGAACAAGTTGTGTAGTAGACATCAGTCCTTTGGCTCAAGGTGGCTCAGCATCTTCGAGTGCGGTGGTGTTGGCTGCAGGATCCTCCCAAGCTCCTCCGAGTGTAACAGTGACGATTCCAGCCCAGAGGCCGACGTCCGTGATTCCGTCTGCCCCGACTACTTCCTTCCCCCTGTATCATGTCCCAGAAGACTAGGTGGGGCGAGTAAGGAGGCATTGATCCAAGTGGTTTTGATGTGCAGCTGACCGAAGGAGGCCTACGACGCCAGCGCAACAATGGAGAGCAATGTCCGAGTAAGTACCACTGTGAGTATAATTTCTAGTTGAAGTTTCTTCTTTTACTTTAGTAGGATCGTATGATTTCTACTAGTGGGTTTGCGCGGGGTACACCCACTGGGTGTACATGATCCAGTGGGGGCACACTGAGTGCACCCAGTGGGTGTAGTCCCCGAGGCTCCTGTCGACTGGAGTCACTTAGTAGGAGTCTTTGAGTGTTGAATTTTCTTACGTTCACTCGGAGTCTAGCAGGAGCGTAGTCGAGTGGAAATGATCCAGTGGGGGCATGCTGAGTGCACCCACTGGGTAAAGTCCCCGAGGCTACTGTTGACTGGAGTAGTAGGTGGTAGTCTTAGAACTTTTTTTAGCTCATCGACGAGTCACTTTCCTGTGGGGGCATGCTGAGTGCACCCACTGGAGGGTGTAGTCCCCGAGGATGTCGTTGATCGCTAGAGATCGGTGGTAGCCTTTAGAACTTTTCATTAGGCGTTCGGGGCGTCCTAGGACACTCGTGCGCTAGTGAGATAATAGGTAAGACTCCTTTCGTTACTGGCTCGGGAGTCCGCCAAATGAAGTAGGTCATCTTGTGTTGTTGTCCTCTATCTTCTTCATTGACGACTCAGGGTCCAGTCGAGTGAGGATAGATCAGAGGGTACTTTAATATCTGGTATTGATCGAGCTTGTTCTAGTCGGTAGTGCACGGTCAACTTGGTAACCAGAACGTACTTGAAAATTTGGTATTGATCAAGCTTGTTCCTCTTGGGGGATACGACCGAGTAAGTAGTCCACTCCGTAGTCAGAGGGTACTTTAGGATCTGGTACTTTTCTAATTTGTTCCTTCCAGCGGTGCCTGGCCGGATGTTTGTGAGTTACTGCCTTTGGTTTCCCTTCAGGATCTTCTGACTGACTATTTTTTGCATGTTGCAGAGGACTTGTGAGATGGGATCCCTTCGAATTGATCTGGAGGCTGAGAGACTCAAGAGTGCCAGACTGGAGCAGGAGAAGAAGACCCTGGGAGGTAAGCTATTTCTTCCGACTGATGGCTACATATTGTTCATAACAAGAACACCCAACTGATAATGAGGATCAGGACTTCCATTTCTTTAGAAACTATGAAGCGGGCTCCGGAGAACAAAGACAAGGACCTGGTGATGGCCCAGAAAGAAGCTAGGACCAAGACAAAACTTGTTGACGAGATGCTGGCTTCAATCGGCAAGTTGGAGGATGAGATCAAGGATCTCAAGGCCATCATCAGCACCTCCACTCAAGAGAAGGCCAAGTTGGAGGAGACGGTGACACAGCTGACTGACAAGAAGGATGCCTTGGAGAAACACACCGAGGACGTCTGTGAAGAATTTAGTGAGAAGCTTGCTGGTAAGTTCTTCTTCAACCGAGTGAAATCCGTATGTTGCCAAATTTTCCTTGTTCATCCGCCCACAAATTGCTCATCTTGACGCAAAGCATTGTTACAACAAGGAACTGGAGCTGGCTGGGATCGATAGGGATCCGGACCCTTCTAGGTCATTCTTCACCGACAACACTGCAAGTAAGATAGCCCAATCCTTTTTGTAGCAAAGTAATTTGTAACGAGCAAGTAATAGTAACGGTAAAAAAAGTGCAGAACGGTAGCCCAATCCTTTTTGTAGCAAAGTATAAGCCGAAATGGTCTCTTATAATAAGCAAAGTGTTCTTAAGGACACACGGGAATTTCATCTAGTCACTTTCATCATGTTTGTTTGATTCGCGTTCGCCACTTTGATAATTTGATATGTGGGTGGACCGGTGCTTGGGTGCTATTCTTTGAACAAGCCTCCCACTTATGATTAACCCATCTCGAAAGCATCCACAACTATGAAAGAAGATTTAAGATAAAATCGAACCATAGCATTAAGCATATGGATCCAAATCAGCCCCTTACGGAATAGCGCATAAACTAGGGTTTACGATTTTGTCACTCTAGCAACCCGTCATCTAATTGCTACTCCACAATGCATTCCCTTAGGCCCAAAGATGGTGAAGTGTCATGTAGTTGATGTTCACAAAACACCACTAAGGGAATCAACAACATACATATCATCAATATCAAACAAATACCAAATTCACATGATAACATATGACAAGACTTCTCCTCTATCCTCAAGAACAAAAGTAACTACTCACAAAAATTTGCATGCTCAAGATCAAAGGGGTAATGAATAGCATAGTAGATCTAAACATATGATCTTCCACTAAATAAACCAAATAGCATCAACTACAGGATGTAATCAACACTACTAGCAACCCATAGGTACCAATCTGAGGTTTTGATACAAAGATTGAATACAAGAGATGAACAAGGGTTCGAGTTGAGATCGTGCTGTTTAATATGTTGATGAAGATTGGCCCTCCCACACTGAGATGGTTGTTGGTGATGATGACGGCTTCGATTTCCCTCTCCTGGAGGGAAGTATCCCCAGCGGAGTCGCTCTGCCGGACTGCAAAAGTGCTCCTGACCAAGTTCCGCCTCGAGACGACAGTGCTCCATCCCGAAAGTCCTCTCTTTATTTTTTTCTAGCAAAATGGGCTTATATAACAGAAGATGGGCACCGGGGGCAGGCCAAGGGGCCCCCACACACCAGGGTGGGCATGGGGGGCAGGCGCGCCCTTGCGCCTTGTGGGCACCTAGTTGGCCCCCTGTGCTACTTCTTTGCTCCAATATTTTTTTTAATTCCAAAATCTCCGTAAAATTTCATCTCATTTGGAGATGTGCTGAATAGGTATCTCTAACATAGCTTTTTCAGGTCCAAAAGTCTAGTTGGCGGTAATCTCCCTCTTTGTGTAAACCTTGCATATTACGAGAGAAAAGGCATTAGAATTGCTCCACAAAGTGTTATATTAATTGAGAACACTATAAATAATAGTAGGAAACATGATGCAAAATGGACGTATCAACTCCCCCAAGCTTAGGTCTTGCTTGCTCTCAAGCGAAAGCCAATATCGATAATCACGTCCACATGTTTAGAGAGAGAGAAGTGTCGATGAAAACAAAATACGACCATGGTAGCATAATGATCATTATTATAGCAGCAATGTTCATTATCATAAAAATTCTCATGAGCAAGTAACAATTCATCACAACAACGAAGTATAAGGCAAACTTTGTTGAAAACTAACAAACTGTGTTCTCAGTCAACAATGCAAAATTGCAATTCATCATATTTTCAAGAAGGGTCTCATGTCGGAGCTTTTTAGCAAGTCCACATACTCAACCATCATTTAGTCTTCTATGATTGCTAACATTCACAACATATATATGGAGCAAAAAGTTTCAGCTAGACACATAAAATGATAGGGGCTTATAATTTTGCCTCCCAACGTATTCACCTCAGTGCTGATGTTAACAGTAATAACTCGTGATTACTCATGTCCAGCTGGATATATGTGCCTAGATATTTCCCCACCACATGATGCTTACAAAAGAGAAAAATAAAAAGGAATAGAGGAGAACACCATTGACTCTTGCATAAAAAGTAAATACATGAAAAATAAAAGATAGGCCTTTCGCAGAGGGAAGCAGAGGTTGTCATGGCTTTTTGTTTTTGGATGCAAAAACTCTTAATGCAAAGGAATGTCATGTTATATTGCCCCTTATGATAGCAACCTTAATTATGAAGTCCGTCTCTTTTATTACTTTTCCATCATAAATTTGTACAATGCTTATTTTCCGATGGCAACTTACTTATTTAGGAGCATTTTTTATTGCTTTATGCACCGATGACAACTTACTTGAAGGATCTTATTCAATCCATAGGTAGGTATGGTTGACTCTCATGACATGAAACTGGGTTAATGTTTTTGGATGCACAAATAGTATTTCTACTTGGTGCGGATTTTTGGCTAGCAAAGATATTGGGCAACACTACTGTAGGATGCTGCTAATGCGACACTACGATCAGAGACCCTTCGAGAAACTATGTGCGATGTAATAATCGCAAACGGCGGTGTCAGAGAACTGTCAAAAATGTCCAAAATGTTTGCAATGACGGATGCATCAAACACGGTTCATATTTTAGTTGCGTGTGCGATGCAGGGCATACGATTCAATTCAATTAACTATTTGAGATGAGGAGTAACAAAACAAACGGGTAGCCAGATGAAGGTGTGTTTGATATACAGCATATTATTCACTCGGATGAACTGTTTGTGATTAGGCAACACAAAAGAAACGGTCAGCCAGATGAAGGTGTGTGCGATATACAACATACATTTCACTCGGATGAACTGTTTGTGATTAGGCAACATAAAAGAAACGGTCAGCCAGATGAAGGTGCATGTGATATACAGCATACGGTTCACTCGGATGAACTGTTTGTGATTAGGCAACACAAAAGAAATGGTCAGCCATATCAAGGTGTGCGATATACGCATGCGGTTCACTCGGCCCTTGTCGTCAGTGTGTGACCTCTATGGCAACCGTTTGCTCCCCACTTCCCCAGGCGCCTCTTCGTGTACCATGGCAACCGTCCACCGCCTCTTCACCTTTCCCTCTCGATTTGGAACTGTTGTCGCATGCTCTTCCTCCCTCCATTTGCCTTCACCCTTCCTTCTGCCACTGTTCGATCATCTTCTCCCTGGAGGGAACAGGCCGGAAACGACCCCATTATTCTTGCCACGATCTGAAAGATGACATGGTGGAGGAACTCATTGATTGGTGCGACATCATCACCTCGGCTAGCATGGCAGGTTCATTCAAGACCATTCTTGACTCAACTAATAACATCATTACAAGGAACCCAAGGGTCCAGGAGCGGCTTGATCTCCCCTATCTTCTTCGTTGTGACCCTGTTGACTGGTGCAGGGACGAGGGAAGCCTCGCCTTGTGCAAGTTGATGCCGCCTGATAATGATACGTATGATGTTAATATGCCATCGCTTGAGGGCAAGGCTTGGGCAGACACAAATGGAGATTGGGTTGTTTATATTGGGTACAACTGTGAGTGGGAACTTGTGAATGTGTACCCTCGTCACTGGGTTCCACTCCCAAAAATCTCAGACAACTATTGTCGGCATTCTGGGAACAGGGGTCCCCAGACTTTCCTGCCTGCGGCTGCGGCGTGGCTCGAGTGGTGGCCCAGTACGGCCCATCTTCGTCAGTGCAAACTCAAGACCCTCGTGAGGGGCCAAGCCTCGTGGGGCAGACGACGCAAGGCTTCCTCAGGAGTGACATCGCCAGGCAGGCTCGCGAGGAGGCGGAGAGATCAATGCAAGGGTACCTCACGAGGAGCTCGTGACGCAAGCCGCAACGATTGAGACCAGGCGGGCGCCAGGCGGGCACCGGCCTACGCAGTGTCCTTGTTTCCTCTTTGGTGCTAAGGGGGCAAGCACAGGCGTGGAGTACCGATGCATCAGGCAAATGTTACCATTCCGGTGCAACGAGACCAAGACCAGTAGAACGGCAGGATGGAGGTCACCGTGGAGCCCAAGATGGCGTCATCACCAGTGCCTTTGGCAGCCAAAGACCAACTTTAGTCAGGATAACTTGTACTAGATGTTCCCCTTCAAAATGGTCGTTGTTGGCGCCCTTCCCGCTCAATATTTGGGAAGAGGACCATGGCCTCTATAAATAGGGCTAGTCATCACAGTAGAAGCCATGGAGAATATCACCTAGAGACGGGAAAATCCACCCCAAGTAGAACATTGCATCAGCTCAGGAACACCTCTCGCGAGGCAGTTCTTCCTTTGTACTGTTCATCGTCTGCCCCTGAGGCAATCCACCACACCACACACTGGAGTAGGGTATTACACCACAACGGTGGCCCGAACGAGTATAAATCTTGTGTCCCTCGTGTTGTTCATCATTGAGCTTAGATTCTCGTGAGGCGATCAGACATGGATTGGTAGGGGGAAGATCTTCACGCGCACCCCAGAGTTCGAACCTTAAGGGTCTATCAGAACCTAACATCCGACATTTGACGTGCCAGGTAGGGGTGCGTCGAAATCTTTCTTCCGTTGTTACGCGTTCGATCACCCGTCGTGTCCATGGCTGACGCTCGTCGGGCTCGCGCCAAGCGTCGGGCTACTCTCGCCGCCCGCGTCGCCCAGATGGCTCCCGTCGGCGGGTGTTGATACGTCTTCAACGTATCTATAATTTTTGATTTCTCCATGCTACTTTATCTACTGTTTTGGATTATATTGGGCTTTATTTTCCACTTTTATATTACTTTTGGGACTAACCTATTAACCGGAGGCCCAACCTAGAATTGCCGTTTTTTGCCTTTTTCAGTATTTCGAGGAAACATAATATCAAACGGAGTCCAAACGGAATGAAACCTTCGGGATCGTGATTTTCCAACCGAACGTGATCCAGGAGACTTGGACCCTACTCCAAGTAGTACCCGAGGAGGTCACGAGGGTGGAGGGCGCGCCCCTACCTCGTGGGCCCCTCGGAGCTCCACCGACGTACTCCTTCCTCCTATATATACCTATGTATCCCCGAACGATCAGAACAGGGAGCCAAAAACCTAATTCCACCGCCGCAACCTTCTGTATCCACGAGATCCCATCTTGGGGCCTATTCCGGAGCTCCGCTGGAGGGGGCATCCACCACGGAGGGCTTCTACATCATCACCATAGCCCCTCCGATGAAGTGTGAGTAGTTTACTTCAGACCTTCGGGTCCATAGCTAGTAGCTAGATGGCTTCTTATCTCTTTTTGGATCTCAATACAATGTTCTCCCCCTCTCTTGTGGAGATCTATTCGATGTAATCTTCTTTTTGCAGTGTGTTTGTTGAGACCGATGAATTGTGGGTTTATGATCCAGTATTATCTATGGAAAATATTTGATTCTGCTCTGAATTCTTTTATGTATGATTGAGTTATCTTTTCAAGTCTCTTCGAATTATCCTTTTTGGTTTGGCCAACTAGATTGGTAGTTCTTGCAATGGGAGAAGTGCTTAGCTTTGGGTTCAATCTTGCAGTGTCCTTACCCAGTGACAGAAGGGGCAGCAAGGCACGTTTGTATTGTTGCCATCGAGGATAACAAGATGGGGTTTTTATCATATTGCATGAATTTATCCCTCTACATCATGTCATCTTGCTTGCGGCGTTACTCTGTTTTTAACTTAATACTCTAGATGCATGATGGATAGCGGTCGATGAGTGGAGTAATAGTAGTAGATGCAGAATCGTTTCGATCTACTTGTCTCAGACATGATGCCTATATACATGATCATTGCCTAGATATACTCATAACTATGCTCAATTTTGTCAATTGCTCAACAGTAATTTGTTTACCCACTGTAGAATACTTATGCTCTTGAGAGAAGCCACTAGTGAAACCTATGGCCCCCGGGTCTATTCTCATCATATCAATCTATATCACTTTATTTACTTGCTTTGTTTTTACTTTGCCTTTACTTTGATTTGCATCTATCTATCAAAAATACCTGTCGGTGTCAAAAGCGGCGGATCTCGGGTAGGGGGTCCCGAACTGTGCGTCTAGGCGGATGGTAACAGGAGACAAGGGACACGATGTTTTACCCAGGTTCGGGCCCTCTTGATGGAGGTAAAACCCTACGTCCTGCTTGATTGATATTGATATTGTGGATGTTTACAAGAGTGGATCTACCACGAGATCAAGGAGGCTAAACCCTAGAAGCTAGCCTATGGTATGATTGTAAGGGTTGTTGTTGTTGTTGTCCTATGGACTAGAGCCATCCGGTTTATATAGACACTGGAGAGGGCTAGGGTTACATAGAGTCGGTTACAATGGTAGGAGATCTACGTATCCGTATCGCCAAGCTTGCCTTCCACGCCAAGGAAAGTCCCATCCGGACACGGGACGAAGTCTTCAATCTTGTATCTTCATAGTCTTGGAGTCCGGTCGATGATGATAGTCCGGCCGATGATAGTTCGGCTGATGATGGTAGTCCGGCTATCCGGACACCCCCTAATCCGGACTCCCTCAGTAGCCCCTGAACCAGGCTTCAATGACGATAAGTCCGGCGCGTATATTGCTTGGCATTGCAAGGCGGGTTCCTCCTCCGAATGATAGAAGATTGTGAACACCAGGATAGTGTCCGGCTCTGCAAAATAAATTCCACATTCACCGTAGAGAGAATAATATATACACAAGTTCAATCTGCTGACGTTTTTTGCGGCATGACGTCACGCCACTACCAAGCCATTACTTGAATCGTTTTTTACTCTACCACCTCAGCGCATTTAGCGAAGCGGTTTCCTTGGCACGTCTTGTCGAAGCAGAGATCGTGTTCCCCCTTAATCCGGGATTCTCATCAATACGGACGTGGGTAACCCAACCGCGCCATTGATGGTGACGCTTGGGGGATAAGCGAGTTTTACCAGGCCGGTGGGGGACGCGTAGACTTCGCCCGCCCATATAAGGGATAAGGATTCACCTTTTCACCTACGCCTTCTTCCTCCTTTGCTTATCCATCTCCGCGCACTCGAGCTCCAGCGCCCAAGCCCGCACATCTCGTCTCAACCTTCCCCAGTTATGTCCGGAGCGGGAGGCAAGTGGATGACCTCCTCCGTTACGGAGGAGCACATCGAAAGACTGCGCAGCGCCGGCTACCTGTCCGGCGACATCGCGCACTGGCTGCCCGACGAGGGGCAGCTCATCCCCACCCCCAGGCCCCATGAGAGGGTCGTTTTTCTTCCCCACTTCCTCCGCGGACTGGGCTTTCCACTTCACCCCTTTGTCCGGGGGCTCATGTTCTACTACGGCCTGGATTTCCATGATCTGGCGCCGAACTTCATCCTCAACATCTCGGCGTTTATCGTCGTGTGCGAGGCCTTCCTCTGCATCCGGCCCCACTTCGGCTTGTGGCTCAAGACCTTCAATGTCAAGCCGAAGGTAGTGAAGGGCACTCAAGCGGAAGTGCGGAGGCGCCATGTTGGGCAAGATGCCCAACGTCCTTTGGTTCGAAGGGGCCTTTGTGGAATCCGTCAAGGGGTGGCAATCGGGGTGGTTCTATACCACCGAGCCGCGCGACCCTATGTGGGCGGCGGCCCCCGAGTTCAGATCTGGTATCCCCATGCAGCTCACCTCCTAGAAAGAGAAGGGCTTGCTGTGGGGTAGTTCGGAGGAGCTGACGGGACTCCAAGCCTGTATCCAGAAGCTGGTGAAGAAGCTCAGGCTGGTTAACGTGGTCCAAGTCATGCTCGTCCGCCGGATTCTCCCATGCCAAGAGCGGGCATTCAATCTGTGGGAGTTCAATCCGGAACAGCACCAGGCGCTGAGCGGGCTCTTCGACACGACGTACGAAGGTGCCTGGAGGGTGCTGTTCAAGGGCGCCGAAGCCCCCGCATCCGCGACTGAAGATCGCGGATTTCGCTCGCAGCGCCAAGCCGACGAGGTAAGTGATTCTACCCCTTTACGGGACACTTGCTTTTCATAGTTTGACTCTATGCGGGTTTTAATTTCCCCTTTTCCTTTGACAGGACTGGATGAGGAAGGCGGAGCAGATTATCTGCCCGGCTCCTATGCCAGAAAACCCAGTAGACGCCCATCTAGCGAGGCTGCTGGTTCCGGCACCGCACGTGGTGCCGGAGAAGAAGGCCAAGAAGGAGGCCACGGGTGCTCGAAAGAGTTCCCGTTTTCAGGTGTCCGACGACTCCGGGGCGGACTCCTCCCCCGAAAACGAGGAGGAGAAAGAGGACTCTCTCCCAGAGGAGGGAGAGAGGAAGAGGAAGGCTTCCCCAACAGGGGAGGCCGAAGGGTCCAAGAGGGGAAGGACTATTCCCCCGGACAGCTCCGCCAACATCAACGTTGGCGAGGAAGAATGGCCTTCAAGGGCCAGGCCTCCGGCGAGATCGTAAGTATCCGGATTCCTGAATGATTTATAATTTCTTTTTCTGCGTCACATAGTGTCATTCTGATGCCGCATGCTGCCTGTAGTCCGGCCAATGATGATCTCCCCGCTTCATCGAGCGGGTCGTTGGCTCCGTCGGATGTAGACTCCATCCCGACCGCCTCCACCCCTCGCGACACCGAGGACGCCGAGGTGGGATCCCAAGAAGGGACCCATCAGGGGGAGGCTCCGGAGGCGCCACAAGGCGGCCTCCCGGACTTTGCGCCGGACTCCACATCAGAACCCGCAGTGGTTCCGGAGTCCGGCCGGCGGCCCCTTCGCACGAAGGGCAAGACCGTGACGCCGGCAGCTTCCGTCCAACCGGAGGCGCCGGACAATTTGTTGGAGGCGCTGCAGAGCGCTTCCATCGAGGAAGAACACCGCACTATTATGAGTGCGGTGATTCAGAAGGTACAGCTTGCCAAGAGCGGGCTGACCGAAGCCTGCAGTAGCCTTCTATCAGGCTTTGAGGTAAGAAGTTAAAAATATGCAATGTAATACCGCATAGACAGTAGCCCCTGATGCTCGGTTCGGTGTTCGGAAAGAAAAGCCGGACTGAGGATCTGAAAAAAAAAGATATACGCAGGGTTGCTAAAAAATTATGTCAATATGGGTTGCAGGCTGCGCTGCTGACCTCTGCCGCACTGACTGCGGAGGTCGGTGCTTTGAAGCAGGAGCTCGAGCGGTCCGAGCAAGAGCTCGGCCGCGCCAAGAAGCAGCTCCAGGACAAAGAAGGTGAGTAACACCACTTTGAACTTGTACCTTACAGAAAAGGATTTAGGTTGCAACAAAAATAACAAGGATAACATGGGTACTGCAGGGGCCACGAACGAGGTGGCGACCCTGAAGGAGGCCGTGTCCGTGGCCGAACGCAATGCGGCCGCGGAACGGGCAGAGCGAGAAAAGCAGGAGGCGCGGGTGGCGGTGGTTCGGCAAGAGCTCCAGGCTCTCATGGAAAAGCATGAGAGTTTGGAGCGTGACTCAAAGACTCGAGAGTCCGAGCTTGCCTCGGCTCTCGAAAGTGCCAAAACTGCCAAGGCCGATGCCCATAAGTCCCTTCAGGAGATTGAGTTGGTGAGGAAGATAGCGGCGGGTAAGGCATTTTTCATGCAAAGCAAGCATGTGAATGTAAATTACGTGTTACTTACCCGAATTCGGAGCTCTCCAGGGGCGTTTGCAGATCTGCCTCGCAGCGTGTCTGATGCCGCCGCATTCTACCGAGCCGAGGAGGGGAGCTCAACGGAGAAGGTCTTCTGGTCTCAGTATGCTGAGGCCGGCCATCCGGTGCCCCCTAGCGACCAGCTGAAGCAGCTGGTCGAGCTCCACAAGGTGGCCGAGCAGGCCATGAAGGGCCTCATAGTCCGGCTGTGGCCTGGAGAGGCCATGCCTGGGAGCTATTTCGGCCTCGTGCGACGGTTGGTGGATGCGTGCCCCTGGGTGGAGGTTATCAAGCGCTCCGCCTGTATTGAAGGTGCTCGTCGGGCCCTTGCCCGCGCAAAGGTGCATTGGGGCAAGCTGGATGCGGAGAAGCTAATCACTGACGCGCCACTAGCGGGCAAGGAATATCGTACGCCCGAGATGTACTATAAGACTGTCCTGAAGGGTGCCCGCAAGATTGCGGATGAGTGCCCCAGGGATGTAATTATTGAGTAAATTCGCAATGTGTTATCCTGTGCGCTGAAAACTTTGTTCATATGCGCTAAGCAACGCTTGTTAATTTAAAATATTACCTTCTGTGCGGCCGTTTATTAAATCTGAGAGATGGCAAGTCGTCGGCTTCAGCCCCCATGCCACGAGTGCTGGGGTGTTCGGGATAAACTTGAGCACTCTTGTTCCCATTTTTGGGTCCATCTAGGGAGGCGCTCAACACAACAAACAAGGCAACCGGACTTATAGTGCTTGAACACTCTCACTTAGCCATAGAATTCTATAATTTTAAATTTCGGCGAAGCCCCTAGTATTCGGAAGACCGAATTCGGGGCGCTATCCACGCCTTCGTCGGACATTATCCGGTACTTCGCTTGAAGCGGCGTAGGTCTTTAAGGACCCGAAAAGACCTCTCGAACAGCGACCAGTCTCTCGCCTTATCATGACAATCAGTTTTAGCTTTCTCCACTGAGGCGTTAACCCGGCTCAACCGGGGCGCAATCGCAGTGGTTCTCCCAGTGCTACCTTAGCCGATAGAACGGTGGTGCCAAACTTGGGAGCCGGGCAAACCCAACTATTGACCCAAGACATGATTCGGAGCCGATTCATATAATGCTATAAGTTCGGGGTGCCGCACTTGTGAAAGTGTTCGGACTTTATCACACCATAATGCGGGGAACATAAGCCCTTGGTGTATTTGGCCGTACCAAAAGGTACGGATGCAACATGTCGTAAATGAACATATATATAAGGTAATGCAATTATGGGCAAAAAGTGCTGCATTTTATTCGGGAAGATATGCTATGAGTGCGGAATGATACAAATAGTGCGGAAAGCAAGGGATTGGACGAATTGAAGGCGTCTCCCTCCAGGGGTAGGCCGCGGAATGGTGTATTTAACAAATTTAAAGCTTGTAATGGAGACCACCTGAGTGTTCGTCGCAGCCTTTGTCCCTCTTGGATGTTGCATCATGAGTTCGGCAGGTTCGCCGCCGGACAGAGTTCTGTATAAAAAAGAGAGAAATAAAAGATAAAAAGAGCGACACACTTGGGAGCCCCTGGTGTGGTCGAACCGCACTCTGTGTCTGTTGTGGTTGTGCCTCTCCCCCTATGCCCATGGTATCTCCAGGGCGTAATTATGTACGCGGAGAGTTTGTCTTACAATTGTGCGAGGGCTGGGATTGAGGCCGCATTGCTATGCGTGCTCGGAACGTGCCAGGTGGTCTTGGTTGATGTTTCTCCGGGCGCGTTTGGCCGTGTCCGTTCGTTTAACGGCCGGACTCGAAAATTGCCTTAAAAGGCTGCTCTGTACTTCTGTCGTGAGAGCCGCTGTATGTTCCTCCGTTCGGAGGGAGCGTTCCGTGTTTCCATTGACCGTGATGACTCCAGGAGGGCCTGGCATCTTGAGCTTAAGGTATGCATAATGCGGCACCGCGTTGAATTTTGTGAATGCGATTCGTCCGAGCAGAGCGTGACAGCCACTGCAGAATGGGACTATGTCGAAGATTAACTCCTCGCTTCGAAAATTATCCGGGGATCCGAAGACCACTTCTAGTGTAACTGAGCCTGTACAACTGGCCTCGACACCTGGTATGACGCCTTTGAAGGTTGTCTTTGTAGGTTTAATCCTTGAAGGGTCTATGCCCATCTTGCGCACTGTATCCTGATAAAGCAGGTTCAGGCTACTGCCGCCGTCCGTCAGGACTCTCGTGAGGTGAAATCCATCGACGATTGGGTCTAAGACCAATGCGGCGAATCCGCCATGGCGGATACTGGTCGGATGGTCTCTTCGATCAAAAGTGATCGGGCAAGAGGACCATGGGTTGAATTTTGGGGCGACTGGCTCCATCGCGTATACGTCCCTTAGTGCACGCTTCTGCTCCCTCTTGGGTATATGTGTTGCGTATATCATGTTTACCGTCCGAACTTGAGGGGGGAATCCCTTTTGTCCTCTGTTGTTCGGCGGCCGGGTCTCTTCCTCGTCATCGCTGTGTAGCCCCTTGTCACTGTTTTCGGCGATTAATTTGCCTGCCTACTTGAATACCCAACAATCTCTGTTGGTGTGGTTAGCTGGCTTTTTAGGGGTTCCATGTATTTTACAGGAGCGGTCGAGTATTCGGTCCAAATTGGACGGGCCCGGAGTGGTTCTTTTGAATGGCTTCTTCCGTTGACCGGGCTTGGAGCCTCGGAATCCGGCATTGACTACCGTATCCTAATTGCTGTCGCCGTTAATGCGGCGTTTGTTTTTGTTTCGACGCAACCTACCATTGCGGTCCTTGGTATCCGGACTGCCAGCGTTTTTGCTGAGGTTGTTGCTGCGAGCTAGCCAGCTATCCTCTCCCGCACAGAAGCGGGTCATGAGTGATGTAAGGGCTGCCATGGATTTCGGCTTCTCCTGTCCTAGGTGCCGGGCCAGCCACTCATCGCGGATGTTATGTTTGAAGGCAGCGAGGGCCTCTGCATTCGGACAGTCGACGATTTGATTTTTCTTTGTTAAGAACCGTGTCCAGAATTGCCTGGCCGATTCGTCTGGCTGCTGGATTATGTGGCTTAGGTCATCTGCGTCCGGTGGTCGCACATACGTGCCCTGGAAGTTGTCGAGGAATGTGGCTTCCAGGTCTTCCCAGCATCCAATTGACTCTGTGGGCAGGCTGTTAAGCCAATGCCGAGCTGGTCCTTTAAGCTTGAGCGGGAGATATTTGATTGGCCCCCTACCTCGTCGGCCCCTCGGAGGTCCACCGACGTACTCCTTCCTCCTATATATACCTATGTATCCCCGAACGATCAGAACAGGGAGCCAAAAACCTAATTCCACCGCCGCAACCTTCTGTATCCACGAGATCCCATCTTGGGGCCTGTTCTGGAGCTCCGCCGGAGGGGGCATCCACCACGAAGGGCTTCTACATCATCACCATAGCCCCTCCGATGAAGTGTGAGTAGTTTACTTCAGACCTTCGGGTCCATAGCTAGTAGCTAGATGGCTTCTTCTCTCTTTTTGGATCTCAATACAATGTTCTCCCCCTCTCTTGTGGGGATCTATTCGATGTAATCTTCTTTTTGTAGTGTGTTTGTTGAGACCGATGAATTGTGGGTTTATGATCCAGTATTATCTATGGAAAATATTTGATTCTTCTCTGAATTCTTTTATGTATGATTGAGTTATCTTTGCAAGTCTCTTCGAATTATCCTTTTTGGTTTGGCCAACTAGATTGGTAGTTCTTGCAATGGGAGAAGTGCTTAGCTTTGGGTTCAATCTTGTGGTGTCCTTACCCAGTGACAGAAGGGGCAGCAAGGCACGTATTGTATTGTTGCCATCGAGGATAACAAGATGGGGTATTTATCATATTGCATGAATTTATCCCTCTACGTCATGTCATCTTGCTTACGGCGTTACTCTATTTTTTACTTAATACTCTAGATGCATGTTGGATAGCGATCGATGAGTGGAGTAATAGTAGTAGATGCAGAATCGTTTCGATCTACTTGTCTCGGACGTGATGCCTATATACATGATCATTGCCTAGATATACTCATAACTATGCTCAATTTTGTCAACTGCTCAACAGTAATTTGTTCACCCACCGTAGAATACTTATGCTCTTGAGAGAAGCCACTAGTGAAACCTATGGCCCCCGGGTCTATTCTCGTCATATCAATCTATATCACTTTATTTACTTGCTTTGTTTTTACTTTGCCTTTACTTTTACTTTGCATCTAACTATGAAAAATACCAAAAATATTATCTCTATCAGATCTCACTCTCGTAAGTGACCGTGAAGGGATTGACAACCCCTAAGAGTTGGTTGCGAGTTGCTATCGTTTTGTGTAGGTACGAGCGACTTGTGCGTGGTCTCCTACTGGATTGATACCTTGGTTCTCAAAAACTGAGGGAAATACTTACACTACTTTGCTGCATCATCCTCTCCTCTTTGGGGAAATCCAACGCAGTGCTCAATAGGTTGCAGGTGTCCCCGTCGTTCCCCGTCGCCCGCCGCCAACGCCGCCACCGGCCCGGCGGGGATCGAGCAGCAGGCCTCATCGCTGCATCCTTCGATGCAGCGGGAAGGCCGCACCGCCACCCCGTCGCTGACTCCAGCTGGTTCATCGTCCCACGCCCGTCGTGCTCCCACGGATGCATAGGCCGCGTTGCTGCTGGCGCGTGAGCTCCTGCACTACCGCCTCGTCGACGACCTCTACGAGGAGTGGCTCGCACATCACCGAGATAGTAAGCGCCGCAGGGGGCTCCCCTGCGCCGTCCCTCTTGCTGCCTCACCCTCCTTCCTGTGCGGGTGGTGCGGCCCAGGAGGTGCCTCCGGCTCCCCCTCCCCAAGAAGGCGCCCTAGCTCCAAGGCGCGCGGCCCCAGGGCGAGATCCACTGCGTCTAGCGCCCACACGATAAGAAAGGAGCTGCCAAGAAATCCCTCGTCCTTAAGAAGGTGCTTGCGTGCTCCTGGCACCAGCACGCCATGACCGCATCCCTGCGCCAGCACGTCAAGACCCCGCGCTGCTCCAAGCAGAGGCACACGGGAATCCCCACGAGCAAGCCCCGGATCAGCAGAGAGCTCCGGTGGCCACCGCAGGCTGCCGCGCCTTCACCATCGAGCTACGTAGTGTCGCTTGGCCGGGCAAGTTCAAACCTGACCTGCCCCCTAGCTACGACGGCACTGCCGACCCCACGAAGTTCCTGCAGCTCTACGTGCTGGGCATCGAAGCCGCCAACAGGGACGAAAAGGTCATGGCGAACTGGTTTCCCATGTCACTCAAGGACGGTGCCCACACCTGGCTCCTGAACCTGCCTCCTGGCACGATCTCCTCCTGGGACGAGATGCGCACTCGCTTCATCGCCAACTTTCAGGGCACTCACGACCGTCCGCCGGCCGTGGGTGACCTGCGCCGTATCAAGCAGCAACCCGGAGAGATCTTGCAGAAGTACATCTAGCGCTTCAACAACGCTCGCCTGAAGATTCCCAAGGTGACCCAGGAGGCCATCATCTCGGCGTTCTCTGACGGCATCCGCGACGTCAAGACGAAGGAGGAACTGGCAATCCATGAAGATCTGTGCACGTCTTTGGAGTTGTTCAACCTGGCGACCAAGTGCGCAAGGGCTGAGGAGGGACGCCTCTCCCTTCTTGAGCTCCCAGCTGCAGATCCAGAAGAGAAGAAAGCCAAGGCCAAGGATGTGAAGCGCAAGGGAGCAGCTGTGCTCGCATCAGAGCTGGACATGAAGCACGGCAGGGACCAGCCGGAGTCGTCCAAAGGCAGCCGGTATTGTGTGTACCACGATCTCCACACCCACAATACCAAGGAATGCCAAGATCTCAGGGCCGTGCGAGAAGGCCGTGTCGGTCAACGCCCCGAGCGCAACGATCGGGGCTACGGCTGAGGCGGAGGAAGAGGTGGAGGACGATGGGACGACCGAGGCCCTCGCCAAGGGTGGCATGACCGGCCTTGCAAGGATCGCTGGCAGGACCAGCCTCGCGAGGGGGCTTGGAGGGATCAGCCTCATGAGGATTGCCCACAAGGCAACGCAGGACTTCCTCCTCTGCCACCACCACCAAGAAGGAATGACGACCATCATCAGGACGAGGGGGCTGGGGGCTTCCAGGAGCCGCGTGCAATCGCTTGCATCTTGGGCGGTGCCCAGGCCCCAGCCTCTCAGCGCATGTTCAAGCAGTTTGCTCGCGAGGTGAATATAGTCCTCCCCAAGCTTGAGGCCATGCGCCCTCTTAGGTGGTCCGCGTGCGCCATCACGTTCAGCTCAACGGATCAGCTCAAGTGCGCGGCAACAGCCGGTGTCCTCCCGATGCTCTGTTCCCCAGTCATCAGCAATGTGCAAGTTACCAGGACCCTCATCGACGGCGGGGCAGGGCTCAACATCCTGTCCGTCAAGACATTCAACAATCTCCAAGTGCCATACGATCAGCTTCAACCAACCAAGCCTTTCTTCGGAGTCACTGATGGTTCCACTGTCCCGATAGGGCAGGTCCGCCTCCGTGTCACCTTTGGGCAGTGCAAGAACTACCGTAACGAGCTCATTGACTTCGACGTCGCCCACATTCGCCTGCCATACAATGCCATCCTCGGGTATCCCGTCCTGGCCAAGTTTATGGCAGGGACTCACCATGGCTATAATGTCCTCAAGATGCCAGGAAGTGGCGGAGGCATCATGGTCCCCTGTGAAGAGAAGGATGCGGTGTGCTCCCTTGAGCGCGCCTTCCAAGCCACGTCAATCGAGGCACCACATCAAGAAGAAGACATCACCTGGCTCAAGGCCTCAGGAGGCAGGCACCTCCGGAGGCGCCACATCAGGATATGCGCCCATCCAAGGGGCGCCACCGTTCGTCACATAGGAAGGCGCGCCCGGCGCCCTCCTCGGGCAAGGCTCGGGGGCTCTCTCTTGGGGAGCCACTGACTTTGCCAAGATCACGAGGGAGGTGGTCGGGCACCACTTGGAGGCGTGCTTCGCGGCACGTTTCCCTTAGGAAGGCATAAGGCAAGGAGGGCCCAACTGAGGGAGTCCTGGATTAGGGGGTGTCCGGATAGCCGGACTACCATCATCAGCCGAACTATCATCGGCCGGACTATCATCATCGACTGGACTCCAAGACTATGAAGATACAAGATTGAAGACTTCGCCCCGTGTCCGGATGGGACTTTCCTTGGCGTGGAAGGCAAGCTTGGCGATACGGATATGTAGATCTCCTACCATTGTAACCGACTCTATGTAACCCTAGCCCTCTCCGGTGTCTATATAAACTGGATGGCTCTAGTCTGTAGGACAACAACAACAACCCTTACAATCATACCATAGGCTAGCTTCTAGGGTTTAGCCTCCTTGATCTCGTGGTAGATCCACTCTTGTAAACATACACAATATCAATATCAATCAAGCAGGACGTAGGGTTTTACCTCCATCAAGAGGGCCCGAACCTGGGTAAAACATCGTGTCCCTCGTCTCCTGTTACCATCCGCCTAGACGCACAGTTCGGGACCCCGTACCCGAGATCCGCCGGTTTTGACACCGACATTGACCCCCTGGAGCTCTTGCTGAACCACCGCCACCCGCGCCTCCTGCTTTTCTCGCTCTGCTCGTTCCGCGGCCGCATTGCATTCGGCCGCAGACACGGCCTCCTTCAGGGTCGCCACCTCAATCGTGGCCCCTGCAGTACCCATGTTATCCTTGTTATTTTTTGTTGCAACCTAAATCCTTTTCTGTAAGATACAATTTCAAAGTGGTGTCACTCACCTTCTTTGTCCTGGAGCTGCTTCTTGGCGCGGCCGACCTCTTGCTCGGACCGCTCGAGCTCCTGCTTCAAAGCACCGACCTCCGCAGTCAGTGCGGCAGAGGTCAGCAGCGCAGCCTGCAACCCATATTGACATAACTTCTTAGCAACCCTGCGTATATCTTTTTTTTCCAGATCCTCAGTCCGGCTTTTCTTTCCGAACACCAAACCGAGCATCAGGGGCTACTTTCTATGCGGTATTACATTGCATATTTTAACTTCTTACCTCAAAGCCTGATAGAAGGCTACTGCAGGCTTCGGTCAGCCCGCTCTTGGCAAGCTGTACCTTTTGAATCACCGCACTCATAATAGTGCGGTGTTCTTCCTCGATGGAAGCGCTCTGGAGCACCTCCAACAAATTATCCGGTGCCTCCGGTTGGACGGAAGCCGCCGGCGTCACGGTCTTGCCCTTCGTGCGAAGGGGCCGCCGGCCGGACTCCAGAGCCACTGCGGGTTCTGATATGGAGTCCGGCGCAAAGTCCGGGAGGCCGCCTCGTGGCGCCTCCGGAGCCTCCCCCTGCTGGGCCCCTTCTTGGGATCCCACCTCGGCGTCCTCGGTGTCGCGAGGGGTGGAGGCGGTCGGGATGGAGTCTACCTCCGACGGAGCCAACGACCCGCTCGATGAAGTGGGGAGATCATCATTGGCCGGACTACAGGCAGCATGCGGCATCAGAATGACACTATGTGACGCATAAAAAGAAATTATAACTCATTCAGGAATCCGGATACTTACGATCTCGCCGGAGGCCTGGCCCTTGAAGGCCATTCTTCCTCGCCAACGTTGATGTTGGCGGAGCTGTCTGGGGGAATAGTCCTTCCCCTCTTGGACCCTTCGGCCTCCCCTGTTGGGGAAACCCTCCTCTTCCTCTCCCCCCCCCCTCTGGGAGAGAGTCCTCTCTCTCCTCCTCGTTTTTGGGGGAGGAGTCCGCCCCGGAGTCGTCGGACACCTGAAAATGTGAACTCTTTCGAGCACCCGTGGCCTCCTTCTTGGCCTTCTTCTCCGGCACCACGTGCGGTGCCGGAACCAGCAGCCTCGCTAGACGGGCGTCTACTGGGTTTTCTGGCATAGGAGCCGGGCAGATAATCTGCTCCGCCTTCCTCATCCAGTCCTGTCAAAGGAAAAGGGGAAATTAAAACCCGCATAGAGTCAAACTATGAAAAGCAAGTGTCTCGTAAAGGGGTAGAATCACTTACCTCGTCGGCTTGGCGCTGCGAGTGAAATCCGCGATCTTCAGTCGTGGATGCGGGTGCTTCGGCGCCGTTAAAGAGCACCCTCCAGGCGCCTTCGTACGTCGTGTCGAAGAGCCCGCTCAGCGCCTGGTGCTGTTCCGGATTGAACTCCCACAGATTGAATGCCCGCTCTTGGCATGGGAGAATCCGGCGGACGAGCATGACTTGGACCATGTTAACCAGCCTGAGCTTCTTCACCAGCTTCTGGATACAGGCTTGGAGTCCCGTCATCTCCTCCGAACTACCCCACAGCAAGCCCTTCTCTTTCCAGGAGGTGAGCTGCGTGGGGATACCAGATCTGAACTCGGGGGCCACCGCCCACTTAGGGTCGCGCGGCTCGGTGATATAGAACCACCCCGATTGCCACCCCTTGACGGATTCCACGAAGGCCCCTTCGAACCAAAGGACGTTGGGCATCTTGCCCAACATGGCGCCTCCGCACTCCGCTTGAGTGCCCTTCACTACCTTCGGCTTGACATTGAAGGTCTTGAGCCACAAGCCGAAGTGGGGCTGGATGCAGAGGAAGGCCTCGCACACGACGATAAACGCCGAGATGTTGAGGATGAAGTTCGGCGCCAGATCATGGAAATCCAGGCCGTAATAGAACATGAGCCCCCGGACAAAGGGGTGAAGTGGAAAGCCCAGTCCGCGGAGGAAGTGGGGAAGAAAAACGACCCTCTCATGGGGCCTGGGGGTGGGGATGAGCTTCCCCTCGTCGGGCAGCCAGTGCACGATGTCGCTGGACAGGTAGCCGGCGCTGCGCAGTCTTTCGATGTGCTCCTCTGTAACGGAGGAGGTCATCCACTTGCCTCCCGCTCCAGAGATGACTGGGGAAGGTTGAGACGGGATGTGCGGGCTTGGGCGCTGGAGCTCGAGTGCGCGGAGATGGATAAGCAAAGGAGGAAGAAGGCGTAGGTGAAAAGGTGAATCCTTATCCCTTATATGCGCGGGCGAAGTCTATGCGTCCCCCACCGGCCTGGTAAAACTCGCATATCCCCCAAGCATCACCATCAATGGCGCGGTTGGGTTACCCACGTCCGTATTGATGAGAATCCCGGATTAAGGGGGAACACAATCTCTGCTTCGACAAGACGTGCCAAGGAAACCGCTTCGCTAAATGCGCTGAGGTGGTAGAGTAAAAAACGATTCAAGTAATGGCTTGGTAGTGGCATGACGTCATGCCGCAAAAAACGTCAGCAGATTGAACTTGTGTATATATTATTCTCTCTACGGTGGAATGTGGAATTTATTTTGCAGAGCCGGACACTATCCTGGTGTTCACAATCTTCTATCATTCGGAGGAGGAACCCGCCTTGCAATGGCAAGCAATATACGTGCCGGACTTATCGTCATTGAAGCCTGGTTCAGGGGCTACTGAGGGAGTCCTGGATTAGGGGGTGTCTGGATAGCCGGACTACCATCATCAGCCGAACTATCATCGGCTGGACTATCATCATCGACCGGACTCCAAGACTATGAAGATACAAGATTGAAGACTTCGCCCCGTGTCCGGATGGGACTTTCCTTGGCGTGGAAGGCAAGCTTGGCGATACGGATATGTAGATCTCCTATCATTGTAACCGACTCTATGTAACCCTAGCCCTCTCCGGTGTCTATATAAACCCGATGGCTCTAGTCCGTAGGACAACAACAACAACCCTTACAATCATACCATAGGCTAGCTTCTAGGGTTTAGCCTCCTTGATCTCATGGTAGATCCACTCTTGTAAACATCCACAATATCAATATCAATCAAGAAGGACGTAGGGTTTTACCTCCATCAAGAGGGCCCGAACCTGGGTAAAACATCGCGTCCCTCGTCTCCTGTTACCATCCGCCTAGATGCACAGTTCGGGACCCCCTACCCAAGATCCGCCGGTTTTGACACCGACACCAACCCTCAGGAGTTCATCACCAAGGTCGCTCAGGAGTTGCAGGAATCGAGAGTCATGCGCGGCAACCGCTGCCTGCCCAGCATAGCTCCCCATCCAGGCGAGGATGGCGGGCTGCGCGTCTGCATCGACTACCCAGGGCTCAATCGAGTCGCGTCTCAAGAGCGCTTCTGGCTTTCGTGCATGGGGCGTTGCGAGGGTCCACCGCACATCTACGTTCGCATGCCCTTCGGCCTGCCGAACGCGGCTGCTGCTCACCAGCACCTAATGAGGAGCATTCTGTTAGATCAGGTGGCCGAGCACTGCACACTCTTGGAGGAAATGAAGATGGACCTCGCCGAGATGCTCGGACCTCCCGAGCCTCCCAAGGCTCGGAGCTCCGAAGGCTTGTGAGGATTGGCCTCTTCACCATGCTCCGTCAGCTACTCCGACATTCGCTCTGCAATGGTATCAGGTGACTTCTCTCAAGTTTCATTTCAGCTGGGAGCACCCTCAGGGCTGCATCATTCCCAGGTCGCGTGGGTCTGTCCCCGTGGCATGTATCTGCTTTGCTTATGTCTTCAGCTTACCTTGTTGGGAGCGCCCCTCGGGCTGCATCATCCCCAAGCCGCTCCGGCCTGACCCAGTGGCGCGTACCTTTCTCTGCATCTATCTAAGTTGGTTTGCTTTTCCATGCTTAACCTGCCTATGATTATCGTCTGCCGCTACCACGAGCCTCTCCTCACTCATGCAAATCGCTTGCATGTTAAAAGGGGGCGCCTGAGCATCATGACTCAGGAGCTCTTAGTGGCTCTCCAGCCCTCATCCCCTGGCCTTGTCCACGGCATCGCGACCTGGCATACCAGCGGTGGCTGAGCTCGCTCTAGGGCCAGGACCTGAGGACGTAGAGCATTTGCATTTTAACCATCTTGCAGGAACGTACCACCATCAAAGGCCCAGAGCCAGGCGCAACCCGCCTCGAGGTAGGGCCTCGTGAGTCCCGTGCTGGCTCACGGGTGCCTAGATACACCTCTCCTAGCCCTACCTTGCCGGCCACGTGTCAGGGCGGGGCTGTACATGCCCCGGGGGCTCCTCCTGGAGGGGAGCCCCCCTCCCACGTACCAGTGGAAGCACCATGCTCCGTGCTAGCTAACGACACTGCCGAGGAGCGGCTATGCCCGTACACATATGGAAGCGCTATGCTCCGCGCTGGTGATAAACAACTGAGGGCAGCCCACGGCTGTATCAACCTCAGGGAGCCCAGAGCTCAGTGTCTGGCCTCATCGCAATGCCTCCCCTCGGGAGCGCCACGTGAGGGGGCTGGGCACGGGGGCTGCGCCCGGGCCACGCCCGAGCACACGCCACCCAGCCAGGTCCCTCAGACCTGGTCGTCGCATGCCCCTCCCCGAGCGGAGCCAAGGTACGAAGACTCGTTTGAGCGTCAAGGGGGACTCCTGAGCATCGCGACTCAGGAGCCTAACTGGTCATGTAGCCCCTCACTCCTTAGTTCCGAAAGGCTAACGGCGGTCGAGGTATGCGCGGGGTCAGGCCCTGCCAACGTAGAACGACAGATCCTCTCTTCCACCCCCTCCCTATTTGCTGCTTGCGCATCAAGGGGGACTCCTGAGCATCGCGACTCAGGAGCCTAACTTGCCACGTAGCCCCTCACTCCTTAGTCCCGTCCTGGTGATCCGGTCGGGGCTAACGGCGATGGAGGTATGCATGGGGCCGGGCCCTAGCGACGTAGAACACAAGCAAATAGGAAGGAAACCGCAAAATCTAGCAAATCTAGAAGCAAATATTACAGACCATAGATTGTTCTCACAATACCACACACAAATTTAAACGCCTCCACGAGGCACGGTGCATGTTGCAGGAATCGAAGCAGGAAAGAGGCCGCAAGAAGATCACCCCTGGGCCGCGCCACCGCTCATGGTGGAGTCGCGCTTGTCAGCTCCACCTCCTGAGGCTGTGGATCCGACAGCGCCTCGCTTGGGCGCGGTGTTGAAGGCGCGGAACTTCGCCAGCAAGGTCTTCGCTCGACACTTTATGGCCTCGGCAGTAGCGATGGAGCGCTTGGCGTCCACAGGCTCCAGCAGGTCCTCAAGGTTGGCGTCGGTTTTGCGGAGGTGGACGTGGCTGAGGATCTGCGTCAGCGCTACGGAGGAAAGGATGCGAGCCGCAACTTCGTCCATGGGGCCAATGCCGGTCATGACCTCCTCAAGCGCCTCGACGAGGAAGGGAACCAGCTTGGCGGGGCCTTCCGTGGCTCCGGCCAGTGGTTTCTCTAGGCCCTCTTCATAAAGCGTTTTCAGCGTCATGCGAGCCCTCTCCTCAGAGCGCGTGAGGGCCGCGCGGTCCTCGGCCAAGACCTCCGTCTTGGCATCCAGCTCAACCCTCTCCGTCTTCAGCGCCTGCTCCAGCGTCTTTAGCCGGCCGCGGTCGGCTGAGAGTTCGGTGTCGCGGTCCTTGTTGGCAGCCTCCTGAGCCTTCATCTCCTCCTCCTTCACCTGGCGGTCGCGAATCTCCTTAGCGAGCTCATCACGCAACCCTTGCAACTCGCCCTCCAGCGTCTTGTAGCGACCCTTGACAGTTGAAGCATCCTTTAACACCGCATCGCGAGCGGCTATGGCCTGGGAGGTGACTTGCTTCATCTCCTCGTAAGCTGTCATAGCCTGGCTCAGCGCCGCTCGGACGGAGGCGTCAGAGCGAACCCAGCCGGAGATCAACTCCAGGCGCCCGGCCACCAGGCGGGGGTCGGCGCCACGGAGATCCTCCTGCAGCCGACTCAGCTCGTCGGCAGCACGGTCCAATGTGATGGAGGAGGCAGAGGAGACGGGAGCCGTCGGAGTAGGGGGAGAAGATGGCAGCGTGATCACAGCTTGGGAGGCAGGGACCTCCTGAGCCTTGGCAACTTCGGCGACAGCATCAAGCACATGCGCCTCCAAAGTCAGTGGGGTCACAGGGGCTGACTCCTCGCCGGAGTGTCCTTGCTGGCCTCGCGCGGATGATCGGGCAGGGGAAGTGCGGGCCCCGCTGCCTCTCTTCCTCGCGAGTGAAGACGTGGCCACGGCCGATGAGCCCGTTCCAAGCAGGGTCACCGCGTCTCCCTTCAGCCTCTTCGCCGCAGGTGGCAGCCTACCCAACAAAAGATGTCAGGCCTCGACGGCAAAAGACAGGAGCAAAGCGGAGTTCGAGTACTTAAAGGTCGGCTGTCGCGGGATCCCACGGACTCCGGCCAAGCTTGATGCCTGAAAGCCTCTTGTGGGGCTCAGCCCCGGGAGGCCCAGCCACGGAGGAAGGCGCACCTGAAGGGCTAGAGCTGGCTTCGACCGACACGAGGGCTGGGGTAGACCCTCAGGAGATCATCCCAGACCTGTCCTTCTTTGGGATCAAGGGCGGGTCCTCCCCCCTCGCCTGGCGCTGGCCTCGTCGTCATCAGGCATGGAGCGGAGGGTGCTGGACCTACGCCAGGGGGAAGTCTCCCCCATTCCCTTGAGGGTCGCCTCCGAGTCACACTCCTCATCCTCTTCGTTGTCCTCCTCCTCTCCCCCGCCGGTGTCATCAGAGGACAAGTCCATCGTCGCCGTCACCGCCTGGCCCTCAGGGACCTCCGCTGGCACCAGACCGACCCCGTCGAAGGTGGGCATGGTGTCCACCACCCGCTCCCAGTCATCGCAAAGGAACAAGGGGACCGGAGCGTCCTTCGGGCCTGCCACGTCCTCTCCGACCAAGAAGCGGAGGGCTGCGGTCAGATCCTCGTCGTTCAGGGCATTTGAGCTCCGGCGGAGGATGACGTCCACATCCTCGAGCCTCCACAGCGGGAGCGAGTGTGCCGGAAGAAGGGCCACACGGTGCGACATGAACTCCCTCAAGAGTGTGGCCCCGGTCAGCTTCGCCGCCCTCAGATTGCCCGGCCTCAGGTCAGCTTCATCTTCTCCAGCACCAGCTTCGCTCGCCGGTCGTCGAGCTTCGCGCGGGAACACGCCTCAACGGCCTCGGGCTGCTCTGGGGGCAGCTCCAGCAGGGGGTTGTTTCACCCGACGTCCACCATGACCCACTTGCTCCGGAAGCCGTCGGCCCTCTTCCCGGCCTTCGAGATGGCGTTGGCCTTGGAGTATGCGACAAAGCTCGCGCATGCCGAGAAATTGGCGCCAGTGACCTGGAGGGAGAAGAAGTGGTGCCGCAAGGCCACAGAGGGCATCACCCCGACGTGCGCCTCACAGTAGTAGGCGAAGATCGATAGGAGGAGAACGGAGTTGGGGCGGAGATGCAGAGCATGCAACTGATATTGGCGAAGGACGGCAAGGAAGAACTCAGAGAAAGGAGGCACCAGACCAGCAATGACGGCGCTCATGAAGAGGGGGTAGAAGGTGCTCCCCTTGTCCTCCGGCCGGCGGAGCCAGCCGGAGCGCGGTCTCCCGCATCTCGTTACTCTGCGCCGCCGCCATCTGGCGTGTGAGGGCGAAATTCTTCTCCGTTACGTTGGGGGGATCCAGAGCCGGCAAGTACTAGGCCGGTGGAGCCCCGGCCACGGTCTTGCGGGGCGCCATTGCTCGCTGGAGATGAAAGGCTGCGGCAAATCTGGAGATTTCAGAAGCTGGAGGGCGAAGAGCAAGAAAGGGGATCTGAAGCAAGGCAGGCGAGAGTAATGAAAGTAAGGCTAACCCCGGGCTAGCCTTTTTGTCAGTCGGGCAGTTGTCGAGGCAGCATGGGGAAGCGGAGGCGCCCACGTCCAATCAACCGCCACGCGGCGCCCAAGGCTGCAGGCTGATGGGGCCCGCCACACTCCACACTTGCCCCTTCGCTTCTCTGCTAAGCCAAGTCTGAGCGTGCCTTGGGCCCGGGGGATACTGTCGGCATTCTGGGAATGGCGGTCCCCAGACATGCCTGCCTACGGCCTGCGGCGTGGTTCGAGTGGTGGCCCAGTATGGCCCATCTTCGTCGGCGCAAACTCAAGACCCTCATGAGGGTCCAAGCCTCGTGGGGCAGACGATGCAAGGCTTCCTCAGGAGCGGCCTCGTCAGGCAGGCTCGCGAGGAGACAGAGAGATCAAGGCAAGGGTACCTTGCGAGGAGCTCGTGACGCAATCCGTGACGATCAAGACCAGGCGGGTGCCAGGTGGGCGCCGGCCTGCGCAATGTCCTTGTTTCCTCTCTGGTGCTAAGGGGGCAAGCACAGGTGTGGAGTACCGATGCATCAGGCAAAGGTTATCATTCCGGTGCAACAAGACCAAGACCAGTAGACCGGCAGGATGGAGGTCATCGTGGAGCCCAAGATAGCGTCATCACCAGTGCCTTTGGCACCGAAGACCAACTTTAGTCAGCATAACTTGTACTAGATATTCCCCTTCAAAATGGCTGTTGTTGGCGCCCTTCCCGCTCAATATTTGGGAAGAGGACCAGGGCCTCTATAAATAGGGCTAGTCACCGCAGTAGAAGCCATGGAGAATATCACCTAGAGACGGGAAAATCCACCCCAAGTAGAACACCGCATCAGCTCAAGAACACCTCTCGTGAGGCAGTTCTTCCTTTGTACTGTTCATCATCTGCCCCTGAGGCAATCCACCACACCACAAACTGGAGTAGGGTATTACACCACAACGGTAGCCCGAACAAGTATAAATCTTGTGTCCCTTGTGTTGTTCATCGTTGAGCTTAGATTCTCATGAGGCGATCAGACGCGGATTGGTAGGGGGAAGATCTTTGCATGCACCCCAGAGTTCGAACCTTAAGGGTCTGCGGAACCCAACATCCGACAACTGCCCAGAGGTTGAGTACACTGTAATTCTACGTGAGTTCAAATACAATCATGGTGACTGTCGTCTACGGAAGATAGCAATTTGTCGAGTTCCCAACCGCTCTTGGGATTACACGAACTATGAAGTTGTTGCTATCTTCGACAAGCTTGTTGCCATCCTTAGTTCCACGCCTCGATGTATATTGCTCAAAAATCAATTTCTGTACACGGATGAGTACTGTGATGCAATTCGATATGAGGGTCTTGTGTTTGCTGCCACCACTCGTCGCACAATTTTTGCATGGAATCCTGATGCTTTCGGTACGTTTGTCTTCCACTGTAATTATAATTTTTTTCATCCACATGCATGTGGGTTAGCTAGTTTCTCTTTACTAATTAAACTTGTTGTGTTTCCAAGCTCATGTGAACATTCCACCACTTATACTTGAAAAATTTTATGACCAAGGGGGAGATGACGATGCTAATGATCACGAGCATGAGGACGAGCAGGACCCATATACTCAGTGGCACCTGGAAACTTATTTCGATCGATCACCTATTCTTGTCTGTATACAGGGCACTGCCGATGTTACTAAGGAAGCAGGTGTTGTCTCTCATGGTCGCACTCTCCGGACATATTCCAACATCCATTGCAGGGTATTCGGGATGGATACTGGTGTACTAGCACCGACACCTTCTCCCTGGTTCAGTATTGGAAGTCTTGGAGGAAACTCGCTCTTCCTTGGACAAAACTATCAATGATGGTGGAAGGCAATCCAGCCGCTGTTGACACAACATTACTACCATTTATGAGAAGCAACTGTATCTATACCTTGGACATTGCTATGCTTCCATACCGTCCCAATATGGGTCCTGATATAGGCCGCTTCAGCCTGGATGATCAGTCATGCGCTGGTCCCGAGATTGACAGTAGCTGACCCATCCCAAAGAATCACTTCTGGTTCAAAGTAAGCGTTTCCAACGCCGACGAGTAGTTGAGCTAAAGTTCATTTCATCGCTTTGTTATTTGTTGTGTGAGAAAAACTTTACTGGAATATTTTGTTGGAAATGATCTATAATCCAACGTGTATCCTCGTTGTCGTTGTGGGTTGATGACTTGTTGTATGTAATCAATGGTACATTTGCATATGCGTCCATCAACTCACGCCTGCTAGTGGTGTCCATATGAACAGTGGTAGTGATTTTAGTTGCAAAAATTAGATAGTGCTAGTGATTTTTAGCTGCATATTTTGACAAATCGCAGTGTTACAAGGTCGACAAATGGCCATGTTACTAGATAAACAAATGTCAATCTTTCCAGTTTGGCAAATGGCAACAAACCCAAAATGACAGATATGCAAATCTTACCCAATTGTTTGTACGTGGTTGCATACGGGTCATGCAAAACAACCGTTTGCGTTGAAGGGATGCAGAAATCCTGGTCGGCACATTTTCCCTTCGCTTCCTGGGGAAGCTGTCGGTTTGCATACGGTGTTCTAACTAAAACGTTTGTGATGAGTGTTTTTATATTTAAAAACCATTGACGTTTTTTCAAAAGAAAATTGTTTGATAAGTTTGTACATTAAGAGAGAAAAATGCAAGTTCGTTCAAACAATATATTTCATTCAGTCACACTGTGAATTTATATTCATATGATCGAGAATTCAAGATACAATATTAAGCCCCAAAAAACTATTTTCGGCAGCGGCGGAGGCGGCGTGCCGTGCCATCGTTGTTGTTGTCGTCCTCCGGGATGCCGTTGTTGAAGTCTTCAAGGCAGCACAAAATGTTCTTCACTTGTAAATCAAACATGATGTCGTCGCGCGATGGACGGGCAGGGCACGGGAGGACGGCAACTGGCACCGCTGAGAGGTAGCGGTCGATGGCAGCGTCCCATGGAAGTCAAAGGGATTGCCTCCCAATGAACCTGCGCATCATATAGCTCGCACGCTTCCCGGTGAGCCTGTGCATTGGAGGACAGCTTGCACGCCGCTCGGTCAGCCTGCGCACCGGACTATGCTAACACGCCTCCCGTTCAGTCAAGGTCAAACAGCTGTCCACACGGCACCTCCTAGAGCCATTAAATCCAAGACACGTGGCATCACGTGAATGGTTAACAGAACGCACACGGATTGAATTATACAAACATTTGAGATATTAAAATGGTAGCTATTTTTTCAAAATGCCTCTGTTAGCTGTCATTATTCGAGTGCACCTTCTCTCAAAATGGACATGAAAAATGCCACAACATGTCGGGTGCCATTCCATGATAGCATGCCAAGTTTCATGAATTTCAAACGAGTTTTGGATTTACTAGAATTTAAAAACCAGGCATCTCAATGTTTTGCCGGCAATCAACGGTGCCCTGGTGTTTGAAATTCATTCCCATTTCTTGCATGGGGCCTAAGCATTCACCCAAGGACACAAATTTGATTTTTCAACCAATTTATATGCACTGGAGCATGTGCATGTGGTTCAAATTTGAATTATGCACATAAATGCATTGAAAACTCAGTTAATGCATAAAAATGTCCTAACGAACCCAGAAAAATCCCAAAAATTGACGCAACACTCCTGTTGTTCTATGTTGACACGAGAATTTTTTTGAAAGCAATAAGAGGCAATGGATATCGTTTCGTCTCCAAAGGTGGGACGTTCCCTACCGAAACCATCATGCTTGTTGTGAGAAGCTCTGGTTTGTGAGAAGCATATACCTGAACCTGCCCCAAATGGGACAAATGTTTTACCACGGCATGTTGATGCCGCTCCATGATAGCATGCCAAGTTTCATGAATTTTAGACGAGTTTTGGATTTACCAAAATTTAAAAACCGGGCATCTCAACGTTTTGCCGGCAATCAACAATGCCCTGGTGTTTGAATTTCATTCCCATCACTTGCATGGGACCTAGAAATTCACCCAAGGACACAGATTAGATTTTTCCACCAACTTTAGTGAATTGGAGCATGTGCCTGTAGTTCAAATTTAAATTATGCACATAAAATGCCTAGAAAACCCAGTTAATGCATAAAAATGTCCAGACGAACCCCGAAAAATCACAAAAATTGACACAACACTCCTGTTGTTCTATGTTGACACTAGAAAAAATTTGAAAGCAATAAGATGCAATGGATATTGTTTTGTCCCCAAAGGTGGGACGTTCCCTATCGAAAACCATCATGCTTGTTGTGAGAAGCTCTGGTTTGTGAGAAGCTTATACCCGAACCTGCCCCAAATGGGACAAAGTTTTTACCATGGCATGTTGATGCTGCTACATGATAGCATGCCAAGTTTCATGAATTTCAGACGAGTTTTGGATTTACTAGAATTTAAAAACCAGGCATCTCAACATTTTACCGGCAATCAACAATGCCCTGTTGTTTGAATTTCATTCCCATCTCTTGCATGGGACTTAGAAATTCACCCAAGGACACAGATTAGATTTTTCAACTAACTTTAGTGCATTGGAGCATGTGCTTGTAGTTCAAAATTGAATTATGCACATAAAATGCCTAGAAAACCCAGTTAATGCATAAAATTTTAAAACGAACCCCGAAAAATCACAAAAATTGACACAACACTCCTGTTGTTCTATGTTGACACTAGAATTTTTTTGAAAGCAATAAGATGCAATGGATATTGCTTCGTCCCCAAAGGTGGGACGTTCCCTACCAAAAACCATCATTCTTGTTGTGAGAAACTCTGGTTTGTGAGAAGCTTATACCCGAACCTGCCCCAAATGGGACAATTTTTTTACCACGGCATGTTGATGCCGCTCCATGATAGCATGCCAAGTTTCATGAATTTCAGACGAGTTTTGGATTTACTAGAATTTAAAAACCAGGTATCTCAATGTTTTGCCGGCAATCAACAATGCCCTGGTGTTTGAAATTCATTCCCGTCTCTTGCGTGGTATCTAAGCATGCACCCAAGGACACACATGTAATTTTTCAACCAACTTTGGTGCATTGGAGCATGTGCTTGTAGTTCAAATTTGAATTATGCACATAAAATGCCTAGAAAACCCAGTTAATGCATACAAATGTCCAAACGAACCCCAAAAAATCACAAAATTTAACACAACACTCATGTTGTTCTATGTTGTCACTAGAAAAAGAATTGAAATCAAGAAGAGGCAACGAATATCGTTTCGTCCAGAAAGGTGAAAAGTTCCCTACCGTAACCATGAGGCTTGTTGTCAGAAGCTCTGGTTTTTGAGAAGCTTATATACCCCAACCTGCCCCAAATGGGACAATATTTTTACGCTGCATGTTGATGTCGTTCCATGCTAGCGTGTCAAGGTTCATAAATTTCATACGCGTTTTCGATTTACTAGAATTTGAAAACCAAGTATCTCAATGTTAGCGGCCAAGCGACGGTGGCAACACTACCAAAAAATACACTTCCGTGATGATACATGTTTGTCACAGTAGGTCGCGTTTTTTGTCATGCATGTACATCCATGACAAATTTATGACAGAATCAAGATAGTCATACCTGTGCTGTCGTAGAAGTGTTCCATGACATTACCAAAATTATCATCATGGAAGTGTACACTTCCATGACGATAAATCGCACGTCATAGAAGTTCTTTCGTCAAGGGTGACCGACACGTGGCATCCAACGTAACGGAACACCATTAAGCTGGTCGGGTTTTGGATCCAATAACCCGTTAACAGCCCCGACCAATGGGGATTTTCCACGTGTAAAATCATCATTGGCTGGAGGAAACACGTGTTTGCTCATCGTTGGGACAGATGTCATCCACTCATTGGACGGAAGGCGCCTATGATACGTCGACACGTGGCACGGCCCAACAGAGTCCCATTCCTGTGAAAAGGCCGGCCCATTTGACTTGGTCAAAATGTGGCGGGCCGGCCCATGGAAAGCCTGTTAACGGCCTGTTCGCATATAGCCCATTTATAGCCCGCTAACCCAAGGCCCGTTATGCCCTATCCGAATTAGGCCCAATAGCGTCATCTGGGCCATCCAATATGATTCCAGCCCGTTTTCACTTTTGGCCCATGTATGGCCCATGACATCTTTCGGCCCATATGAGGCCCTATGTAACTCTTGGCCTATTAACGGCCCGTGGTGAAACTGGCCCATAATGAACAGTGTATCACTTTACACCCATTAACGGCCTGTGGTGAAACTGGCCCGTAATGAATAGTGTATCACTTTATACCCATTAACGGCTCGTTATTCCGTTGGGCCGTTTCCAGCCCATGTTATCTTTCGGCCTTCTCGGAGCCCATTTATTCTTGGGCTCCTTTCCAGCATTCGTTTACTTACGGCCCGTTACTGTCATTTTTTGCTTGTGGGCCAAATTCAGCCTGTGGTTACAGTCGGCCCGTTTGTGATCCGTTAATACGTTGGGCCGTTTTCATAGCGTCATGAAATACGGCCTATTAACGATGGCCCATTATGGTCGGCCCATGAACGGACGATTCCTACTCTAGCCCGTTTACGGCCATAATGCGGCCTGTTATTGGCCCATGTTATCATACTGCCCGTATAAGGCCCATTTATGATATGGCCCGTAGAAAGCCCATTGTTTCTACGGCCCTTAGAAGGACCATTGTTTCTACGGCCCGTAGAAGGCCCACTATTTCTACGGCCCATAGGAGGCCCAGTGTCACTGCAGTAAATATTAGCCCATGGTTATTGTAGCCAAGTTCTTATAAAATAGGTTATTACAGCCACTAGCAAACCGCGGAAAAAGAACTGCAATGACTACAAGCAAACAAATAAACAAGACAACAAGGAAATAAATAAGGAAGCAACTTACGCTAGGCTGTCACGTCTATCAAATATTACATCCACTAGGCATCAAAGTTCGCCACCAGTGCAAATAAACGCGCCGACAAAAGAATATACAAAACTGCGAGCACTTCAGAAGGCACTAGGCCTGGCCAGGAAGGGCCCCCCAAATAGCTGAAGAAGCTGAGTAGACTTTAGTTCTGTCAATGATAGATGCATCAACACTAGATTTAAGCCTTGATGGTGCGCACGACAGTCCTCTGACATCTTCATTGCATCTTTGACTTCAAGTCGGAGCTGAGCTGAAGCAAGCCTTTCCGCTTTAGGTTGAGACTAAAGAAGTCGAACTGATTGAGGCACAGACTGCACAGAGGTTGTCTCACACCTGCTGGTGAGTAGCTTCAACTCACTGTCTTCATCAAGACAGGACCTTGGGGTCATCTCGCTGTCCATGAGATGGTTTGGCTCACTATCTTCCCTAAAGTTCAGCCTGGCATAAGAGATACGACTCTGAAAGAGAAACAAGGAGACATGTAACAGGTTTCACAATTATATAAGCAAATAAATGGATCTGTACTGCATAAGAAACATGTTTTTACAACTACAGTTTGAAACTGGTAGTTGTTGTAGACATCCAATCAGATGTAAACAGCAAAGCAAACAGCAGTGGAGGAAATTATGCCTATCCAAATCTATACTAGAACAAAGTTTGAAGGCTTGAGAAGGATGAACTTACATTACATGTTAACACGGGCTGGACAAAGCCCTTCTCCATGTTGATGGAAGGATAATTCAATAAATTCCCCAAAGAAAATTCTTTATAAGCGTTGCCATTATTCTACATTTTGCAAAGAGTAAATATAGATCAAATAATATTGGAAGAAACAGAGGATAATGAAGCTCAGGTGCAGACTGATGATACATAATCAAATAGCAATTAATTAAGTACAGCGTTACAAGGCAAAAGGGAGAGAGGTACTGACGAGAGCAATGCAGAGCCCATTATTGTTTTGAGATCGTATGATCCTTTGAGCAAGGAGATTCATCTGAAATTAGTTTTCATACAAGAGAGAAGGTAAGGCACAAGCAGAAATTTAGGAGTTCAAATTTTGAATTGATATCATAGACAGTACCTGACGCTGGGCTCCCAGCAGTTCTAATAGGGGTTTGGCCACTGGAGTAGGGGTAAAGTGTGGTACAGTTGGGCCTGTGTTTTCTGTGGCTGCTGATCTATCTGATTTAACAGGTATCACTACCTTTTCCAAATACCTAGTTTGTACTCCTTGAGGATCTGCACTCACCCTCTTCCTTTTGGACATCTATTACGAAAGAACAACATTTGACTGGAAAAACATAGTGTGACGACACATGGAATAGGTACAGAAAATGGATAGGTATGGCATATAATCATATATGATGCTTAAACTAAGCAGATGGTGTAACAAAGTAGAAGTAATGCAAGAGGTCAGATGCAAAATATGTGCGACCAATACAACTTTGCAAAGCTAGAGCAAGCACCTTGATGGGTGAATAAGATAGGCCATCCTCCACCATGCCAAGTTTGTTAGCCAGTGGATCGTTCCGCAATATTCCTCTCGTGCGCCCATTCTCATATTCATTTTGATAATGTTCAATATCTGACATGCATGAAAACATAAAAACAAGTGAGATTTTCTTTGTAATGCAGAAGTGATTCTAATCCAATACTGCCTCCCTGTAAACCCCTTTGTGCTATCTCTGTAATTCTTTTAAAAGATGCCATGCATGCTGTAATTTGTTGTGTGCATTAATATAATGTGGCCTACTACTCAAAATATGAGAGCTCCAGAAGTGATGACACTTCGCAGATGATAGCTTCAACATATAGTAAAGAAGAACAAGTCGACCTGACCTGACAGATTCAAAATATACTAAGGGAGAACAACTCGACCTGACCAGTCGACCGCAAGAGAAGAGTATCATCTTAAAGAAGAGCAGAAGAGCAAGCAGATTGAAGATATTACAAGTCTTTCAATACAATGTCGGTTGGCCACCCATGATGAACCAGAGCACACAGAGAAATACTATTCTTTAAGGTCTCTCCATATGTGGCTCACATGCATTTCGAAACTAAAGTAGGAACATTTAGCTCACCAATTAAACATCTCTCAGTTTTACTAATATCAGCAATAATATCAGATATGAATTTGTACAACTAAGCTTGTTTAGCTCGATGGGTGGAGCAGTGCTATTACGACACGAACCACATAGGCTGATTGTGGTCATCATAAAATGGGGAAAACATAAGCATGATGAGTACAGTGTTGACCGTGGCAGTGGGATGGCAGATCTGAAGCTGCAAACCGCGCAAAGGGTAGTTAGCAACCGATGTTTGCTTTGAAATAACAACTAAGATTTGGTATGGACAAGAAAGTATGGTCAACAAGTGACAAAGAAATGCAATTATGCTGTCTCTCTATATGTCGCGACATGCATTTGGAAACTCAAGTGGGACCTTTAGCTAACCAATTAAATGTGTCGGTTAACTAATATCAGTATCATATCACAATCATATTTGAACAACTAAGCTTTCGAATTCTCAGTGTTGTGTTGTTTAGCTTGAAGGGTGGAGTAATGCCAGTACGACAGAAAGCACCTACGCAGATCATAGTAGAGTAGATAAAAGGGGAAAACCCTAAGCATCAAGAGAAAAATCAGGAAAGTGAAACTAGCTGGACCAGTGGGTGGCGCACATGCTTTTCGAAACGAATATAGGAACATTAGGTGACCAATTAAACGTTCTCTGTTTTAGTGATATGAGCATCATATAAGATTCGTATTTCAACACGTAAGCTTTGGGTTGAGGTCTTGAGGAGCAGTGCTAGCACGACACGAAGCACCTACAATGATGGTAGTGAATATAAAGGGGGGAAACCATAAGCTTTACGAGTATAGTGCCCGTGCCATGGCGGATCTGAAGGTGCAAACCGGACAAAGGTACTTCACAACCAATGTTTGCTTTCAACTAGCCACTACGATTTGGTACGGACAAAAAAAGGACAGTAAACAAATTACGATCTATTTTCCGGGTGAGATCAATAACTTAAGAACATATGGAAGAGTACCACCTCTCTTGCGACGCCGTGTAGGCCTATGCTGATACGTTGAGGGTGCTGCAGGTGCGATGGCTGTCGGCGGCGGGGAAGAAGACTTTAGACGGCAGGCAGCCGGGTCAGGGGATATATCCTATTGCCGTGGATGAGGCGGTCGTAGGAGCGGCAACGTCAAGGTGGACGACGACACTGATGAAGCGAGAGGAGGCGATGAAAGGATCCTGGTACAGCGCCGTGGATGAGAGACGTCCATCTCTTGCAGCGGACGACGGGGTAGGGGTAGCGGCTCCCACAAGGTGGAGGATGGGGTGGCAGACGGAGGAGGCTGGCCGCAGTGCGGAGGTTGTCGTGCCGCCGATGGTGTATGAATGGGGAAATGGAGGGGAGGGGGGATCTCAAACTTTGGGACGCACTTCTCTGAAATGGGGGAAAGTTATGAACTTATCCCCCATTTAAAATTTCGGACATCGCGTCGGTTGGGGATAGGACGGTAATCTCGCATCTCCCAAATATTTGCCGGTAACTATTTCGGGCGAGGAGAGGGTGTTTTGCCACCCACGGTGTATGAACGGGGCTGACAGGTAGGGCGGTTGTGTCACATCTGATGGAAGTTACACATCTGCCCTATTTAAAACATTATCCTACATCGATTTGAGGAGAGTTTGTTTTGCCGCCCACCGTGTATGAATGGGGAAATGGAGGAAGAGACACATGTCTTTCGGACGAGCTTGAATCAAATGTGTTTTGCCGCCCACGTTTGGCGCCCACCGTGTCTGAATGGGCTCAGAGGCCGTCGTGTCACGTCTGATTGAAGTTACTAGTCTACCCCTATCGACAGCAGTGTAAATCCAGTCAATAAGGATGTACTCCGTGTCAGGGGTAGACAATAATTTCCATCTCGCAAACACTTGCTTCGGGCAGCCCACAAATTATAGTGGGTGTTTAGCCGCTTCATTCAAAACTTGGGAGAATTAGCATTCACGTTTTCCCTGGGACCTGGCAAACTAAATACAAATCCAATTTGTATTCGATTACGAATATCCACAGATAATTATACGTTTTGTTATTTATTTCGTCAACACCACAACAAAGATTTATTCCACCTTTATATATGATTATGATTTAGAAATGCTGTGATCTTCGAATTCAGTAGGTTGGATACAATCTGATTCAAAAAGTTATTTCATCCAATACAATATGCTCACACGAAAAACAGTTCACCTTATGTCAATCATACAAGTACTGAGGATTACCTCGCCTAAAAATTCGGATCATTACAACACATGGACAACATGGAATTCTGGACAACATAGGGGGTCTTGCAAGATAATCCATTCAGAGACATGACACAACATGCAAGTACAATAATCTAATGACAATTCCAACTAGTATCTAAAGAAGAACGGGGATTACCTTGGGCTTCAGATAGCAGAAACAGCAGGACCTCCTCCGTCTTCAAATGCAACATTCTTACTTCCTCCAATTCTTGGGTTGCTTGCATAATGCGTGCCGCTAATTCCGTAATTTCCAGCCTCAAGATAAAGATTACCTCATTCATGGCAGCCACACCATCTCTTTCTGCCTCTAGTAGAGCCTCAAGCACTATAATATCTGTGCTCAGACTGCTCTCCGGCGGAGTTGCCTCTGAACTGCTACCATCTGGTAACATGGATGGCGCACTGCTTCCACAAATAGATTCTGGGGTTGTACATTGTGTCCTAGTGTGAACGGCATCCTGAAAGGTTTCCGCTGGACATAAGTAAGAGATAGTTATCGTATGATCCAGGCAGTAAGCTTACATGGTAAACGACGGACGAATTATTGCCGAGCATGGCAAACTATATTTGAATGGTTCGAAGTAGCATCAGCCGAAAAGAAATTAAAATGGTAAGATGAAACTAGGGATGTAAGTGGCAAATAAACGACATCCGCCAGTCCCATCTAGTTAGTTTTTGCTACCTCCCTAGTTCATTTTCCTCAAAAACAAAAACTCTTCTGAACTATCATACCACTAGTGGACTTTAATCGGGATTAAACGGGACCCAGTTGACATCCCTAGTTGAAAGGGAGTGTACAACCGCTATATTTAAGTTGCCAAGGCATCTAAGCAGTTGAAATAATCTGAGAAAGCACTTAACAGTGTGGCCTCATATAAACTACGAAGACAGTCTTGTGATGAAGTTGAGAGGAAAAGTGAAGGACTCAAATGAAATAGGAATGCATTTCTTTACGATAGTACAGCAGGCACTGCTGACATATTGGCCAACTCAGGTATAGCGTAACAACAAACAAGCATTCGAATCAAGCAATACAGCAAAGCAGACAACTGAACTATTTGTAATTCGGTAGGATTACACGTTGAGGGCACAAGCCAAGAAAGCAGCCCACTCGCATTACATTTCACATGTACTAAAACACATTGGCTTACCATATGTTGTTGTGAAGCCTAGCTGCTATTGCAATGTTCTTTGAAAATATCGTCAGCATCCCGTGGTTGCAAATCTAGTTGTTGTAGTTTATTCTGCACCATCTATTTAGGTAAAATTAATTTTAATCGCATGCACTGGTCCGAATTGATCATCAATGGTTCATCTAAACTAATGAAAGAAGGGTGTGTGCATACACGACAATATATCTGCTTCCCTCTATTTTTATGCTTGTTCGAGGTGCCAGCCCCAAAAGAACAAATATTTTGCTTGATGGGGTTGGCAGCTCCATAATTAATAGAAGCATCAAATTAGTCATGCAACTTGGGAAGATCAAGAACACACAAACAAGTACTCCCTCTATCCCAAAATATAAGAACATTTTTAACACTACACTAGTGTTAAAAACGTTCTTATATTATGGGACGGAGGGAGTAATGAACAGAGGCTCGGAGCAGTGATGTAATAGCTAGCATCAGAAAATGTAGGGGAAAACAAACAAAAAGCAGCGGAACCACATGCTAGTTTGCTGATGTGTAATTAAGCATAGAGAACATTAACCAATCTGATGGAACCAACAGGTGGCATCAGAACAAAACTAAAGCATATTAACTATATGTGCACTGGTATGTAATTTAGCACATGTAACATGTTCACTGCCAGAAGTATGGCCCTACAGGTGCAAGCAGAATAACGCGTCTCATGAAAAACTGAATGATGCCCTGAAGAAATTCAAAGGTGCGGTCCTTATGCTAGGAAAGTGAATGTAGGCGCCGGCCGTTGGATGATAGTACCTGATTCTCGGTGGCATATGGGTATCGTTGTCATACTTGATAGCTAAGGATCGTCGATGGTGCTCGTGTTGCGGTTGAGTTTGGGCCGACTGTCGCCATCGCTGAAGCGGCTCCGGTGCTATGGTTGCGGCGCCTGTCGACATACAAGAAAGCTCATCTATGGTAAGTGAACAGTTGCATGATAAAGAGAAAAACCGAAGGAGTACAAATTGAAATAACCTGATGAGGCTGCAGCGTCGGTAAAGCAGGGCCGGTGGAGTTGAATACGGCGTCCATGGAGCGGGTCCGGTGCAATGGACGAAGGCTTCGGCGGGCGCGTTGTACAGTGCTTTTGGTGAGGCGGAGCTGTTGCCGAGGACGAGAGCTTGTATGAAGGGCCAGAGAAGGGGCGGACGAGGGAGTCAGTGAAGGGCCTACGCTGTGGTGGACGAGGGCGCCGGTTAAGCAGATCCGGTGCGATGGACCATGATGGCGGTCAAGGAGATCTGGAGCCTTGGACAAGCCAGTTGCTGAAGCAGCTCCGGTGAAGTGGTGAGTTGGCAGTTGGGGGTTCCAAGGTGCGGAAGGTAGATCCGGCGGGGTGTGAGGTCCACCGCTGCGGCGGAGGACTAGATTCGGCGGCTTGCCGTGGTTGGGGGATCGGGGAGGGGAAGGGGAGGAGCTCTGGGGAAGAATGTTGGGGGCAAAGAGGGGGAAACAATGGAGTTACCAAAGCAGCCCTTTTCCGTTCATGTGGCAGGGTAAAACAGGAATATCGCAGGGCTAAACTTTCGGGCGCGAGATATTTTGATGTGAGCGGGAAGTTTGAAAGCTTTTGGCTCCTAAAATTATAAGTATTCTGCTCTCGTACGGCTGACTATGATATCATGGCCGACAATTTGTTTGTTTTGCACGCAAAAAAATGTGCAAGTTTTGAAAATCAATGTCTCCAACTCGAAACTTAGATTGTCCATTCAATTCAAATATGGATCATTGAGCTACTACAAGCAAATACCATCATACGGTCCAATTCAAATAAATTCCAAATGTGTTTATCCTAAATATTATGACAAAAGCAAAAATGATTATGTGTATGAATAAAGTGAATGATTATAAAGTTTGAACATGCCCGTATGTGTATATCTCTAGGTTTGATATATGAATTTGAAATCACGAAATTCCGGCTTAAAAAATGTACCTCCGTTTAAATGAATTACAAAAGCTAATGATGGAGTCAAATTCCAAAATTCCAATCTTAGGTTTGTAATTCTGGTACATCAAGGTATATCACGCATGTTCAAAAGTATCGTTATCTCATAGTACAAACTGTGAAACAAATTGATCAACCATGAGTGCACAATATCTCAATTACGCTAAAGTCCCTCAAATATAGAGACCTCACTCTTTATCTGAAGTCACCACCCACCACCACCACCAACACACACACACACACAGAGAAGTCGTTCTCTCCCCCAGACACCAACACACGAGCACATTAACACCCCTCTCTCTTGTAAAGTCCGGACCCCAACATAGGTCTCTATCACTTTGTCTACCGGGCATGCACACATCTCTTCCCTCACTCTCTAGGTCTCTCGCTATCTCTCTTACCCAAGTACACACACTATGTAGAGTGTATATTTCCCATACACACAAAACGTCGCCCCCAAACGTCTATCTCCCTAGTTATGTGGTTCTCGCGCACTCACCTCACACACCACCCCCACTGCAAACAAGCACACTTTGTCTCCTTGTGCACCACTCTCCTCTTTCTACCTCTCCCACATGCGGACCCGCCCCAGCTCCTTCCCTGTATACATATATGTCGTGACTCTTTGCATAGCTCCCTAATGTATAATCGTTCTCGATTTCGCACATTGTTCTCTACACCATCTATTCTAGATCTCTCATGAAGTCCCTATCACACACACGATGACTCGCTTCCCCTGCGTCTCCATTCATAGGCCAATTTCGGACAACATCAACATTGTCTCCCTATCTATACGCCATTTATGGACACAAACGACCCCTCTCGCCCCCTCTCTTCCTCTCTCTCTCTCTCCCTCTCCCTCTCTCTCTCTCTCGCTAGCTCTCTCTTTCTCTCGCTCTCACACCCCTCTCCCACACACACACTCGATGTCTCTTCCAAATAGTCCGCTCCCCCCGCCCGCACCCGTGCTATCTCGCTACTACACATGTCACACCATTCCCCCTTCCCCTATACTAGGTTTACATCATCAGCGGTCTCTCTACTCCCCATACACTCTCTCCCTGTCACACACAAACGCGTGCACAAACACACACAGACACGCACAAACACCCATTTATCTAGATACTCATCTCTCCCCATGTCCGCATGTGTATCTCACACACTCACTCTCTAATTATGTATATGTGTCTCCACGTTACACAACACAAAGCCCCATGTATGTGTCTCTCTCTATCCTCCACACACATAGACACAAAGAATATGTTATCATTGCCTCAGTCTCTAACATATCGCACATGCACACTGTCTCTCTCTGTCTCTCTCGCAAACACGCTCAACAAGGGTTTCCCCATGAATAACTTACCGTCTACTCATCAACAGTCGTGGCAGTACGGCGAACACGAGACGTGAAAAAGAATAAATCTACACGTGCTTAGACCACCTTGTATAACTACTAGGACTAGAGCAAGCCAAAAAGTGTGCCGCCGTCACCCCCTCCTTTTCGGCGACGGGAAAATCTTTGTTTTACACAGTCGAGAAGTCATTGTGCTAAGGCCAACATGCCGAGGCGTTGAATAGAATGTAGATGCTAGTTTACGGAAGCAAGTATCGATAATACGTTTGTATCTCCATACTTATATTTCTTCTTTTATAAAAAACCGAGTTGGTGATGATGGTACGTGTGCCATCTTGCAATATAGACCGTCTGATCTATATCTGAAGGATGGAAATTAAACTAAAAGATACCCGCACCCCTCTCCACATTTGCAGACAAGACCTTCCCTCGTTCATCCTTATATCCAACAAACCTCATTGTTGAGCAATTAAGAAAGGAAGCCTCTGGAACAAACTGGCGTAGTGGCCGTTGCCGGCGTCGTCAATCCCCATGCCTCCGCTCAGTCCGACCACCAACCACCACCACACCCAACTCCTCTTCACCTTATCTCATATTTCTCGATATATCATTAGTTTTTACACATGGGATTACTCCCGCAAGGGTCAATCACAACAAGTGTTTTTATAAAAAAAATGCATCTTGATGTTCCGTTAATGCACGGATCTTGCTAGTACTCCTACACAAGACTAAGTTGGTGATGTTGTTGTGTCTGCCATCTGTCGTTTCTGACCATTAGATCTACATCTAACGATTATGAGGTAAGTTGTTGCCTTTTCTCACCAACATCCCACTTGTCTACCAATTTGCAGAAAAACCCATAATTAGTATCTTAAAACCAACCACATCCCTCCCTGACCTCACCAAAAAGCCCAAGGAATATATTATAATTGAAACATAATATACATATGTATATCAAAATTAGGGTGTTTTGTACCAAGTTTGTGAATAAGTATTATTCTAATTATGACTCGTTGCAACGGACATGAACATTGCTAGTATTTCCAACCATGTATTTCTTTTCTAGTATTCCATAGTTTCGAGTTTTCCATCAAGATATTAGTCACTCATGGTTGATATTTACTTTCAATCATGTACACATATGCACTATGTAACTAGCCTTGCTTATTGGCTTCCAAAGCTTAACTTTCACTCCTACTTACAATATGTAGAGTACTTAACAAAAACTACCACTTTCAACCAGCCCTAGGAAGAATCTATTGTACAAAAAATAGCAAAAACACACCCAAAATTTCTTAATCCACGCCAAAAAATACTACTACCTAGTACTCCTACCGATTAGGTTCGTTTACACCCATTTATGACTGGGTTGGCCCACACGTCCGTGCTGACGAGGCAGCTTAAACCAACATATTTTGTTTGACCGTTGACCCGAGGGACCTACATCTGACCTTTTATCCTATTATTCCCCCTCAAATCATTATTTTTCCTGAACATTACTTCAAACAGTACTGATGCGTGTTCGTCGGTGGCGCCGGTGATGAGCGAGTTGGCCGCCGCTCCGCCGAACGGGCCGGACGCCGCGCTGGCCTCCGCACGGGTTGGCAGGCTGGCCCGAGCATGACTCACGAGCGAGCAAGCCGCCGCGCTGGCCTTCGCTCGAGCCAGATGGCTGGCCTGAGCGCGGCGCGCGCGAGCAAGCCGCCGCGCTGCCGTGCCAATCTAGCTAGCAAACCTTGCAGACAAGCAGCTGGACGGAGCTATCTTGGCTAGCTAGCGGTCGCGAGCGTCGGACGGAGCTGGCATCCGGGCTGCCGCAACATGGGCTCCGCACCGCCGGTGGTTTTGACCTCGCCTTCTACCAGTGGCGGTAGCTGCGTCCCATGGCCGAGGATGACTAGGTGGACGGGCCGGAGGTAGGAGGTCACTCGAGGATTTTGGTTGGTAAGAGCATGTACAATGGTTGATAAGGTAGTCTTATCTTAAGTCTGCCACGTATGCAAGTGGTAGTAGTTTCTTGGCATTTTATTGGTTTCTTGCATTATTACGGGTTTCTTGTAAGGAACAATGTACTTACTACTAGCGACAAAAGGCGATTCTAGGTTGCGTTGTACTCCAACGAGTACTACTAGTGGTCGCGAGAGTGTATATCTCGTTTTGTGGGTTCGATCCTGGCCGAACGCACGACGGTCTTTTAAAAAAATTGTACTACTACACTTCTCTGCGAGCCAATATTTTACACGGGTAGTTTGAGTTTTGAAGTCAAACGGACGTGCGACCCCACAATCTAGGTGCACTGGACAGCCTAGCCACGTGAACGGGTTTTCCTTCCCAGCATCCCGTGGCTCGCATGCTCACCCTAGCCGCACCTCGCTTGCAGCTTCCTCATCAGCTAGTAGTAGCATATTTAAACTAGCGCCTCCCAATTAAGCCCGAGGAGCCGGAAAAGCCTGGCGGGGCATTGGGAACTGTGCAATATGGCTCTGTACTCTATGTAAATTGTTGTACTACTAGTACTCTGTAGCTTGTGGCGTTGCACGCATGGACTTCACTCCATTATCGTCTCTACCATAAAAGAAATTCCTCTTGACGTGTTTTTTTTTTTGAAACGGAGGCAAAAGCTTTGCTTCATCTCATTCGTAAAGAAGGAACTACTAACAAAGTTCGACGAGATCCATTACACCTCCACAAATGGAAGCAAAAAGCCTAGTCTCACTGTATCAAATAACTCAAATGTTCTGCCCCCGCAGACCGCAGTAATTGCCGCTGATAAATAGGCTGCTAGTGTGTGCATGAGAGGAGCGGCTGAGTAGGCCAGCTACTCCTACATGAGAGGAGTGGCTGAATATAGCACCGAGAGTACCCACTAGGCCACTACGCAGGTGTACTTCGCCTGCATTGATAGTACAGCGATGGTTGTAGAGAACAGTGTGTGCATGAGAGGAGTGGCTGAATATACCACCGAGAACAGTAGTCGGATTTTGTTCGATGAGCAGGTCAGTAATGGAGTTTGATCATGTAGTACTTAGTTATTCCATTTCCATCCCATAATTTCTCCGCCGCCCACCGTCTTATATATAGGTTTGGGTCGGCGCCAACGAAGATTGGCTTGCATACCTCCGGCCGGATACCACCATCATTTTGCACAACATCCACAGCAGTGCGGCCGTTCCGGTAGACCCCTTCTCCACCATTGGGATCGGCCTTCCGGACTGGCTGGGCTTGAATACGTATGATGATGCCTACACGAGATTGAAGAAGATAGCAATTGCGGACCTGTTGACAAAGCAACGCAGCTACGACGATTACTATCTCATCACGGTGTTCGACATAAGGATTGCCATCAATGCAAGACGCAGTAACGGCAGAGGCTGGCACATGTTGGCGGCGGCAGATTTGTACCCCTACACATTCAAAGACGCCATGCGCCATCTAGGCCACATTTTCGCGGTGACAAGCCAGGGGACTTGTTTCATCTGGTTGCCATCCTACGGTACGGGAGATTACAAATGGAATGCACAAACCATCATTTGCATCCCTAACGGTACTCCATTATTTTGCAGGAACCAGTCATCCCCCGATCAAAATAAGATCGCCGATCCTGGATGTGCATTTGCATCCGCGATTCGGTCTAACTTGGAACCTTGTAGCTGACTTTGGCATATTGGGATCAACTATCTTAGCAGTCGTTACCCATGGTACCACTGATGTGCAACATGGTCACACAATCTATCACGATCGGACCGTCACCATCTACCCAGGTATTCCATTTTTAACCCTCTCGCCTTCTCTTTCATTGTTGTACTAGTAGTATACTTAGTACTACTAGTAGGAGTACTTTTTACCTTGGAGGACGCGTATAGCTAGCTGGGCCCTTGAAGACTTGAACCCACTAGCTGCCACCATTTTTGTTTTTCCATGTCTTACTATCTCATCCATGTAGCCAAGAGTGGCTATATAATAAGCCGGTTATTTTACTTCCTCTATACCGGAGTAGTACTATTTGCTGCACAGTATTACTGACCGCCATATTTGAGCACAACATTATTATGCATGGACCTTGACTATGTACGTCACCATGTGTCCAGATCTGGGATGCCGCGTGTACCAGATGAACGGCGCCGAGTTCGACCCTCGTGATGCTACGTGGGTGCCGAGGAACACTCTTGGAGAGTACTCGCTTTTCATCGGGGACAACTACCCCATTGTGAAGCGGATGCCACCTTCCGTGCACGACACGGAAGGCTTGCCATTCATGAAGCATGGTTGTGTCTTCATTGCGCACCGCCGGATGAACGACATGCTGGGACACGCTATCCCTGATTTATGCCGCTTCAGCTTGGATGAGTCTCCATCGTGTGGAACCGGACTAGAAAGCTGCGACAATGATTCCCGTTGCCCACCGCTATGGATCGTGCCATCCATGAAGAACACCTGGGACTGGAACCTGGAGGAGGACATGCATGTAGCCCATCTATAACGTGTAAGTGGAGTACGGTAATTGTGAACGGTAGCGCTGTGAATATATGTAGACTAGTCGTGCACAAATTTATCACATGAATTGGAGATGAACTTGTGTGGCATACTAGCATTTGTCCTTTAGAATTTATTACTAGTAAATGTGTTATGTGTACGTGCAACTTGTGTGGTTGTTGCATGGGCTCCAACACGCTCTTTGAGAAAAAAAGGTGGCACAGCTTTGGATATACGTGACGTGGCGGCATCATACAGTAGCATCGTTCGCTATAGTTGTAGTACACTCCTACTAGGACGACAACTCCTATAAAACCTTGCGCTTGGCTCTTTGCCTCTTCGGGAGGTTCAACAGTTCGTACTCGTGTGAACCTTGCACTTGCCTCTTCGCCTCTTCGGAAGGTCCAACAATGATGATACTACAGTACAATATGCGTCTGGCAATCTGACACCGATTGAACTGTTGCACGTCCACCGCGAGGGCGAGGGCGAGGGCGAGGGAGAGGAAGAGGGAGAGGGCGCTGTAGTCAAAACCCTCTCCTCGTCCTGCGAACCACCGCGCGCGTGGGCGAGGGAGAGGCGTAGTAAGCAAGCTTCTCCTCGTTCGGCGAGTTGACGGGACACATCAAAGCAGTACTAGTACTAGTAGTAGTCCATACTGCGTCCTTTCCGATTAATATGGCTTAATTTGAAACGAGAAAAATACACTGGCGGTCAACGTATGTAACAATACGCTCTTTACGGTCACTATATATAGTTTTGCGTCGATTATACGATCACTAGCTCATCGTAGAGCACCGTATTGCACCCTACTGACCGGCCACATAGTCGACGTGGCACTTTGTTGACTGGTTAAATTGTCACCTGGTTTCTGGGTCCCACCTGTCAGTTGGCGGAGCAAAGAAATCAGTTAAACAAAACTTTACGCAGGCGCCACACGAGTCCAACCCTTGCGCCCGAACCGCCCTGGCTGTGTATGTGAGTGCATGCACGTGTCCTCCCTCGGCCTTCCAACAAAGAGTGTACATCGGCTATAAAACAAAGAGTGTAGTAGTACATGATGTACATCTACACTTCCAATGCATTTAGCCTTTAATCTAAATCGATATTGATTGACTAATGCACCAACTTGTGCTGTAGGTATAGGCTACATGTCTATCCTTAATTACAGCATGCAACGGCCTTCATTTAATCTTCTTATCTCAATGGTCGCATGCACACATAAGTCTGCTACTTTTGGGCGTTAATTATACCCTGGTCAATGTGTAAATCTCTAAATGTACAGTCTTTCACGGACGTAGGGAGTAGGTTGAGCACTTGAGCGTGAGCGTGTGTGTTGCGTCGTGTGCTGTGTGCCGCATGGGTGCGTGAGTGTTGCGTGTGTCCATGTGGAGTACGTGTGAGTGTTGCATGTTGCATGCATGCATGCATGGGGCTTACTCCCTCCCATTGACATGTTCATATTTCAAACTTCCTCTGTTCCCTCCATATGGTGATACTCCCTCTGTTCCCAAATACTCCAGTACGGAGTAAAAGCCTCCCTCTGTTCCCAAATACGGAGTATTTGTCTTTCTACAGATTTCAACAAGTGACTAGGTACGGAGCAAAATGAGTTAAGTGAGCGTAGAGGCATAGGGATACTGTAGAAAGGAAATCCTCGTGATCCATCATTCCCCATCTCGGTCAGAGAGAACTATTCAACTAGTCTTCGCAATGAAGTGACAATACACGCTGCAGCAGATGGGACACATAATTAATAAGCTGAACCAGCGTGTTGGTGTTACTAAATCAGCCTTACCCAGTACTGCCGTCATGTTTGCCAGTAGAGCATGCTTCCGCAAATACGCCTACGCACCTGTGTCCTCCATTAACTGACATATGGGCCCTCTTGTGGTAGACCCACATGTCATCGGTGTAACTATTTACACTCTGGAGGACAGTGCCTATATCCTGGTAGTAGTACTGGTAGAATTGAGGTTTAATGCACTTTCTTCCCCGTCTTCCACTCTTCTTCCTCCTCTCTTCTTCTTCCTCCTCTCTTCCCCATCGTCGGCCGCACACCATTTACCCTCGCTCACTGCTTGCCCGCCCGCGCCATCTTCCTTGGTAGCTCGCGCATACCATATCCCCCTGCTCACTGCTCGGCCACACGAGGAGAAGCTTCTTCACTCGCCCGCCCGAATCCACTTCCCCGCTGGCTCGCTGGCACCAAAACCCCAATGGCAGAACCGACTAACACGCAGAGCCGCGATTGGAATTCCCTCCCCGATGTTCTCTTGGAGCAGATCTGTAGTCATATGGACCTAAGCACCGTCCGTCTGGCCGCATGCTCGGTGTCTTTGTACCGTCTACTCGTCTGCAACCGGCCGGCTCTTTTCAAGACACCCTACTTGCTGATGCCCGATCCTCACAGGTGGCCTAGACACCGACTTGACGATCCTATGGAGGTTGCCCTGGTGCCCCTCGACATGCTACCACTACCTGTCCACCTGTCCTTCATGCGCGGCCACTACTGGGCGGGCATGAAGGCCAACTGGATCATCCTCATCCACCACACCGGTAGTCCGTGGCGTCTCGTGGATATCTACACCCAGCGAGAGATCACCCTTCCATCGTTGGATACCGCCGACATCGAGCCTCGCGGCCCGCCAGACACTCCTGCCTACTACGCACGAGACGCGTCAAGCTTTTGGCTCGACCTCTGTTTGCAGAAAGTTGTAATCTGCGAAGTGCCCACACCATCAGAAGACTACATGGATTAGAAGCTCATTGCCTTGTTCAACATGGGATTAGTCTATCTGGAATCCGGTCGCCATACATGGTTATGGCTCATCATCAATCCTGTTGAGGCAACATTTCTGTCTGATGCTATAGTGCATGATGGCATCGTTTACGCGGTCGACGCACAGATTGGCTGCCTATACTGGTGGAATCTATCGTCGTGTAATTGTTCTATCTCATCTCATCTTTACCTTATGAATACGACTGCCTGTTCATTTGTTACAAATTTAGAATGCATAGCATGTCTATAACCACATCATTGCTATATGTTCCTCTCATTTCCTAGATTTTTATGACCACACATGTTATTGTTAGAGTTGATATGAGAACAATTGGCATCTAATGATTGTTAGAATACATATTATGAGCATAACATCATGATTGCTATATGTTACTCTCGTTTACTAGATTTTTATAACAACGCATGTTATTGCTTAGAGTTGATATGAGAATAGTAGTAGTAAGTGCTATGGTAGAATATGAGTAGGCGCTGTCATAGTTGTTTTCCTCTCATTGTTACATGATGTTTGAACCATGACATGTTGCTAGAATATGAAAGCCATTGGCTTATTTTTTAACTTGGGGTATGATTATGACCACGGCATTGCAATTCTCTGTCTATGATATGTGTCACTGTTATAATAATCTTAATTCCACACATACTCTGAACATGATTGTTTATTTTTGTCCTTTTGGTCTCCAATTTGAATTGTTGCAGCAGACGCAAATGCGCTGGCCTTCATGATTCCAGGACCTGGAATCATACCAGCCGATGGGTGCTGGTTTATCGCTCGTTCAGCTGACGGCGGTCATTTGATGCTCATTCGCACATACCAAATTGACCAAACCATTACATCAAACCACATGCAGTACAATGCGTGGGGCGTTCGTGACATTGATGGCTATGGCTGCTTCGTGTTCGAGAAAGATCCCAGCTCCGTTGGGCCAGGCGTATTCAACTGGAGGCGGGTTTACAGCCTCGGCAACCACTCCTTGTTCCTCGGGCTCAATTATCCGATCATCCAACCAATCATCGATCATATCACCGGTGATGATTACTGTGCTATGCAACTTCCATTCGCGAGGGGGGCTGTGTTTACACATCATACCATGGGTTTCATGAATCACCATATCCAGAGATTCGTCGACACAGCTTGTTGCCAGGTAATCTTCAGTGTGTGAAAGGCATCAAGCTTCCATGCGATGGATGGCTTTTGCAAACCCGACATGCGGCGATGTGGTTCATGCCAACAGCAAATATGCACAACTTGATTCGTGCTGATATCTAGACTGAGCCATGTATTCTGCTGCTGTAGCACGACCCTCTTTTGTTGGATATTATGTACTGTTGTTAGTTTGAAGCACTCCTCTGGTTTGAAGGATAGATACCTTCCTGGGATCAAGTGCATCCTAACTCACCTGCGTAGGATGTACTGATAATGATGATGGAGATGCTGTGCAGAAGCCATATATATACATATATATCAGTTAGGCTTCAAGTGCGTACTTGTTAGTTAAACCTATGTATAAATTGTGACACTAAATACGACTAGTAAGTAGTACAATAGCAGTACTAGTATACGTCGGTCAAATTATTCATCATGTCCACACATTGAATTGACGTGACAACACGCTGCGCGTGAGGTGACACAAGAATCCCGGCGGCGTGTTCGGGTATTCCGGACTTTAGATTTGGAGTACCACTTATCTGTTGAAATCTTTTTTTTCGAAACGGAGGCAAAAGATTTGCCTCATCCATTGAATAAGAGGAGAATAGAGTTTAGAGTTTTTACAAGCGCCCTTGCAAAACGGCATGGCAATTACTCTCGTACAACTATCGAAGAAGCGTGAGTTTTTACTCTGTCGAAATCTTTCATCATTCACTTAAAATTGTCGATTGGTCATACATTGAGTACCATATAAGTGGAATTACCGGTGCAAGTCAAAGAAGGATTAGCCGGTGCTGCCAGCTGGCGTCAAGTTTGATCCCACGGATCAGGAGCTGATCGAGCACCTTGAGGCCAAAGTGAGTGTTGACAGCGTGAGATTTCAGTCTCTCATCAATTTTTTCATACCAACCATCGACAGCGAGCACGGCATATGCTACACCCAACCTGAGAAACTTCCAGGTAAGACACCGATCGGCCGTCTACTTGCACAAACATATTCCTTTGTTTATAGCTCTATTTTTCTTTTTAGACGCAGACCTAGTGAAACAATTACAATTTGATAGTTAATAAAAAGTGAAACAAGTGACTGCAACATGCCAAAGATGTTATGAAAATGCCAACTAGGTACACTAAAACCTGTATTCCACAATACCGCAGGTATCACACTGAGTGGCCTAAGGAAGCATTTCTTCCAGCGCAATTCCAGGGCGTTCAAAAGGGGCACGTGGACGCGTCGCAAGATACAGTCGGAGTGCGGCACGCACACGATGTGGCACAAGACCGGCAATACCTTGCCGGTGATGGTCAACGGCCGGCAGACGGGCAACAAAAAAGGTTCTGGTGCTGCACACCAACAAGAACTTCGACCAGCAGAGGACCAACTGGGTGATGCACCAGTACCACATCGGGGACCTGGAGCAAGAGAAGGAGCGGGAGCTGGTCCTCTGCAAGATTTTCTACCAGACGAACACTAGGGCCAGGAGTAGTCTGGTATTGGTAGTTGTACTACCTTGTCGTCCACAAGTTGGTATTGTTGTTAACGATCTTTTGGTATGAACTTGCATTTGCTTCCAACCAGCATAAGCACCCGCCGTTCGAATTCCCAGTTCTGTAGTTTTTTTTGAAACAAGTGCATGCACTTATTATCACGATAAAAAACAATATCCGTGTTGCGTCCCAGTTATCAGTATGTGCTTGCAGAATTCTCTCGTTTATTGAGCACGTATATTGTTTTTTCAGGTCGAGCAAGTTTCAACTTGGCTGTAGACTGACCAGGGTTGGTTTTGTTTTTAAGAGGCCCAGCCCATGACGACAACGGGGCACAAAGATCCAGCAGGTATCTACTAGCCTCCAGCCCGCCAGCGTTAGTTATATTTTGTCTTACAACATCCGCAGGCAGTTTTGTTATTTAATCAAACACACAGCCCAGTTCTATTTTCCTCTTGAAACGCATGTCCTACATCCGTTTTCTAATCTCTACCTATAGTTTTACTAGTTCATATACACGTATCATTATATTGAAAACACATAAAATTACCTTTTCATATTTACATCCTTATTTTTGTTGTTTTTTCCCACCCAGCGCTAATTTTTTTACCACTGGTTTTCCCTTAAACCAACTCAATTATCCCACGTCTTATTTGCTTACAAAAACAAAACGATTTTTTGGCAAATCAACAAGTTCTTAAAAAAATGTTTATCATTTCGGGATTACAACAGTTTGGACTCCACCGAAATATGCAAAATAAGGTTGAACTTTTTGACCGTGGTCCTGGGCAGAAAATGGGCTGTAATAAATTACTTAAGAATTAGCAAATGGGCTGCAAATTATAAAAAATAGCAAATGGGCTGCAAATTGTAAAAAATAGCAAATGGGCTTTATGTTGTCTGCCACAGATTTGGAGGCTGACTTGTGGGCCTACTAAGTTCATGCGTACACAAGGTTTCTTAAAAAAGAAACTTAGTCAACAATCAACTCTACCAGCGTCAGACCGTTAGATGTCAATCTAACGGCAATCATGCTTCTTCAGTCTCTGATCTTCCTGCCCCAGCCGCCCAAACCAGCGCCGTTAGAACCGCCTGCTCCTGCCTCCCATGGCCGGTAGTGCTGCCGGGCAGGCCTTACGGCCCCATCATACTCGCATCCCTGGTCTGTCTATCCCTCTACTCACCCACACCTCCTGTTATTTTCCAGCGTCGGCAGCCGAACCAGTCAACCCTCGTACTCTCCATCGCGTGGGCAGCCACTGCCGTGTCTTCGCCGGCTCCCTGTCGTTCCCTTCGTAGGCCTCACCGTCATCCACCGCCCTGTTGCTCTCGGCGCGGCATGGTCAACGATGTCCATCCAATGGCCGTAGTGCTTCTTCAACCTCTGGTCTTCTTGCCCCAGCCGCCCAAAGCAGGGCCGGCCATACTACTCCCACTGCTGGCCAGGCCATCCCTCCACTCACCCATTCCCCTTGTTATTCTACGGTGACGGCAGCCTCACACCGCAGCCGAACCAGTGAACCCTCGTACTCCTCTCCGCGTGGGCATCCATGGCCGCGTCTTCCCCGGCTCCGCGTCGTCCCCTTCCTAGGCCTCGCTGTCGTCCATCTCCCTGGTGCTCTCGGTGCGGCGTGGTCAATGTGGTCAACGACCGACTTCCATTGGAAGAGTACTGTACGTGGAGAGGCTGATAGCTAGGTCCACGGCAACCGCAAGGAAGTGCCTCCTTATTACGCGCAAAATGATTATTCCTCCACCTGACAGCAGGGACCCACCGGACGGGCCACCAGTATTTCGTGGAAAAAACGTTTCCCCCCTGACTGATGTGACCCACCGGACGGGCCACCGTATTTCGCGAAAAAAACGTTTGCCCCTGACTGTGAGGACCCACCGGGCGGACCACCGTATTTCGCGAAAAAACGTTCCCCCCGCTGTCAGCTCGGACCCACCGGAAGTGCCTCCTTATTACGCACAGAAAAATGAATACTCCCCCTGCTAGCTGGGACCCACCATGGTGGGATGCTGACTTGTGGGCCTACTAAGTTGACGAGGACAGAGGGCTTTGTCAACTTAGTCAATATGAACTATTCTAGCTCCAGTGACCGTACGATGTCCATCCAACGGCCGTCATGCTTCTTCAATCTCTGCTCTTTCTGCTCCAGCCGCTCAAACAAGCATCGGCGGGACTGCCTGCTCCCTCCTCCCCGCGGCCGGCTGTGCTGCCGCGCAGGCCTCACCGCCCCACCGTACTCCCATCGTTGGCCTAGCCATCCCTCTACTCACCCACACGACCACACCTACTGTTATTCTCCGGCGAGGGCAGACGAACCAGTAAACCCTTGTACAGTCGTACTCCCCTTCGTGTGGGAAACAACTATCGAGTCTTCCCTGCCTCTGTGTCATTCCCTTCCTAGGCCTCGCTGTCGTCCACTGCCCTAGTGCTCTCGGCACGGCGTGGTCAATGTGGTCAAGGAACGGCTTCCATCAGACGTGGACTGTACGTGGAGAGGCTGACAGCTGGGTTCACGGCCGCATCAAGGAAGTGCCTCCTTATTACGTGCAAAATAATTATTCCTCCACCTGACATCTGGGACCCACCGGAAGGGCCTATGTATTTCGTGAAAAAGACGTGCCCCCAGCTGACATGTTGGACCCACCAGCTATTTTCGCACGCAAGGAAGTGCCTCCTTATTACGCACAAAAAAATGAATACTCCCCCTGCCAGCTGGAACCCAGCATAGTGGGAGGCTGACTTGTGGGCCTACCAAGTTGACGGGGATGGAGGGCTTTGTCAACTTAGTCAATATGAACGATTCTAGCTCCTGTTACCATACGATGTTCATCCAACGGCCATAGTGCTTCTTCAACCTCTGGTCTTCTTGCTCCAGCCGCCCAAACCAGCGCCGGTCGTGCCGCGTGCTCCTGCCTCCCGTGGCCGGCTGTGATGCCGCGGAGGCCTCACCGCCTCCTACTACTCCCACCGCTATCCAGGCCATCCCTCTACTCACCCACACCCCCTGTTATTCTATGGCGACAGCAGCCTCACACTGCAGCCGAACCAGTGAATCCTCATACTCCTCTTCGCGTGGGCATCCACTGCTGCATCTTCCCCGGATCCGAGTCGTCCCCTTCCTAGGCCTCACCGTCGTCCACCACCGTGGTGCTCTCGGCGCGGCGTGGTCAACGTGGTCAAGGAACGACTTCCATCGGACGTGGACTGTATGTGGAGAGGCTGACAGATGGGTCCACGGCCGCCGCAAGGAAGTGCCTCCTTATTACACGCAAAATAATGATTCCTCCACCTGACAGCAGGGACCCACCGAACGGGCCACCATATTTCGCGAAAAAAATGATTCGCCCCCCTGACTGCTGGGACCCACCAGCTACATCTTCGCACGCAAGGAAGTGCGTCCAGGCCAAAAAAACGATTCGCCCCCCTGACTGTTGGGACCCACCAGCTACATCTTTTTTTTGAGGAAACAGCAACTACATCTTCGCAGGCAAGGAACTGCCTGACAGTCGGGACCCACCTGGTCGAAGCGTATGTAGCGTTGTCATTCTGGTCCCGAACTTGTACGTACATATATACTGGTCGATGTAGAGGCGCGCACGTGTCGTAGTAGAGGCGTGCACATAGCATGTACACGTACGTACAGCGGCGAGGGTGCAAGAAAGAAAATACGGCCACATACGTACATACAGGCAGGGTCTCGAACGCCTACTCGCGCATACGTACATGGCTGGGTCGGAACGGAGAAACAGCGTCATCGTCGTGTTCATGGGGAGGCAACAGAATGCATTCGTGTTCATCGGGAGGCAATGGAATGCGTGGGAGCCAACCGGCTGGGTCGGAACGGAATGCGTGGTCGTGTTCATCGGGAGGGCTTGGACGGAACAGGCGATGGAAACGAGGCCTGGCGTGCTGCACAACGGAGGAAACAAACCTCCTACATTCAGAATGGGGTCCTGTTGATCGGGAGGGGTGTGGCGTACCGCAAAACGGAGGAAACGGACCTCCTACAGTCGAAACGGGGGTCCTGTTGATCGAGAGGGGTGTGGCGTACCGCAAAATGGAGGAAACGGACCTCCTACGGTCAAAACGGGGGTCCTGTTGATTGGGAGAGGTGTGGCGTACCGCAAAACGGATGAAACAGACTTGTGTTGGAGCGCTACGGTCGAAACGGGGGGGAGGGGTGTGGCGTACCGCAAAATGGGAGTCCACGGGATACTGTTCATTGAGTCTCCACCGCGTGCTACTCCACCGGCTACTGTTCAACCACCCCTCCACGGGCACCCCTCCATCGTCTATTGTTCATCCAGCCCTCCACGGGGTCATCTTGTTCATCCAGCCCTCCACACCATGGGGTCCTATTCATCCAGAGGCAACACCATCACTCACTATTCATCCACCCCCCCCCCCCGCAATGCTCATTGTTCATCTAGAGAGGCAGCATCAATCAGCTTCAATTACGAGCGGTAGCGAAGGAATCGCTCGATCGGGTTCAGTTAACAGCCATCGATCGATCGCTCGGGTTCTGTAACGCGTAGCATGCAGTGCAATCGCTCGGGTTCTATTAGAGCCCAACGCCTCGCTTGGGTTCTGTTAGAGCCAACTCCTCGCACACACGCGCGTACGTGTACGAGAGAAACACGCATCGCTCGGCCCCCGGCCGCCCACCGTAACCGGGAACTCCCCAAAATTTTCCTCGCCCTCACTTCTACCACAGTTTTTTCTGTCATGGACGGCCCAAAAAAATGCATATGAATGCATAGAAAACTCAGTTAATGTATAAAAATGTCCAAGTTAACCCCGAAAAATCCCAAAAAATGACACAACACTCATGTTGTTCTACGTTGACACGAGAAAAATTTAGAAAGTAAGAAGAGGCAACATATATCGTTTGTCTGCCAAGGTGGCACATTCCCTATCGAAACCATCTGGCTTGTTGTGAGAGAAGCTCTGGTTTGCGAGAAGTTTATACCCAAACCTGGCCTAAATGGGGAAATATTTTTACCACGGCATGTTGATGCCATTCCATGATAGCATGTCAAGTTTCATGAACAGCCGAGTTTTCGATTTACTATAATTTTAAAACCATGTATCTCCATGTTAGCGGCTAAGCGACAATGTCAAGGTGTTTGACCTTCATTCTCATTTCTTGTATGTGACCTAAGCTTGCAACCAAGGACAAACATTTGATTTTGCAACCCGTATTTAGGGACTGGAGCATGTGCTTTGATTTTGAATTGTGCACCTGAAATTATTAGAAAACCAATTTAATGTATAAAATTTCCAAACGAACCCTGAATAATTCCAATTTTTATACGACACACATATAGTTGCATGTTCACTGCAGATAAAAGGTCTAGCAATTCAAACACTGTCCATTGCCGTTGTGACCCCATTATGTAATTCAAATCAATGAAAAATCAAGTAGATCCCACACAGTTTATTGTCACCAACCGTGTGAGATGCAGTACAAAATATCTTGGAGCACCGTCGGTGTATAGTACGCCTATGGCCTACGCAAGAAGGTGCGTCGACTACAATCCACAGCCGGCGTGTCAATCACACTAGCTCACTCCCCAAATACTCCCGCCTCTGCATCCCTCGCATTCTCAAAAATATCTGCTCGCCCTTATCCAAATTTTTAGGAACCCCGCCTTGTTACTCCCGCCTAGTAAAATTTTTAGTTGCCGCGGTATTTCCTCAAACACCACCTTACCCCCATCCCCCCACACACACCACACTCCACAAAACCATCTCTCACCGACACAGACCACCCCCGTAACCATTGGTAGGTCGCTGCCGCCCCCATCCTCAATCTCTGCTTGTGTGCCGGCGAGCTCGAGGAGACAATGGCCCAAGAGAGGTTTATCACGGCCTCTTCGCCCGACGCCGGTGAGGTGGCCACCGAGGTGTCCCCGTCGTCCTCCACAGGCTCTTTATCGATCCGCCGTCGCTGGTTCCCCGATCCGCCAGCCTCTATGCCGGTTCGAGGACTTCCCTGTCCTCCCTTGGACCCGGCAGCCGACGAGGTCCTACCTCGGGGTCCGGCAGCGGTAGTTGGGGACGTGGGTGACAAGATTATAGATAGGGAGACCCACACCCGCCGGTGGCTCGGTAGCTTCCACACGGCCGAGCTCGCGGCCATGGATTACAACCGCTGGCAGGTCCTCTACCACGGCGCGGCGGCTATGCTCAATTTACCCTTCGGCACACGTCCAGTCCACCTCGTTCCGCCAGATCCAGGAGTGGTGATCTCGGCTAGCGGGAGGACCACGAGACATGGGAGTGCCTCGAGGCCGAGGCTGCCGACGAGGCCTACATGCAAGAGCTCCGCCGGCAGCACCCGGAGCTCGTGGAGGCGAAGCGGGTGATCTTTGCTAGCGCAGAGGGCGGCGAGATCATCGCGCTCTCCTCCATTGACGAGGTCGAAGGCGGCGAGGACGGCGGCAAGATTATCGCGCTCTCCTCCGATGACAAGGTTGAAGGCAGCAAGGACGGAGGTGCGGAGGGCGGCGAGGTTATGGTGCTCTCCTCCGATGACGAGGTCGAAGGCGGCGAGGACAGCGGTGCAGAGGGCATCCAGGTGGGCGGCGAGGACGAGGAAATCAGCATCGACGAGTGGAGGAGTGCCTTCCCCAATGACCCCGATGATGGCACAGGCCCGGACCCAGCTCATGGCACACCGTACCTGACAAAGAAGGATTGGCTCGACCTCTACTTCGACCGAAAGTAGTTTAGCTTAGTTTAAATTTATGTTTTATGTTCGGTTATGCAAAACTATCTATGTTTATGTTTGAATGCATGCTACTTTCGGCTGAACCTGCTTTGAACTTGATCAAATTGAAGTTTACAACGTTAAGTTTAGGCGATCGACTAGAAATGGCCAAAAATTGTTGGAGTATATATATATATATATATCCACTAATTGTTTTAGTCCTTATGCCTTCTTTATTTCAGTTCTTCACAATGTGATGCTCTATATGTGCAACTATTTGTCGTGCAATTCAATTTCATCAATAACAGTTGCAACAATACCAGTATGAATTATGATATTTGGTTGTTATTAATGATATTGTAGTTAACATGCCTTTTCGTTTCTTTAACAATAACCAGTGTACTTTAGACCTGCGCAATACCAGTTTGAATGACTATTTGCTTGTTTATAAATGTTATGCCTGATGCAGTTAATACACCTTTCTACTTCTTATTTTGCTTAACTAGCGTGCTTAAGCCTGCACACTGAGGCTATCATTTGTAGATTATGTTGTCTACCATGGATATATTTGGTTGATGTTTAGCCTGTTGTGCTTAACATGCTTTTATATGTACTCATGCAGGACAATATTAGTAGGTTAACTAGGCCATATTTAATATATCTGAGGCTACATAGCAACATGCATTGTAATGAATGAGTAAATATGCAATCCCAGGGTACGTAGCAACAAGGAAGAGTGTTACCTTAATGTTCGTGTTACCTTAATGTTCTGATGATGTCTAGATATACATGTATAAAATCTTATATAATGGGATGGAGGGAGTGTTGTACTACATCATTTTGCAATTGTTGTTTAGCTTCTAATATTAACTTGGTTCTTTTAGGTACACATGTCATTGCCAAAGATCCACACTTTGATCCTTTCTGCGTATGTGGCAACGAGATATTCATGAACAAGCATCAAGTGAGGAAACTGATAAAGATTGTTATTCAAATGGGTTAAAAGATGTCAATCGGACTATATATTTACACTTTATGCAAGACAACAGTGAACTGCAAGATGGTAAGTAAGAACCCTATAGCCTTCTTTTTACTATCCGTAATGAGTTCTGTTAGATGATAGTGTCTAAATCTTTTTTCCTTTGTAGTGGATCCTGAAGCAGTTTACTCAAGATTACCTCTCAAACTACATGATTGGCTGCCAGCCATCACAAGGGATTGGACTAGAGCCGTGCGTGCTTTCTGCATCCAGGAGAGCACAATAGGGCCATTCCGCTTCACCTTGTTCAGCAACCAGAATGGTTGTCGCCTATTTCTTTACCATCTATAATAGTACAAGTATAGAACCCTAGTTCATCATCCTTTATTTGGTGCTTCTGTAATTCTCAAACATATGTACCTGTGAATTGAATAATGCATTGGTTGTTTGAACCTGATGGATATGAATAAAGCTATAGCCTACTTTCAAGTTTAAATTAGGTACCATTTTAAATAGCAGCAGTTAAATTAGGACAAAATTACGGTGTGCAGGTCATTACGGCGCACACAGTTAATAAAGCACAACATGTGCGATATACATCATAATTCGACACGGTTCACAGAGTGGAAACATGTGTAACAATGCACACAGTTGTTGTTTGCAAAGCGTGTGTGATGTCAGACAGTATCACATACGGTGCAGGAAAACTAAATGTGTGTGAATATCTACCTATCATACATGGTTTATAATCATGAACTGTTTGTGATGTGCCAGGCATCGTAAACATAGAGCCGTGCCTAGAAAACTCCCGTGCCTCGAATCTACCTGGGCCTGGAATCTGCCTGGGTTTTGGTAAAAACCACAAACCTCCGACTGCGATGGCAATGCCAGCACAAACGAGTAGCAAGGATGAATCGTTTCGGATATGCGAGACATCGGAAATGGTTATAGAGGGGCAACTGTATGCATCAAGGCTCCCTATCCCCGACGGTTTCTGGGTCATGTGGGAAGGACCCCCTAATCGCCCACACTCACTAGGCGACAGGTCCAAATTCCGTCGCAGAAAGGGGTTTTAAACTGTTTGTATAGCACCGACGCGTACCAGTGTAAGCACCACATGTTGGAGGATCTATGACAATATAACTTCTGTGTGAATATAAGCAAACATAATTCATTACGTTGTCTTCCTTGTCCAACATCGACAATTTGGCATAAAATACTTAGTGGAGGCTCACAATCATAAAATATGTCCAAGATAGTATATTTGCATGTGAATCTTCTCATCCCTTATTAATTCTTTTATGAATTGCATGCTTGACCAATGCTATGTTTTTCAACTTCCAACAAATTTTACCACTTATAATTTTCCTTATGTAATGTCATTACTTTCCATAAGATTAGCATATGATCTTTTTCATTATTTTCATTCGTAGGATTGAAACATAAAAGTAAAGAAGCAAAAACTGAAACTACTCTTTATTATATAACTCTCAACTCGATTACATAGATAGATAGATCACGATGCTAGCCCTCGAAAACAGATCATACAAAACTTTTATTCAACTAAATCATGAAATAACTAAGGATCAAACTAAAGTAGGTAAAGATAATAAAAGTGATGGTGATACGATACCGGGGCATCTTCCCCAAGCTTGGCACAAGCCAAGGGGGGTGCCCATATGCTCAGGTCTCCTTCTTCGGTGATAGTGGTGGTGATGAAGTGGTGGCCTTGGCCTCCGGCTTCCATGGCTTAGTGATACGTCTCCAAAGTATCTACTTTTCCAAACACTTTTGCCCTTGTTTTGGACTCTAACTTGCATGATTTGAATGAAACTAACCCGGACTGACGCTGTTTTCAGCAGAACTACCATGATGTTGTTTTATGCGTAGAAAAGAAAAGTTCTCGGAATGTCCTATAAATCCACGGAGGCACTTTTTAGAATTAATAAGAATTTTTGGTGAAAGAATTAATGCTAGCGGGCCTAGGGCCTATCCACGAGACAGGGGGCGCGCCCCCCCTATAGGGCGCGGCCTCCTATCTCGTGGGGCCCCTGGACCTCCACCGACCTCAACTCCAACTCCATATATTCATTTTCGGGGAGAAAACAATCGAGGAGAAAGTTTCATCGTGTTTTACGACACGGAGCCGCCGCCAAGCCCTAATCTCTCTCGGGAGGGCTGATCTGGAGTCCATTCGGGGCTCCGGAGAGGGGGATTCGTCGCCGTCGTCATCATCAACCATCCTCCATCACCAATTTCATGATGCTCACCGACGTGCGTGAATAATTCCATCGTAGGCTTGCTGGACGGTGATGGGTTGGATGAGATTTACCATGTAATCAAGTTAGTTTTGTTAGGGTTTGATCCCTAGTATCCACTATGTTCTGAGATTGATGTTGCTATGACTTTGCTATGCTTAATGCTTGTCACTAGGGCCCGAGTGCCATGATTTCAAATCTGAACCTATTATGTTTTCATGAATATATGTGTGTTCTTGATCCTATCTTGCAAGTCAATAGTCACCTATTATGTGTTATGATCCGACAACCCCGAAGTGAAAATAATCGGGATACTTCTTAGTGATGACCGTAGTTTGAGGAGTTCATGTATTCACTATGTGCTAATGCTTTGTTCCGGTTCTCTATTAAAAGGAGGACTTAATATCCCTTAGTTTCCGTAAGGACCCTGCTGCCACGGGAGGGTAGGACAAAAGATATCATGCAAGTTCTTTTCCATAAGCACGTATGACTATTTACGGAATACATGCCTACATTACATTGATGAATGGGAGCTAGTTCTGTGTCACCCTATGTTATAGCTATTACATGAGGAATCGCATCCGGCATAATTATCCATCACTGATCCATTGCCTACGAGCTTTTCATATATTGTTCTTCGCGTATTTACTTTTCCATTGCTACTGTTACAACTAATACAAAAACCCAAAAACATTTATCTTTACTTTTGCTATCGTTACTATTATTATCATACCACTTTTGCTACGAAATACTTTGTTGCAGATACTATGTTATCCAGGTGTGGTTGAATTGACAACTCAACTGCTAATACTCAAGAATATTCTTTGGCTCCCCTTGTGTCGAATCAATAAATTTGGGTTGAATACTTTACCCTCGAAAGCTGTTGCGATCCCCTACACTTGTGGGTTATCAAGACTAATTTCTGGTGCCGTTGCCGGGGAGCAGAGCTCTATTCTCTGAGTCACTTGGGATTTATATCTGTTGATCACGATGAAGAACTTGAAAGACGCTAAAACCAAGATTTTGCCCTCAACTACGAGGGGAGGTAAGGAACTGCCATCTTGCTCTGCACTAGATTCTCCTTCCATTATTAGTAGGCTTGCGACACCTAAACCTACTCCTGCTATGAATTCTGATATGTCGCCTATTATTGATGATGCCACTTCTGCTATGCATGATGAAACTACTTCTGTGCGTGATACTACTTTGCCATTAGGTGAATTTCTTGTTGAACAACTTGCTAGAGTTAGGGGGAATGAAATTACTGAAGAACCTATTATTGATGATAGTGATGATGAAGGTTCCCCCAATGATTATGTATTACCTGTTGTTCCTAAGGGTTATGTTATGAATGAAGAAGCTGCTAGGGAAATTCTTGCTTGCAATGATAGAAATGATCTTAAGAAATTATTAGCTAAATGGAAGCAGCAGTCTCTTAATGCTAGAATGAAACCCGATCCTGCTTTTGCTACTTCACCTATCTGTGTTACTGATAAGGATTATGAATTCTCTATTGATCCTGAGATTATTACTTTAGTTGAATCTGATCCTTTTTATGGCCTTGAATCTGAAACTGTTGTGGCACATCTTACCAAGTTGAATGATATAGCCACCCTGTTTACTAATGATGAGAAGTCTCGCTATTTATATATCCTTAAGATATTTCCGTTCTCATTAAAGGGTGATGCTAAGACTTGGTATAATTCTCTTGCTCCTGGTTGTGTGCGTAGTCCCCAGGATATGATTTATTACTTCTCTGCTAAATATTTCCCTGCTCATAAGAAACAAGCTGCCTTGCGGGAAATATATAATTTTGTGCAAATCAAAGAAGAGAGTCTCCCACAAGCTTGGGGGAGGCTTCTCCGGTTACTTAATGCTTTGCCTGATCATCCTCTTAAGAAAAATGAAATACTTGATATCTTTTATAATGGACTAACCGATGCTTCCAAGGACTACTTGGATAGTTGTGTTGGTTGTGTTTTCAGGGAAAGAACAGTTGACGAAGCTGAAATACTATTGAATAATATGTTGACTAATGAAAATAATTGGACTCTTCCTGAGCCAATTCCTGAAGTAACTCCTGAACCAATTGAGCCAACTCCTGAGCCTATTCCTAAACCCACTCCAAAGAAGAGAGGTGTTTTATTTCTCAGTCCTGAAGATATGCAAGAGGCAAAGAAATCAATGAAAGAAAAAGGTATTAAAGCTGAAGATGTTAAGAATTTACCTCCTATTGAAGAAATACATGGTCTTAATTTACCGCCTGAAGAACCATATTGTCTTGATAACCCGACACAGGTAGTAAAGGTAAATTCTTTCTATAGATATGATAAAGTTGAAATTCCCTCTACTAAATTTCATAGCCCATGCTTAGATGAATTTGATGACTTTATGGCTAGACAAGAAAGTTTTAATGCTTATGTTGGTAGAGAGTTAAAGAATAATGCTTTCGAGATAGGACGCGTAGGCGATAATCTGGCTAGAGTTAAAGATGAACTTCGCCGCGTTAGCAAATATGCTTCTATGGTTGCTACTCAAGCTGAGCAAGTACTCAAAGCTCAAAATGATTTGCTTGAGGAATTAACAAATAAAAATGACTTTGCTGTTAGAGTGGCTACTAGAACTGGTAGAATGACTCGGGAACCTTTGTATCCTGAAGGCCACCCTAAGAGAATCGAGCAAGATTCTCAGAGAAATAATTTAGAGGCACCTAGTTCTTCTAAAAAGAAGAAAAAGAAAGACGATAGGACTTTGCATGTTTCTAGTGAACCTGCTGTAGACACACCTGAGAATCCCAATGATATTTCTATTTCTGATGCTGAAACTCAATCAGGTGATGAACATGAACCTAGTGATAATGTTAATGATAATGTTCATGTTAATGCTCAACCTAGCAAAAACAATGATGTAGAGATTGAACCTGCTGTTGATCTTGATAACCCACAATCAAAGAATCAACATTATGATAAGAGAGATTTTGTTGCTAGGAAGCACGGTAAAGAAAGAGAACCATGGGTTCAGAAACCCATGCCCTTTCCTCCTAAACCATCCAAGTCAAAGGATGATGAGGATTTTGAGCGCTTTGCTGAAATGATTAGACCAATTTTCTTACGTATGCGCTTAAGTGATATGCTGAAAGTAAATCCTTATGCTAAGTATATGAAGGATATCATTACAAATAAAAGAAAGATACCGGAAGCTGAAATTTCCACCATGCTTGCTAATTACACTTTTAAGGGTGGAATACCAAAGAAACTTGGAGATCCGGGTGTTCCAACTATACCATTCTCCAATAAAAGAAATTATGTTAGAACTGCTTTATGTGATCTTGGAGCCGGTGTTAGTTTTATGCCTCTCTCTTTATATCGTAGACTTGAATTGAATAAGTTGACACCTACTGAAATATCTTTGCAAATGGCTGACAAATCAATTGCTATACCTGTCGGTATTTGTGAGGATGTGCCTGTTGTGGTTGGAAATGTCACTATCTTAACGGACTTTATTATTCTTGATATTCCTGAGGATGATAGTATGTCTATTATCCTTGGTAGACCTTTTTTAATACTGCAGGGGCCGTTATTGATTGCAATAAAGGCAATGTCACTTTTCATGTTAATGGTAATGAGCATACGGTACACTTTCCGAGGAAACAATCTCAAGTTCATAGCATCAACTCTATTAAAAAAGTACCAACTATCATTTTTGGAGATTTTGAATTTCCTCTCCCTACTGTCAAGAAAAAGTATGATATTCTTATTGTTGGGGATTTTCATAACCCCATTGAGGTAACTTAGTGTTATTCGAAATTTCTCCGGTTCCATGTTATTCGGAATTAGTTTGTTAACAATACTTGATCAACCCTGTTAGTGGGTTCATTTTGATGATCACGAGATGGATGAAACCAGAAGGCACAACCTTCTGTACCCTCTTTTTACTTTCTGTAATTTAGAATAAATAAAGAAAAAATAGTATTATCTGTCTATTTTCTGAATTATCCGTGCATTAAAAAATAGCCCAAAAATAAAAGTGCTCCAAATGCCCTGCAAATTTAGTATGATTTTTTCTAGAATATTTGAGGATTTTAGGCACTGAAAACACTGCAGGAGGGGCAAGCACTAGGCCACGAGAGAGGAGGGCGCGCCCCCCTCTATAGGGCGCGCCCCCTGTCTCGTGGCCCCCTGGTGGCTCCCCTCCAGTTATGCCAGCACCCACACACTTCATCTTCTACCCAAAAAAATCCCCATCCAGTTCAAGCACGAGTTCTAGCTCGTTTTGCTGCGATTTTCGATCTCTTAGCTCAAAGCTCCATTCAAGAAACTGCTTTGGGAGATTGTTGCTTGGTATGTGACTCCTCCATTGGTCCAATTAGTTTTTGTTCTAGTGCCTTATTCATTGCAATTTTTTGCTGCATAGGTGACCATGTTCTTGAGCTTGCATGTTAAATTTTTGAGGTCCCAAGCAATTCCAATGCATGATATAGGCTCTAGGCACTTGTAGGAGTAGTTGCTATCAATCTTGTTTAGTTTTATTCACTTTTATTTTGAAGTTACTAAATTTTCAAAAAAAGAAATATGCTTAGAAGAATGTACCAAGGTGGTTCCTCGGCAAAGATAGGGCCAAGGATTGCTATACGTGAGCAAGATGTTAAATTGCCGAGGGACGCAAATGTACGGGCTTGTGAGTGGCCATCCGATGATTTTATGGTCGAAGCAGGCTTCAAGGAGGAATTTGACGCGTATGTGCGTAACGCCGAGCTGGAGGACTTCTTACAAGATAAGTGTCCTTAGTATTATCAATTGACTAATTCCTTTGTGCGGAGGTTCGAGTATATCTCTGCGCGTAATTCTCCTAGCGTCATGTTTGATATTTATGATACATCTTATACCATGGATTTAGAGGATTTCACAACTGCTTGCAAACTCCCGCAGTGGGGAAATATTAATGATCCTCACAAATCTGAATTTAGAGATTTTCTTGCTAGTATTACTGTGGAAGAATCTAGGGACAGAGCACAAGCTACCATAGGGAGCATTCATTTTCCTGCTATACATTATTTTGCTCTCTTTATTGGTAGATGCATTAACGGCAAGGACGAAGCATGTCACATGTGTGTCCCTGATCTTTGTGTCCTCAAGAGTGCTGAGTCAGGTTATAAAGGTTATAACTTGGGGGCAATAGTTGCATGTAGGTTGCAGAATAATAGTAGAAGGGGTGATTTCTTTGGAGGAATTTATGCAACCCGTGTGGCTAATTTTCTTAATATAGCTCCATGAGAGGGGGATATGATTGTACCTCCTGTTTATTTGGATAAAGAAGCTATGTTTGATCATCATTTTCTTGAGAGGAATGAACAATTCCTCCATTATCGACTAATCTATGACAGGCGCAACGTCATCCCTGTTACTCTTCCTGCCCCCTACCTTTTTGATTATCAGGCAAAAGGAAGATATGTTGTCACCAGGGAAGAAGCAACTGAATATGAGAGGGGAATGGAGGCAGCTCGCCAACATGCTGCTGCTCAGGAGGCGGTCTCCTCTACATCTCAGTACAACCCCAGTTTCACTTATGGATATCATCCAGGCGGTCCTTGGTATTAGACCAACTTAGGCCAAAAGCCTAAGCTTGGGGGAGTACGTATTTCTCACCGACTTTACATTCATGTTCACACACTAGTCGTCAGTGCTCATACTCTTTCATTTTATTATCCATGCTAGTTTAAATTTCTTTTTCTTGTTTTCTTCTTGTGTGTTTGATAAATCTTAAGAAAAACCAAAAAAATTAGTTAGCTTAAATTCTATGCTTGTAGTAGAATTAAAATGAAAACCCAAAAAGATTTCTAGTTCTTCTTCTTACTTGTTGGGAGCTTTCCCGTGTAAATAGTTTTATTTTCTCTTCTTTCCTTTGGGGGTCGAGAAGACTATATTGAAAATGTTTAGTGGCTCTTTTATGCATGATTGTTTATTTAACTTAGAGCCCACATTACCCTGTCTTCTCTCTTGAGTTGAATGCTTGCAGATTCCAGCTTAGTCCAATGCACGTGCACTCTTATTATTATACACATTGTTCGGTCGTGCGAGTGAAAGGAAATAATCACGATATATGATGGACTTATTGGGATGAGAAAAGCTGGTATGAACTCGACCTCTCTTGTTTTTGTGAATATGATTATTCATCATTCCTGAGTCAACTATTATGAAGTAAACATATTTGCAATGACATTTAGAGATTATAGTTGCTTGTGCCATGCTTGATTAGCTATGAGTTATAATGGTTTACCTTGCGTGCCAACATGCTATTAGAATGATTATGATGTGGTATGATGGGATGGTATCCTCCTTTGAATGAATTGAGTGACTCGACTTGGCACATGCTCACGCATGTAGTTGAATCAAATCAACATAGCCTTCATGATATTTATGTTCATGGTCGATTATATCGTACTCATGCTTGTACTCGGTGTGAATTAATTTTAATGCATGTTTACGACTGTTGTCGCTCTCTCAGTTGGTCGCTTCCCAGTCTTTTGCTAGCCTTCACCTGTACTAAGTGGGAATACTGCTTGTGCATCCAGACTCCTTAAACCCCAAAGTTGTTCCATATGAGTCCACTATACCTACCTATATGCGGTATTTACCTGCCGTTCCAAGTAAATTTGTATGTGCCAAACTCCGAACCTTCAAATGAAATTCTATTTTGTATGCTCAGGCAGCTCATGTTACAACTAGGGCTGCCTATATCTTCCATGCTAGGTGGGTTATTCTCACGAGGAGTGGACTCCGCTCCTCATTCACGAGAAAGGGCCGATAACCGGGATGCCCAGTCCCATGATCCAAAAAGATCAAAGCAAATCAAAATAACTAAACAAAACTCCCCCAGGGCTGTTGTATGTTGGAGGCACTCGTTGTTTCGAGCAAGCCATGGATTGATGCTTGTTGGTGGTTGGGGGAGTATAAACCTTTACCATTCTGTTTGGGAACTGCCTATAATGCATGTAGTATGGAAGATACAGCCATCTCATAGTTGTTGCGTTGAGAGCGAAAGTATGCCGCTCAAAATATTATTCAATCTCTATTTTAAAATCGAGCTCTGGCACCTCTACACATCCCTGCTTCCCTCTGCAAAGGGCCTATCTATTTACTTTTACGTTGAGTCATCACCCTTCTTATTAAAAGCACCCGCTGGAGAGCACACTATCATTTGCATTCATTACTATTGGTTTATATTGGGTATGACTTGACTGGATCTCTTTTACCATGAATTACAATGGTCAGTCCTTGATCTTTAAAGGTGCTCTGCATTTATGTTTTGCGGTCTCAGAAAGGGCTAGCGAGATACCATTTTGTTATATCATGTTATCATTATTTTGCGAAAGTGTTGTCATCCGAGTTTTATTATTATGGCTCGCTAGCTGATTATGCTATTGGTATGAGTAATTGTGAGACCTATGTGTTATTGTGAGTATGGTTAGTTCATAATATTTGTTGAAACTTGAATGCTGGCTTTTCATGTTACAACAACAAGAGCAAACAGAGTTTGTAAAAGTTTTAAGCTTGGGGGAGTTGATACATCTCCAACGTATCTACTTTTCCAAACACTTTTGCCCTTGTTTTGGACTCTAACTTGCATGATTTGAATGAAACTAACCCAGACTGACGCTGTTTTCAGCAGAACTACCATGATGTTGTTTTATGTGTAGAAAAGGAAAGTTCTCGAAATGTCCTGGAAATCCACGGAGGCACTTTTTGCAATTAATAAGAATTTTTGGCGAAAGAATTAATGCCAGGGGGCCCAGGGCCTGTCCACGAGACAGGGGGCGCCCCCCTGTAGGGCGCGGCCTCCTATCTCGTGGGCCCCCTGGACCTCCATCGACCTCAACTCCAACTCCATATATTCACGTTCGGGGAGAAAAAAATCAAGGAGAAAGTTTCATCGTGTTTTACGACACGGAGCCGCCGCCAAGCCCTAATCTCTCTCGGGAGGGCTGATCTGGTGTCCGTTTGGGGCTCCGGAGAGGGGGATTCGTCGCCGTCGTCATCATCAACCATCCTCCATCACCAATTTCATGATGCTCACCATCGTGCGTGAGTAATTCCATCGTAGGCTTGCTGGACGGTGATGGGTTGGATGAGATTGACCATGTAATCAAGTTAGTTTTGTTAGGATTTGATCCCTAGTATCCACTATGTTCTGAGATTGATGTTGCTATGACTTTGCTATGCTTAATGCTTGTCACTAGGGCCCGAGTGCCATGATTTCAGATCTGAACCTATTATGTTTTCATGAATATATGTGTGTTCTTGATCCTATCTTGCAAGTCAATAGTCACCTATTATGTGTTATGATCCGACAACCCCGAAGTGACAATAATCGGGATACTTCTTGGTGATGACCGTAGTTTGAGGAGTTCATGTATTCACCATGTGCTAATGCTTTGTTCCGGTTCTCTATTAAAAGGAGGCCTTAATATCCCTTAGTTTCCGTAAGGACCCCGCTGCCACTGGAGGGTAGGACAAAAGATGTCATACCAGTTCTTTTCCATAAGCACGTATGACTATTTACGGAATACATGCCTACATTACATTGATGAATTGGAGCTAGTTCTGTGTCACCCTATGTTATAGCTGTTACATGAGGAATTGCATCCGGCATAATTATCCATCACTGATCCATTGCATACGAGCTTTTCATATATTGTTCTTCGCTTATTTACTTTTCCGTTGCTACTGTTACAACTAATACAAGAAACCAAAAACATTTATCTTTACTTTTGCTACCGTTACTATTATTATCATACCACTTTTGCTACTAAATACTTTGCTGCAGATACTAAGTTATCCAGGTGTGGTTGAATTGACAACTCAATTGATAATACTCAAGAATATTCTTTGGCTCCCCTTGTGTCGAATCAATAAATTTGGGTTGAATATTTTACCCTCGAAAGCTGTTGCGATCCCCTACACTTGTGGGTTATCACTTAGGTTCACCATCATAAAAAGATGCACGAGTCTCCGGAGTCCTAAAACTTGCGGCTAAACTCATATCTCTGAATCTTGCCTCATACTGGAAATTTTGAATTTGAAGATCATAAACTTGGCCTTGGAGATAATCGATTCGCTCACCGAGGTTGAAGATTATGTCCCTCATAGACTGGCCATTGATAACCCACAAGTATAGGGGATCAAACAGTTTTTGAGGGTAGAGTATTCAACCCAAATTTATTGATTCGACACAAGGGGAGCCAAAGAATATTCTCAAGTATTAGCAGCTGAGTTGTGAATTCAACCACACTTGAAAGACTTAATATCTGCAGCGAAGTATTTAGTAGCAAAGCAGTATGGAAGTAATGGTAACAGTGGCAAAAGTAACAGTAGCAATTTTGTAGCAATCGTAATAGTGGCAACGGAGAAGTAACTAAGCAAAGATCAATATGTGAAAAGCTCGTAGGCAATGGATCAATGATGGATAATTATGTCGGATGTAATTCATCATGCAACAGTTATAACATAGGGTGAGACAGAACTAGCTCCAGTTCATCAATGTAATGTAGGCATGTATTCCGAATATAGTCATACGTGCTTATGGAAAAGAACATGCATGACATATTTTTTCCTACCCTCCCGTGGCAGCGGGGTCCTATTGGAAACTAAGGGATATTAAGGCATCCTTTTAATAGAGTATCGGACCAAAGCATTAGCACTTAGTGAATACACGGACTCCTCAAACTACGGTCATCACCAGGAAGTGTCCGGACTATTGTCACTCCGGGGTTTGGCGGATCATAACACGTAGTAGGTGACTATAACTTGCAAGATAGGATCAAGAACTCATATATATTCATGAAAACATAGTAGGTTCAGATCTGAAATCATGGCACTCGGGCCCTAATGACAAGCATTAAGCATGGCAAAGTCATAGCAACATCAATCTTAAAACATAATGGATACTAGGGATCAAACCCTAAGAAAGTTAACTCGACTACATGGTAAATCTCATCTAACCCATCACCGTCCAGCAAGCCTACGATGGAATTACTCACGTTGGACAGTGAGCATCATGAAATTGGTGATGGGGGATGGTTGATGATGGTGATGGCGACGGATTCCCCTCTTCGGAGCCCCGAACAGACTCTAGATCAGCCCCCCCCCCCGAGGAAGATTAGAGCTTGGCGGCGGCTCCGTATCGTAAAACGTGATGAATCCTTCTCTCTGATTTTTTCTCCCCGAAAGTGAATATATAGAGTTGGAGTTGAGGTCGGTGGAGGTCCAAGTGACCCACGAGGCAGGGGGCGCACCCCAGGGGGTGGGCACGCCCTGCACCCTCGTGGACAGGATGTAGGTCCCCATCTGTTGATTCTTTTGCCAATATTTCTTATTAATTCCAAAACGTGACTCCGTGGAGTTTCGGGTCATTCTGAGAACTTTTATTTCTGCACAAAAATAACACCATGGCAATTCTGCTGAAAATGGCGTCAATCTCGGTTAGTTCCATTCAAATCATGCAAGTTAGAGTCCAAAACAAGGGCAAAAGTGTTTGGAAAAGTAGATACGTTGGAGACGTATCAACTCCCCCAAGCTTAAACCTTTGCTTGTCCTCAAGGAATTCAGTTGACAAACTGAAAGTGATAAAGAAAAACTTTTACAAACTCTGTTTGATCTTGTTGTCTCAAGTATGTAAAGCCAGCATTCAAGTTTTCAGCAAAGATTATGAACTAACCACATTCACAATAACAGTTAGGTCAAACATTTACTCATATCAATGGCATAACCAACTAGCGAGCAATAATAATAAATCTCGGACGACAACACTTTCTCAAAACAATCATAATATGATATAACAAGCAGGTATCTCGCTAGCCCTTTCCGAGACCGCAAAACATAAATGCAGAGCACCCCTGAAGATCAAGGACTGACTCGACATTGTAATTCATGGCAAAAGAGATCCAGTCACAGTCATACTCAATGTAAATTAATAGCAATGCATGCAAATGACAGCGGTGCTCTCCAACTGGTGCTTTTTAATAAGAGGATGATGACTCAACATAAAAGTAAATAGATAGGCCCTTTTTTTACTATAAACAATTGGGTAAAACCCGACTGCAACTTTTATTAATTAAAAAACTAGGTAAAGTAGTCTTAAGGGCTTGAGGTAAGCCCTAGAGCAGAAAAAAAGAAAAGGAAAAGACATCAAGAGAGATCTAAGAAAAAGGTATACAACAAGAAAAAGAAGAGAAAGTAAAAGAACTGAAAGAAACAAAAAGAAACAAAAAAGAAGATTACAACAGAGTATCCAACCAGGTAGAGAACTGCCTCTCATGCTTCTATTTTATTCTATATTTCAGCAGTTTTAGCTCCTCCAGATAGATGAATTTCCATCCCTGGAAAGTGGGTGTTATATTCTCAAATATCTTGTTATTTCTGGTTATCCAAATGGCCCATGATCCTAGGATGATGATCTCCATAAAGAATGGACAATGCATCTTATCTTTCAGATCTTGAAAAGCTTCTAGAACTGATAAATTTGGAGTTCTTGTAGGACAAATGTAGTCCCAGCATTGCCTTGCAAAAGAGCAGCCCAAAAATAGATGATGTAAAGTTTCTTCCTGCTGGCAATCTCTTACAGCACAATTGTATGCTTCTAAAACAAAGTTCTTTCTCCAAAGCAAGTTCCTTGTATTGACTCTATCATGCAACAACTTTTAAAAGAAAACCTTGTGTTTTGGCTGACAGCAGCACTTCCAAATCCAATTGAAATGTGGAGGAGCTTGCTTGTGTCCAATCAGCACTTTGTAAGCCTTGATGGATGATTGGAATTCATTTCCCCAAATGTAACTCCAAGTGTCCAGAGAGTCTATATACTCAGATTGTCTCATAGAGATGCATATATCTTCCACTTGTAGAAATTCCTCATAGGCTTCTGTTGTGAGTGGTAGGTGAAACAAGTCCTGGAGGTATTCAGTGCTGATTACTATTTGGACATTTATTTGTGGGTTTTTGACAAAAGAATGAAGGTGATGATATTTATGCTTGAAAATGGCTAGGTGCCACAGATCATCCGAGAACAATGATGTCTTACCATCTCCCGCATTACATCTAGCAATTGCTTTGTATTGATCAATGAGAGCCAGGTTTGATTTCCGCCAAAAAGAGCCAATCATATTATCTCCTGGAAGTTGCCCATCAGAATAATAAGTTTCCTAGATTAATTGTACCCAAGGTATATCATGTCTATTGAAGAATTTGTGCAGATTTTTCATCAGAAGAATTTTGTTGTGAGTGTATATATCCATGATTCCCAATCCTCCCTAACTTTTTGGCCTGCAGACTGTGTGTCAGGCCACCAAAGATGGTCTTCTATCTTCCATGTCAGAGTTCCTCCAGAGACAGTGTCTTAAATATTTGATGATCTGTTTCTTAACTGTGATAGGAATATCCAAACATCTCATGAAGAAGACAGATAAAGAAGATAGGACTGATTTCACCAACAGAACCTTTCCTGCTTGTGTCATGAAGATAGAAATGCCAGCTAGTCTCTTTGCAATTATGTTAACAAGGGGAAGACACTGCTCCACAGTTGGCTTGTATATTCCCAAAGGAAGCCCCAGATAGGTAAATGGGAATTGTCCTCTAGCGCATTGCAGTGTGTTTGTGAAGATATCCACTCTATCTTCCTCAATTTTCAAAGGTACCATTATTGATTTGGCATAGTTAACCTTGAGACCAGTTGCTGAGGCAAATGTATTTAAAAGAGCTTTGAGACAAATCAAGTGCCTAGCATCTGCTTGCATGATAACCAGAGTATCATCAGCATATTAAACAATTGGGAAGTCAAGGCAAGAAATCACCTGAAGTGGGAATGTAATAAGATTTAATCTCATGGCTTTGTTCAGAATAGTTTTAAGCATGTCAGCAGCAAGAACAAAAATTAAAGGAGAATAAGGATCTCCCTGTCTCACTCTTCTCTTTATGTAGAATTTCTTCCCAGGCACTCCATTTAAGATCACAGCAGAAGAGGCAGGAAGAAAAGAGTAGTTGCATCCATGATATCGATTTATCCCCAAAACCTTTTGCTCTGAAAATCTCAATGATAGCTTGATGTTCAATTGTGTCAAAAGCTTTTTCAAAATCCAGTTTAACTACCAACATTTCCTCCTTTGACTTATGGCACTGATGGATATATTCATAGGCCCATCCTAGACAGTCTTGAATCACTCTGTCCTTGAGAAAACCATACTGATTAATGTGTACCAATTTGAGAATTATTTTTTGCAGTCTGTTTGCCAGCAGCTTTGTGATAATCTTAAGCACCCATTGAGCAAAGAAATGGGTCTGAAATCATTTGGTGTGAGTGGTACTTCTTTTTTTGGAATCAGAGTAATGAAGTAAGTGTTTATACTTTCCAGATTCATAGTGCCAGCATGGAAAGCCATGATGAGATCAATAACATCCTCTTTGATAATATCCCAACAAGCTTTAATGAATTCATTGTTGAAACCATCAGGACCTGGTGATTTATCAGCTGGTAGATTTTTAACCACCTCTTCAATCTCCTCCTGGGTGAACTGTTCCTCTAATTGTGAGAACACTTGAGGATCTACTGTGTGTTCATACAGATCATGGCGATCAAAATGCATTGTGTGACCATTTCATTGACCCAATCTATCTCTGAAAGCCTCCCATAAAATTGCAGCTTTTCCCTCATGATCTGTAACCTCCACTTGGTCCTTATTCAACAACATTGCAATTTTATTATGCCTATGATTAATGGAAGCTTTTGTGTGGAAGAACTTAGTGTTTTCATCTCCAAACTTAACACCTTTAATTTTACCTCTCTGCTTCCAATAAACCTTCTGATTGTTAAGAACAGTCGGCAAGCACTCTTTGAGAATAATTCTACAGTTAGTCTCAAACAAAGAAAGATTCCTGAATTCTTCAATCAAGTCCCAGAAGAAGATGCAAGCATTTAGATCCTCAATTTGTTTTTCATGCATGATAGGCTTTTAGCCCACAGTTTTAGAGCTCTTCTCATGTTTTTGAATTTAGCATTGATCTTTTTTACCTGGTCAGTAAAGCCCACTGGTATATTACAAGCCGCCTAAACCACTTATTAAAAAGAGTTGTGTTTTAACCAATAGTTTTCAAATCTGAATACCTTGGACTTGGGAATATTTGTGCCAATCTTGATCATGCATGGAAGGTGGTCAGAAATAGGTTTTGCCAAAGGAAGAGCCATGGAGTTAGGGTAACTAGTCATCCAAGCTACAGAAGTAAATACCCAGTCTAACTTCTCAAGGAGTGGAGATTCCTACATGTTGCTCCAACTGTATTGTCTACCTTTCAAAGGTAGTTCAATCATCCCCAGATTACTGATAGCCTCATTAAATAAAAGCATCTCATTGACATCTCCCCCAGGTCTATTCCTGTTCTTAGGTGATCTGATGAAATTGAAATCACCCATGACTATCCAGTCCACCTTATTTGGCATTTGGATATTGCTAAACCAATCAATAAATTCAATGTTTTCCTCATGTCTGCATGGCCCATATATGTTAGAGAGAATCCACTTGTTTGAAGAAATATTACAGGTGAATTGTACGAAAAGAGAAAATTTGTTCTAAAAAAGTACTTCTCCTGTGAAAATAGATCCATTCCAAGTAGTCAGGATTCCACCAGAGGCCCCAATTGAAGGCAGAAATTCAAATTTGTTAAATCTTTGAGGGCATAAATTGTGAATGTAGGCTAGGTCAAAACTCTCTCTCTTAGTTTCTTGGATACATACAACTCCAGCAGCACTTTCCTCCACTTTTTGCCTAATAGCCAGCCACTTATCTTGAGCACTAATACCTCTGATATTCCAATTAAGAATGTTCCAAGATCTGTTGTTATTCATTGCTAAACTTTAATGCTTTCATGTACTGTACCAAGGTCCATCCCTTGGTAATATCCTGAAGAATTGTTGGCTAAAGATATATAAAGTGTACAATTCTGGTGTGTTCTTGAATATGTAACAACCAACATTGAAACATCATATGTAACAAGTTCAACAGAATCAAAGATTATAACATAGAAACATCCATAGATAAGTAGATCCCATGTGTATTACTGGAGTGCCAAATATCAGTATCAAGCGAAGGGAACAAAGTGATAGCCAACAAAAGGTGCCTCACGGGGCCATCGTTCATCATCTTACAAAAGGTGCCAATCTCAAACCCAACATACAGAATACAACAACAAAAGCATTATTTTGCTGCAGGGCCTGTATCTATGAGACCAGCCTATCATTTAGCAAAGTTTGGTTGAGCTCCAGATCCTGTGGCCTTGATCACCTTAGCCACCTCCTCTTGCCCCTTCTTCTTGGGCCTCTTGGATAACTTCTCTTGGAGTTCATCCTCAGCCACCTTAAAGAAAGATTTAGTAAGTTTTTTAACCACTTTATCTTGAATAACTGGAGGAATGGCATTGCATGGCAAGCAAGATTTAGTATCACATGTTTTCCTTCTATATCAATTATTATCTTTCCTAATTCGGTCGCTTCTTCTTACCTCAGTTTTAACCAAAGGCTCATTTTCCCTTCTTTTCTTGGATGTAGCTTCTCCAGGAGGCAGCAAGATAACTTTGTTGGGAGACACCTGCTGCAGAGGGCTACCAGCTCCACTTGAAGAGTGTGCAACTGGGCTTATCCCTTCATTTTCTTTGCCCATACCCTGCAAGATCTCCTTACAAGTTGGAGCCTGTGATGTGATGCATCCATTAGGTATATGGAAGAGGATAGTTTCTTCATTATCACAGTTGACAGTAAGCAATTTACATAGATCAGATTTGAGCAAATGCATTGTCCAACCAAATTTATCAGGTGTCAATAGCAAATGAATTATGAAGTTGAACCAACTTACTGGGATTTCAATTTTAAAAGTGTTTCTCTCTCCTTGAGTGGCTGGGGCAAAGTTTTGTATCTAGAGATCCAGACCTTCTTGAGAAATTAAATGAGAGCCATCTGCATGTTTCTCAGCAATTGTGTGAATATCAAATATAGGAGGTGAAGCTGTGCGTAAGTTAAGCCCATCATTACATTTATTGCTGAAGTTTGATGATGTTCCCACCTGAGGGAATGGAACATTGTCTTTTCCTTTATCTGATGGAGACAAGGGCTGTGAGAGTGAAGTCTGTGTGCCTTCAGCAACAGTCAAATTAGTAGGAGCAGAAACTTGTTCAAGTGGAGCATGTGCAGAACCCTCATTTGTCTGAATCTGTTATAGCTGAATATCATGATTCTCAACAGATGTTTCTCCCCCTTTCTTGAGAAGGGGTGCCACCTCAGATGCATGTTGAGCAGGCTCTGAACCAACTTCTTGCCCTTCAGAAATGGCCTACTCAGCCACATTCAAATGCAAGTTGTTATCCACTAACTGAAGGTCTTCCTCCTCATCATCTGCATGATAAGCCATAGCAATATTCAGTAACCCCATGGCCATAGGCTGAATCTGCATCCCTTGATTAACCTCTTCACTAGTTGAATGAGTGAGAGATAGAAGTCCATCTGACAGAGATACAGTTGTTGTAATGCTACTGTTGGGGTGAGCATCATCCTGTTACACAAGAGTTTCCACTTGCTGCTGATGAGGGGCCACTGGATTGGGTTGAGGAAAAGCCCAATGATGATCATGATCATCTTGTTCTGCTTGTTCCTCCCAAGCATCCCAGCCCTCATTCTGAATATGAACATTGTGCACTGGCAGAGGCTGAAAACCTGGGAAATTATTTGCATGCTGAGGTATTGGGTGTGGGTCCACTCCATCAGGTGGAATGGGATCTTCATCAGCAGGCCCACCACCCAGCATCTCTTCCAACAGAACCTCAACTGAGCTGGTCCATGATTCCTCCTCAAATATTTCCCCCTCTGACCACCTGATACTCTTTGGGATGTCAATCAGTTATGTCACACGTGCTTTAACTAGAATTTTCCCCCTCAAAGCATCTTCTCTTTCCCAACTGATAATTCTCCCCCATTTGGAAATTGCCGTAGCAATGTCTTCAGTATTGAAAAAATCAAAAGGAACTCCAATTAACAGCAACCTACAAGTTCTGTTGAAGTTAACCCTACGCCAGTTTCTGCCCTCATTGTGTTTAGAGAAGGAAATAAACACATATCCGGAAGCATGCGGATTCTACCTAATAATCCTATCACGGTCTCTCACATGCATGAACTGGACATAAGCCCCTCCAAAAGGGCAACGTTGGATCTCTCTGAACCCAACTTGCACAGCTCCTTGAAAAAATTCCTCCAGAACCTCTCTCACGATAGTAAAAAATACCTCATGAGGATGCGGGTGGATGGATGCAATCGCCCAATCCTCGTGCCTTCTCGGGTGGTGAGGCGAAATAGCTCAAGAAACCCTAGTTCTTCCCTTGATTTCTTCTATCTAAAATCCATCTGGCACAAAAGGAAGCGGGTCGATGGGAATGTTGGCCATCGGAGCGGCCATCGATGGAGTGGCGACCACTGCCCTCATTGGCAACGAGGAAGGTGCAGGCGAGCTTGTCGAGCAGGGAGCAGAGGATGTTGCAGAGTTGGTAAGTGCAGTGGCATGCGAGGAGGCAAGCGATGGTCTCGGTTGGAAATTTAGGAATTGGTCCTTGACTAGATCCATAAATGATGAGACTTGACTAATCTATGGTGCCGGCCTAAGGCAATGAAACCTGGCCTCAACGGCTCCCTCGGCCCACACCTCTTCAGGTGGGCTAGAAAAAGAATCAAATTGAATAAATTGGATTTGGACATTTGCGAGCAAAATGACCCATGGCCCCACATGCATGGCAGATTATGTGTGTTGCCCCATGGAGACGTGATGATACTTGGGGCTCGATTTGTGGCCGATCAACACCGTAATTAGGCTGTGATGAATTGGGGATAATTGCATCAATTATTGCCGTCATGAATAGGCCCCGATAACCGGTCAAAGACTGATCGACCCTCGTGAACCACCAAGCTATAACTCCGGCGATCACCGGAGTGAGGAACCACAGCTCGGCCATTCCTACCCACAAGAGCGTTGTCAAGCTCAACATAGTAAGCACGTTCTTCTCTAATCCAATTAGGGCCACCAAAATTCCAAAGGCTAAAAACCTTCTCAAACTCCTTTTCCACAATTTTACCTGCATTGTAAATCTCAAAACCAACTGACTTGGAAGCAACAGAAAACTTGTATGATCTATCCCTCAAGAAACGAACTCGAAAACCTTGTGCATAACCCGCAAACATAGCAAGTAGTGAAACACTAACCGTGTGGGCATCAAGTTTGAAGGATGCCCTAGAGAATGAAACCACCATGGTGAATTCCTTTTGACGAATGCCCGGGGAGAAGACCACCGGGTGGCCAAACTTGGATCTCATATCAGCTTGGAACTTCTTGCCACGGTCAAAGTTGAGGGCAAATGGTGCCATCAAAGGAAGAGCTTGGAATGGATGCCGGGGCCGGAGTGGCCACCGACAGGGGGAGAGGGGTGGCCATCGGGGCCGGAGCGGCCATCGGCACAAGGGGGGTGGAGAGGCTAGGTGGAGAGCAAAGTTTTCAATTAGTAAAATGATGTATAGATAGGCCCTTCGCAAAGGGAAGCAGGGGTTTGCAGAGGTGCCAGAGCTCGAGTTTTGAAACAAAGGTAAATAATATTTTGAGCGACATAGTTTCATTGTCCACATAACAACCAAGAGATCTCGATATCTTCCATGCTACATACATTATAGGAGATTCCGAAATAGGATGGTAAAGTTTATACTCCCCCACCACCAACAAGCACATTCCATGGCTGGCCCAAAACAACGGGTACCGTCCAACTAACAACAATCCTGGGGTAGTTTTGTTTTCAATTATTTTGATTTGATTTGAGCATGGGACTGGGCATCCTGGTTACCGGCCACTTTCTCATGAATGATGAGTGGAGTCCACTCATTGTGAGAATAACCCACCTAGCATGGAAGATATCGACAACCCTAGTTGATACATGAGCTATTCGAGCATACAAAACAGAATTTCATTTGAAGTTTAGAGGTTGTCACATACAAATTTACTTGGAACGGCAGGTAAATACTGCATATAGGAAGGTATGGTGGACTAATATGGAATAACTTTGGGGTTTATGGAAGTGCATGCACAAGCAGTATTCCCGCTTAGTACAAGTGAAGGCTAGAAAGAGACTGGGAAGCGACCAACTAGAGAGCGACAACAGTCGTGAACATGCATTAAAATTAACCAACAATGAGTGCAAGCATGAGAAGGATATAAATCACCATGAACACAAATATCATGGAGGCTATGTTGATTTTATTTCAACTACATGCGTGAACATGTCCCAATTCAAGCCACTCGAATCATTCAAAGGAGGATACCACCATATCATACCACATCACAACCGTTTTAATAACATGTTGGCACACAAGGTAAACCATTATAAACTCCTAGCTAATTAAGCATGGCATGAATAACTATAATCTCTAATTGTCATTGCAAACATGTTTCATTCATAATGGGGTGAATCAGGAACAATGAACTAATCATATTTACAAAAACAAGACAGGTTGAGTTCATACCAGCTTCTCTCATCTCAATCATTTTATCATATATCGTCATTATTGCCTTTCACTTGCACGACTGAATGGTATGGATAATAATAATAGTGCACGTGCATTGGAATAAGCTGGAATCTGCAACCATTTAATACAAAGGAGAAGACATGGTAATATGGGCTCTTGGTTAGATCAATAATAATGCAAATGAGAGCCACTCAACATTTTCATCATCATCTTCTCCTCTCGACCTCCAAAGAAAAGAAAAGAATTTCAAAGAAAAATAAAACTATTTACACAGGAAAGCTCCCAACAAGCAAAAGAAGAATGGGAAATCTTTTTGGGTTTTCTTTTAATACTACTACTACAAGCATGCAAAGTAAACTAGCTAAAAGCTACAACTAATATTTTTTTTGTTTTTCTTAAGGTTTTTCAAATGCACAAGAAGAAAGCAAGAAAAGAAATGAAACTAGCATGGATAGTACAATGAATAAATATGAACAATGACAACTAGAATGAGTGTGTGAACATGAATGTAATGTCGGTGAGAAATACGTACTCCCCCAAGCTTAGGATTTTGGCCTAAGTTGGTCTATGGCCATGGCTGGCCTGGCGGGTATCCAAAGTTGTAGTCGGGGTTGTACTAAGATGCAGTAGCTACTGCCTAGAGAGCTGCAGCCTGGAGGCGAGCCGCCTCCGTCCTCCTCTCATATTCATTTGCCTCCTCCCTGGTTATAAAATATCTGCTATTTCCTGAAAGTTAAAGAAAGTAGGAGCAGGGAGAGTGATATGGATAGTACGCCATCTGTCGAAGATTAGTCGGTACTGGAGGAACTGTTCGTTCCTGTCAAGAAACTGATGGCGAACCATAGCATTATAATCTAGATAAGTAGGTGGAAAATCAATATCATTTCCATTTATGGGTACACCAAAATAATCAGCTAAACGAGTTGCATAAATTCCACCAAATTAATCCCCACTTTTACCATTAAGATGTAACCTTCATGCATAATGACCCCCAAGTTATATTGTTTATCACCTAATACCGCACTCTTGAGGACACTAAAATCTGGGACACACATGTGACAAATCTCATCTTTACCGTTAATGCATCTACCTATAAAGAGAGTGTCGGTGTTCTGGGAACGGGGGTCCCTAGACTTGCCTGCCTGCGGCCTGCGGCGTGGCTCAAAGGGGGGCCCAGCACGGCCCATCTTCATCAACACAAGCTCAAGACCCTCGCGAGGGGCCAAGCCTCGTAGGGAGGACGACAAGGAGCTTCCTCAGGCACGGCCTCATCAGGCTGGCTCACGAGGAGGCGGAGAGTTCAAGGCGGGGTACCTCACGAGGTGCCCATGACGCAAGCCATGACGACCAAGGGCGCCAGTCGGGTGCCAGCCCGCACAGTGTCCTCCTTTCCTCTTTGGTGCAAAGGAAGCAAGCGCAGGCGAGAGCATCAAGCAAAGGCATCCATTTCGCTGCAACAAGACCAAGACCATCCCAACGGCACGAAGGAAGTCATTGTGGAGCCCAAGCAGGCGTCACCACCAGAGCCGTTGACAGGCGAGGACCAACTTTAGTCAGGATAAGTGTACCCGATGTTCCCCTTCAAAATGGCCAATTGTTGGCGCCCTTCCCGCTCAATATTTGGGGAGAGGCCCAGGGCCTGTGCCTATAAATAGGACTAGCCACCCCCATGGTAGAGGCAGCGAGCATCGAGCATCGAGAATCCACAAGATAGACAGAATCCTCACCAAGAAACTAGTAGACAGAGCGACTGAACTCCTCCTAGCAGTTCATCGCACCAACCAAGAACAGACCCTCGCGAGGCTGTTCTTCCTTGTATTGTTCATCAACAGCCCAAGAGGCAATCCACCACACCACGCACAGGAGTAGAGTATTACACTGCAATGGTGGCCTGAACCAGTATAAACTATGTGTCTCTTGTGTTGTTCCTTCCGTAGTTTAGATCCTAGCGAGTCGGCAAGGAGCAGGTAGGTAGAGGGAGAAATCTCCGCGCGCACCCCAGTGTTCGAACCTCAAGGGTCTGCCGGAACCCGAAATCCAACATTTGGCGCGCCAGGTAGGGGTGCGCCAGAATTCGTCTTCCATCGCCCTGTTCTTCTCCGTACATCGCATCCATGTCTGACGCTCGTCGGGCCCGCGTCGAGCGCCGAGCCGCCCTCGCTTCCCGCGTCGCCCAGACGGCTCCCGTCGGCGGGCGCCCTCATCATTCCCCGTCGCCTGTCGTCAACGCCGCCACCGGCCCGGCGGGGAACGAGCAGCAAGCATTGTCCCAGCATCCCTCCGTGAGTCAAGACGGCCGCACTGCTACCCCCTCACTCACCCCAGCTGGTTCTTCGTCTCGCGCATTCCGCGCGCCCATGGAGGCTCGAGCTGCACTCATCGCGGCAAACGAGCTCCTGCGCTACCATCTCGTCGATGACGTCTACAAAGAATGGCTCGACTGCGTCGCCGAGCTCGTCCGTGCCGCAGGGGGCTCTCCTGCGCCGTCCGTCCCGCTGCACCGCGCCCCGCCCTGCGCGGGCAACGAAGCTTCGGGGGCGCCTCAGCCGCCTCCCCCTCAAGAAGGCGCCCTGGCCCCAAGGCACGTGGCCCCTGGGTGGAACCCGCTCCGTCAGGCACCAGCGCGGCAAGAGCAGAGCTGCCAAGAAGTCCCTTGCCCGCGAGAAGCTTCCCGAGCGCTCCCTGCTCCGGCTCGTCGCGACCACGCTCCTGCTCCAGCACGTCAAGATCCCGCGTTGCTCCCAGCTGCAGCGCATGGGGACCCGCAGGACCAAGCTCTTCGTCACCCAAGGCCTCCCATGGCCACGGCGGGCTGCCGCGCCTTCACCGCCGAGCTGCGCAGCGTCGCGTGGCCCGGCAAGTTTAAGACAGACCTGCCTCCTCACTATGACGGTACGGCTGACCCCGCAGAGTTCCTCCAGCTCTACGAGCTGGGCATCGAAGCTGCCAACGGAGACGAGAAGGTCATGGCGAACTGGTTTCCCATGGCGCTCAAGGACGGGGCCCGCACCTGGCTCCTGAACCTGGCTCCAGGCACGATCTCCTCCTGGGACGAGATGCGCACCCGCTTCATCGCCAACTTCCAGGGTACTCGCGACCGGCCACCCGCCGTGAGCGACATGCGCCGTATCAAGCAGCAACCAGGGGAAACCCTGCAGAAGTACATCTAGTGCTTCAACAATGCGCGCCTCAAGATTCCCAAGGTGACCGAGGAGGCCATCATCTCAGCCTTCTCCGACGGCGTGTCCGACGTCAAGATGAAGGAGGAGCTAGTGATGCATGAAGACCTGTGCACTTCGTTGGAGCTGTTCAACTTGGCGACCAAGTGCACCAGGGCTGAGGAAGGGCGTCTCTCCCTCCTCGAGCTGCCTGCCGCAGACCCAGAAGAGAAGAAACCCAAGGCCAAGGATGCGAAGCGCAAGGGGGCTACCATGCTCACGGCAGAACCAGACACCAAGCGGGGCAGAGATCAGCCCGAATCTTCCAAGGGCAGTCGGTACTGCGTGTACCACGACCTCCACACCCACAACACGAATGAATGCCAAGAACTCCAAGACGTGCATGAAGGAAGGATCGGCCGACGTTCCGACCGCAGTGACCGGGGTTGCGGTCGAGGAGGAGGAAGGAACACAGGACACTGGGAAGACCGCTGCCCTCGCCAAGGGTGGCGCGACCAACCTCGCGAGGACCGCTGGCAGGATCCGCCTCGCGAGGGAGACTGGAGGGATCAGCCTCGCGAGGATCGCCCGCAAGGCAACGCAGGGCTCAACGTCCTGTCCGTGGAAACATTCAACAATCTCCAAGTGCCTACAATCAGCTTCAGCCAAGCAAGCCTTTCTCCGGAGTCACCGACGGCTCCACGGTCCCGATTGGGCAGGTTCGCCTCCTTGTCACCTTCGGGGCGTGCGACAACTACCGCACCGAGCTCATCGACTTCGACGTCGCCCACATTCGCCTGCCATACAACGCCATCCTCGGGTACCCAGCGCTGGCCAAGTTCATGGCCGTAACCCACCACGGCTACAACGTCCTCAAGATGCCAGGAAGTGGCGGAGTCATCACGGTGCCCTGCAAAGAGAAAGACACGGTGTGCTCCCTGGAACGAGCCTTTCAGGCCACATCACTGGAAGACCCGGATCGCGGAAGCAGGAGGCTTCCCGAGGCCGCCCCCAAGAAGAAGAAGACATCGTCCGGCCCGGCCCGTCAGGAGACAGGCCCCTCAGGGCCCGTGTCTGCCCAGGGGGAACCTCCTTCCATCGCATAGGGAAGCGCGCTCGACGCCCTCCTCAGGCAGGGCTCGGGGGCTCTCCCCTGGAGGGCCGCCGACCTCGCCAAGGTCACGAGGGAGGCGCTTGGGCACCACTTGGAGGCGTGTTTCGAAGCACGTTTCCCTCATGAAGGAGCAAGGCAAGGAGGGCCAAACCCTCAGGAGTTCGTCAGCAAGGCCATTCAGGAGCTACAGGAGTCAAGAGTCATGAGAGGCAGCCGCCGCTTACCCGCTGTGGCCCCCCATCCAGGCGAGGATGGTGGGCTGCGCGTCTGCATCGACATACCAGGGCTCAACCAAGCCGCCTCTCAGGAGCGCCTCTGGCCCTCGCAAGTGGGGCGCTGCGAAGGTCCACCCCACAGCTATGTTCGCGTGCCTTGTGGCATGCCGAACGCGGCTGCCACGTACCAGCGCCTCATGAGGGGCATTCCGGAGGCTCAAGAGGTCAGGCGTTCCGCAGCCCTGGCGGAGATGGAGATGGTCCCTGAGGAGCCACCAGCGCCTCCAGAGCCTCTTGAGGCCCCTAGGCCTGGGGGCTCGTAAGGATCGGCTCCCATAGCCCACCGAGTCTGCTACACCAACACCCCTTTGTCATCAACACTATTAGGTGACATCTTTCAAGTTTCATTTCCAGCTGGGAGCGCCCTCAGGGCTGCATCATTCCCAGGCCGCGTGGGTCCGTCCCTGCGGCGTGTATCCCTTTTTCTCATGTTCTTAGCTTACTTTGTTGGGGGCGCCCCTCGGGCTGCATCATCCCCAAGTCGCTCGGGTCAGACCCGGCAGCGTGTACCCCTTTTGCATTTATCTTCGGGCCATGCATTCGACCCATCATGCTTGTTATTTGGTGCCTGTCCATGGCACCTTTTCTTCCTTGATGTCGGCATCCTGCACGTTAAAGGGGGGGTACCTGAGCATCACGACTCAGGGCTCCTACCGTCTCTCCAGCCCTCACCCTCTGGCCTTGTCCACGGCATCGTGACCTGGCATACCAGCGACGGCTGAGACCAGCTCAAGGGCCGGGACCCGAGGACGTAGAGTTTCGACATCTAACCAAGCTTGCGCGTTAAAGGGGGGTACCTAAGCATCGCGACTCAGGGCTCCTACCGGCTCTCCAGCCCTCACCCTCTGGCCTTGTCCACGGCATCGCGACCTGGCATACCAGCGACGGCTGAGACCAGCTCGAGGGCCGGGACCCGAGGACGTAGAGCGCCGGCATCTAACCAAATTTGCAGGAACACATCCCAAGATAAGGCCCAGTGCCAGGCGCAACCCGCCTTGAGGTAGGGCCCCGTGAGTCCCGCGCTGGCTCACGGGTGCCCAGATACACCTCGCCAGGCCCTACCGTGCCAGCCACGTGTCAGGGCGGGGCTGTACACGCCCCGGGGGCTCCTCCCGAAGGGGAGCCCCCTCCCACGCACCAGTGGAAGCACCATGCTCCGTGCTGGCCGACGACACTGCCGAGGAGCGGCCATGCCCGTACACATACGGAAGCGCTATGCTCCGCGCTGGTGATAAACAACCGAGGGTGGCCCCCGGGCCGCATCAACCTCAGGGAGCCCAGAGCTCAGTGTCTAGTCTCATCGCAACGCCTCCCCTCGGGAGTGCCGCGCGAGGGGGCTGGGCACGGGGGCTGCGCCTGGGTCACACCCAGACGCATGCCACTCAGCCAGGCCCCCCGGGCCTGGTTCGTCGCATGTCCCTCCCCGAGTGGAGCCAAGGTACGAAGGCTGTTTGAGCGTCAAGGGGGACTCCTGAGCATCGTGACTCAGGAGCCTAACTGGTCATGTAGCCCCTCACTCCTTAGTTACGAAATGCTAACGGCGGTTGAGGTATGCGCGGGGCCGGGCTCTGCAGACATAGAACGGTAGATCCACCCACATCTCACCTCCCTAAGGAGTCACCCCCACATCTCACCTCCCTACTTGTTGTTCGAGCACCAAGGGGGACTTCTGAGCATCGCGACTCAGGAGCCTAACTTGTCACGTAGCCCCTCACTCCTTGGTCCCGTCCTGGTTTCTGGTCGGGGCTAACGGCGGCTGAGGTATGCGCGGGGCCAGGCACTACCGGCGTAGAACATAAGCAAGTAGGAAGGAAATAGCACAAATTTCAAGGAATTCAAAAGCAAATATTACAGTCCATACTGTTATCACAGCACCAAATGCAAGTTTTAACGCCTCCCCGAGGCATGGTTCATGTGTAGGAATTAAAAGCAGGACGGGAGCCACAACGGAGTCACTTGTCGGCGATGGAGCTGCGTGGAGCGGGTTCGCCTTGTGGAGCTGCAGGGCCGGCAGCGCCCCGCTTCGGCTTGGTGCTGAAGGCCCGGAACTTCCCCAGCGGAGCCTCCGCGCGACCCTTCATGGCCTCAGCGGCGGCAGTGGCAAGCTCGCCGCTTGCTGGCTCCAGTAGGCTGTCGAGGTCGATGTTGGGGTTGCGAAGATAGATGTGGGTAAGGACCCGCGTCAACGCCGCAGAAGACAAGACGCGCGCCTCGACGTCAGCCGTAGGACCAAGGCCAAGGATGATGTCTTCAAGAGCACGAACCAGAAAGGGAAGCAGCTTGGCGGGGCCGTCCTCGGCACCGGCTAGCGGGCTCTCCAGGCTGCTGTCATAAAGCGTCTTCAGCGAGGTGCGAGCCTTCTCCTCCATCTCTGCGAAGACCACGCGATCCTCGGCTAGAACCCGTGCCTTGCCGTCCAGCTCGACCTTCCTCGGCTCCAACTCTTGCTCTAGCGCTCCTAGGCGGTCACGACACTTGTTGAGCTTGCCGTCCCGGTCCTTGACGGCCGCCTTGCGAGCCTTCATGCCTTCCTCCTGCTCTTGGCGAAGGCGGGTCTCCTCGGCGAACTGGTCCCGCAGGCCTTGCAGCTCGCTCTCCAGCGCCTTGCAGTGACCTCGGACATTAGCTACCTCCCCCAAGGCAGCGTCGCAAGCAGCCTTCGCCCCAAGGACGACATGCTTCTCCTCGTTGCAAGCCGTCGAGGCCTGGACCAGCGCCGCCCGAATCGAAGCGTCGGAGCGAATCCAGTCGGAAGCCAGCTCCAAGCGCCCGGCCACTAAACGAGGGTTGGCGCCTAGAAGATCCTGCCGCAGACAGTCCAGTTCGGCAGCAGCACGATCCAGAACAGTAGGAGGAGTCAGGGAAACAACAGTCGGCGGAGTAGGAGGAGAAGACGGCAGAGTGACCACAGTATCCTGAGGTGGAGCCTGTTGCGCCCCAATGGCTGTGGTGGCGGCATCAAGCAAGGGTACCTCGGGAGTCGCTTGGGACGTAAGGGCTGAGCTCGCCCCAGCCGGCTCAGCCAGGCCTCGCGAGGATGCCCAGGCAGGAGAGGCCCGTGCGTCACGGTCACCTTCTTTCGCGGGCAGAGGCGCTGCCCCGGATGGAACCTCAGGAGCTCCCTTCGACTTCTTCGCCGCGGGCGCCAGCCTAGCCGGGAGATACGAACGTCAAGCCTCAGCAACAGAACAAGAAATAAGACAGTAATCAAGCACTTACAGGTCGTCGCTCGCGAGCTCGAGCAGCCTCCGGCCGTACTTGAAGCCCGAGAGCCGGCTGCAAGGGTCAGCCTCAAGGAGCTCGGGAGCAGGAGGCGCGTCCGTGGATCGCCTCGTGGCCGGGGCAGACCCGCGGGGGGTCAGCCCGGTCCTGTCCTTCTTCGGGATCGGGGGCGGGCTCCCGCCGCCCTGCTCGTCATCATCCTCAGCATCATCACTCAGAGAGAGGCGGAGAGCGTGGGACCTATGCCGAAGGGGGGGGGCCTCGACTCTCCGTCGGTCGCCTCGGAGTTAGGCCCTTTTTACCGCTCCCCTTCTTCCTTCTCTTCGCTGGAGTTGCCAGAGGACACGTCCACCGGGTCCTCGGGAGCCTCCGCGGGCACGGGCCCATCCCCGTTGAAGACGGGCATGGACTCCACTACCTGCTCCTAGTCCTCGCGGAGGACCAGGGGCATAGGAGCGCCCTCCAACCTCGCCACGTCGCCCCCGACCAAAGACTGGAGAATCGCATCCAGGTCCTCGTCGGCCAAGACCGCGGGGCTCAGGTGGGGCCTCCACATCGGAGGTGAGTACTGACGAAGCGGAGCCAGCTGGTGCTCCAGGAATTCCCTCAGTAGCAATGCGCCAGTCAGCTTTGCCGCCACTATGCTAGCCGGCCTCAGATCCGCGTCCATCTTCTCCAACACCAGCCTCGCACGGGGGTCCACAAGCTCCACCTGAGACCAGTCGTCGGAGCTCGAGGGGTGCCCCGTGGGCAAGATCAGCCGAGGGTGGATGCGCCCAGCATCTACCAAGACCCACTTGCTCCTGAGCCCTCAATCCTCTTCACGGGGTTCGAAATGGCGATGGAGCTACCGTACGCGACGAAGCTCGTGCACGCAGAGACGGGACCACGAGAGGTCCGGAGGGAGAAGTAGTGGCGCAGCAAGGCCACTGTGGGCTTCACCCCTACGTGAGCCTCGCACTAGTAGGTGAAGATTGCCAGAAGAAGGACAGAGTTGGGGTGGAGATGCAGAGCTTGTAGCTTGTAATGGCGGAAGACAGAGAAGAAGAACTCAGAAAAGGGAGGCATCAGACCGGCAACAATGGCGCTCACAAAGAGCAGATAGAAGGTGCTCCCTTGGCCCTCAGGAAGGGCAGAGCCGGCCTTGAACACCTTCGCCCCGTCGATGCCCTGCGCCGCTGCCATCTGGCGCACCCGAGCAAGGCTCGTCTCCGACACGTTCGGCGAGTCCAAGGCGGACGAATACCAAGCTCCGGCCGGGGCCTGGCGAGGCGCCATGTCTTGCTAAGGCACGCGGATGGAGCAGATCTGAAGATTTCGGAGGTAGGAAGGAGAGGCGCAAGAAAGGGGATCTGAGCAGCAACCGGAGAAAGCAAAGGAGGAAAAGCCTAGACAGATGCCACTCCTTTATCAACTCGCGCGGTTGCTGAGGCGCCCACGTCCAATCAACTGCCACGCGGCGCCCAAGGCCACAGGCTATTAGGGCCCGCGGCGCTTCGCACTTGCCCTTTCGCCTCTCTGCTCGGCCAAGACCGGGCGCGCCTTGGGCCCGGGGGCTACTGTTGGTGTTCTGGGAACTGGGGTCCCCAGACTTGCCTACCTGCGGCCTGCAGCGTGGCTCAAAGGTGGCCCCAACATGGCCCATCTTCATCAACACAAGCTCAAGACCCTCGCGAGGGGCCAAGCCTTGCGGGGCGGACAACAAGGAGCTTCCTCAGGCACGGCCTCATCAGGCTGGGTCACGAGGAGGCGGAGAGTTCAAGGCGGGATACCTCATGAGGTGCCATGACGCAAGCCATGACGACCAAGGGTGCCAGTCGGGCGCCAGCCCGCACAGTGTCCTCCTTTCCTCTTTGGTGCAAAGGGAGCAAGCGCAGGCGAGAGCATCAAGCAAAGGCATCCATTTCGGTGCAACAAGACCAAGACCAGCCCAACGGCAGGAAGGAAGTCATTGTGGAGCCCAAACAGGCATCACCACCAGAGCCTTTGACAGGCGAGGACCAACTTTAGTCAGGATAAGTGTACCCGATGTTCCCCTTCAAAATGGCCAATTGTTGGCGCCCTTCCCGCTCAATATTTGGGGAGAGGCCCAGGGCCTTTGCCTATAAATAGGACTAGCCACCCCCATGGTAGAGGCAGCTAGCATCGAGCATCGAGAATCCACAAGATAGACAGTATCCTCACCAAGAAACCAGTAGAGAGAGCGACTGAACTCCTCCTAGCAGTTCATCGCACCAGCCAAGAACAGACCCTTGCGAGGCTGTTCTTCCTTGTATTGTTCACCAACAGCCCAAGAGGCAATCCGCCACACCACACACTGGAGTAGGGTATTACACTGCAATGGTGGCCTGAACCAGCATAAAGTCTGTATCTCTTGTGTTGTTCCTTTCGTAGTTTAGATCCTAGCGAGTCGGCGAGGAGCAGGTAGGTAGAGGGCAAAATCTCCGCGCACACCCCAGTGTTCGAACATCAAGGGTCTGCCGGAACCCGAAATCCGACAAAGAGCAAAGTAATGTATGGAAGGGAAATGAATACTCCCTAAGGTAGCTTGTGCGGTATCTCTAGTTTCTCCCACTGTGATACTAGCAAGAAAATTTTTATATTCAGATTTGCGAGGTCCACTAAAGTTGCCCCACTGTGGGATTTTACAAGCAGTGTTAAAATCTTCAAAGTCCATGGTATATGATTTATCATAGAGATCAAATAAAAATATTGTGAGTTTTACGCGTGGATTAAAATTTAAACCTCCTCACAAAAGAATCGGTGAGGTAATAGTATTGTTGGCACTTATCAGATACGAAGTCGTCAAGATCAGCATTACGTGCATACACATCAAATTCATCCTTGAAGCCCGCTTGGACCATAAACTCTTCCGACGGCCATTCACAAGGCCGCACTTGAGCTTCCCTTGGTGGTTCAAGGTCTGGCTCACGTATCGTGAGCCTTGGTTCTTGCTTCCTTGAAGAAGCACCTTGGTACATTTTCCTAAACATTTTTCGTCGTTCGAAAAATTTCTAAAACTTTTAGTGACTCAAAATAAATGTAAACCAAACTCAACAAGAATGATAGCAACTACTCCCACAAGTGCCTAGAGGCTATATTATGCATTAAAAATACTTTAGACCATATAAATTTGACATGCAAGCTCAAGAACAGGGTCACCTTAGCAGCAAAAATTTGCAATAAATAAAGCACTAGAACAAAAACTAATTGGACCATTGGAGGAGTCAGATACCCAAGAACAATCCCCTAAAGCAGTTTTGTGAAGGGAGCTTTGAGCAAGGAGATCGAAAATGGCAGCAAAACGAGCTAGAACACGGGTTTGAGCTACGGGATGACTTTTTCTGGAGGAAGACGAAGTGTGTGGGTGCTGGAATAAGTGGAGGGGGTCCACGTGGGGCCCATGAAGGAGGGGGCGCGCCTAGGGGGGTAGGGCGCGCCCTCCACCCTCATGACCAAATGGTGGGTCCCCCTGGTGTGTTCTAAGTGCCAAAAATTCTTAAATATTCTACAAAAAATCACACTCAATTTTCAAGGCATTTGGAGAACTTATATTTTCGGGGTATTTTTTTATTGCACGGATAATTCAAAAAACAGACAGAAAATACTATTTTTTTCTTTATTTATTCTAAATAATAGAAAGTAAAAGGAGGGTACAGAGGGTTGTGCTTTCTAACTTCATCCATTTCATGCTTATCAAAAGGAATCCACTAACAATGTTGATCAAGTCTTGTTAACAAACTTCTTCCGAATAACATGAAACCGGAGAATTTTTGAATAACACTAGGTTACCTCAACGGGGATATGCATGTCCCCAACAATAAGAATATCATATATTTTTTGACAGTAGGAATAGGGAATTCAAAACCTCCAATAGTAATCGTTGAAATTTTTCCAATAGAATTTATACTATGAACTTGAGGTTGTTTCTTCGGAAAGTGTACCGTATGCTCATTACCATTAACATGAAAAGTGACATTGCCTTTGTTGCAATCTATAACAGCCCTTGCACTATGTAGAAAAGGTCTACCAAGGATGATTGACATATTGTCGTTCTCGGGAATATCAAGAACAAAAAAGTCCGTTAAAATAGTAACGTTTGCAACCACAACAGGCACATCCTCACAAATACCGACAGGTATAGCAGTTGATTTATCGGCCATTTGCAAAGAGATTTTAGTAGGCATCAACTTATTCAAATCAAGTCTACGATATAAAGAGATAGGCATAACACTAACACCGGCTCCAAGATCACATAAAGCAGTTTTAACATAGTTTCTTTTAATGGAGCATGGTATAGTTGGTACTCCTGGATCTCCAAGTTTCTTTGGTACTCCACCCTTAAAGGTATAATTGGCAAGCATGGTGGAAATTTCAGCTTCTAGTATGTTTCGTTTGTTTGGAACAATATCTTTCATATACTTAGCATAAGGATTCATTTTATGCATATCAGTCAAATGCATACGCAAAAACATAGGTCTGATCATTTCAGCAAAGCGCTCAAAATCCTCATCATCCTTTTTCTGGGATGGCTTAGGAGGAAAAGGCATGGGTTTCTGAACCCATGGTTCTCTTTCTTTACCGTGCTTCCTAGCTACGAAGTCTCTCTTATCATAACGTTGATTCTTTGATTGTGGGTTATCAAGATCAAAAGCAGGTTCAATCTCTACATCATTGTTATTACTAGGTTGAGCATCAACATGAACATCATCATTAATATTATCACTAGGTTCATGTTCATTACCAGATTGTGTTTCTGTTGGCGTTCTGGATATGGGGGTATCTAGACTTGCCTGCCTGCGGCCCACCACGTGGCTCCATCAACGGCCTAGTACGACCCAGCTTCAACATCAACAATTCAAGACCCTCGCGAGGGGCCAAGCCACGCAAGGCGGACGATGCCAAGACCCCCGAAGGGATCGGCCTCCACTGGCTGGCTCCAAAGGGGCGCAGAGTTTTATTCAAGCTGCACCTCATGAGGCTCAGCTAACGTGAGCCATGACGACCAAGGCCAGGAGGGCGCCAGCGGGCGCAGAGCGCTAGTTTCCTCTTTGGTGCAAGGGAGGCAAGCCACAGGCGCGGAGTCTCGAGGAATCAGCCAAAGGTTTCCATTCTGGTGCAACAAGACCAAGACCGCCAGGATGGGAGGACGGGGGTCATCACCGAGCCTACCGCAGCATCATGACCAGAGGCTTTTCGCAGGCGAAGACTACTTTTGTCAGGATAAGTTGTACTACTTGTCCCCTTTCGAATCCGGCCATTGTGGGATCCCTTCCCGCCTACATTTGGGAAGATGACCAAGGCCACTATAAATAGGACTTAGCCACCACCATAGAGGGGGATCTGATCCATGCTCACCAGACCCACTCACCAGCTATCTTGAGCTCAAGAACATCTCACCTCCTGAGGCCAGTTCATCCACTATCACTACAAAAAAGGACACATCCGTGACATTTTGGGCCGAACGAAACTTTTTTCTGTCATACATATGACACTTCTAGGACGATAATTGTGACAAAACCCGGTATCACCATAGATGTGGTGGGCTCCTACTTATATGACAAAAAATCGTGACAGAAAATGGGCTTTTCGTCCTGGGCGGGCCGGAGATGCGGCTGCATGACATTCTTTGGGCCATCCAGGACGGAAAAAACCATGGTAGAAGCAAGGGCGAGGAAAATTTCGGGGAGTTCCCGGTTACGGTGGGCGGTCGGGGGCCGAGCGATGCGCGTTTCCCACGTACACGTATGTGCGTGTGTGCAAGGTGTTGGCTCCAACTGAACCTGAGTGAGGCGTTGGGCTCTAACTAAACCCGAGCGATTGCACTATAGGCTACGCGTTACTGAACCCGAGCGATCGATCGATGGCTGTTAACTGAACCCGATCGAGTGATTCCTTCGCTACTGCTGCTAACTGAAGCCGATCGATGCTGCCTCTCTGGATGAACAGTGAGCGTTGCGGGAGGGGGGGTTTGGATGAATAGTGAACGGTGGGGGTGGATGAATAGGACCCCGTGGCGTTGCCTCGATCGAGCCGGTTGGGGCTGGATGAACAGGACCCCGTGGAGTGATGGATGAATAGGACGACCCCGTGGAGGGCTGGATGAACGGTAGACGGTGGAGGGGTGCCTGTGGAGGGGTGGTTGAACAGTAGCCGGTGGAGTAGCGTGCGGTGGAGGCTGGATGAACAGGAGCCCGTGGAGGCTGGAGGAGGACGACGGTAGCCCGTGGAGGCTGGAGGAGGTCGACGGTGGAGATGAACAGTATCCCGTGGAGTCCCGTTTTGCGGTACGCCACACCCCTCCCGATAAACAGGACCCCCGTTTCGACCGTAGCGCTCCAACACAAGTCCCTTTCATCCGTTTTGCGGTACTCCACACCCCTCCTGATCAACAGGACCCCCGTTTCGACCGTAGGAGGTCCGTTTCCTCCATTTTGCGGTATGCCAGACCCCTCCCAATGAACAAGATCCCATTTTGAATGTAGCCGGTCGATCACAAGGCCATTTCCTCCGTTCTGCGGTACGCCAGGCCTCGTTTCCATCGCCTGTTCCAGCCAAGCCCTCCCGATGAACACGAGGATGCATTCCGTTCCGACCCAGCCGGTTAGCTCCCACGCATTTGGTTGCCTCCCGATGAACACGGCGCATTCCGTTGCCTCCCCATGAACACGACGCATTCTGTTGCCTCCCCATGAACACGATGACGACGCTGTTTCTCCATTCCGACCCAGCCATGTACACGATCCCTGAACGTACGTATGCGTGAGTAGGCGTTCGAGACCCTGCCCGTATGTACGTATGTGGCCGTATTTTCTTTCTTGGACCCTGGCCGTTGTACGTACGTGTACATGCTACGTGCGCGCCTCTACTACGACACGTGCGCGCCTCTACAACGACCAGTATGTACGTACAAGTTCGCGACCAGAATGACAACGCTACGTACGCTTCGACTAGGTGGGTCCTGACTGTCAGGCACTTCCTTGCCTGCGAAGATGTAGCTGGTGGGTCCCAGCAGTAAGGGGGGCGAATTGTTTTTTTGCCCGGACGCACTTCCTTGCGTGCGAAGATGTAGCTGGTGGGTCCCAGCAGTCATGGGGAAACGTTTTTTTTTCACAAAATACGATGGCCCGTCCAGTGGGTCCCCGCTGTCAGGTGGAGGAATAATTATTTTGCACATAATAAGGAGGCACTTCCTTGCTGCGGCCGTGGACCCAGCTGTCAGCCTCTCCACGTACAGCCCACGTCCGATGGAAGCCGTTCCTTGACCACATTGACCACGCCGCACCGAGAGCACCAGGGCGGTGGACGACGGCAAGGCCTAGGAAGGGGACGACGCGGAGCCGGGGAAGATGCGGCAGTGGATGCCCACGCGTAGAGGAGTACGAGGGTTCACTGGTTCGCTACGGTGTGAGGCTCCCGTCACGGCAGAATAACAGGGGGTGTGGGTGAGTAGAGGGATGGTCTGGCCAGTGGTGGGAATAGTAGGGGCGGTGAGGCCTCCGCGGCAGCACATCCGGCCATGGGAGGAAGGAGCAGGCGGCATGACCGGCGCTGCTTTGGGCGGCCGGAGCAAGAAGACCAGAGGTTGAAGAAGCACTACGACTGTCGGATGGACATCGTACGGTCACTGGAGCTAGAATCATTCATATTGACTAAGGTGACAAAGCCCTCCGTCCCCGTCAACTTAGTAGGCCCACAAGTCAGCCTCCCACCAAGGTGGGTCCCAGCTAGCATTGGGAGTATTCATTTTTTGGTGCGTAATGAGGAGGCACTTCCAGTGGGTCTGAGCTGACAGCGGGGGGAACATTTTTTTCACGAAATACGGTGGCCCGTCCGGTGGATCCAAACAGTCAGGGGGGGATGTTTTTTTCGCGAAATAAGGTCGCCCGTCCGGTGGGTCCCTGCTGTCAGGTGGAGGAATAATTATTTTGCGTGTAATAAGGAGGCACTTCCTTGCGGCCACCATGGACCCAGCTGTCAGCCTCTCCACGTACAGTACTCTTCCGATGGAAGTCGGTCGTTGACCATGTTGACCACGCCGCGCCAAGAGCACCAGGGCGGTGGACGACGGCGAGGCCTAGGAAGGGTACGACACGTAGCCGGGGAAGACGCAGCAGCGGAAGCCCGCGCGGAGAGGAGTACGAGGGTTCACTGGTTCGGCTGCGGTGTGAGGCTGCCGTCGCCGCAGAATAACAGGGGGTGTGGGTGAGTGGAGGGATGGCCTGGCCAGCGGTGGGAGTAGTATGGGGGTGGTGAGGCCTCCGCGGCAGCACAGCCGGCCACGAAAGGCAGGAGCAGGCGGCACGACCAGCACTGCTTTGGGCGGCTGGAGCAAGAAGACCATAGGTTGAAGAAGCACTACGGCCGTTGGATGGACGTCGTACGGTCATTGAAGATAGAATCGTTTATATTGACTAAGTTGACAAAGCCGTTGGTACGCGCCAACTTAGTAGGCCCATAGGCCAGCCTCCAAAACGGTGCACCCCAGATGTCAGGGGGAGGAATCATCTTTTGGGTGGCCGAAGCTTAGAATATCCGAGATTGAAGAAGAAGCACGACATCCGTTGGATAGACATCCAACGGCCACTGCTGCTAGAACCGTGTGTTGACAATAATAAGTTGACAAAGCCTTGCATACGCGTCAACTTATTTTTTTAGGGGACACATCAACTTAGTAGGCGCACAAGTGTGTGGCAGAGAACTTATAGCCCATTTGTGATTTGTACGAATGTACAGCCCATTTTTGAATTCTAATGGAATTTACTACAGCCCATTTACAGTTTGTTAAAAGTACAACCCATTTTCTAGCTAGGATAATGATTAATAATTTCAACCAACCGTGGAAGACAGAATTCAATAAAATTTCCCACATTTTGATGGGATCCGAAATATTTTTATCCTGAAATTTCTAGTCAGATTAAATATAAATTTGTATTACGTAAAAATCAAACGAAACATTGCGCGCGCAACAATGAAAATTTAAGATTTTCAAAATCCATAAATAATATTTTATAAACTAATTTCGTGTTTGGTGCATTTTTTTATAGTTACTGCCCAGTTTTTATAATTACATCCCATTTATTATTTTTGAAAGCCCATTTTCCTGTTAAGCCTAATGCATCCCTCCTAGGAAGGATTTGTAGCCCAGCGGGGTGGAGAATAACAAGTTGACCTTGCCTGGGTATTCCTCAAAAAAACGTATAGCTGGGCTAGCCATTTTCATCTTGAAAAAATTAGTATCTGGCCTGGGCTAGACGGGTCACAGCCCGCCCAGTTAATACCCTGCTCTCCTCTGAACAACAACGAAATCATCGCTAAGAAAAACTCTGCAGTGCTCATGCCTCAAAAACATAAATACTGCTTGAGCTGCTTGGTCCCAGCTGTGGGCCGCACCTTGTGCAATTCTCTCATTTATATTGACTACATAGGTTGACAATGGTGTGGGACCGTGATGTCAGGAAACCAGGAGGAAGCAAAAAATATATAGTTGTACATAATAAGGAGGCACTTGCGTACGTACGGCTATGGCCCTAGTGGATCCCTAGTGTCATCCAGTCAAAATAAAGTCATCTCCTGAATCATCATGTTTGTTGACGATGTTAACACTGCTCGGCGCCACGGCGAGCGCAACAACTCGAAGGACGATGGAGAGGGCCTCGCGGGCCCTACGGATGGTCTGATACAACACCCGCTGCTCATTCAGGAAGCCAAGATCATCAGACACCTATGAGTACCTTCGAGAAACTAAGACGGCATGAAACGGTAAGGCCGCACTTGGGAGCTCTGGTTTATTTCAAACTTGTATTAACATACAAGTGTAATTTACTCGTCATCGGAAACAACACGTAAAATACAGGCGTAATGAAACCGAGGGCCGGAGGTTTGTAAGTAAAAACGGTGGTTACGCGTGTAATTTGAGAGACCAGTGTATATTTTATGAGCACTGCTATATGGGTGACATTACCAGACAATACATGCACGATGTGCGTATCATGCCATCCATGGGCAAGGCTAAAACAGCAGCTAACGGCTGGATTAGCAATCATCCGAGTGTCGTTCAGCGTTTTTATCGTGTGTGAAGTACTTCCGATATTTTACTAGTCGAAATCGACCAACCAAGCGCTTCGCCCGAGACCTTCTGCTTTTATTTACAAGCGTCAGTTCTACAAGCGGTTTTGGTTAGAAAACGATGATCCAATCACGGCCTAATATCAAGAGTTGGTCGGAAGATCATATGGTTTCACGTCTAACCTACCCGACTTGTCGTATAGGCTATGAATGAAACTTAAGACGATGAACTTCTTAAGCACGGAAACAACAGAAGTGGATGATCTTCTTAACAAGCAAATCGCTGGCATTAGATCGACATGCAAAACAATACGAAGCATTATTCTCAGGAGGCACAGTGAACAGCTCATGATGCCACTTGCCACAACATTCCAAGCTCAACTTTGCAATCAAACACAAGGCCTGACATTACATAGACAATATTCAGAACAAACTCTTAACACAGGAATATCTCAGCAGAGTAACTATTTACTTCTAAATTGAACACAGGAATAGGAAAAAACAATGGACGCTGCTCACAGCAAGGGCGTCCCACTCAAAAATATCAAATGCATGTCTTCTGGCTAACATCAATGAGCAAATTTTGACAAGGTTTTCCAATTCCAATATATTAAACTAACGTCTTCTTGCTAACATCAATGATTAAACTTTGACAAGCTTTTCCCATTCAAAATATGTAATGCCTATGATCGTGGAGTCCTATCGTAGCTTGTTGTACTTGTTTGGGAACTTTTTGCCTAGTGCACTCCACGTGTTGTAAAATTGCCAATGCTCTCTGTAGACTAGTCATGTCACCAGCATCTAATAATACTCTGTAAAGCTTCTCGGTCATTCCTTCTGTAATGTAGCACAAACAATGACTGCTTCTTTCTGCAAAGTGGAACGACCAACTGGACCTAGTAATGCAGCTGTTTGCCTTGGACACATTGGCTCCTTTTGTGCAGTTCAACTAAAATCGAAGTGGGAATAAGACCGACCTTTAATTTTGATATCCCTGTAAGCAACAATAGGTATAACAGAAACAATTATTGAGAAATAACGGTTGATGGCTTGTACTCCCAGAAGAAAAGCATCTACTGATCTACTTTATCTTAATGGGAAACAAAGTAGGAGAGTAGCAATTCTCCATCAGTGTGATTCATTCATATTGACTAAGACATTATCTTAACAATGCCTTGTTTCAACATGTATAAAGAACGACAAAGCAAAAAAGTACCATTCCTAAAACAATGCAACTGATTCATTTTAACAGAGACATTATCTTAACAATACCTTGGTTAAACATGTAGAAAGAACTACAAAGCAGGATAGTACCATTCCTAACAAGTGTTGCAGTTTTGAACTAAGATCTAGTAGTTAATTAATTCTGAGAGTGGCATTGCTTAATTTTACCAGCGGCATTAGATTAACAAAAAGCATAAACAGTTCCAGGGGAGAGTGGGCGCAACAACAATAGGTGCTTCCATCTACTTATAAAGGGGGTGATGCAGAGTTTGTTGTAACAAAGCAACAAGCATCATGTCTGGGTTGGTCCCATTTTTGTTCACTACTTAATGGGAAAAGACAGCAATACAATAGCTTTAGTTTAACATTTATTTAAAACAGTACCAATACAATTAGCACAACATCTCAAAGCACACTGCACAATCATGTGGATGAAGGCCTGTACTGACCTTTCATGAGAAGACCAGGATAAAATATGAATCTGCCAACACGAATAGGAAATCCAATCTTGTTTTGTGCAGTTGCACTGAAATCAAGCAAAGTGTTTTGCGTAGCGAAGCAAAATGTCGCAATAGCAACAAGTTGAATAGATATCCCTGTTTAAACAGAGGCAAAAAAGGAATCAATTACTGGCTAATAAAGGAGGATGAAACATGCGGCCACAAAAATGGTAATCCCGCCAATCCTAACAAGTGTTGCAGTTTTGAAATAAGATTCAGTAGTTAATTATGAGAGTGGCATCAATTATTGGCTTATAAAGGGGGTGATGCTGAATTTGTTATAACAAAGCAACAAGCATCATGTCTGGGTTGGTCTCATTTTTGTTCACTACTTAATGGGAAAAGACAGCAATACAATAGCTTCAATTCAACATTTATTTAAAACAGTACCAAAACAAGTAGCACAACATCTCAAAGCACAATGCACATCATGTGGATGAGACCAAGATTTGAAACAACTCGCCACGAAGACTGGAAACAAATCTCGATCTCCTTTTGTGCAGTTCCACCAAAATTAAGCAAAGTCACCGGTGTGACATTCAAGTTGAACTGCACAAAACACTCTTAAAACATAAGTGTTTCGAGTAGCGAAGCAAAATGTCGCAATAGCAACAAGTTGAATCGATACCCCTGTTTTAACAGAGGCAAAAAAGGAAACAATTACTTGCCCATAAAGGAGGATAAAACAAACAGTGACAGAAAGAAGCATCTAACTTATCTTGGATGGAAAACAAAGTAGGATAATAGCATTTCTAAAACGGTTGCATTGATTCATATTAACACAGACATTCTCTTGAAACAACATTCGTTAAAAATGTAATTTACTTTTAACAGTGGCATTGCTTCAATTTTCTGGCGGCATTCTTAGATTAACAACAGAAAATAGTTGTATGGGACATGCCAGCACCATGTGCGTTCACACGTATAAATGGGTGATGCAGAGTATGTAGCCAAGCAACATATATGCGTTGGTCCATATTTGTTCTCTTTGAACCTTTTTCCTATGTGAGGGCAGCAAATCTAGTCCTGCACAAACTACCCAACCCCCCAATTTCTTTCCCTTTTCAACAAAGAGATTGGTTCCTTACAGATGTGTGTACTGGGTTACCCCCTTTTTCCCTTTTCGACCAAAAAATCGGCTGGATAGCTAGTCTATACTACTTTCCATCCCTCCTTTCCTCATTGAACCATGTCCTAGATTCTTGCTCCAGCCCACCGCACCCTTCTTTCCTCTTTGAACCAAGACCTAGATTCGACTACAGATCGAAAAAGATCCACATGCAGCGAGAGCAATGACGGTTTCAAAGAAACTTATACCTTAGGGTCGTCGGGATGTGGCAAGGCATGCGGCGGGAGGCCGGATCTGCCCACCCTACGTATGGCAGCAAGGAAGAAGGGGTCAGTGGACCTCCCGCACAGGCGCTGGGTGAAAGAGAACAGTGCAGCCGGCACTGGATTGCCTTCCTCGCCGAAGGCGATAGAGTGAATGCTGCACCTCCTCCCCTTCCCGGTGCGATGGGATATAGATGCCTCCTTCACTAGCTGTGAGGGGGGAGAGAGAGACAAGAGGCCAACACAGTCTTGTTTAGATCTGGTGAAGAGAGGATGAGAGACTGTGAATATAGCAAACCCTAGCAAATGAACACTGAGCCTCCAACGTGTATACATATATGTAGTGCGGCGAGAGTGTGGAGAGTGCAAACCCTAGCGAACAAGCGCTGAGGCTCCAGCTTATATATATACTACTGTAGTACAGACTGAGCTCTGGTGCCTTCACTGCACCTGCTTTTGGCTGTATGACAGGTGAGCCAGTCACATTTTGGGCCCACCTGTCATAAACCCAAAGGCAGGTGCACTAAGTCAATGAAGCTGCATCCATATAGTACTCTCGTGGAGTGGTTTTCTTATTCTCTCCATAACAATTGTTTTAAATTGTGTAAGTACGAAACGAAACTCTTTATTTAACATACAGTGAAGAAAACTACTACTACTTCCGATGAACTAACGATCCATACCCATGCGTCCTGGTCGCACTTCCTGTCCTTCACGTGCGGTACACTACCCTCCCTTAAGTGAACAACCACACATGTGCCAAATTATCAGAAACGTGTGAGAGTGTGTACAAATAAAGAATTTTAATTTCAATTATCGGAAAGGTTTGAGAGTATTACAAAGTTTGACTTTAGTCAAATCTAATATGCGGAGTAAATAAAAATGGAGGGCTACTACGTCCATCCGGGTTTTTAGTCCACACCATTTTTAAAATCAAAGTTAATAGCTGGACAAATAAAATTACAGGGAGCTGGAGACAAAGTTGTGAGAAGGCTTAGAAATCAATACAAAACTTATGCTCTTAGTACCAACGTCGATCCTTTCTTCGAGGAAACATTTGGTTCATAGCCAATTGCGTGATAAAATTGCACCAACGTGAAAGACGACTGCGTCTCCAACGCAACCAAGGTGAACTGACGAAGGATATCATATTTGTGCGTAACAAGCAAAGAACACTGATGGAAGACAGCTTGTTTTTCATTGAAAATCGATAAGCTTCACCAGCCGACGCAACCATGAGGCGCAACCATGAGCATTGATAGGTCATCATGGTGATGCATCATCCATTTGGCATCAAGTTTGGGTGAGGCACCTATGAAGTTTGACAAATGCTCACTGTGGTCTGTTTCTTCTTAGTAATCAAGCTCGAAGAAGGAAGAACCACGTGGCAGAGGACAGTGAGGCGGAATAACAATGGCCATCCAATTTTGTGCAGTTCCACTAAAATTGAGGAAGACATGCCCGGGTATGGAGATATGCATCGCTGTTTCCAAAAATATAAAAAAAGGGATATAGTGTTGTTACTTTGTTTTACAAGATTAGCAACGACATCTCAATTGCCAATAAGAATTAATGAGAAGTACACCAACAAATAGAAGCATCGTAATTATCTTGATGGGAACTAAACCAGGATACCCGAGAAAAAAAGCATTTCTTCATTTAACCAGTGATAGTACTACCACCATATGGACAATGACCACACAACCACCATGTACTTTTTGTCGAAACAAAAGGTATACCTCCACCGAGGCATAAATCAAGACAACTTTTCGAGTGGCATTTCCTCTATAATAGTACTAGTAGGTGATGTTGGACCAGCCGATGAACCCTAGCTACTATACATGGGGAGCTGGGGAGTAGTTGCATAGAAGAAAACCTGCACGCAACGACCTGGGGAGCTGGACCAGTACAAGAAGTTATACCTTAGGTGGGCGAGATGTCGTGGCGGGCGGGTGGGATCTGCCCACACGACGACAGCGAACAAGGGCGCGGGGGATCTTCGTCTGCGCCAACGCCGACTTCGAGAGGATGGTGCGCATCAGCTTCCTCCATCACCGACGGCGACAACGTCAATGCTGCACCTCCTCACCTCCCGCAGCAGATGGGATTCGGTCGGATCTGTTACCACCGGTGAGGAGATAGATAGAGTGGACACTGTCATCTTGTTTTGATATGGAGAGGGTGAGACAGCAAGACGCGAGAAACTCTATCAAACAAGAGGCTATAATGGAGTAAGAAAATCTCTCCATAGCAGTGGTTTTAAATAGATCGCGGACAATTTTTGAAGGGTCTGTCTACGACACATCTAGATGTGACATAGTTATGTCACATCTAAGTTGATGTCCACTCTGTTTGTGGTCTATTTTTTTGTCCTAGTTTTGTTTTGTTTCTTGTTTCTACATTATATACTTCTGGTTGCTTAGATGTGATACCCTTAAATAACATCTAGATGTGAACTAGACAAACTAATTTTTTAATGTACCAAGAAAGAAAACTCGATCAAAAACACGCCCCCGCTTCCAGGTCGCGAGAGTCGTCGCGCACACACACATAGACATAGACATGCATATACGTGTTTACGTAAAATTCCATTTCCATCTTCATCTCCAATCATATTTGTCCAACTGGCACATTATTTATGTTGTTAATTATATACGCAACAATATTAACGTACATCATCTCTTGTTGCGGACGTCCGGACCGCTGCCACGGCCGGTCCTGACCAACCTGAACCCTCTTCATCACCCGCGCATGCTTCCCGCCCGAAACGGTTAGTGCTGCATCCATGCCCGACTAGAGAGGACGCGACCTCTCACTGGCGCCGGCATTGAAGCGGCGCGCCGGCCGAGAGAGCGTCGCTCGCGCCGCTTCCGGGTGCATGCGGCTACTCCGCGTTCAAAGGTCGCAATAGCCGGCTACAACATGCATGTAAAAAGTTCTTGGGAGTCCGTGCTACAACTAGTTGTCCTCCCCTAACTCGTCAATCTCTTCCAGTAGTGCTAGTATTCCATGGCGTGATCCATCAACAAGCAGGCAGGAAAGTTATCGTATACTCGGTTTGCGGTGAGTGGCCTGCCGAGCGACCGTGTGGGGTTGAGCCGTGGAGGAGGGTGAGACACGAACACGGAAGAGCTGATTTAAACGTTGGTTTTGCTCGATGGCGCGATCCAACGAAACGAAACGTTGGTTTCTCTCCGTTTCCATTTTTTCTCAGGAAAAACAGAAACTTTCCACTCCATTTTCGTTCCTATTCCATGGTTGCCCTGTTACAACATTCCATCAAATACAAAGGAAAACTAACACGCATGCTGATGCATCTCAATGATTCACAGATCATAGCCAATATTTACTTCACAACTAAAGAAAAAAGTTGTGAGAGTGTGTACGAAAGAAAAACTACTGATGGGGTCACTACAACTTAAACCCTAAACCCTAAACATGATTTAATTTCCTGGCCAGGTAGAACCTGTCGAAGGAAAGACGGCTGGCACCCTCGGATCATACGATGCTTTTGTGCAGTTCCACTAAAATCGACCTGAGCATCCCTGATGGCAAAGATATTGAAGAAGTGTGATTAGAATAATAGTACTGGCACTAGTTCATGAGACATAAACTCATCACATGTAGAAGCCGTTAGAAGTAGAGAAAGATCGACATGGAGATGGAGCTACGGCAGTGGAGCAAGCCGGCTCCAAAAGGAAGATGGACTACCTGGGACGTCGGGCTGTAGCTAGAAGGGCGGTTGGGACGCGGCATCGGCCCATACCGCGGTGACCTCCGATTGGCACGCAGAACATTGTTCCCTTCCCCCAGCTGCGGGATCAGGCCCGTCGTTCTATGCTTGTGAAGAGAGCAACCTAAGCAAGCAGGCTTGTAGCTTAGGCTCCTGCTAGTGTATATATAGTGGTTTTCTTTTTCTCTCCATATCAACCATTTTATATTGCGTACGTGTCATTGAAGAGTGCAATGATGGTTGCTTCTTCCGACTAACTTACTGTGTGATTTGACTGCTCCTTAGTGGCCCCTACACGTACTCCCTCTACGTGTATGCAACAGTCACACGTACACATGGACGCAAAAATGTGCGCGACGCCCTAATGCATGCATGTCCGAGCACACGAAGGAACACACACGGTCACGCTCAAGTGCTCAACCTACACGTGCATGCACACATATACTCAGTCAGGGTGAGCTAGTGACCGTATAAACACCGGAAAATATATATATATTGAGCGCAATGAGCGTATTATGAAGTCCACAAACCGTATTTTTACAAATATACAGTGACAGACAGTGTATTTATCTCGTTTGAAATTAAGCCATATTAACTGGAGAGGAGGCAGTATGGACTAGCATTACTGTGATGTGTCCCGTCAACTTGCCGAACGAGGAGAAGGTTGCAGGACGGGAGAAGCCTGCGCGCGGTGGCTCACAGGACAAGGAGAAACTTTTGACTAATGCAAGCTCTCCCTCGCTCAGGCGGTGGACGTGCAACAGTTAATTCAGTTTCAGATTGCCAGAAGCATAAACTATACTACTAGTGCTATTATTGTTCGACTTCCCGAATAGGCGAACAACCAAGCGCAAAGTTTACTAGTAGTACTAGTACTACTACTATAGTCTATAGAGGTATGTACTATACTAGTACTAGGAACCGGATGGAGGAGCGTCTACACTCTTATTATGATTTTAAAATGTGATAAAGCAATCTTCAACACATTTGGTTATCTTCGAGGGGGTGATAATGGAAGTTGATTGCATGGAACACTCACCACAATTCTCGCTTAATTCTGGCTCACATCCTATTACAAACAGGAGCGTTCGGTAATATTTCCTCTTTTTTTGTTATTCAGCATGTAAACAGGTCAGCAAACCTTGTGGCGCATCTTTGTGCGAACTGTGCTTGTTGCACTTTGAATGGGGCCGAGAGCTGGCTTGATGAAACACATTGCTTCCTACTTATTTTTTTGCGGGGTACCTCGCTTCCTAGTGACCAGTGTCTTGGCTGATCGTCCTAAGATATATGAATAAAGCTCTCTCATTTACCCGCAAAAGAGATTAAGCCATATTTACCAAAAAGGAGGGAGTATGGACTAGCACTACTTTTTGGTGTGTCCCGTCAACTCGCAGAACGAGGAGAAGCTTGCAGGACAAGGTGAATCTCACTTACCCCTTTTGACTAATGCAACCTACCCTCGGTGGACATGCATCAGTCCATTCAGTGTCAGATTGTTAGAGGCATACACTGTAGTACGCAACATGCGGAGTACCATCATTGTTTGACTTCACAAAGAGGCGAAGAGCGAAGCGCAGTAGTATGAGTAGTACTACTACTAGAACCGCATGGTGGAGCGTCTATACTCTTATTTTTTTTATCTCTGATAAAGTACACGTTTATTCTGGAGAAGGGCGGAAAACGGTAGCCCAACATGTAATGAATGATATCGATCAACCAACCATGATCGAATATATCTTGGCCTCCGTGCGAGCCTGTCTGTGTGTTCTCGCTCCTCGTCTCTCTCAAGGAACAGCGGGTTGGCTCTTTGCCGTCAATTGAGATCGGTTTTCTCACACTCCTGTCCCACATGTCTGTGATATGCCAAGAGGAGGTGCGTTGACCGACTGGCCATACACGTACTTGGTTTTGCACCTTCATACTACTCCTCCCTCCGTCATAGTTTACAGGGGGCGCTTCATTTTGATGCATTTCTCTCAATGCATTTCCACCACCAGATAGACTTTAGACGCGTTTGGTTTAATGCTCAATTAATTAGGGCATGGTAACCGCAATCAAATCCACAATTTTCTCTCCATGTACTCCCTCCTTTCCGGTTTATTGGGCTTATCTCAAAATTTTAGTTTTTCCATTTTATAAGGCTCAATTTGGTTGTTTTCCATCACATGTTCAGATTCCAAGGTGCATTAAATCATTGCATGCAAGTATTAAGAGAAAATTGACCAATGCATGTACTTTATGCATGCATGCATTGCAATTAATGCATTGATAAACATAATTTTTTGAGGAAAACAAGAGCATTAATTAGGTGCTTTTGCAAAACTACAAAAAGTATTCCACCACTCGCCATCTACCTTGATTGGTGAGATTTTTGAATTGAGCACTATAAACCGGAAAGGAGGGAGTACTACTACGGAGTGGAGTAAGTGCATGCATGTGTGTACCCGGGGTGGAAGCACTACATGCATGTATGTACGCATTATTCCCTCTAGTAATAGACGCCGTGCTATAACTACCAATGCTATTTTTCAGGCCGATCGCTAGTCACCTTGGTCCCACAGATTTTTTTTCTTTTTTCTGAAGCGCGCTCTATAAACAGTGAAGGATGGAGTAGTACTCCCTCCGTTTTTATTTAGTTCGCATATTAGCTTCGGTCAAAGTCAAGCTTTACAGACTTTGACCAAGTTTATAAACAAAAATATTAAGATATACAATAACAAATCAACAACATTAGATTTATTATTGAATGTACTTTCACATCGTATAGATTTATTATGATAAATGTCAATATTGTTTTTTATAAACTTGGTCAAACTTTACGAAGTTTGACTTCAGTCGACTCTAATATGCAGAGTAAATAAAAATGTAGGGAGTATGAGCGGATTCAAAGAAGAGCGTATTGATGGTTGCTTCTTCCGAGCAACTTACAGTGGGAAAGCTGGGGCTTATGATTTGACTGCTCATTACTCACTATTAATGCGGCGCAACGACCGGGCTGAGTCTCCCATGCGGTTGTGCACTACCCCCTTGGTTCTTAAATATACTCCGGAGTATTTGTCTTTCTAGAGATTTCAACGAGTGACTACTCAAATATTTGTCTTTTTAGATATTCAAATGGACTACTACATACGGATGTATATAGACATATTTTAGAGTGTAGATTCACTCATTTTGCTCCGTATGTAGTCACTTGTTGAAATCTCCAGAAAGACGAATAATGTATTTAGGAACAAAGGAAGTACACATACGAAGCAAAATTAGTGAATCTACTCTCTGAAATATGCCCATTTGAAATTTTTAAAAAGACAAATATTTAGGAACGAAGGAGTATAATTTTGTGCATGGCACATGGACCTGGATGATGAAGAGGCTTCTGGCAATGCTATCAAGCTTCCATCATTTGTTTACATAATTGACGTACTATACAAATAATTTTCCAGCGACATGAAATTGTACAATGGTGTGAGCTTTCAGCTTTTGTTTCGTGTGTCTTGCCATCGATGCTCTTTCGAAAACAATAAAAAACTAACTTTCTTGCTAATGCATGTCAATTATTAGCAGATCAAAGCTAATAATTACATCACAACTGAAGACAGAGTTGTGAGAAGGTGTTAAATTAAAATTGATCCATGCTTTCATTGGCAGCAACGTCCCCCCAGCTCTGTCTAAATCAACAAGGCATGTTGGGAAAAAAGTAGCTGTCTGGAGCATGCAACATTCCGATCATTTTGTGCAGTTCCACTAAAATAGAGCTGAGCGTCCCTGTTCCAAAGATATTAAGTGTGATTACGATAATAGAGGACTGCTGATGAAACAATAAACACACAAATAGAAGTCGGTCACCTTTGCAGTCTCTCTTAAGACTAACTAGTTGGAGAAGATTAGGCTCAGAGTTGGATGAGGAGGATAGAGCAAAACCAATCTCCCTTTGTGCAGTCACACTGAAATGTAGAGACGTTGCCCGTGTGACATTTTAGTACCACTTCACAAAACACTCTTAAGAAAAAAGTGATTTGTGTAGTTCACCAAAAGGTCGCAATAGCAATGAGGTGAAATGGATAGCCCTGTTTGCAAAAAAGAGATAGAAAGGAAAAAATTACTGGCCAATAATAGTTGATGACACATACAAAAAAGAAGCATATTCCTTGTCCTAAGGGAAGATAACAACACAGTTGTCTTTGTCTAAAACAGTGTGAGGACGAGATTGCAATATGGAAAGTACGCCGGAAGAGCTACGTTTTGGGCAAAGAACTATGGAAGATCCACATGCAGCGACGTGGGAAGATGGGCAGTGGAGCAAGGCCGGAGGGGATACCTGGAGGTCGTCGGGATATAACTAGGTGAGCAGTGGCGGGCGGAATCTGCGAGCAGGTGGCGTAGGCCCTGCCGCGCCGGAGCTTGGTCAGAGAGAACGACGTGTACCATAGATCGGGACGTGCTGCCTCGGCGCCGTCGAATGAAGAAATGATGCACTTCCTCCCTTTCCCCCGGGGGACGGGATGCGGACGGATCGGTGACCAACGGTGTGAGAGAGAGAGAGAGGCCACCGCACTCCCTTTCCCCCGGCGGATGGGATGCGGCCGGATTAGTGACCAACGATGAGAGAGAGAGGCCACCGCAGCCTTGTGTGAGATACTCTGAAGAGCGACAAACTAGGCAGGCAGGCTCCATTGTATATAGTTGAGCGGACTACCTTTTTCTCCATAAAAATTGTTATATTTTGTGTACGTGCCATTGAGCGCTATAACTTTATTTAAAAATAACATGGCAACGCGTCAAGTCGAACTTTGTTTCATGCACGTGTGGTACACGACCTCCCTAGGTAAACAACCGCTACAGGCATTCAAATTAGCACGTGGGTTGCCATTTCGTAAAGAAATGAGCTCCACCGTGTACCCGCGCGGGTGTGGCTGGGCACGAAGCATGAGTACGTGCACGGTGCACCTATTCTCTTCTTGTATACATACACCACCTACGTGGGGTTGTGCGAGAGAGATACAAACCTAGAGAGATATCGTGTGTGGGTTCTTGAGAGTTTTTTTTTGGGGGGGGGGTCAATAAAAAAATGTAACATATGCAATGTGTGTGAAATAGAGTCCTGGATATAACATATATATAGAGGGGGCGATCCACGAGAAGAGAGTGGAGGTATCATCGGCTTGAGGTGTCCATAGAATCAAAGAGAGGGATCATGTGTGTGTGTGCGTGCGCGATCGATAAAGAGTGCCATCGAATTTGTGTGTGCCCACGTCAAAGATATAGAGTGGCTGGCCTACTGGAACGTGAGAGGGGACATGTGCAGTTTGTCTCTGTGGCATGGATACCTACCTGCAGTGCTCGACTATTGGTGTGTGGTGGGGGAAGAGGGAGGCCCAATTAACTATAGAGGTACAATGGCTGGTATATGTGTGGAGGAGGAGAGAGGCCTACCTCATGTATTAAGGAGATCGATCTGCCTGATGTATTAAGGGAGATCGATCAGCATCCATGCATATGTGCAGGAGAGGAATAAGGTTGGGAGAGACAGAGCTAGAGTGTTGGAGGGGGTGGTAGTGGAGTTGCTTCTAACAAATGGTGGGATAGGCTTGCTAGACAAACGGAGGGCACGCCCGCAATATCAATAAGAGAGGAGATGGATGCTTGTTGTCTATGCACGTGCGTGTGAGAGATGGGTCAGGAGGCATGCATGAATGATGAGGGGGGATGATATGGTTGTGGTAAGCAGACGTAACTACATAGGAAGATCAATCGCCCTTTGTTAGAGAAAGGAGAGACATAACTTGTGAGGTACGTTGATCGATGGGGGGGATAGTTAAAGTCGATCTAGGTATATGTTGGGAGATCGATCAGTATACATGCATGTGTGTGTTAGAAGCAAATGAGGCATGAGGATAAGGATAGAGAGAGAGGGATGCATCTAGGAGGTGGTACGAGAGGCATACTATATCGAGGGGGAACGAGTGTGCGAGTATGAGATCGATGAAAAGAGTGGTGGGAGTGAGGCATGGACGGTGACAAGAGAAGAGGGGAAGCTTGTGTTGGTGCTAGGCACACCTGGCTAGAGAGGCATATCGATCGATGTGTGCCATAAAGAAGGAGCTAGGGGGCCTACACACACCGTGGGTGAACGACCTAAAGTGAAAAGACGAATTTGCGCGATGGAGCTAGAGAATGTTGAGGGAGGGTGAGAGGGATGCGGGCGTGTGCATGCACGAGAGAAAGTTAGCGCTAGCTACAAAGATAAGAGGGTTGTGTGGGTGTAAAAGACGAATAGAGATCATATATACTTCATTATAAAAAGCGAATTTGGATATTTGAAGAATTTATCATAGTGTTTTAAACTGATGCATGTGTGAATATATATAACGGTGATACACATGGTGTGGTTATGAACATGTTATACTACATATAATATATTTTATCTCTATTCTTATAAAAAACGGAGTTGTTGATCATGGTATGCCTGCCATCCTGCAATATAGGCCGTCCGATTTATATCTGGCGGATAGGAAGGAAACTATGGCAAGTTTGAAAAAAGATACCCACACCCCTCTCCATATTTGCAAATTAGGCCCCTTGATCATGTTGATGTTCTGTGGAACGCATGGGCATCTTGCTAGTACTACGTATAATACATAGAACATTGATTATAATTTGGGCTAATGTGTGGCTTTTGCAGCTCAGGTCTAAATACTTGTCATAATGTAGGGGGCAGGGCACTATACTTTGTGTGATAAACATGGTGTACGTATGGAACATGGTTTAGATTATGAGTATATAGTTAGTACATCAAATGTACTATTATTTGGAATCAACATAAAGTGTATTCAAAAAATAGAATTCGAGTTCATGTAGTACACATAGTTCATATCTATCTCTATAGTAATCATGTGGTGTGCTATTAAGGTAATACACGAATGATGGTGTAGTTGGCAACAATCATGATTGTAGATTCTTATTGAAATAGAGAAACAAATTCAAATTTAGTTCGAATTGCAGCGGTAGTATAGACATTTGGAATGCACTAAAATGTTGGTATGAGTAGGTTACATGCATTATACAGCAAGCGAAAAATTTTAATCGGACATAACATGGATTCATACTCCCTCCTTCCATCTATATAGGGCGTAATGAGATTTTTAAGACCGCCTTTGACTATTGACAAGATTAATAGTACATGACATGCACAATGTGAAATTATATCATTGAAAGAACCTTTCACAGACGAATTTAACAGTGTGCTTTGTGTAAGTTGCATGCCATATATTATTGCTCTAATATTTGGTCAAAGTTAGCATCGAAAAACGCATTAGGCCCTTTATAGATGGAAGGAGGGAGTAGCTTTGAATAGCATTTGTATAGTAAAACGGGGCAAGACTGTCTCTTTGTGTGGTGTGAAGAGTTTTATTATTTTCGTTTTCTTTTTGGTTGAGGGAAGTGCAATTTGATTTGGTTCGTACAAGTACAATATTACTACACATTAGGCTTGTCCCTAAAATTCAACCCGCATCTTGCTATATCCTGAAAATTCAGATATCGTGTTCCCAAAACTGGCGCCTTCACAACCCGTGCCTTGCTATCCTGAAATTATAACGCGCACGAAAACTTCCACCAGCTGCCAAATCCTGACACACGAAATCCCCCTTCTAACCCTGAGCCGAAAGGGCCGCTAGTTCAAATCGGTGGGGGGGGGGGTACTTTTGTAACACACCCTACATTTTGGACAAGCGCGTCCCTAAGTCATGCTTCACCCCCTCCCATTGCCCCCTTTTCGCCATTCGAAATCCCAGGCCGCCATAACCTCTCCGCTCCAGCCGCGAAACCCCACCCTCCTCCGTCCGCCACCTCAGCGCTGCCCAGCCGAAGCCTCTTCCCCAATGATGTTGTCCACCGCAACAGCTCGATGTCCCTCGTCCACCTCCCCGGATGAGGATCCGTCATCCATCTTGTCGTCCCGCCGGTTCAGCTGCCCCGTCCTCCACCTCCAAGGAGCTACTCCGATGTTCGGCTTGTCTATCACGGCTGCTCCATCCCCATAGCGCCGCCTTAACCTGCTCCACCGGAACCGCAACATCCTCACCGACTCCTCGGACGAAGCCGAGGCCTACTCGGCACCACCAAAGAGGTTGTACACTCATCGCATCGCACCTTCTCCTTAACTCAACCTCCCGGCGACCATGGTGCTCCATCCCGCACCCCCATGGAGCGACTACCTTGAAGCCAGCGCTGCGGGCGGCTCTCCCCCAGTGCGAGGCCCCTTCGGCGGCGGCGGCCATACCAACCAGATCTGCTGCTGCTGCACCGGCTCTCGCTCGCTCGCTCGCCCAGCTGCTGCTGCTGCTCTCCCCCTCGTTCGTGCTACTGCTCTGCTCCGATTTAGCCACACTTCAGTCGACTGAATCGACTTTTGGGTCAGTCAATTTTTAGGGGTGGGGGGCTCGCCGGAGTTAATAAAGAACCACCCGCAGCGGAGACGGGGGCTCGCCGGAGAGGTACCCCACTATCTATCTTAGGGTTCAGGGTGGGGGGCGAGGGGCCTAGAGGGCTGGCCAGGGCGGTGGTGGGGAGTTGTTTCGGGGCGGCAAGGTAGCGCTGGGGCCGGCGGTTCGGCTGGTGGTGGCTGGCGGCTCAGGGGGGTGCAGGTTGAAGATGAACTGCAGGCCCTCCCTAAACTACATGTCAAGTGCCTCTCTGATACCATTGCGTTCAGTTTCGACAGTAGCATTCAGATTCCATAGTAAATTTCAGTTTCTACAGTTAAGTTCACTGTCAATAGTTTTTACCTCATCTGTTGTAGTCAGGTGGTTTTTGGTGATGTAAATTTTACATCCATTTTACATCATCTATTGGAGATGCTATTAGAATCCCACTTGAGATTGACGATGTCTGTCTTGTGTTGCTTCAGCCTTGACGTCTTACGGCTCACCGGAGCTACTCCAATGACAGAACGATCCATCACAACAGAGTAGTGCCGTGGACGCCGTCTATAGATTCCTCAGATCTTCCTCCACACCTCCGACAGCCACCTCTGCCTCAACTGCTTCAGCGACCAACCCAATTATTCATGCATTTTGTTGAAAGGAATGAAGCAAAACATCCACCTGGACCTACTTTTAAAAATCCTATGCATGAAAACAAGACCAAGTGCATTAGTGCCAGAATAACATTCTAACTGTACACGCTTTCATATGGTTTCACTTTATTTTGGCCATGTTTCTTTGCATTCCTCCGCTCTTCCAATTCCTGTAAACCAAACACCCAAGTTGATAGAAATCCTGTGTTTAGAAATGCTTTGTTTACCATGTGCATTTTCCTATCCTATTCCGGTGTTTTTCCTATCCCTGCATTTTAAGAATCATGCAAGCCAAATGAGCCCTTACAGAATTACTTTAGTTACAGGTACATGTCGAAGGGAACTTTGTGTGGTTTGTCCTGCTCCTGTCGCGACGTTGTCCACCTCACCTGAGCTGCTCCATCGACAGAAGCATCCACCAAACCAGACATCACGACTGTTGACCATCTTTCGCCGCCTTAGATCTCCTTCCCTACCGCCGGCACCCACCGCAACGGCATCACCATCATCGACTCAGCAGATGAACCTGAGGAGTACACGGGTCCACAAGAGAGGTCGCACTCTTTTGTTTCTGCTTATGTTATGCATTGCTTAAACTTACCTTCTACTTTATCGTCATGTTCAGTTTTGGACTCCCAAGTCAGGTCCAAATAAAAAGTTCAAATTTGAGTTCTAAATTAGTTCTGGGGCACATATCGAGGCAGCAGTGAATAGTATGTCTGTCTAATATCTGGTTCACCTAGGGTATGCCTATGTTGTTCATCTTGGGTGGGAAACAAATAGTAAAGCAATCATCATCTGTCTTTTTATTAATTTAAAGTAATCATCAGTCTGCTATCATTATTTTTGGATCCATCCACTAGTTGTTACCATCACTCTAAATTTCTACATGCTCTCCTTACATAATCTCACCATATTTTTTTCGTATGCATGTCAGATATTGTACACAGTCATGGTGAACATGTAGAGAAAAAGAGAAGAGTTTTGCGCGGCAATACAATGTCATGCAGACATCGCTCCATGGTGGGTTCAATGGCAAACCCTCCCCACCCCTCTCCAGATTGTAATCCAGAGGAAGATATCTGTTCTGAGGCGGATTCAGACGCCGCTGACCAGTCCTATTTACCCCCAAGGTGTTTTCTCTACCTTGGCATGATGATGTTAGTCATATCATGCATATGTTGCCTTGCAGTGCCTACTTTTGACATCATATATGTCATCTGCTTAGTTTAGACATGTTCTTTAATGCCACCTGTTTAGTTTCTATACCATATATGGGAATTATGCAGTCCCATGTCTTTTAGCCAGCCATAATATATGTGAAATGTGCAATGCAATCCTGTTTAACCAGGCATCATATATTTGAATGATATCTAGACCATCCTTTTCTTCATTACATTTCCATTTGTTGACAATGTTTGTACATTAAACTACTCTTCCTATGAATCAGCCATTTGGGTGGGAGATGGAAAAATCTGGAGTGAAAACAAAGCCTTAAGAGCAGACAGTGCTACCTGTCAAAGCAGATCTCTTGTTGGGTCTCGATAGCTCCTTAGAGATGGATTCAGAGACAGATGACCAGTCCTATTCCCCCACTGAGGTGTATGCTCAAAGTTGGCACGGTTATACTGCTCATATCATGCATATGGTGTCTTGCATTGCATAGTTTAGACATCATATACACAATATTCAACACCATGTTCTTAGTTCAGACATCATATCGAATGCCCTCTTTTTAGCATATAAATCACATATGTGAATTAAATGATGCAATCCTGATTACTTAGATACCATGTAGGTGAATTATGTCATGCGATCATGTTTAGTTATTCATCGTATCTTTGAATTATGTTATGCTATGCTATCCAGTTTAGATAGACATCATATATGTGAAATTATGTCATGCTATCCATTTTAGTTAAACAATATACATGTCAACTATGTCATGCCTTTTTTCCACACTATCTATTGCATCTGTCTCTCATACAATGTATGTGCATTCAACTATGTTTCCTGTTTATCATCCATTTGAATTGGAGCGGGTGATGCCAGTATCTAGCGGAGTAAAAATAGGGTCTTCAAATAAAACAGTGCTACCTCTTGGTGGAGATAGCACCCCGGTTGTACATGCACGAGAACCAGCCCTACCACACATAACCCAAACTCTCGCAGATTGTACCCCTACTATGATGGATAGAGAACCAGCTTCACCCAATCTAAGCCCAACCCCAGCAGATAGTAACCCAGTTCCTATTGACATAGCACCATCTCCACCACAGAGCTCCCAAACAAGAGCAGTTAGTAAGGCAGCTCCAGTGCCCAAAGGGCCAGTACTACCACGACGAACCCCAACTCCACTAGTTAGTACGCCTATTCCTGTGGAGGAAGCACAACCAGCTAGTCATAGTTTTGCAGCTATCGCATTTGATGTTGTTAAATCGTATGTGCGTATCTTCCCATCTTGGAAATATTATACTGAATATGAAGGAAAATGCCAGTTGCAGGTGTTTGTCCAGGATTTATGTGTAAGTAATGTTATTCATGGCAATTACTTTGCTTTGTCCCATACATCCTACCTCCATGATGGTTATAATACAGCAAATTTTCCCATTTTTCTCTATAGAGAAGGACCGATTTGGAAACTCAGGATGAGGTAACCTGTGCTAATACCTCTGCTATCTTCAAGAATGCTTGGTGGCGGTATCGAAATTACCTGAAGAAAACGTACTTCACCGGCAAAGAAACTCATCAAATTCCCTTATGTTCTCCTGAGACACATTTACTGGACGATGACTGGGAACGCCTTGTTCTGTACTGGTCCCAAACCAAGAATGTGGTAAGGTCTATGAGCTCATTTTCTATTTTTAAGTATTATATTCTTGCGTCTTACTGTACTCTGTTCATGTAGAACAAGTGCCTAAACCTGAAGAATAATTGTTCTAATTTAATATTCCATTGCTATCATAGTTCAAAAAAGCGCTAGGCGTTAATTGTGCATTTTGCCACTGCCTTGCACTTTACTGACCAAAGCGCATGCTTATGCGCAGTTATGCATAGATTAAGCATAGTTATGCGCAATGCGTTTTGCCAACGCCTAGAGCCTAGGCGCGCTTAAGCGCTCGCTTAGGCGCACCTTTTTCAGCTATGATTGCTTTGCTCTTGTATCACTGTATTTACTCATACAAACTTATTTTTAAATTGAAGGATCCAATCGAAACTCCAATGGCACAGCAGGTATGTTCACGCATGTTTCTTTAACAGGTTTGCTCTTATCAATAGCTCCGTTGATTGCAATTTCAATTGTGTATACAGTTGACTTTCATATCATGCAAATTACTAGCATCACAATAGAGCCAATAGTGTTGTTGTACATGTAGACCCGTGGTACCCATCTGAAATCTTGTTGTGCCGTGTAGTTTCCCACGCTTTGTATTCTTTCACTGCTGCTTTGTCTTGAACTGATATGATTTGAACCGTGTCACTATTTTGATTTGGCACGACAATGCAATGACCATAGGACATAGATATATGTTTGTTTGATGCTTTTCTTATGCACTAGTACTTGGCAATAGAAGACTTGGTAGTTTAATCCTGTCCACCGTACTAATGAACTGGTTCACCGAAATGAGTTTCATATACTAGTACATGCTAAACTTGTTATGTGTCTACTTGTTTCTTCTTTTAGAATGCTGACAGAATATTGGGGAAGAGTGCTTTAATAAGCAATGGTAAAGGAAGTAATGCAGATAAGGATCAGGATAGTGACACATCCTTGTTGGTCTCCAACAAAGCCGATAAAACAGCTAAGGAAGACTATCTTGAAGACAGTGAGACAACCCCAAAGTCCTGTCTTGGTTTAGTGTTCGAGTTACTCGCCACTACCGCTTGCACAAGCTATTCAAACTCACTGCCTGAATCAGTTCAGTTTCTTGATTCTCAACTACAAGCTGAAAGACATCGATCAGTTGCTGCGACAAGTCCCTGGGGCATTCAGGTGCATACTTTCTGGTGCAATAGCAAGAGGATTTTAGCGCCAAACAAGACAAAGCTAATAAGCTTGCTAAGCTTATTGCCAGCATGGTGGATACCCAGGATAACGTTTCTTGAGCTCTTCTGCAGTTGTTTCAGTTATGCTCTTATTTTGCTGCCGCGTTTATTTGCACTGGTGGCCAATTTTGACAGCCAGTGTATGTAATATGCTGCTTTGTTCCCTATATTTGCACTGGTGGCGAACTTTGATGCTCAATGGATGTAATATGTGTAATAGAGGTAATAGGATAGCGTTAATTGCTTGCTTATTTATTTCCTTATTGTCTTATTTAGTTGTTTGCTTGTAGTCACTGCAGTTCTTTTTCTGTGTTTTTCTAGTGGCCACAATAGCCTATTTTTGGTAACTGGCCAAAATAATCATGGTAACACACGGACTATTGTAACCATGGGCCTCCTGCAGGCCGTATGATCCATGGGCCTTCTTCCGGCCGTAGGATCCATTGGCCTTCTATACAGGCCGTAGGATCCATTGGTCTTCTATATGGGCTGTAGGATCCATTGGTCTTCTATACAGGCCTTAGGATTCATGGGCCTTCTACGGGTCGTAGGGTCCATGTGCCTTCTACGGGCCGTACGATCCATGGGCCTTCTACGGGCCATACGAGCCATGGGCCTCATACGGGCCATAGGATCCATGGGCCTTCTATGGGCGTATCATCATTTTTGCCAATCATGGGCCATACTATTCATGGACCATAACGGGTCATTAATAGGCCGTATTTGATAACTCTATGAAAACAGCCCAACGGGTTTTTTTACTTGAAAACAGCCAAACGTATTAACAGTCCACAAACGGGTCGACTGTAACGACAAGCTGAATTTGGCCCACAAGCAGAAAATGACAGTAACGGGTCGTATGTAACCGAATGCTGTAAATGAGCCCAAGAATCAATGGGCCCTGAGAAGGCCAAAAGATAACTTGGGCTGGAAACGGTCCAATAGAATAACGGGCCGTTAATGGGTATAAAGTGATACACTGTTCATTATGGGCCAGTTTCACCAGGGCCATTAATGGGCCAAGAGTTATAAAGGGCCTCATATGGGCCGAAAGAAGTCATGGGCCACACATGGGCCGGAAGTTAAAACGGGCTAGAATCATATTGGATGGCCCAGATGACGCTACTGGGCCCAATTCGGAGAGGTCGTAACGGGCCCTGGGTTAGTGGGTTGTAAATGGGCTATATGCGAACCTGCCGTTAACATGCTTTCCGTGGGCCGGCCTGCCACCTTTTGACCAAGTCAAACGGGCCGACCTTTTCACAGGAATGGGCCTCTGTTGGGCCGTGCCATGTGTCGCCGTATCATAGGCGCCTTCGGTCCAATGAGTGGATGACATATGTCGCAACGGTGAGCCGACACGTGTTTCCTCTAGCCAATGATGATTTTACACGTGGAAAATCCCCATTGGATGGGGTTGTTAACGGGTTATCGGATCCAAAACCCAACCTGATAGCTTAACAACGTTCCATTACGGTGGATGCCACGTGTCGGTCACCCTTGACGAAAGCACTTCTGTGACGCACGATTTATCATCATGGAAGTGGACACTTCCGTGATGATAATTTTGGTAATGTAACGGAACACTTCTACGACAGCACAAGTATGAATATCTTGATTCTGTCATAAAATCGTCATGGATGTACATGCATGACAAAAAACGTGACCTACTATGACAAACACGTATCATCACAGAAGTGTATTTTTTTGTAGTGTATACTAGTTCATCCTCATCCCTTCAAGGCAATTCGCCAAAATACTGGAGTAGGGTATTACACCGCAAGGTGGCCCGAACCAGGATAAACTGTTGTGTCTCTTTGTCTCTTTGAGCTCGACGTGCTAGGCTTAGGAGAATCGCGAGTAGGCAGGCTGGGTAGGTTGAGATCTCCGCATGCACCCCAGAGTTCGAACCTCTCAAGGGTTTGGGGAACCCATAATCCAACATTTGGCGCGCCAGGTAGGGGTGCGTCGGATCTTCTCTTCCGTCGACCAGTCCCCCGCCACTCCACCAACGCCATGGCCGACGCCCAGAGGGAACATGTCGAGCACTGGGTTGTTCGGGCCTCCACGACGACGCCCACTGACGAGGAGGATCTCCACTCCGCCCTGCCCGCTGCCTGCGCTCCGCCTGGGGCAGCCGGCCGCGGGGGTCACGGGGCGCAGCCTTCCCCACTGGCGCCGCGCCGCAACCGCGTCGCCGCTCGATCTAGAAGCTACTCCGCGGCAACCGCACCACACACGTGCAGGGAACAGGCAAACATGCGGGCCACGGGCATCATGGCTCGAGAGCTCTTGAGGTGCAGGCTGCTGGAAAGCGGCCGCAAAACCCTGCTGGAATGAGTTGCCGAGCTACTGGATGCGGCGTGCAGGGGTGCAACTCCATTCTGCACCCTGCCCACGTTGCAGGCGGTGGTAGGGGCATGCGTCCGTCCCTGACACAACCGCGTGCCCCCTCGCAGGGCCCCCGAAGAGCCTTTCGACACCGGCCAGCTTCACGGAGCGGGCCGCACCCCTCCGAACGTGCCACCTCAGCGTGGGGCTGCGTCGGGCGACATCACCAGGGGCGGCGCTGAAGCACCGTCCGCTGGTCGACAGGATCAGAGGGCGACTGAAGAAGGCGAGAACATGAGGCGGTCAGGCGGTATTTCTGGCGCGGCAACCCGGAAGCCTACGTCCCCGTCGCGATACACCCGAGGCGCACGCTGAGAGAGGGCCCCAGCCGATCTCCCACGCTAGGCTGGGCACTGGATATACACAAGCCGAGCTCTCCTTCGAGCCGCCGTCGAGCCCTGCCCACATCTCCAACGGCGACAACCTCTGGGTACAGCTAACACCACCGGGGCACGCTTACGCTGACCTCATTCGTGGGTGTCAAAACCGGCGGATCTCGGGTAGGGGGTCCCGAACTGTGCGTCTAGGTGGATGGTAACAGGAGACAAGGGACATGATGTTTTTACCCAGGTTCGGGCCCTCTCGATGGAGGTAAAACCCTACTCCTGCTTGATTAATATTGATGATATGGGTAGTACAAGAGTAGATCTACCACGAGATCAAAGAGGCTAAACCCTAGAAGCTAGCCTATGGTATGATTGTTGTTCGTCCTACGGACTAGAACCCTCTGGTTTATATAGACACCGGAGAGGGCTAGGGTTACACAGAGTCGGTTACAATGGTAGGAGATCTACATATCCGTATTGCCAAGCTTGCCTTCCACGCCAAGGAATGTCCGATCCGGACACGGGACGGAGTCTTCAATCTTGTATCTTCATAGTCTAGGAGTCCGGCCAAACATGATAGTTCGGCTATCCGGACACCCCCTAGTCCAGGACTCCTTCAGTAGCCCCTGAACCAGGCTTCAATGACGACGAGTCCGGCGCGCATATTGTCTTCAGCATTGCAAGGCGGGTTCCTCCTCCGAATACTTCATAGAAGATTTTGAACACAAGGATAGTGTCCGGCTTTGCAAAATAAGTTCCACATACCACCGTAGAGAGAATAATATTTACACAAGTTCAATCTGCTGACGTATTCTGTGGCGTGACATCACACCACGGCCAAGCCTTTATTCGAATCGTTTTTACTGTTCCACCTCAGCGCGTTTAGCGCGGCGGTTTCCATGGCACATCTTGTCAAAGCAGAGATCGTGTCCCCTTATTCCGGGATTCTCATCAATACGGGCGTGGGGAACCCAACCGCGCCATTGATTACGGCGCTCGGTAGATAAGCGAGTTTTACCAGGCTGGTGGGGACGCATAGTTTCGTCCGTCCATATAAGGGGATAGGATCCACCTTTTTACCTATGACTTCTTCCTCCTTTGCTTATCCATTTCTGCATACTCGAGCTCCAGCGCCCAAGTCCGCACAGCTCGCCTCAACCTTCCCCAGCCATGTCCAGAGTGGGAGGCAAGTGGATGGCCTCCTCCGTAACGGAGGGGCACACCAAGAGGCTGTGAAAGGCCGGATACTTGTCCAGCGACATCGCGCATCGGCTCCCCGACAAGGGGCAGCTCATCCCTACCCCCGGGCCCCATGAGAGGGTGGTGTTCCTCACCCACTTCCTCCGCGGACTAGGTTTTCCACTTCACCCATTTGTCCGGGGGCTCATGTTCTACTATGGCCTGGATTTCCATGATCTGGCCCCGAATTTCATCCTCAACATCTTGGCATTCATCACCGTGTGCGAGGCCTTCCTCTTCATCCAGCCCCACTTCAGCTTATGGCTGAAGACCTTCAATGTCAAGCCGAAGGTAGTGGGCGGCCGCCAAGCGGAGTGCGGAGGTGCCATGGTGGGCAAGATGCCCAACGTCCTATGGCTCGAGGGCTCCTTTGTGGAGACCATAAAGGGGTGGCAATCGGGGTGGTTCTACATCACTGAGTCGCGTGACCCTGAATGGGCAGCGCCCCCCGAATTCAGATCTGGCATCCCCACATGGCTAACCTCCTGGAAAGAGAAGGGCCTATCATGGGGTGATTCGGAGGAGCTGACCGGACTCCAATCCTGCGTCCAAACCTTGGTGAACAAGAAGCTCAAGCTTGTCAACATAGTCCAGGTCATGCTCATCCGCCGGATCCTCCCGTGCCAGAAACGGGCCTTTAATTTGTGGGAGTTTGATCCGGCACAACACCAAACCTTGAGCAGGCTCTTTGACACTACGTACAAAGATTCCTGGAAGGTGCTGTTCAAGGGCGCCGAGGCTCCCGCATCCGCTACCGAAGATCGCGGATTCAGCTCGCAGCGTCAAGCCGGCGAGGTAAGCTATTTTACCCTTTACAGGACGCTTATTTTCCATAGTTTGACTCTATGCGGGATCTAAACTCCCTTTACCTTTGACAGGCCTCGCAAAAGACGTCCGGGCAGGTTAACTGTCCGGCTCCCTTGCCAGAAGACCCAGCGGACGCCCAATTAACGGGGCTGCTGGCTCCGGCGCCTTATGTGGTGTCGGAGAAGAAGGCCAAGAAGAAGGCCACGGGAACCCGAAAGAGTTCCTGGCGTCAGGTGTTATCGGACTCATCGTCCGATGACTCCAAGGCGGACTCCTCCCGCGAAGACGAGGAGGAGAAAAAAGAGGCCTCTCCTCTAGCGGGGGGAGAGAAGAAAAGGAAGTCTTCCCCAACGGGGGAGGCCGAAGGGTCCAAGAAGGGAAGGACCCTCCCCCCGGACTACTCCACCAACGCCGACGACGATGAAGAGGACGTAAGTGTCCGAATACCAGAATAACTCATGGTGTTTCATTTGTTGCATAGAATCTCTTAACGCCGAATATAACCCTGCAGCCCGCCCAAGGACGGGCTCGACACTTCAACGAGCGGCTCCCTGGCACCATCGGACGTGGATAGCACTTCACATCCGGCCGTCTCCTCTCCTCGCGCTGTGGATGACACCAAGGTGGGGTCCCAAAAGGGGCCCAGCCAGGAGGAGGAGGTTCCGGAGGTGCCGCAGGGCAACCTCCCGGACTTTGGGCACGAGGGGGATCAACCCCCAAAGGGTTCTGAGTTCGGCCCTGGGCCGGACTCCACACCGGAACCTTTAGTGGTTCCGAAGTCCGGCGGGGCGTCCCCTTCGTGAGAAGGGCGAGACTGCAACGTCGGTGACCTCCGTCCAACCGGAGGCACCGGATAATTTGCTGGAGGCGCTTAACGGCGGCTCTATCGACGAGGAGTACCGCACTGTTATGAGTGCGGTGATCCAGAAAGTTCAGTCCGCCAAGAGCGAGCTGACTGAAGCCTGTACCAGCCTTCTTACAGGCTTTGAGGTATGTAATTAAGATATGTAAAAATAGTACCGCATAGACAGTAGCCCCTGATGCTCAGTTTGGTGTTCGGAAAGAAAAGCCGAACTGAGGATCTAAAAAGATATACACAGGAGTCTAACATAAGCATGTCAATATGGGAATGCAGGTTGCGCTGCTGACCTCTGTCGCACTGACTGCGGAGGTCAATGTATTGAAGCAGAGCCTCGAGCGGTCCAAGAATGAGCTCGGTCGTGCCAAGAAGCAGCTCGGGGACAAGGAAGGTAAGTAATACCTTATTAAAGTAATACCTTATAGAAAGGATTTGGTTGCAAAAAAATGATAGGAATAACATGAGTATTGCAGGGGCCACGAACGAGGTGGTGACCCTGAAGGAAGCGGTGTCCAAGGCCGAAAGCAATGCGGCTGCGGAATGCACCAAGCGAGAGAAGCAGGAGGCGCGGGTGGCGGAGGTGCGGCAAGAGCTCCAGGCTCTCATGAAAAAACACGAGAGTTTGGAGCGTGACTCGAAGACTCGAGAGTTCGAGCTCACCTCGGCTCTTGACAGTGCCAAAGCCGCTAAGGCCGAAGCCCAAAAAGCCCTCCAGGAAATTGAGGCAATAAAGAAGATAGCGGCGGGTAAGGCATTCTTCATGCAAAGCAAGCACGTGAAAGTGAATTACTTGTTACTTACCTGAATTCAGAGCTCTCCAGGAGCATTCGGCAGATATGCCCCGCAGTGTGTCCGACGCTGCCACATTCTACCGGGCCGAGGAAGGGAGCTCGATGGAGAAGGTATTCTGGTCTCAGTATGCTGAGGCCGGACACCCGGTGCCCTTGAGCGACCAGCTGAAACAGCTGGTCGAGCTCCATAAGGTGGCCGAACAGGCCATGAAGGGCCTCATAGCTCGGCTGTGGCCGAAGGAGGCCATGCCTGGGAGCTACTTCGGGCTGGTGCGGCGGCTAGTGGACGCCTGTCCATGGATTGAAGTCGTCAAGCGCTCTGTTTGCATCGAAGGTGCCCGTAGGGCTCTTGCCCGTGCTAAAGTGCACTGGGGCAAGATGGACGCTGAGAAGCTTGTGACGGACGCTCCATCGCCGGGCAGGGAGTATTGCAAGCCCGAGATGTATTATGACAACGTCCTGAAGGGTGCCCGCCTTATAGCGGGTGAATGCTCCAAAGATGTAATTTTTGAGTAAACTCGCATTTGTTATCCTGTATGCTTGAAAACTTGTTCATATGCGCTAAGCAACGCTTGTGAATTTAAAATATTACCTTCTGTGCGGCCGTTTATCAAATTTGAGAGATGGCAAGTCGTTGGCTTCAGCCCCCATGCCACGAGTGCTGGGGGGTTCGGGATAAACTTGAGCGCTCTTGTTCCCATTCTTGGGTCCTTCGAGGGAGGCGCTCAACACAACAAACAAGGCAACCGGACTATAATGCTTGAACACTCCCACTTAGCCATAGAATTCTATAATTTTAAATTTTGGCGAAGCCCCTAGTATTCGGAAGACCGAATTCGGGGCGCTATCCACGCCTGGGCTGGAAAAAGTCGGCTCCTCGCTCTAAGCGGCATAAGTCTTTAGGGACTCGAAAAAACCTCTCGAACAGCGACCGGCTCTCGCCCTATCATGACGGTCAGTTTTAGCTTTCTCCACTGAGGTGCTCAACCCAGCTCAACTGGGGCACAATCGCAGTGGTTCTCCCAGCGCTACCTTAGCCGATATAACGGAACGTAAGGTACCAAAACATGGGAGCCGGGAAAACCCAACTATTGACCCAAGACATGATTCAGAGCCGATGCATATAATGCTATAAGTTCGGGGTGCCGCACTTGTGAAAGTGTTCAGACTTATCACACCATATTTTGGGGAACTTAAGCCCCTGGTGTATTTGGCCGTACTAAGCGTACGGATGCAACATGTCATAAGTGAACATATATAGATAGAAAAAGGAATGCAATAATAGGCAAAAAGCGATGCATTGTTTATTCAAAAAATACTTCAATGAAAGCAAAACGATGCAAATAGTGCGATAAGCAAGGGATGGGACTGTTTAACATGTCCCCCTCCAGGGGTAGGCTGCGGGATGGTATGTAAAACAGGTATACTACTCGTAATAGAGACCACCTGGACACTCGACGTAGCTTTTCTGCTTCCCTGGCTGTTGCATCGTGAGTTCGGCAATTCTACTGCCGGACAGGGCTTCTGGAAAACGGAGTCCTGAGAATAAGAAAAAAAAGAATGACACGATTGGGAGCCCTTGGTGCGGTTGAGCCGCTCTCCGGGCATGCCGTGGTCGTGCCCCTACCCCTATGCCCATGGTATCTCCAGAGCATACTTATGTACGCGTGGTACTAGTCTCGCGATTTCGTGAGGGCTGGGGTTGGGGCCGCATTGCTACGCGTGCTCGAAACATGCTAGGCGGTCTTGTTGTAGGTTACTCCGGGCGCGCTTGACGGTGTCCCGCCGCTTAACAGCCGGACTCGAGAATTTGCCTTAAGAGGATGCTTTGTACTTCCGCCGCGAGAGCCGCTCTATGCTCCTCCGTTCGGAGAGAGCGTTTGGTGTTTCTGTTGACCGTAATGACTCCTCGAGGGCCTGGCATCTTGAGCTTGAGGTATGCATAGTGCGGCACTGCATTGAACTTTGCAAATGCGGTTCGTCCGAGTAGTGCATGATAGCCGCTGCGGAACAGGACTATGTCGAAGATTAACTCCTCGCTTCAGAAGTTATCCGGGGATCCGAAGACCACTTCAAGTGTAACTGAGCCTGTACAGTTGGCCTCTACACCTGGTATGACTCCTTTGAAGGTCATCTTTGTGGGTTTAATCCTTGAGGGGTCTATGCCCATCTTGCACACTGTATCCTGATAAAGCAGGTTCAGGCTACTGCCGCCGTCCATTAGGACTCTAGTGAGGTGAAATCCATCGATGATTGGGTCTAGAACCAATGTGGCGAATCCGCCATGGCGGATGCTAGTGGGGTGGTCCCTTCGATCAAAAGTGATCGGGCAGGAGGACCACGGATTGAACTTTGGGGCGACTGGCTCTATCGCATATACGTCCCTGAGTGCACGCTTCCACTCCCTTTTGGGTATGTGGGTTGCCTATATCATGTTCACCATCCACACTTGTGGGGGGAAACCCTTCTGTCCTCTACTATTCGGTGGCCGGGTCTCCTCCTCGTCATCGCTATGCATCCCCTTGTCATTGTTTTTGGCAGTTAACCTGCCTGCCTGCTTGAACACCCAACAATCCCTGTTGGTGTGATTGGCTGGCTTTTCGGGGGTGCCGTGTATCTGGCACGAGCGATCGAGTATTCGGTCCAAATTGGACGGGTCCGGAATATTTCTTTTGAATGGCTTTTTCCGCTGACCGGGTTTAGAGCCTCTGAATCCGGCATTGACTGCCCTATCCTTAGTATTGTCACCATTAATGCGGCGCTTGTGCTTGTTGCGACGCGACCTGCCGTTGGTATCCTTGGTATCCGAACTACTAGGGTTTTTGGCCAGGTTGTTACTGCGAGCTAGCCAGCTGTCCTCTCCCGCGCAGAAGCGGGTCATGAGTGTTGTGAGGGATGCCATGGATTTCGGCTTTTCCTGTCCTAGGTGCCGGGCAAGCCACTCGTCGCGGATGTTGTGTTTGAAGGCTGCAAGGGCCTCTGCATTCGGATAGTCGACGATTTGATTTTTCTTGGTTAGGAACCGTGTCCAGAATTGTCTGGCCGATTCTTCTGGCTGCTGAATTATGTGGCTTAGGTCATCGGCGTCTGGTGGTCGCACATAAGTGCCTTGGAAGTTGTCGAGGAATGCGGCTTCCAGGTCTTCCCAACAACTGATTGACTCTGCTGGCAAGTTGTTAAGCCAATGCCGCGCTGGTCCTTTAAGCTTGAGTGGGAGGTATTTGATGGCATGTAGATCATCACCGCGGGCCATGTGGATATGGAGGAGATAGTCCTCGATCCAGACCGCCGGACCTGTTGTGCCATCGTATGATTCAATGTTTATGGGTTTGAAACCCTCAGGGATTTGATGATCCATCACTTCATCTGTGAAGCATAGTGGGTGTGCGGCGCCTCTGTATTGGGCTATATCACGACGCAGCTCAAATGAGCTTTGTCTATTGTGTTCGGCCCGGCCGGAATTGCCATATCCGGCATGACAGTTATCATCATGTATCGTGGGGCGCCCACGTGATCCATAGATCGATCTTGTTTGCCTTGCCTTGTCCTCGAGTATATCCCGCAGGTCTGGCACATTTTCCCGCGCCTTGGTATTTTTTGAGCGGCGCCGGGGTGCGGCTTGAGTGTAGGGCCGAGAGGTCTCTCTGTCGCGGCCACGAGGTGGCCGATCGGCCGTATTATGCGCTGGTGATGTGGGTTTAGGTGCTTCCTCCTGTAATCAGGGTAGCAGCCTGCGTTTTGGGTAGCTCTTGGAGGGGCGTTCGAGTTCATACTCTTCGGCCGCAAGGACTTCAGTCCATCTGTCGGCTAGCAAGTCTTGGTCAGCTCTAAGCTATTGCTGCTTTTTCTTGAGGCTGCTTGCCGTGGCCATAATCCTGCGTTTGAAACACTCTTGTTCGACGGGATCCTCAGGCATGCCAAATTCTTCGTCGTCGAGGCTTGCCTCGTCTTCAGAGGGAGGCATATAATTATCGTCCTCTACCTCTCTGTCTGCCGCTCTCTCATGAGGGCTGGCCTCTCCATCCTCCTGCGCTAAATCTTGCTGGAGGGGGTTGTCTTCGGCACTGTCCGGGGTGTTATTGTCTCCGGTGCCGGAATCTCCATTTTCGCTGTGGCGGGATTTAGAGCGACGTCGCTGACGCTAGTGCTTAGGCTGTTTCTTGGAGGGGTCGTCCTCCGTTGTTCCACCGCCATTCCCATCCTTTGGGATGTCCACCATGTAAATGTTATATGACGAGGTGGCCTTCTAGTGCCCTATAGGCGCTGGTTCTTGGTCGTCTCCTACATCGTCGTCCATACCGTCGATGTCTTCAGAGTCGAAGTCTAGCATGTCGGTTAAGTCATTGACAGTGGCTACGAAGTGGGTGGTGGGTGGGCTTTGAATTTCTTTGTCGTCTGCATCCCAACCGTCCTGACCATAATCCGGCAAGGGCTCTCCTGATAAAGAGAGACACTTTAGTGAATTCAGGATGTCGCCAAAGGGCGAGTGCTGAAAGATGTCCGCAGCGGTGAACTCCATGATCCGTGCCCAATCGGATTCGATTGGCAGGGGCGCGGAAGGTTCGGAGTCCAGAGAGGAGTTCGGCACCTTGGAGTCACGAGCTTCACAAAGGACAGGGTTGGTATTCGGCTCTATCATCGTAGACGTAGCTGCCCCCGAGGAGGTGTCCAGCCACCCATTCTCGATTGACGCAGTCGGCTCCGAGCTAAGGGTCGGAGCGGACACTTGTGCGGCCTCCAGGGCACTGTCCGGCAGCAGAGCTAGATCATGCCCATCATGTCAGTGCGGCGCGCTTGGCTGTGGCTCGAACCCGTCGAAGATCAAGTCTCTGCGGTCGTCAGCCGTATAGTTCAAACTTCCAAAACTGACCTGATGGCCAGGGGTGTAGCTTTCAATCTGCTCCAGATGGCCAAGCGAGTTCGCCCGCAGTGCAAAGCCACCGAATACGAAGATCTGTCTGGGGAGAAAAGTCTCACCCTGGACCGCGTCGTTGTTGATGATCGAAGGAGCCATCGGGACTAAAGGTGACGACACATAGGAACTCTGAATGAAGGCACCAATGTCGGTGTCCAAACCGGCGGATCTCGGGTAGGGGGTCCCAAACTGTGCATCTAGGCGGATGGTAACAGGAGATAAGGGACACGGTGTTTTTACCCAGGTTCGGGCCCTCTCGATGGAGGAAAAACCCTACTCCTGCTTGATTAATATTGACGATATGGGTAGTACAACAGTAGATCTACCACGAGATCAAAGAGGCTAAACCCTAGAAGATAGCCTATGGTATGATTGTTGTTCGTCCTACGGACTAAAACCCTCCGGTTTATATAGACACCGGAGAGGGCTAGGGTTACACAGAGTCGGTTACAATGGTAGGAGATCTACATATCCGTATTGCCAAGCTTGCCTTCCACGCCAAGGAATGTCCGATCCGGACACGGGACGGAGTCTTCAATCTTGTATCTTCATAGTCTAGGAGTCCGGCCAAAGATGATAGTTCGGCTATCCGGACACCCCCTAGTCCAGGACTCCCTCAGCCCACGAAGAGCCTTTCGACACCGGCCAGCTTCACGGAGCGGCCCGCACCCCTCCGAACGTGCCACCTCAGCATGGGGATGCGTCAGGCGACATCACCAGGGGCGGCGCTGGAGCACCGTCCGCTGGTCGACAGGATCAGAGGGCGACTGAAGAAGGCGAGAACGTGAGGCAGTTGGGTGGTATTTATGGCGCGGCAGCCCGGAAGCCTACGTCCGCGTCGCGATACACCCGAGGCGCACGCTAGGAGAGGGCCCCAGCCGATCTCCCATGCTAGGCTGGGAAATGGATATACACAAGCCGAGCTCTCCTTCGAGCCGCCGCCGAGCCCTGCCCACATCTCCAATGGCGACAACCTCTGGGTATAGCTAACACCACCGGGGCACGCTTACGCTGACCATGGATCACAGGCGAACCGGGACGCAGCTACCACCAAGACTCTCAGGATGGCAGATCCCTCGCAGGAGCACGAAGGGCGTTGGGAGCAGCGCGGGGGAAGCCCGTGGCAGGGCCTTCCTCGCGTTGTGCAGAGCAGGGCCCTGCCTGGAGGTAGGTTCCCCGCCGGGGAAGGCGCCAGCGAGCCCTTCCCCCCGGCGGGGGGCCTATGGTCGCTGAGGACGCCACCAGCATCCCCCTTGCCCCTTGGTCTTGTCCTGGTTTCCGGTCTCCCCAATGGTGGTCGGGGGCAGCGCATGGCGGGGTCCTCGTCGGGTGACATGAAGCAAGGCTCTGGCCTGTGAAGGTCTCCGCTCGTGACACTTTCACGTAATAATGAGTGGGGCTGTACACGCCCTGGAGTCTCCTGAGCGCCGCCCTGGGGCCTCACAGGGGCTCCCGCCCATGTCCTAATGGAAGCACCATGCTCCGTGCTGGCCGTCGACACTGTCCCCAATGACTATGCCTAGCTAGTGGAAGCACTTAGCTCCGCGCTAGTGAGAAGACTTGAAGACTAGCTAGGCGCCGGACGCGGCCGTTTGCTTTTGCCTCCTTTTTGTACTTGTTCGTCAGCTTTTTGAAGCAGCTTGGTTCTTGTGCGTTTATAAAAATGGGGGGAGTTTTCTCGTCCTGCGTTGCTCTCTTGCCTTCTGTTCTTGCATTCTTTCTAAAGCTCGTGACTGTCGCCCTGCCGTCAAGCACCTCACGAGCGGGGGCTGGGTACGGTGTGCGTACTGGGGTCAATCGCTCCCCCCCCGGGGGGGTGGTCTCAAGGGTGCAGCCGCCACGCACGCCCACCTCGCCACGATCTGGAAGTTGGTTCATCACGAGGCACTCTAGGACAGGCCAGAAGGCCTCTCGGGAGGCTCAGAACCTCGCGAGCCCGCGGTAGGCTCACCTAAAGAAAATAAGCGCCGCCGCGACACCAGGGCTCACTTGAGACCCGTAGAACCAAAGATAAGTCATAGCAACTACCCTGCTTGGGAGCCCGCAGCCCTGCTGGGTCACGCTCCAGGTGCTACTTCAAAAGCATTTCATAATCTCATACATCATAAGGGGCCCCCCTTTTCAAAATGCTCTCACAAGGATGCATTCAAGTTTTTGTCATACAGGTCAAAACAAAAGGAAGCACATGCCTAGCTTGATGCACCTTCTTCATCGCCTCCGTCCCTGCTGCCCTCACTGGGCGGCAATCCTCTTCATCATCACCACACGCGTCGTCTTCTTCGGCCGCAATCAAGACCATGTCATCCTCTGGAGCAAATTCTGCCACCAGGGCATCCACATGGTTGTCCACCAACCCGGCCAAGTTGTCCTGAATAACCGTGGGCACGGGGGCTAACACAACATTAAAGACGAAGTGAGGATCGCGGTTGAGAAGGTGGCTGAAGACACGTGAGAATGTGAGCCCAAGAAGACACCGGCTCCTCTCGACTACAAGCTCGCGAGTCCTCGCGGCCCGATCCTCCAGGTGGGTCACGATGTTGGTGAAGAAGTTGAGGTGGCTGGTGTAATCATTCTCGTGCGGGTGAGGGGCACTCTCGTCGCAGATGGTGCCAAAAGTGCAGTTAGCTCTGACTCTGAGACCCTGGAGCGTTGAGGCATGCTCGCACTGCAGCGTCCGGTGGCGATTCACTTCGTTCACGGTCCTCTCTGCCAAAGATGCGGCCTCTTTGATCTATTGTTGAAGGGAAGATAGTTCGGTGCGGGCAGAGGTCAAGGCAGATTCGAAAGAAGTCAGGGGTTCTTGAGCGGCGCTCTCATGCTTTTCCATGGATTGCAGCTTCGCCTTCAAGGCGGAGGTCCTACCTTCAAGCTCGGCCTTGTGCAGATCCAGATCCAGGTGGTGCCACTCAGCTAAGTCAGCACACGCCTTTGTCACCCTCTCCTCCACCTCCAGTTGGACCTGGGCTTCTCGGGCAACGACGACATCCTCGGCCGTGGTAGCCTGGCGCTCCCTCACCTCCAACCTCTCCAACGCCATGTTGTGCTCCACGGTCTCGAACATCAAGTCATCGTGGCGCCTTAGGAGCTCCGCCTCGGCAAAGGCCGCCTCGCATGGTGAGGAGGCCAGGAGAACACGACGCTCCTCAACTTCCCTCTCAAGGGCCGCATTTGAAGACAGAAGCTCCCGCTCCTGTTCTTTGGTGCCTCACGACAACGGTTGGCAGCCTCAGCCTTATCCATGGCGCGGGTGCAAGCTTCACGATAAGCCGCAAGCGAGGACGCCGCAAGCGCATCGACCTCGTCACGCTGAAGTCTCCTGAAGTTGATGGCAACCATTAGCTCCTGCCACTCATGCGCCAGGCGGCGGCCTTCCGCCTCAAGCCTGGTGTTGACATTAGCAAGCTCCCTGCCAAGCTGGATCATCGCATGCATCACCTCGCCAAAGAGCTTGAAGAGCACGGCACTGCGCCCGCGGGCAAGCGCCAGCACATCACCAAGGCCTTCTTCGGCCCTAGGGGCTGCCGAGGAAGCACTGGGCGTCACGCCTGCCGCTGGTCGGGGGCTGGCCGGTGTAGCCCCGCAACCTGAAGACGAAGGCCACCCAAGGGGCACCACCCTGCTCGCAATGGCTAGAGGAAGGATCGTAGGTGCACCCCCGTCTCGCAGGCTGAGTAGCGGGGAGAGGGAGCAGGAAGGTTGGGCCCGGGGGCCCCTGGCAGCATCGCGGCATCCGGAGTCGGCTCCATGCCCTGGGCAGGACCGGGGCACCGGGAGTTGTGTGCCGACGCCAAGCTGAGATCCTTGGAGGTGCTCGCCTCCCGAGGCTTCGTCTTCACGAGAGCCCTGCAAGGCCCTAGTCAGAATAAAACACGGTGCGCAAGGGATTAAGAGCAAAGGTACTTACTCATCAGCGGCCACATATCTCCTCAACTTCAGCGGTCGATGGGTACTATCGCTGCGGCACGGAGACCTCTTCCTCTTCAGGAGCGATTCGAGGCTCAGGCGGGGCCGACCGGACCCCGACGGACGATCCTCGGGTGGAGGAGCGTTCGGCGTGGCAGCCGGGGCGGAAGCCCCAGGAGCAGGAGCACCCGGCGGGTCTTCTGGCCAACGGCTCCGGAGCCATCGGTGGGCGCCTCGCCATCGGCAGCCACCTCGAAGCCATCGCCGCGAGCTTCAGGAGCCTCTGCCTTTGGAGCATGGGGTTGAGTAAGCTCCACGGCGGCCCCCTTCTGGGCCCCAGGGGCCCCAACCTCCTGGGTCACCATCGGCGCCAAGCCTCCGGAGGATCCCTCAATAGCTGCAGGCCGCGAGCGCCTCCCTGCTTCCACACTTGGGGCGCATGCAGCAGGTCGAGTAGAAGGGGAGCCACGAAGACGGGGTTCTCCAGAGGCCCCTCAAGGCCCTCCGGAAGCAACGCCCACTCATCGAATAGGGGCATCTGCCCCGTGAAGGCTGCCTTGTTTGAGCACTGATAGAGGAGGCAGCCACCCCCAGGAAGGTTAGCGGGCTCGGGTTCGCCCGTCAGGAGTTTGAGCACCATGCTCAGGATCCCGGCAGCCAGCAAGGGCCTCTGCAGCCTCATGGGATCCTCGATGCCGGCAAGATCCCACATTGAGCGAGAGTGGCGATGAAGGGGAGCGACGCGCTCCCTGACGAATTCCTGCACCACCATCAGTGTCGTCACCGCCAGCTCTTGCAACCTCGCCAACCTCTTCCAGACGAAAGCGACGCGCCGGTCGGAGAGCTTCTCATGGCCCCAACCGGAGCTAGGCGAGGCCGATGCCCCAGGAGTCAGGAGTAGGGCGCTATACATGCCGGCATCAATGAGCAGCCACTACTTCTGGAACCCCTTCGAAGCAGGCAAAAGCTCGAAGTCGATTCCTGAGCCGGCAGTTGTGGCCACGGCTTCAAATGTCGCGCATATTGAGCATTGGCGAGCATCAACCAACCGGAGCAAGAAGAAATGGTGAAACAGGGCCACAGACGGGGTTATGCCGATCATGGCCTCGCAAAGGAAGGTGAAGACAGCAAGAAGGATAACAGAGCGGGGGTCCAGATGCAGCAGGTGGATCTGACGAGATTACAACATTGAAGAAGGGAGAGAAAGGGGGAATCAGACCCGCAAGGAGAGCATGGAGATAGAAGGGGATCTCAGTGGCACTCATTTCACTCGCGCGCCAAAACATGGGGTCGACGCCTGTTGCCTTCCACTCGTTGGAATCGGCCGCGAGGGCATGGCGGACCTTGTCCAACCCCTCCCGGTTGATCCCCGTCGACTGCTCAAGAGCCGGCTCCAAGGCCGGTGGGGACCTGGCAGGGGAGTGCGGCTTCCCCTTCTTCTTCCTCGACTGTGGGGCCATGGAGGAAGCCGGAAAAGGATATGTGGCACCGGCACTGAATCTACGCACGGAGATAGAAGATTGGGGGGAGAAGAGACGAAGACCGGGCGTGACAATCTGAGAAGGCGGTTTGCTCTGACAACGGGCAACCACTAGGCTGGGCAAATATCAAGGCAGCATGGGGAAGTGGAGACACCAACGTCCCATCAATCGCCATGTGTCATCAAGGCCGCAGGCGGTTAGGGCCCGCAGTGCTCCGCACTTGCCCTTTCGCTTCGCCTAGAAGCCAAGTCTGAGCGCGCCTTGGGCCCGGGGGCTACTGTCGGCGTTCTGGATATGGGGGTATCTAGACTTGCATGCCTGCGGCCCACCACGTGGCTCCATCGACGGCCTGGTATGACCCAACTTCAACATCAACAGTTCAAGACCCTCGTGAGGGGCCAAGCATCGCGAGGCGGACGATGCCAAGACCCTCGAAGGGATCGCCCTTCACAGGCTGGCTCCCAAGGGGCGGACAGTTCTATGCAAGGTGCACCTCACGAGGCTCAGCTGATGTGAGCCATGACGACCAAGGCCAGGCGGGCGCCCGCGGGCACAGAGCGCCAGTTTCCTCTTCAGTGCAAGGGAGGAAAGCCACAGGCGCGGAGTCTCAAGGAATCAGCCAAAGGTTTCCATTCTAGTGCAACAAGACCAAGACCGCCAAGACGGCAGGATCGAGGTCATCACCGAGCCTACTGCAGCGTCACGACCAAAGGCTTTTCGCAGGTGAAGACTACTTTTGTCAGGATATGCTGTACAACTTGACCCCTTCCGAATCCGGCCATTGTGGGATCCCTTCCCGCCTACATTTGGGAAGAGGACCAAGGCCACTATAAATAGGACTTAGCCACCACCATAGAGGGGCATCTGATCCATGCTCACCGCACCCCCTCACCAGCTCTCTTAAGCTCAAGAACACCTCACCTCCTGAGGCCAGTTCATCCACTATACTAGTTCATCTCAGCCCTTTGAGGCAATCCACCAAAACACTGGAGTAGGGTATTACACCCCAAGGTGGCCCGAACCAGGATAAACGGATGTGTCTCTTTGTCTCTTTGAGCTCGACACGCTAGGCTTAGGAGAATCGCGAGTAGGCAGGCTGGGTAGGTTGAGATCTCCACACGCACCCCAGAGTTCGAACCTCTCAAGGGTTTGCGGAACCCGTAATTCGACAGTTTCAGCATCAAAAATAGAAATATCATTGGGATTCTCAGGTGTGTCAACAACAGGTTCACTAGAAGCATGCAAGTCCTATCAATTTTCTTGTTCTTTTTCTTAGAAGGACTAGGTGCATCTACATTAGTTCCCTGAGAATCTTGCTCAACTCTCTTAGGATGGCCCTCGGGATACAAAGTTTCCTGGTTCATTCTACCACCTCTAGTCATAACTCTAACAGCATCATCATTGTTCTTATTATTTAATATTTAACTCATTGAGCAAATCATCTTGTGATTTAAGTACTTGTTCTAGTTGAGTGGTAACCATGGATGCATGTTTACTAATAAGCTTAAGGTCACCTTTAACTCTAGACATATAATCACTCAAGTGTTCAACCATATCAGCATTACGTTTCAATTGTCTCCCAACATAAGCATTGAAGTCTTCTTGTTTAACCATAAAATTATCAGAATCATCCAAGCATTGACTAACAAACTTAGTAGATGGGATTTCACACTTATCAAATCTATAGAGAGAATTTACCTTTACTACCTGTGTCGGTGTCGGATGTAGGGTTCCGGCAGACCCTTAAGGTTCGAACTCTGGGGTGCGCACGAAGATCTTCCCCCTACCACTCCACGACCGATCGCCTTATGAGAATCTAAGATAAAATGATGAACAACACGAGGGACACAAGATTTATACTGGTTCGGGCCACCGTTGCGGTGTAATACCCTACTCTAGTGTGTGGTGTGGTGGATTGTGTCAGGGGCTAATGATGAACAGTACAAAGGATGAACAGCCTCGCGAGAGGTGTTCTTGATCTGGTGCGATGAACTGCTTGGGTGAGTTCGATTGCCTCGCTATCTGATGAGGACTCGATGATTTTCCCGTCCCCCTTTCCTCTGTGGTGGCTAGTCCTATTTATAGAGGCCCTGGTCCTCTTCCCAAATATTGAGCGGGAAGGGCGCCAACAACGGCCATTTTGAAGGGGAATAGCTAGTACAAGTTATCCTGACTAAAGTTGGTCTTCGGCTGCCAAAGGCACTGGCGATGACGCTGATGTCTACTACACAACCTTCTTCTTGTAGACGTTGTTGGGCCTGCAAGTGCACAGGTTTGTAGGACAGTAGCAAATTTCCCTCAAGTGGATGACCTAAGGTTTATCAATCCGTGGGAGAAGTAGGATGAAGATGGTCTCTCTCAAACAACCCTGCAACCAAATAACAAACAGTCTCTTGTGTCCCCAACACACCCAATACAATGGTAAATTGTATAGGTGCACTAGTTCGGCGAAGACATGGTGATACAAGTGCAACATGGATGGTAGATATAGGTTTTTGTAATCCGAAAATATAAAAACAGCAAGGTAACTAATGATAAAACTGAGCGTAAACGGTATTGCAATGGTAGGAAACAAGGCCTAGGATTCATACTTTCACTAGTGCAAGTTCTCTCAACAATAATAACATAGATAGATCATATAACAATCCCTCAACATGCAACAAAGAGTCACTCCAAAGCCACTAATAGCGGAGAACAAACGAAGAGATTATGGTAGGGTACGAAACCACCTCAAAGTTATTCTTTCGGATCAATCTATTCAAGAGTTCGTACTAGAATAACATCTTAAGATACAAATCAACCAAAACCCTAATGTCACCTAGATACTCCATTGTCACCTCAAGTATCTGTGGGCATGATTATATGATATGCATCACACAATCTCAGATTCATCTATTCAGCCAACACAAAATACTTCAAAGAGTGCCACAAAGTCTCTACCGGAGAGTCAAGAAAACGTGTGCCAACCCCTATGCATAGGTTCATGGGCGGAACCCGCAAGTTGGTCACCAAAACATACATCAAGTGGCACGTGATATCCTATTGTCACCACAGATAAACATGGCAAGACATACATCAAGTGTTCTCAAATCAAAGACTCAATCTGATAAGGTAACTTCAAGAGGGAAACTCAATTCATCACAAGAGAGTAGAGGGGGAGAAACATCATAAGATCCAACTATAATAGCAAAGCTCACGATACATCAAGATCGTGCCATAGAGAGAACACGAGAGAGAGAGAGAGATCAAACAGATAGCTACTGGTACATACCCTCAGCCCCGAGGGTGAACTACTCCCTCCTCGTCATGGATTGCGCCGGGATGATGAAGATGGCCACCGGTGATGGGTTCCCCTTCCGGCAGGGTGCCGGAACGGGCTCCCGAGAGGTTTTTGGTGGCTACAGAGGCTTGCGGCGGAACTCCCGATCTATCTTGATATTCGATGTTTTTAGGGTACGTAGGCTTATATAGGCGAAAGAAGTCGGTCGGGGGAGCCACGAGGGGCCCATGAGATAGCGGGGCATGCCCAGTAGGGGGGCGCCCCCTATCTCCTGGCCTCCTCGAGGATCTTCTGACGTTAACTCCAAGTCTCCAAGATCATATTCTTCCAAAAAAATCACGCTGCCGAAGGTTTCATTCCGTTTGGACTCCGTTTGATATTCCTTTTCTTCGAAATACTGAAACACGCAATAAAACAGCAATATGGGCTGGGCCTCCGGTTAATAGGTTAGTCCCAAAAGTAATATAAAAGTGTATAATAAAGCCCGTAATCATGCAAAACAGATTATAAAATAGCATGAATGCTTCATAAATTATAGATACGTTGGAGATGTATCAGACGCTGTCTTGGCCTCCACGGTGACCTCCGTCCTGCCGCTCTGCCGGTCTTGGTCTCGTTGCAGTGAAATGGCAACCTTTGCCTGATGCCTCGGTACTCCACGCCTGTGCTTTCCCCCTTTGCACCAAAGAGGAAACAAGGACACTGCGCAGGCCGGCGCCCGCCTAGTCTCGATCGTCATGAGCACCTTGTGAGGTACCCTGCCTTGATCTCTCTGCCTCCTCGCGAGCCTGCCTAGCGAGGGCATTCCTGAGGAAGTCGTGTGTTGTCCGCCTCGCGAGGCTTGGCCCCTCGCGAGGATCTTGAGTCTTGCGCTGATGAAGATGGGCCGTACTGGGCCACCACTCGAGCAAGGCCGTAGGCCGCAGGCAGGCAAGTCTGGGGATCCCCGTTCCCGGGACACTGACAGTAGCCCCCGGGCCCAAGGCACGCTCAGACTTGGCTTAGCAGAGAAGCGAAGGGGCAAGTGCGGAGCGCCGCGGGCCTCATCAGCCTGCAGCATTGGGCGCCGCGTGGCGGTTGATTGGACATGGGCGTCTCCGCTTCCCCATGCCGCCTCGGCAACTGCTCGACTTGTCAAGTCCCTGCATGCAGAAATGGGTCATGATTACCTGTGATCGTGGAGGCTGACGGTTGGCCTTCTCCGGTTATAAATGCGGGAGAGCGCAAGCCCACGCTGTACATCTTCCTCATCGCTCCCTTCTTTCTCCCCGTCCCAGCTGCTCGCCGTCTTCTATGGCGCCGCCGAAGAGGTTCTCAGCCGCGGAGAAGGGAAAGGCTCGTCGGGAAGGGCCTGACTCTCCCCCGCCCAAGCGCGGCCGGGGTCATCCCCGCAAGCATCCTGCGTCTCCTGCAGCGGCTCCTCGTGGTCGCGGCTGTGATCTCCTGCGCGGCGATGGGCGCCTGGTGGGTGAGGGAAGGCGCGTCGTGGCTGTGCGACCTCCCAGGCCACACTTCCACTCGGCGGAGGTGCTGCCGGAGTTCGTCATGTGGTCACTGGACGCAATCGGCAGCTGGCTCTAGCTTCCCCGTTTTTTTGCAGGTGAGCTCCTGGCGGCCTCTGGCTTCAAGTGGACGGTTGCTGCAGCAGGGCCTCCTGGGCCTCACTGGAGATCTCCGTCGCCGGGAATGTGGCCCTGACCCGCGGCTGGCAAACGTTTGCCCGCGCGCGCAACCTAAGCCAACGGTGCACCCTGCATTTCAAGTTCGACGCTAATGCCACCCTCTACATGAGGGTGTTCGGAGAAGACGGCCACCGCGTTGGGTGCTGCCCCAAAGACGATGACGGCGGCCGGGTGCCCAGCCTCGGCGAGAGTCGGGATGAAGATGAAGGCGGGCGCGTGGCCGGCGGTGTTCGCGGCTCACCAAGCTTCGGCGGCTCCCCTTCGGACGGCAGCTCCTCTAGCGGTGGCTACGACCAGCACCCGCGCCATCGCGCTCGCCTTGATGGAGGTAGCGGATCAGCCCATCGTCATGCCTCGGTGAAGCGTGAGGAGGGGTCTGACTGAGTTCCGGAGGCAGTACGTGCCTTCGTCACGAGTCGATGCCAAGCAATCCGTGTCTATTTTTTTCCTCCCTTTCCTGTGCAAAAGAGAGTAGCGTAGGGCCCCGCAGGGGCGTGCTGGACTGTTGCCGTAACTATCGTGCTATTTTCGTTATTCCCGTGCCGTGTTTTGGTGCCTCGTGCCCGCATGTATGGATTACTTAGCTCGGAGGGACTTGCCGCAGTCTTCGCTTCTCGAGGCTGGGGCCTCGTTGCGCGCTTTGTGGCCTGCAAGGATTAGTTAGGAGAGGTAACTTCCAGTCTCGGTCGTGAGGGCAAATGGCTCAGGTCCTGTGTTCGTGTCGTGATGCCCGTGGGGCACGGACCGGGAGGAGTGCTCTCATGGCGGACGTGGATAGGAAAGCCTCACAAGACTGGATCAAAAACCACTCATGAGGGCACCCGCCTAACCCCCTCGCGAGACTTGCGAGAGAGAAAAATGAGTCAAGTAGGCGATAAAGACAAAGAGTCACAGGTCGGGGACGGTGATAACGCTAAAAGCAACTCCAATAAAACTTTGAATAGGGACGAACAAGCCAACTGCGGAAAGCAAATGAAAAAGCCGCGTCCGGCACCTAATCTAGTCTTCGATGTCTTCTCACCAGCGCGGAGCTAAGTGCTGCCACGGGGCGTGGGTGGGAGCCCCCGAGGCCCGAGGGCGGCTCTCAGCAGACTCCAGGGCGTGTACAGCCCCAACTCATTATTACGTGAGAGTGTCACGGGCGACGAGCTTCACATGCATTGGCTGTCGGATGTAGGGTTCCGGTAGACCCTTAAGGTTCAAACTCTCGAGTGCGCACAAAGATCTCTCCCCTACAGATCTACGTCCAATCGCCTCGTGAGATCTAAGCTGAAAACGATAAGCAACACGAGGGACACAAGATTTATACTGGTTCGAGCCACCGTTGTGGAGTAATACCCTACTCCAGTGTGTGGTGTGGTGGATTGCCTCTGGGGCTGATGATGAATAGTACAGGGAAAGAACAGCCTCGCGAGAGGAGTTCTTGAGCTGGTGCAATGAACTGCTTGGGTGAGTTTGCTCGCCTTTCTCTCTCTAACAAGCACTTGATCTATTCTCAGAACTCCCCTCCCTCTGCTGTGGTGGCTAGTCCTATTTGTAGAGGCCCTGGTCCTCTTCCCAAATATTGAGCGGGAAGAGCGCCAACAACGGCCATTTTGAAGGGGAACATCCAGTACAAGTTATCCTGACTAAAGTTTGTCTTCGGCTAGCAAAAGCACTAGCGATGACGCCGTCTTGGGCTCCATGGTGACCTCCATCCTGCCGCTCTGCTGGTCTTGGTCTCATTGCACCGAAATGACAACCTTTGCCTGATGCCTCGGTACTCCACGCCTGTGCTTACCCTTTTTGCACCAAAGAAGAAACAAGAACACTGCGCGGGCCGGCGCCCGCCTGGTCTCGATCGTCATGGCTTGCGTCACGAGCACCTCGCGAGGTACCCTACCTTGATCTCTCCGCCTCCTCGCGAGCCTACCTGGCGAGGCCGTCCCTGAGGAAGCCTAGCATCATCCGCCCCGCGAGGCTTGGCCCCTCGCGACGGTCTTGAGTCTTGCGCTGATGAAGATGGGCCATACTAGGCCACCACTTGAGCCACGTCGCTGGCTGCCGGCAGGCAAGTCTGGGGACCCCCGTTCCTAGGACGCCGATAGTAGCCCCCGGGCCCAAGGCACGCTCGGACTTGGCTTAGCAAAGAAGCGAAGGGGCAAGTGCGGAGCACCGCGGGCCCCATGAGCCTGCGGCCTTGGGCGTCGCGTGGCGGTTGATTGGACGTGGGCATCTCCGCTTCCCCACACTGCCTCGGCAACCACTCGACTTGACAAGTCCCTGCATGCAAAAATGGGTCATGATTACCTGAGATTGTGGTGGCCAACGGTTGGCCTCCTCTGGACTATAAGTACGGACGGGCGAGAGCCCCCGTAGTCCATCCCTTCCTGCTTCTCTCCTTCTTCTTCTTCCTCGCCCTTGCTTCACCTTACGCCAATGGCGCCGATCTGCCGGTTTTCTGTGGAAGAGAAGGGAAAGGCCCCCCGAGAGGGTCCTGATCCGCTTCCGCCAAAGAAACAGCCTATCCCCGGCCGTCGCGACGTGGTCGCTTGGCAGGGGTCGTCGCGGCCCTGGTACGAGCGGCCACCGCCTGGGTTTCCTCTGCCCTTGTATGCCCGAATCGAGGGCCCTAGAAAAGAAGATGCCGAGCAACACCGACGACACCGACGGGGACGCCGGCGAGTCATGGCGGTGCACATCGTCACCCCTGACGTCCACGCCGAGGGCTCTTCCCGCGAGTTCGTCTTTCACGCCACTATGCCTCCACGCTCTTGGATTCGCCTTCCTCCCTCCTTCGCCTTTGAGATGCCGCTGAGTGGGTCTCTGGAGCTCTGGCGGCGGCACGCTGACTGCAGCACCCTTGCGACCGGAGCGGAGGTTGCGGTCGTCGCTCTGGGCAAGGTCTTCATCACCCGAGGCTGGGGCGAGATCGCCCGGGTCTGCCGGACAGGGGGTGCCCTCGTAATTCATCTTGAATACGACGGCGCCTCCTTGATGTTCTTCAAGATCTTCGATGCGGAAGGACGCTGGCTGGAGTGCTGCCCCAAGGAAAGCGGCCGGGGAATCGACGTGGCAAGGGCCAGGCCAGCCAATCGCCTCCCCAGCAGCTCCTCAGGCAGCAGCGGAGGAACCGGAGAATCCAGCGGCTCCCCCGAGCTTCATGTGACTCCGGAGACGAGCGACGATAGCTACGAGCCCCCAAGCTCGCGTCGCGCCCGGAGCAGGGCAGCTGCATCAGGCCATCAGCGCCACTGATCTGGATGGGGTTGGCGCCGGCGCCTGATGGCCCACTGTTGATGATGGCGTCTTCTGCGGAGGCGCGCTTAGTTAACGATCCTTAGGATTAACAACTTTTGTTCCCTGCGAGGAATCACAGTAGCACCCCGCGGGGGTATGTAAGGAACCTGTCATGTCTTTTGTGAATTGTGTATCCTTATTATGAATCGATGCGAGATGCGTGTCCTGTCCCGGCTCGGCTCCCCCTATCTTTCCTCACGAGGGCTTGGTGCTCTACGCTGACAGGTCCCGGTCCCCAGGCAGGCTTCGGCCATCGCTGGTATGCCAGGTCGCGATGCCGTGGTCAAGGCCAGGAGGTGAGCGGCCCAAGGTCTAGTAAGAGCCCGTGAGTCGTGATGCTCAGGAGGTCCCCTTTAGCGCTCAAGCAGCCTCCGCTGGGCGAGAAAGGTAGGCAACATTACCGTGACAGAGCTGCAATAGGCGAGGGTTTGGCGTTGAGTTGATTTAACTTTTGCATGACTTATCTCATAGGTTTGGAGTAGCTCTTCGGCGAGGTGCCGGGCCTGCGTGTCGGCAGCTTGGGTGTTGCCGGGTGAAAGTGCAACTATCCCTAGGTGGTTTTGGTAATTCATAACAACATATAGTTCATTGAGCTAATGCTATTCCAAGACTATTATTTCAGGAAAGCTCAATGAATGGCATGGCATGGATGATGAAAGTGGATCCCTCAAAATACTAATGACAAAGGATTGGCTCAAGCTCAAAAGCTCAAGACTCTTCATTTTACATTTTAGTGATCCAAGATCACATTGAGTCTAGAGGAAAAGCCAATACTATCAAGGAGGGATGAGGTGTTGCTTAATGAGCCTCTTGCTTCATGTGCTTGGTGATATGCTCCAAAAACCCTCAGCTACTTTCTCACATCCACAAATGACCTAAACCTAAAGCCAAAATCGATCACACTGACTCTTTCTATCCGGCGCCACCGAGTTCTAATGTCATAGCCACTGCCACAAACCCTAGGCAAATCGGTCCTACCGATAGGGATCTCGGTCTCACCGAGATGGGATTGTAATCTCTCTGTTTCCCTTAGTAATGTTTCGGTCCAACCGAAGTGAGCGATCGGTCCCACCGAGATTGCAATGTAAATTCTCTGCTTCGCTTTTGTAACATTTCGGTCTCACCAAAAAGAGGAAATCGGTCCCACCGAGTTTACCTGACCAACTCTCTGGAAAGCTTATTACCAAAATCGGTCTCACCGAGTTTGAGTAATCGGTCTTACCGACATTACGTTATGCCCTAACCCTAACTGAATTGGTCCTACCGAGTTGCATGTCAGTCCCACCGAAAATCCTAACGGTCACTAGGTTTACTAAATCGGTCCGACCGAGTCTGTTGAATCGGTCCCACTGAGTTTGGTAAATTGTGTGTAACGGTTAGATTTTGTGTGGAGGCTATATATACCCCTCCACCTCCTCTTCATTCGTGGAGAGAGCCATCAGAACAAACCTACACTTCCAACTTACCATTTGTGAGAGAGAACCACCTACTCATGTGTTGAGACCAAGATATTCCATTCCTACCATATGAATCTTGATCTCTAGCCTTCCCCAAGTTGCTTTCCACTCAAATCTTCTTTCCACCAGATCCAAATCCTATGAGAGAGAGTTGAGTGTTGGGGAGACTATCATTTGAAGCACAAGAGCAAGGAGTTCATCATCAACGCACCATTTGTTACTTCTTGGAGAGTGGTGTCTCCTAGATTGGCTAGGTGTCACTTGGGAGCCTCCGACAAGATTGTGGAGTTGCACCAAGGAGTTTGTAAGGGCAAGGAGATCGCCTACTTCGTGAAGATCTACCGCTAGTGAGGCAAGTCCTTCGTGGGTGACGGCCATGGTGGGATAGACAAGGTTGCTTCTTCATGGACCCTTCGTGGGTGGAGCCCTCCGTGGACTCGCGCAACCGTTACCCTTCATGGGTTGAAGTCTCCATCAACGTGGATGTACGATAGCACCACCTATCGGAACCACGCCAAAAACATCCGTGTCTCCAATTGCGTTTGAATCCTCCAAACCCTTCCCTTTACTTTCTTGCAAGTTGCATGCTTTAATTTCCGCTGCCTATATACTCTTTGCATGCTTGCTTGAATTGTGTGATGATTGCTTGACTTGTCCTAAGATAGCTAAAATCTGCCAAACTCTAAAATTGGGAAAAGGTTAAGTTTTTAATTGGTCAAGTAGTCTAATCACCCCCCCTCTAGACATACTTCAAGGTCCTACAAGTGGTATCAGAGCTTTGGTCTCCATTTGCTTTGATTTCCATAGCTTTTGGTGGTCATAGCCTTGGTTTCACAACCTAGGAGAGTATGGCGTCTAGTGAGGGAAATTATCACCGTAGAGGTCCTTACTTTGATGGTACTAATTTTGCTAGTTGGAAGCATAAGATGAAAATGCATATTCTCGGACATAACCCCGCCGTTTGGGAAATTATTTGTATTGGCTTGCAAGGTGAATTCTTTTATGGGAGAGAGCCGAACCGTGAAGCTAATGCGGAAGAATTGAAGATGCTGCAATACAACGCTCAAGCTTGTGATATCATCTTCAACGGATTGTGCCCCGAAGAATTCAACAAAATCAGCCGTCTTGAGAATGCAAAGGAAATTTGGGATACTTTGATTGATATGCATGAAGGTACCGACTCCATCAAGGAATCCAAGTTGGATGTGCTCCAAAGTCAGCTTGACAAGTTCAAAATGAAGGATGGTGAAGGTGTCGCTGAAATGAACTCTAGGCTTGCACTTATCACAAATGAGATTGCCGGCTTAGGGAGTGAAGAGATGACCGACAGATTCATCATCAAGAAGATCCTAAGAGCATTGGATGGAAAGTATGATACCGTGTGCACATTGATCCAAATGATGCCAAACTACAAAGATCTCAAGCCAACGGAAGTCATTGGGAGAATTGTTGCTCATGAGATGTCACTCAAGGATAAGGAGGAACTTCACAACAAGTCAAGTGGTGCTTACAAAGCCTCAAGTGAAGCCCCCACATCATCAAGTGAGAAATAAACCTTCAATGAAGAATTGAGCTTCTTGGGGAAGAACTTCAACAAATTCTACAAGAGTAGGAGCAAAGAAAGAAGCTCCAAGTCAAGGTCTTACAATGACAAAAGATCTTCTAGCCGAGAGCAAAATTGCTACAATTGTGGGAGACCCAGACACTATTCCAATGAGTGTACGGCACCCTACAAAAGAAGAGAAGATTCTCCAAAAAGAAAAGGTAAAAGAGAAGAATCACCACCGAGAGAGAGGAGTAGAGATGATCGTTATGAACAAAGACCCTCATGGAGAAGCAAGGATTCGGAAAGGAAGGACAAGTCATCAAGGAGCTAAACAAAACGAAGACATCAAGCTCATGTTGGTGAATGGGTATCCGGCTCCGACTCCGACAATCACTCCGAGAGAAGCTATCACTCCGACTCCGAATATACTCAAGATGAAGGTGTTGCCGGTCTAGCACTTGTGTCAACCAACTCCTATGACATATTTGATTCACCAAATGAAGGAATTGGGAGATGCTTCATGGCTAAAGGTCCAAAGGTAACACATCCTGAGTATGTTGATTTCAATAGTGATGAAGATGACTTGCTTGTGGATGATGATTTACTTGTTGACAACTCTAGTGATGAATACTATCATGAAACATCAATTAATCATGCTAATCAAGATAAAACGAATGACAATGATAAGGAGAAGATTGAGCTTCTAACTAAAGAACTAAACACTCTTAAGTTAGCTCATGAAACTATCTTCGAAGATCATCGAGAACTTTTAAGGGCTCATGAGAAGTTACGCTTTGAAAAGCTCAATCTTGAGCAAGAGCGTGAGTTCTTAAAGGCAATCAATGATGATCTCTGTAAGAAAAGTTATTCTTACATTGCCAAGCGTTTACTCTTATCTACTTACATGCCTCAAGTCAAGTCTAGTAACAAGTACAAGAAAGATCCTTCCTCTAGTAGTAACAATAACAATGTCAAATCCAATATTGTTGCTTCTAGTAGTTCTCTTGATTCCACTAATGATTCTCTTAGCCAAGTTACACTTGAGCAAGAAAATAGCTTATTGAAGGGAATTATAGAGAAAGGTGTTTACAAGAGCCTTGCCAGGAGTAAGCAATTCGAGGAAATTGTACGCAAGCAAGGAAGGCACCGGAAGAATCAAGGTGTTGGTTTTGAACGAAAGTTCAATGCCAATGGAGTTGAGTGGGAAGAAGATCAATACCCCAAGACGAAGTTTGTTCCTCAACAAGAGAAGTATGATCCTACTTCCTTCAAAGGAACACAAGCACAAGATGATCTTCCACCACAAGACCACAAGAACAAAGGCAAGGACAAGCTTCAAGAAGAGATTGATGCATTTGAAGAAGCACCTAAGGCCTCGTTCAAGTGGGTTCCCAAGACTACGTCAAGTTCTACTTCATCAAGTACAACTACAACTCCAAGGATTCCCATCAAGATGATGTGGATCCCGAAGAAGAAGAACTAGAGAGTTCTTGAGGGTGACTCCGCCAACATTCTTCACTCATATCATTATGGCAAGAACAAGTGCAATCAACTTCCACATCTTGCACTAGTTCAAGGAGTCACAAACCCTCATGTTGGTAAGGCAAGGGACAAGGTAACCTAATGATTTCATGGACATCATCTTGTGTGTGCATCACTCGATGTCTATGGATATTCTTGTTTGTTCCTTGTGGGACTAACCCATGTAGGTAAGTTGAAAGTGCAACTCACTCCAAAGGATTGCTCCAAATGATCTACATCAACATTGAGCATCCACATCTTCAATACCTACATGAAGTCATCATCGACAAAACCCAAGGTTAGTTCATCCCTCTAAAAGGGGATCTCACATCTAGGGGGATCTTAACTCTAAGAATTGAGTTAAAGCAAATCTAGTGGTGTGAACACATCAATGCATTATGTAAAAGTGGTAACCCCACTTGAGCTTAAACGATGAGTATAACCTATGATCAAATGTTTTCATTTGACTCCTAAGTCAATATACTCATATATAGATGACCTAGTCATCGCCAATTGTTTGATAGATGCTAGAATTGGTTGTGCATGTTTTGCCACATATTTCATTTGCCATCTTATTGTGTGAGCATGTTGGTGCATATTTTACTCATTCAAGGACATCCACTTGTTGTTTTGATTGATTGGCTTCCTTTTCTTTTTGCCAAGTGGATGGACAAGAATGCCTAAGAACCTTCTCTAGCTATCTATGCTTTTTCTCATCTCAAACTCTATTCATGCTACATCACAAAATTTGATCAAGTCAGATTCGAACCACTCTGTGTGAGGAGCACTCGGAGTCCCCGATTCATCATAGACTTAAACTTCCAAAACTTCTTTGTGATTCTCGGTCTGACCGATTCTTCCACTTCGGTCCTACCGAGATCATTAAGTCAATCTAGATTTTCAATCTCGGTGCAACCGATTTGAAGCATTCGGTCACACCGAGTTGCTGTAACTGTACACAGTTATGCATCTCGGTGCCACCGAGTTGTTCCACTCGGTCACACCGACAGGGTCGGGCTATATATAGTCACAGGGAAAAATTTGGAAATATCTCCGAACCACTTCGCCCGCGCAATAGCTCGCTCTGCCATCAGGGTCTCCGGATCGTCTCCTCGTCGCCAGCCGCCTCCTGTCGCTGGTCTCCGCCGCCGTTAATGGATTTCACCCCTGCCATTGCCGCCGTAGCGAGTTCATCGCCAAGCTAGGGTATGGACTCGATCACTGTGCTATCCTCGTCCGATTCCTAGCACATTGTGTTCTTATTGATTCTTGCCACGATTGAAACACTCCTATCCAGTCAATGCAATCCTTAGATTAGATGTGATTCGAAAAATTAGGGTTAGGTTTCCGCTGAAACCATCTCGGACCCACCGAGTTGAAAAACTCAGTCCCACCGATTTGGCTAACGCCATTGCACTAGTAACTCTCGGTCTGACCGAGAATTGCTAATCGGTGAGACTGATTTTAGGACTTTGTGAAACCCTAGCAGTCTCGGTGCCACCGAACTGTGACTCGGTCCAACTGAGTTCATCAGTTTAGGTTCCAAAACTGCTTCGGTATCACCGAGTTTGAAAATCGGTTGATCCAAAATGCTTTCTGTGGAAAACTAAAACTGAATTTTTGAATTATTCTTTTGCAAAACTCTCTGCATTTTGTGATGCTCATCCACTCTATCTCATCTATAACTCTTCACAGGGTCAGCAGTCAGTGTTTGCAGCATGTCAGACCAAAGTGACAGCCAGAACAGGGAAGAAGAGCAGATTCACATGAGTGAGGGCACTAGTCCCTCCAGTTCCTCAGATGATGGCAGCAGGAGCACCCCAAGCAATCTGCCTAAGGCTGCCACCAGGACAAGGAAGAAGAGAACCTCAGATTCTGAAGATGAGGATTATAGATCAAAAGAGGATGAGGCTACCTCCAAGAAGGTAGTGCTCAAAAAGGAGTATGCCTCAGCACATAACACTAAACCTGGACTCAATAGGAAGGTTCCTGCCAAGAGGACACCTATGCTGAAGGTCAGAGGTTCTACTCAAGTGCCTGAGAAGTCTGAACCCAAAGAGGCACCTGCAAAGAGAGTCACAACTTCCAAACCCAAGAAAGTTCCAACTGGAGAAACTATGAAGTTTACCATGGAATCAGAAGATGAAGCTGCTCAGGATAAGAAGAAGAGAGCCAGAACCACTACTGCCCAGGTTCTTGGAAATCCCTCAATGAGGAGAGACTCTGAAGAGGAAGAAGAGGTTGCTACACCAGCACCCAAGGCACAAAAGCTTATGGGAGATGCTATTAGATCAGGGGCTGCAACATCAAAGCCCAAGGAATCACCCAAAGCTGCCCCCAAGCCCAAGCTTGCACCAAAGAGGAATACCAGGAGTATTCCAGCTGCTGAGAAGAACAAGGCCCCAGTGCCTGATGTTGCTGATGAGGAAGATGAAGAAGGACAAGTTCTGAGGAAGCTCAAGCCCAAGATACCAGACCACAATGATGCCCATCCTCTGGCTGAGGACATGAGGATCAGAAAAGACTCGGGGTTGAGACTATGGAGGATGACAGATCCATATGCCACAAGGAGAAGAACTGATGTTGATTACAGGTTCCATACAAAGGAACAGCAGGACTTCTATGAGACAATCTTGTTGGACAAGAAGCCCATAGTGTGTGATATGAGGTGGGTCGACTGGACCTACATGAAAGATAATGAGACACTATCCTGGAGTGCAAGACAGTTTTGTTGCTTGTGGAGTTGAAGATTTTGTTGGGCAAAAGCTCACCAACTAGAATGATGAACCATTATGCAATTCTACTCCACATCACACTTCTATGTAGATGGGAGGATAGTTTGGATGTCTGGAGGTACAAGGTACCAGTCAACTGTTGAGGAGTGGGCAAAACTGATCAATGCCCCAAAGGAGAGTGAAGATGACTTGGATATCTATGCCAAGAAGAAGATGGACCACAATTCCATGGCACACATGTACAAGGAGATCCCAGACAAAGCCATTGAGACACATAAGTTTGGATCAATCCACTTTCTTCTGTCAGGGCTGCCAACTATCAATTGGATCCTAAGGCACACTCTATTGCCTAAGTCTGGTGACCACAACATGATTAGAGGGCATGCAATCAACATGTTGCATTTGTTTGATGTGCCACAGAAATTCAAGGTCATGAGCCTTATGGTAAGACCATTAAGAGGACTGCAGCAGACCAAAAGATGAGTTGTGGATATGCCCCTCAGATTCAGGAGTTGATTAACTCAAAGATGGGCACAGGCAAATATCAATTGGATAAGGAACATTTTCCTCTCTATCCAGACTTTGAGGACAATCAAGTTGTCATGAATGAGAATGAACCATCATCGGTACAAGCTCAAGAGAAGAAGGAGAAGGCAAGGAAAGAGAAGGCTGCCAAGATGCCAACTCAAGAGGAGGCATCTGAGTATTTCTTGAAGAACAAGCAGGAGCAGCTTGGTTACTTGATACCATCAACTCTGAGGATTGAGAAGGGATTGGCCACCCTCACTCGAAATCAGGAGAGCTTGGAAAGAATCATGGAACTAAAATTCCATGATCTAGATGTCAAAGTAACTGAGATTCAGTCAGTTGTGGAGCAGCTACAGGATGACATGCATGAGAGGCAGGGCAAGACTACCACTAATGTATTTGCCAGAGTGCCTAGAGCTCAGAGGTCAACTGTTGTGCCTGTGACAGACACCAGAGCCACATCATCTGCATCAGCTACAGCTCCGACAGCTCCAGTGCAACCAGCTCCAGCATCAACTCCTCCATCCCCATCCACTTCAAATGAAGCCTTCATTCTTGGAGTTATCCGGACAACACCACCTGAAGATAAAGCCCGAGAGTCGATCTAGCACTATGTGTTTTCAATGAACTTTTTGGTAACTTGTTGCCAAAGGGGGAGAAAAATGTATAGATCATAGGCTTCGAGAGAGAGTGTGTCTTTTGTTCTCTCTTGCTTTGCTTTGGTGGTTAAACTTTGTTTACTTTTGATTGCTTGAGATACTATGTTGTTCTTGTGAGACATTGATGATCATGTGTTTGATCATAAGCTACACTTATGCATGTTTGATGATATTATCTTATCTTATCCATATGTGATCATTCACTTTGCTTGGTGATGAGTGCATGTATTCAATCTTTATCATTTTGAGCGCTCCACCAAGATGGATGTGACATGGAAGAGTAACCCATGAGCCTAATTCCTTGTGCATTTGTAGTCCAAAGCAAATCTTAAACTATGCACAAATTTAGGGGGAGCTCTTGCTTATCACATACTTCTCAAAGCGATGATGTTTTTCAATCTTATTATCATTTGTCAAAGCTTTGATCTATATGTTGTCATTAGTTACCAAAAAGGGGGAGATTGAAAGTGCAACTATCCCTAGGTGGTTTTGGTAATTCATAACAACATATAGTTCATTGAGCTAATGCTATTCCAAGACTATTATTTTAGGAAAGCTCAATGAATGGCATGGCATGGATGATGAAAGTGAATCCCTCAAAATACTAATGACAAAGGATTGGCTCAAGCTCAAAAGCTCAAGACTCTTCATTTTACATTTTAGTGATCCAAGATCACATTGAGTCTATAGGAAAAGCCAAAACTATCAAGAAGGGATGAGGTGTTGCTTAATGAGCCTCTTGCTTCATGTGCTTGGTGATATGCTCCAAAAATCCTCAGCTACTTTCTCACATCCACAAATGACCTAAACCTAAAGCCAAAATCGGTCACACCGACTCTTTCTATCCGGCGCCACCGAGTTCTAATGTCATAGCCACTGCCACAAACCCTAGGCAAATCGGTCCTACCGATAGGGATCTCGGTCTCACCGAGATGGGATTGTAATCTCTCTGTTTCCCTTTGTAACGTTTCGGTCCAACCGAAGTGAGCGATCGGTCCCACCGAGATTGCAATGTAAATTCTCTGTTTCCCTTTTTTTAACATTTCGGTCTCACCGAAAAGAGCAAATCGGTCCCACCGAGTTTACCTGACCAACTCTCTGGAAAGCTTATTACCAAAATTGGCCTCACCGAGTTTGAGTAATCGGTCTTACCGAGATTATGTTATGCCCTAACCCTAACCGAATCGGTCCTACCGAGTTGCATGTCAGTCCCACCGAAAATCCTAACGGTCACTAGGTTTACTAAATCGGTTTGACCAGCGTGACCGAAAGGAGTTTCGGAGGCCCCGGTAAGCGTTTGGGGGCCTTATGGGCCAAGGGGAGGGGGCACATCAGCCCACTAAGGGTCTGTGCGCCCCTCCCGCCCCATCTCACGTAACCTGGAGAGGTGGGGGCACCTCCCCTAGGGCAGCCTCCCCTCCCGGCTTGGGGGCCAAGTTTCCTAGGGGTGGGGGCATCGAAACCCATCTAGGGTTTCCCATATGGCCGCCGCCCCTTCCCTAGGTGAAAGCACAAGTGCTCCCTAGGTGGTTTTGGTAATTAATGCCAACATATCTCTTGTTGGACTAACACTTTTATCTAGTATGTTTCAGATAAGTTCAATAATTGAGTGGCATGGACTAAAGGATGTGGGAACTCCTTCAAGATGCTAAGGACAAAGGATTGGCTCAAGCTTCAAGCTCAAGACTCTTCATTTTACATTTTAGTGATCCAAGATCACATTGAGTCTATAGGAAAAGCCAATACTATCAAGGAGGGATGAGGTGTTGCTGAATGAGCCTCTTGCTTCATGTGCTTAGTGATATGCTCCAAAACCCTCAACTGCTTTCCCACTTCCACAAATGACCTAAACCTAAAGCCAAAATCGGTCACACCGATTCTTCCTATCCGGCGCCACCGATTTCAGATGTCTTAGCCACTGCCACAAACCCTAAGCAAATCGGTCTCACCGATAGGGATCTCGGTCTTACCGAGATAGGATTGTAATCTCTCTGTGTATGTCCATTACCAAAATCGGTCTCACTGAGTTTGAGCAATCGGTACTACCGAGATTACAATGCAAACTCTCTAGTTAACTTATTACCAAAATCGGTTCCACCGAGTTTGAGTAATCGGTCCCACCGAGTTTTCCTGACCAACTCTCTGGAAAGCTTATTACCAAAATTGATCTCACCGAGTTTGTGTAATCGGTCTTACCGAGATTACGTTATGCCCTAACCCTAACTATATCGGTCCTACCGAGTTGCATATCGGTCCCACCGAAAATCCTAACGGTCACTAGGTTTACTAAATCGGTCCGACTGAGTCTGTTGAATCGGTCCCACCGAGTTTGTTGAATTGTGTGTAACGGTTAGATTTTGTGTGGAGGCTATAAATACCCCTCCACCTCCTCATTCGGAGAGAGAGCCATCAGACTAAACCTACACATCCAACTTACCATTTCTGAGAGAGAACCACCTACTCATGTGTTGAGGCCAAGATATTCCATTCCTACCATATGAATCTTGATCTCTAGCCTTCCACAAGTTGCTTTCCACTCAAATCTTCTTCCCACCAGATCCAAAACCTATGAGAGAGAGTTGAGTGTTGGGGAGACTATCATTTGAAGCACAAGAGCAGGGAGTTCATCATCAATGCAGCATTTGTTAATTCTTGGAGAGTGGTGTCTCCTAGATTGGCTAGGTGTCACTTGGGAGCCTCCGACAAGATTGTGGAGTTGAACCAAGGAGTTTGTAAGGGCAAGGAGATCGCCTACTTCGCGAAGATCTACCGCTAGTGAGGCAAGTCCTTCGTGGGCGATGGCCATGGTGGGATAGACAAGGTTGCTTCTTCGTGGACCCTTTGTGGGTGGAGCCCTCCGTGGACTCGCGCAACCGTTACCCTTCATGGGTTGAAGTCTCCATCAACGTGGATGTACGATAGCACCACCTATCGGAACCACGCCAAAAACATCCGTGTCTCCAATTGCGTTTGAATCCTCCAAACCCTTCCCTTTACTTTCTTGCAAGTTGCATGCTTTAATTTCCGCTGCCTATATACTCTTTGCATGCTTTCTTGAATTGTGTGATGATTGCTTGACTTGTCCTAAGATAGTTAAAATCTGCCAAACTCTAAAATTGGGAAAAGGTTAAGTTTTTAATTGGTCAAGTAGTCTAATCACCCCCCTCTAGACATACTTCAAGGTCCTACACTGGGTCAGGCCCTCGTGAGCTTCTCCCCTCTTCCCCGCACTTTCCTTCATGCTCTACATCCTCAAGTCCCGACCCTTGAGCGAGCTCAGCCGCCGCTGGTATGACAGGTCGCGATGCCGTGGGTCAAGGCCAGGGGGTGAGGGCTGGAGAGCCAGTAAGAGCCCATGAGTCGTGATGCTCAGGTGCCCCCCTTTCAACCTGCAAGCGGATCGTACAGGAGAGAGGGAGAGGGAGCTCGCAACGCCCCCCACACTATTCCTGAAGCGGATCCTGCACACCAACATGAGGAAAGCAAGGCCTGCCATTACAGTTGCCAACCAGCCATTGGTTGCTCCGAGGGAGTTATTGAGGCACTGAGGGCTTGGTGAGGTAGCGCATTTGCAGGGCTGCCGCAGCCAGAGCTCGACCACTCAGATTTGTCAACGTTGCAGGGACGGACCCTTGCGCAAGCGCCGTGCCAGAGCGAACAGCTCCGAAAGTAGGTGTCAATCGAGCAGGCGATTATCTCAAGAAGGTTAAGTATGAAGAAGCAAATCGACTAAGATAGTTGCAGAGAAAGCAAACGCCACTGGGTCAGGCCCGAGCGGCTTGGGGATGATGCAGCCCAAGGGGCGCCCCCAACAAGGTAAGCAGAAGACATAAGCAAAACGGGTACATGCTGCAGGGACGGACCCACGCGACCTGGGAATGATGCAGCCCTAAGGGCGCTCCCAGCTGAAATGAAACTTGAAAGAAGTCACCTGATACTGTTGCAGAACGATTGTCGGTGTAGCTGGCGGTGCGGGGCAAAGAAGCCGATCCTCATGAGCCCTCAGGACTCCGAGCCTCGGGAGGCTCAGGAGGTCCGGGCGGCTCGCTGAGGTCCATCTCCATCTCCTCCAGGAATGTGCAATGCTTGGCCACCTGAGCTTCCAGAATGCTCCTCATCAGGCGCTAGTGGGCTTCAGCCGCTTTCGGCAGACCGAAGGGCATGCGAACGTAGCTATGCGGTGGGCCCGCGCAACACCCCACGCGCAAGGGCTAGAAACACTCCTGAGAAGCGACTTGATTGAGCCCTGGGTAGTCGATGCAGACGTGCAGCCCGCCATCCTCGCCTGGATGGGGAGCTACGCTAGGCGGCGGCGGTTGCCGCGCATGACTCTCGATTCCTCCAACTCCTTAGCGGCCTTGGTGATGAACTCCTGAGGGTTGGGTCCTTCTTTCCTTATGCCTTCCTGAGGGAAACATGCTGTGAAGCACGCCTCCAATTGGTGCCCAAGCGCCTCCCTCTTGAACTTGGCAAAGTTGGTGGCTCCCCAAGAGAGAGCCCCCGAGCCCCGCCCGAGGAGGGCGCCGGGTGCGCCTTCCTATGTGATGGAGGGTGGCGCCCCTTGGACGGGCGCATGTCCGGATGTGGCGCCTCCGGAGGTGCCTGCCTCCTGAGGCCTTGAGCCAGGTGATGTCTTCTTCTTCTTGGGAGCTGCTCCAGGGAGGTTTCCACTCTTGTTGTCCGGGTCCTTGATCGACACGGCCTGGAAGGCGCGCTCGAGGGAGCACTGATACGTCTCCAACGTATCTATAATTTTTGATTGCTCCATGCTACTTTATCTACTGTTTTGGACTATATTGGGCTTTATTTTTAACTTTTATATTACTTTTGGGACTAACCTATTAACCGGAGGCCCAGCCCAGAATTGTTGTTTTTTACCTTTTTCAGTATTTCGAAGAAACAGAATATCAAACGGAGTCCAAACGGAATGAAACCTTCTGGATCATGATTTTCCAACCGAACGTGACCCAGGAGACTTGGACCCTACTCCAAGAAGCGCCAGAGGCGGTCACGAGGGTGGAGGGCACGCCCCCCTAGGCATGCCCCCCTACCTCGTGGGCCCCTCGGAGCTCCACCGACGTACTCCTTCCTCCTATATATACCTACGTATCCCCGAACGATCAGAAGAGGAGCCAAAAACCTAATTCCATCGCCGCAACCTTCTGTATCCATGAGATCCCATCTTGGGGCCTATTACGGAGCTCTACCGGAGGGGGCATCCATCACGGAGGGCTTCTACATCAACACCATAGCCCCTCCGATGAAGTGTGAGTAGTTTACTTCAGACCTTCGGGACCATAGCTAGTAGCTAGATGGCTTCTTCTCTCTTTTTGGATCTCAATACAATGTTCTCCCCCTCTCTCGTGGAGATCTATTCGATGTAATCTTCTTTTTGCGGTGTGTTTGTTGAGACCGATGAATTGTGGGTTTATGATCCATCTTATCTATGAATAATATTTGAATCTTTTCTGAATTCCTTTATGTATGATTGAGTTATCTTTGCAAGTCGCTTCGAATTATCCGTTTGGTTTGGCCAACTAGATTGGTAGTTCTTGCAATGGGAGAAGTGCATGGCTTTGGGTTCAATCTTGCGGTGTCCTCACTCAGTGACAGAAAGAGTTGCAAGGCACGTATTGTATTGTTGCCATCGAGGATAACAAGATGGGGTATTTATCATATTGCATGAATTTATTCCTCTACATCATGTCATCTTGCTTAAGGCGTTACTTTGTTTTTTACTTAATACTCTAGATGCATGCTGGATAGCGGTCGATGAGTGGAGTAATTGTAGTAGATGCAGAATCGTTTCGATCTACTTGTTTTGGACGTGATCCCTATATACATGATCATACCTAGATAACCTGATAACTATGCTCAATTCTGTCAATTGCTCAACAAGAATTTGTTCACCCACCGTAGAATACTTATGCTCTTGAGAGAAGCCACTAGTGAAACCTATGGCCCCCGGGTCTATTCTCATCATATTAATCTCCATCACTTTATTTACTTGCTTTGCCTTTACTTTCTACTTTGCATATTTATACCAAAAATACCAAAAATATTATCTCTATCAGATCTCACTCTCGTAAGTGACCGTGAAGGGATTGACAACCCCTAATCGCGTTGGTTGTGAGTAGCTATCGTTTTGTGCAGGTACGAGGGACTTGCGCGTGACCTCCTACTGGATTGATACCTTGGTTCTCAAAAACTGAGGGAAATACTTACGCTACTGTGATGCATCATCCTCTCCTCTTCGGGGAAAACCAACGCAAGCTCGAGACGTAGCAAGAAGGATTTCTGGCGCTGTTGCCGGGGAGGCTCACGCAAGCAAGTCAACTAAACCAAGTACCCATCACAATCCCTATCTCTCGCATTACATTATTTGCCATTTGCCTCTCGTTTTCCTCTCCCCCACTTCACCCTTGCCGTTTTATTCGCCCTCTCTTTCCCAATCTCCTCCTCTCTTTCCCGTTTGCCTTCTCGTTGCCATGGCCGAATCAAAAGGAACTATGGGTTTTCTCCCGAGCTCTAGTGCCTTGGACAACCCCTCTATCCTCTCTAAGCTCATAAATAATGATGCTATATAAAGACCCACCGGGGTCTCCAATGAGAGCTTGAATAATTTTGATGAGGATGACTCTGGAATTTTTCGCTATTTACTTGATGAGTCTTTAAAAGATGCTTGGGATAGGTTACTTAGGATTCGGGCTAGTTATGTACCACAATATCAAATTGAAATTTACCTAAAAAGTTTTTATGTTGGCTTGCCCTCTTCCTTCAAACAAGTTTTAGATTTCATCTTTGAAGAAGGTTTTCTTGAAGGGGATGCTATAGATACCTATGAAAGAATGAAAAATATATTTGGGCACCCCATGAATGATAAAGTTGAATCGACTACTCTCTTGTGCTTTTATCAAAATGAAATTATTAAAGAGATGAAGTCTAGTGTAGAGGCAAATTTCCGTAACGTGCTTAATCTTACTTCTTCCATTAATGGCCATGTGCTTAACTTAAATAGAAGAATGAACGCCATAGAAAGGAGATCCTCCTCTCCAAGTACCAAAGATGGCAATACCTAGATCTATCCTTGCTTTTATGCCTAGCTAGGGGCGTTAAACGATAGCGCTTGTTGGGAGGCAACCCAATTTTATTTTGTGTTTTTTGTTTTTGCTTCTGTTTAGGAATAAATAATCCATCTACCTTCTGTTTGGATGTGGTTTTATGTTTCAATTAGTGCTTGTGCCAAGTAGGGCCTATAGGATAACCTACAATGATAGTTGATTTGATTCTGCTGAAAAAACAGAAACTTTGCGCGCACGAATTTAGTTATGATAAATTACAGGAACGTGATTTTGTGTTGATTATTTTTGCTGCTGATCACTAAACAAATTGTCCAGGACTTCCTATTTTGGTAGAATTTTTAGAGTTCCAGAAGTTTGCGTTAGTTACAGATTACTACAGACTGTTCTGTTTTTGACAGATTCTGTTTTTCGTGTGTTGTTTGCTTATTTTGATGAATCTATGGCTAGTAAAATAGTTTATAAACCATAGAGAAGTTGGAATACAGTAGTTTTAACACCAATATAAATAAAGAATGAGTTCATTACAGTACCTTGAAGTAGTCTTTTGTTTTCTTTCTTTAACGGAGCTCACGAGATTTCTGTTGAGTTTTGTGTTGTGAAGCTTTCAAGTTTTGGGTGAATTCTTTTGATAGACTATGGAACAAGGAGTGGCAAGAGCCTAAGCGTGGGGATGCCCATGGCACCCCCAAGATAATCCAAGGACACCAAAAAGTCAAAGCTTGGGGATGCCCCGGAAGGCATCCCCTCTTTCATCCACTTCCATCGGTAATTTACTTGGAGCTATATTTTTATTCACCAACATGATATGTGTTTTGCTTGGAGCGTCTTGTATTATTTGCGTCTTTGCTTGTTAGTTTACCACAATCATCCTTGCTGTACACACCTTTTGAGAGAGCCATACATGAATTGAAATTTGTTAGAATACTATATGTGCTTCACTTATATCTTTTGAGCTTGATAGTTCGCTTATAGTGCTTCACTTATATCTTTTGAGAGTGATAATTTTTGCTCTAGTGCTTCACTTAGATCTTTTAGAGCACGGTGTTGGATTTGTTTTAAATAAACTTGATCTCTAATGCTTCACTTAGATTATTTTGAGAGTTGTTAATAGCATGGTAATTTGCTTAATGATAATATACTTGGTATTCAAGATATGTGAAACTTTCTTTTGAGTGCGTTGAATACTAAGATAAGTTTGATGCTTGATAATTGTTTTGAGATATGAAGGTGATAATATTAAAGTCATTCTAGTTGAGTAGTTGTGAATTTAAAGAATACTTGTGTTGAAGTTTGTGATTCCCGTAGCATGCACGTATGGTGAACCGTTATGTGATGAACTCAGAGCATGATTTATTTATTGATTGTCTTCCTTATGAGTGGCGGTCGGGGATGAGCGATGGTCTTTTCCTACCAATCTATCCCCTTAGGAGCATGCATGTAATACTTTGCTTTGATAACCTCTAGATTTTTGCAACAAGTATATGAGTTCTTTATGACTAATGTTGAGTCCATGGATTATACGCACTTTTTCCCATCCTTCCACCATTGCTAGCCTCTCTAATACCGCGCACCTTTCGCCAGTATCATACACCCACCATAAACCTTCCTCAAAACAGCCACCATACCTACCTATCATGGCATTTCCATAGCCATTCCGAGATATATTGCCATGCAACTTTCCACCGTTTCGTTTATTATGACACGCTCCATCATTGTCATATTGCTAGCATGATCATGTAGTTGACATCGTAATTGTGGCAAAAGCCACCTTTCATAACTCTTCCATACATGTCACTCATGTTTCATTGCATATCCCGGTACACCGCCGGAGGCATTCATATAGAGTCATATTTTGTTCTAAGTATCGAGTTGTAATTGTTGAGTTGTAAGAAAAATAAAAGTGTGATGATCATCATTATTAGAGCATTGTCCCAAGTGAGGAAAGGATGATGGAGTCTATGATTCCCCCACAAGTCGGGATGAGACTCCGGATGAAAAAAAAGAGGCCACAAAAAAGAGAAAAGGCCCAAATAAAAAATAAAAAATGAGAGAAAAAGAGAGAAGCGACAATGCTACCATCCTTTTACCACACTTGTGCTTCAAAGTAGCACCATGATCTTCATGATAGAGAGTCTCTCATTTCGTCACTTTCATATACTAGTGGGAATTTTTCATTATAGAACTTGGCTTGTATATTCCAATGATGGGCTTCCTCAAAATGCCCTAGGTCTTCGTGAGAAAGCGAGTTGGATGCACACCCACTTAGTTTCTTTTGTTGAGCTTTCATATACTTATAGCTCTAGTGCATCCGTTGCATGGCAATCCCTGGGCATCTCCATAGCCGTTGATATGCCTAGTTGATGTGAGACTATCTTCCCTCTTTTTGTCTTCTCCACAACCACCGTTCTATTCCACATATAGTGCTATATCCATGGCTCACGCTCATGTATTGCGTGAAGATTGAAAAAGTTTTGAAAATGTTTAAGTATGAAACAATTGCTTGGCTTGTCATCGGGGTTGTGCATGATTTAAATACTTTGTGTGGCGAAGATGGAGCATAGCCATACTATATGATTTTGTAGGGATAACTTTCTTTGGCTATGTGATTTTGAGAAGACATAATTGCTTTGTTAATATGCTTGAAGTATTATTATTTTTATGTCAATATGAACTTTTGTCTTGAATCTTTCGGATCTGAAAATTCATACCATGATTAAGAAGATTTACATTGAAATTATGCCAAAGTACCACTCTGCATCAAAAATTCTCTTTTTATCATTTACCTACTCGAGGACGAGTAGGAATTAAGCTTGGGGATGCCTGATACGTCTCCAACGTATCTATAATTTTTGATTGCTCCATGCTACTTTATCTACTGTTTTGGACTATATTGGGCTTTATTTTTCACTTTTATATTACTTTTGGGACTAACCTATTAACCGGAGGCCCAGCCCAGAATTGCTGTTTTTTGCCTTTTTCAGTATTTCAAAGAAACAGAATATCAAACAGAGTCCAAACGGAATGAAACCTTCGGGATCGTGATTTTCCAATCGAACGTGACCCAGGAGACTTGGACCCTACTCCAAGAAGCGCCAGAGGCGGTCACGAGGGTGGAGCCCCCCCCCCCCCCGCCTGGGCGTGCCCCCTACCTCGTGGGCCCCTCGGAGCTCCATCGATGTACTCCTTCCTCCTATATATACCTACGTATCCGCGAACGATCAGAAGAGGAGCCAAAAACCTAATTCCACCGCCGCAACCTTTTGTATCCACAAGATCCCATCTTGGGGCCTGTTCCGGAGCTCCGTCGGAGGGGGTATCCATCACGGAGGGCTTCTACATCAATACCATAGCCCCTCCGATGAAGTGTGAGTAGTTTACTTCAGACCTTCGGGTCCATAGCTAGTAGCTAGATGGCTTCTTCTCTCTTTTTGGATCTCAATACAATGTTCTCCCCCTCTCTCATGGAGATCTATTCGATGTAATCTTCTTTTTGCGGTGTGTTTGTTGAGACTGATGAATTGTGGGTTTATGATCCATCTTATCTATGAATAATATTTTAATCTTCTTTGAATTATTTTATGTATGATTGAGTTATCTTTGCAAGTCTCTTCGAATTATCCGTTTGGTTTGGCCAACTAGATTGGTAGTTCTTGCAATGGGAGAAGTGCATGGCTTTGGGTTCAATCTTGCGGTGTCCTTACTCAGTGACAGAAAGAGTTGCAAGGCACATATTGTATTGTTTCCATCGAGGATAACAAGATGGGGTATTTATCATATTGCATGAATTTATTCCTCTACATCATGTCATCTTGCTTAAGGCGTTACTCTGTTTTTTACTTAATACTCTAGATGCATGTTGGATAGCGGTCGATGAGTGGAGTAATAGTAGTAGATGCAGAATCGTTTCGATCTACTTGTTTTGGACGTGATGCCTATATACATGATCATACCTAGATAACCTCATAACTATGCTCAATTCTGTCAATTGCTCAACACTAATTTGTTCACCCACTGTAGAATACATATTAATCTCCATCACTTTATGTACTTCCTTTGCCTTTACTTTCTACTTTGCATCTTTATACCAAAAATACCAAAAATATTATCTCTATCAGATCTCACTCTCGTAAGTGACCGTGAAGGGATTGACAACCCCTAATCGCGTTGGTTGCGAGTAGCTATCGTTTTGTGTAGGTACGTGGGACTTGCGCATGACCTCCTACTGGATTGATACCTTGGTTCTCAAAAACTAAGGGAAATACTTACGCTACTGTGCTGCATCATCCTCTCCTCTTCGGGGAAAACCAACGCAAGCTCAAGACGTAGCAAGCACACCACATCCTTCTCTTCACAGGGGACCGTGATGACCCCACCACTTCCTAGCATCTTGAGGACATTGTAGCCATGGTGAGTCACTGCCATGAACTTGGCCAGGGCTGGATACCCGAGGATGGCATTGTATGGCAGGCGAATGTGAGCGACATCAAAGTCAATGAGCTCAGTGCGGTAGTTGTTGCGCTGTCCAAAGGTGACAGGAAGGTGGACCTGCCCTATCGGGACAGTGGAACCATCAGTGACTCCTGAGAAAGTCTTGGTTGGCTGAAGCTGATCACATGGCACTTGGAGGTTGTTGAATGTCTCGACAGACAGAACATTGAGTCCTGCAACGCCATTGATGAGGGTCCTGGTGACTTGCATGTTGCTGATGACTGGGGAACAGAGCATTGGGAGGACACCGGCCGTCGCCGCGCACTTGAGTTGATCTGCTGAGCTAAACGTGATGGCGCATGCAGACCACCTAAGGGGGCGCGTGGCCTCAAGCTTGGGGAGGACTGCATTCACCTCGCGAGCAAATTGCTTGAAGATGCGTTGTGAGGCTGGGGCCTGAGCGCCGCCCAAGATGCAAGCGATTGCACGTGGCTCCTGGAAGCCCCCAGCCCCCTCGTCCTGATGATGGTCTTCATTCCTTCTTGGTGGTGATGGCAGAGGAGGAAGGCCTACGTTGCCTTGCGGGCGGTCCTCACGAGGTTGATCTCTCCAAGCTCCCTCGTGAGGCTGGTCCTGCCAGCAGTCCTCGCGAGGTCGGTCATGCCACCCTTGGCGAGGGCCACGGTCGTCCCATCGTCCTCCACCTCTTGCTACGCCTTGGCTGTAGCCCCGGTCGTTGCGCTCGGGGCGTCGACTGACACGGCCTTCTCGCACGGCCCTGAGCTCTTGGCATTCGTTGGTGTTGTGGGTATGGAGATCGTGGTACACACAGTACCGGCTGCCCTTGGATGACTCCGGCTGGTCCCTGCCGCACATTGTGTCCGTCTCTGCTGCGAGCACAGTTTCTCCCTTGCGCTTCACATCCTTGGCCTTGGCTTTCTTCTCTTCTAGGTCTGCTGTCGGGAGCTCTAGAAGGGAGAGGCGTCCCTCCTCAGCCCTTGCGCACTTGGTCGCCTTGTTGAACAACTCCAGTGACGTACACAGATCTTCATGGATCGCCAGTTCCTCCTTCATCTTGACGTCGCAAACGCCATCAGAGAACACAGAGATGATGGCCTCCTCAGTCACCTTGGGAATCTTGAGGTGAGCGTTGTTGAAGCGCTGGATGTACTTCTGCAAGGTCTCTCCGGGCTGCTGCTTGATCCGGCGTAGGTCACCCACGGCCGACGCACGGTCACGAGTGCCTTGGAAGTTGGCGATAAAGCGGGTGCGCATCTCATCCCAGGAGGAGATCATGCCAGGAGCTAGGTTCAGGAGCCAGGTGCGGGCGCCGTCCTTGAGTGCCATGGGAAACCAGTTCGCCATGACCTTTTCATCCCCGTTGGCGGCTTCGATGCCCAGCTCGTAGAGCTGTAGGAACTCCGCGGGGTCTGCACTGCCGTCGTAGCGAGGAGGTAGGTCAGGCTTGAACTTGCCTAGCTAGGTGACACTACGTAGCTCGAGGGTGAAGGCGCGGCATCCTGCGGTGGCCACCGGAGCCCTTTGCTGATGCTGGGCTTACTCCTAGGGATTTCCGCGCGCCGCGGCCTGGAGCAGCGCGGGGTCTTTTCATGGTGGTGCAGGAATGGGTCATGGCGCACCGGTGCCGGGAGCATGCGAGCACTGTCTTGGGGACGATGGATCTCTTGGCAGCTCCTTTCTTGTCACGTGAGTGCCGTACGCGGTGGATCTCGTCCTGGGGACGCGCGCCTTGGAGCCAGCGCGCCTTCTTGGGGAGGAGGTGGCGGAGGCACCTCCTGATCTACGCCTCCTACGCAGGATGGCGGGGTGAGGTAGCGAGAGGGACGGCACAGGAGAGCCCCCTGCGGTGCTAACGAGCTCGGTGATGCGAGCGAGCCAGTCCTCGTAGAGGTCGTCGACGGGATGGTAGTGCAGGAGCTCACGCGCCAGGAGCAACGCGACGTGCACGTCTGTGGGGGTGCGACGGGCGTGGGACGACGAACCGGCTGGAGTCAGCGATGGGGTGGCGGTGCGGCCTTCCCGCCACACCGAAGGATGCAGCGACGAGGCCTGCTGCTTGTTCCCCGCCGGGCTGGTGGCGGCGTTGGCGGTAGGCGACGGGGAACGATAGGGGCACCCGCCGACGAGCGCCGTCCGGGCGACGCGGGCGGCGAGAGCGTCCCAACGCTCGGCGCGAGCCCGGCTAGCGTCAGCCATGGACACGATGGAAGATCGAACGCGAAGCAGCGGAAGAAAGATTCTGGCGCACCCCTACTTGGCATGCCAGATGTCGGATGTAGGGTTCCGGCAGACCCTTAAGGTTCGAACTCTGGGGTGTGCACGAAGATCTCTCCCCTACCGATCTACGTCCAATCGCCTCGTGAGATCTAAGCTGAAAACGATAAGCAACACGAGGGACACAAGATTTATACCGGTTCAGGCCACCATTGTGGTGTAATACCCTACTCCAGTGTGTGGTGTGGTGGATTGCCTCTGGGGCTGATGATGAATAGTACAGGGAAAGAACAGCCTCACGAGAGGAGTTCTTGAGCTGGTGCGATGAACTGCTTGGGTGAGTTCACTCGCCTCTCTCTCTCTCTAACAGGCACTTGATCTGTTCTCAGAACTCCCCTCCCTCTGTTGTGGTGGCTAGTCCTATTTATAGAGGCCCTGGTCCTCTTCCCAAATATTGAGCAGGAAGGGCGCCAACAACGGCCATTTTGAAGGGGAACATCCAGTACAAGTTATCCTGACTAAAGTTGGTCTTCGGCTGCCAAAAGCACTGGTGATGACGCTGTCTTAGGCTCCATGGTGACCTCCATCCTGCCGCTTTGCTGGTCTTGATCTCGTTGCACAGAAATGGCAACCTTTGCCTGATGCCTCGGTACTCCACGCCTGTGCTTGCCCCCTTTGCACCAAAGAGGAAACAAGGACACTGCGCAGGCCGGCGCCCTCCTGGTGCCCGCCTGGTCTCGATCGTCATGGCTTGCGTCACGAGCACCTCACGAGGTACCCTGCCTTGATCTCTCCGCCTCCTCGCGAGCCTGCCTGGCGAGGCCATCCCTGAGGAAGTCTAGCATCGTCCGCCTCGCGAGGCTTGGCCCCTCGCGAGGGTCTTGAGTCTTGTGCTGATGAAGATGGGCCGTACTGGCCACCACTTGAGCCACGCCGCTGGCCGCAGGCAGGCAAGTCTGGGGACCCCCGTTCCTAGGACGCCGACATTGGCCTTCTTCACAGTCTCCGGGCCTTTCTCGGGGCGATGAGCTTCATAGGCGTTGGCCTTCTTCACAGGCACCGGGCCTTTCCTGGTTCGTCTAGCCTCACAGGCGTCGGGCCTTCTTTACGGGTGCTGGGCCTTTCTTCAGGGGTAGAACTTCCGGAGGTGCTGGATGTTCCACGCGTTCGGGATGGGCACCCCCTCCTAAATCTCAAAGCATGCGGCGCCAGGCCTGCAGACATGAACAACCTTGAACGGGCCCTCCCACATGGGCGAGAGCTTGTGCAGCCCCTCCCTGGAGAGCACCCGTCTGAGCACGAGGTCACCTACCTCGAGGGTCCTGGGGCGGATGCTGCGGCAGTGGAACTGCCGCAGTGCCTGTTGGTATCTTGCAGCCCAAAGCACAGCCTCCCGACTGCGTTCCTCTCCCAGCACGAGGTCCACCCCCCGCATGGCGTCCTGTTATGCTTCGTTGAAAGCCAGGACCCGCGCGGAGCGCTGCCTGACCTCGTGAGGAAGGACCGCCTCAGCACCGTAGACGAGGAAGAACGGGGTTTCGCCAGTCGACTTGGTAGCGGTTGTGCGGATGGACCATAGCACGGAGTGAAGCTCGTCGTGCCAGCCCCTGCCGCAGGCCTCCAGCTTCTTCTTGAAGGTCCGAGTTCTGAGGCCTTTCAGGACCTCCGCGTTGGCGCGTTCAGCTTGGCCGTTGCTCCGAGGGTGTGCCACCGAAGCGTAGCAAATCTGCGTTCCAAGGTTAGCACAATATGTTTTGAAGAGATTGCTAGTGAACTGTAAACTGTTGTCGGTGATGATGCGATTAGGTACCCCAAACCGGCTCACGAGGCCCTTGATGAACTTGACCGCTGAGCCAGCCGGGATGGTGCGGACAGCTTCCACCTCTGACCACTTTGTGAACTTGTCAATGGCGACGTAGAGGTAGCGGTAGCCCCCTGGCGCCCGGGAAAATGGGCCAAGGATGTCCAATCCCCAAACAGCGAACGGCCATGAGAGGGGAATGGTCCGAATGCCCTGAGCCGACTGATGAATCTGCTTGGCGTGGAATTGACAGGCTTCACAAGCCTTCGCCAGCTCGATTGCATCGTTGAGTGCTGTTGGCCAATAGAACCCGCTGCGAAACGCCTTGCCGACGAGTGTTTGTGAAGAGCAGTGGTGCCCGCAGTCTCCACCGTGAATGTCTGCCAGTAACTCTTTTCCTTGCTCCCTGGAGATGCAACATAGGGTAACGTCATTCGGCCGCTTCCGGTAGAGCTCTCCGTCTTGGATGCAGTAGCCCGTCGCCTGCCACGCCACACGTTCCGCGTCCTCCTCCTTTTCTGGCAGAATCCCTTGCATCAAGTAACCCTTGAACTCCACGGTCCAACATCCCTCCTGAGGCTCCAGCGCCAGGAGCAGGCGCGCTCCTGAGGTCGGGCCACAGGCCGGGGCTCCCGAGGCAGGCGGTTGAGGGAGCTCCTCCCGAGGCTGTGTTGTGCTTGATAGTGACGGTGCCGCTGAAGGTTTGAAGAGTCGTTCCTCGAAGATGCCAGGCTCCTGAGGCAACCGCCTGGACGCCCTCCTGGCGATCTCATCAGCCTCTTGATTGGTTCCGCGAGGCACATGCTGCAACTCCAACCCGCAAAACTGTTTCTCCATCCTGCGGACCTCCGCAAGATACGCTTCCATGTGTTCGTCCTTCTGCTCGTACACCTTGTTGGAGAAGTTGATGAGGAGTTGTGAGTCGACTTGATAATGAAGCGCTTTACCCCCAAGGCGGTAGCAGCTTTCAAGCCTGCTATCAGGCCCTCGTATTCTGCTATGTTGTTGGAGACCTTCTCTCCATGCTGGAAGTAGAGCTGCACGGCATAGTAGAGCTTGTCCTGAGTGGGAGATATGAGCACTGCGCTAGCCCCCACGCCATGTCGCGATAATGCCCCGTCGAAGTACATGACCCAGCCGTCCGGTGCTTCACTTCCTGGGGAAAGCGACCGATCCTCGCCCGCTTCGAGCCCTGGTGCCTCCGTCCATTCTGCCACGAAATCTGCAAGTGCGGCTCCCTTGATGACTCTGGTCGTGCTGAACTCTAGCTGAAACGCTTGCAACTTGATGTTCCACTCAGCGACCCTTGCAGCTGAGTTGGGGCTCCTAAGTACCCTTTCCAAGGGATATGCCGAGACGACCTTGATGGTATGGCCTTGAAAGTAGTGTCGCAGCTTGCGTGAGGCCACCAGCAATGCAAGGAGGAGTTTCTGGGGCATGGGGTATCGCGCCCTTGTATCCCGCAGCACCGTGCTAACAAAGTACACAGGGTGCTCGACGAGGTTGAGGGTGCTGGCGTGGCCTGCGTCTTCTGGAGGTCGAGGCGCCTCTCGAGGCGACGGAGCCCCCAGCGCTTGCTCGCCTGGCAGGGCCTCCTCTGCTTTGGGTGCATCCCCCTGCTGAGGCTGATCCCCATCTGCTACGGTCTTGGTCTTCGCGAGGCTTTCTTGGCTTTGCTCCACTTCGGCCGGGGCTGCGGCTGGCACGGCCTTGGCCCGACGCTCCTCCCTAACTGCCACCAGGGCTGCGCTGGCGGAGTAGGGTGTGGCTGCAAGGTAGAGCACCAAAGGCTCTTGAGGGCACGGAGCTACCATCACCGGAGGGCTGGTAAGGTACTTCTTGAGATCTTGGAATGCCTTGTCGGCCTCTTCAGTCCATTCAAATAGGCCCTTCTTCTTCATCAACTGGAACAAGGGCAGTGCTCATTCCCCCAGCTTGGAGATCAAGCGTCCCAACGCGGTTACTCGCCCGGTGAGCTTCTGCATTTCTCTGAGGGTCTTCGGTGGACTCATGTCTTCGACTGCCTTGACCTTCTCTGGGTTAGCCTCAATGCCCTTGTGGGACACGAGGAAGCCCAAGAGCTTGCCCGAGGGGACTCCGAATACGCACTTCTCCGGGTTGAGCCGCAGATGCACTTCACGGAAGCTCGCGAAGGTTTCTTCCAGGTCCTGTATCAGGGTTTTCGCCTCCCGGGACTTCACCACGATGTCATCGACGTAGGCTTTAGCGTTCCTCCCGAGCTGTCGGCCCAAGGCGATGTGCATCAGTCGCTGAAAGGTCACGCCCGTGTTGTGCAACTCGAACGGCATGCAGGTATAGCCGTATACTTCACACGAGTTCAGGAGGCCGTTTTCTCCATGTCTTCTACCGCCATCTTGATCTGGTGATAGCCCGAGAAGGCATCTAGGAAGCACAACATGTCACACTCGGCGATAGAATCGATGATCTGGTCGATGCGAGGGAGCGGGAATGGATCATGTGCGGAAGCCTTGTTGAGGTCGGTGAAGTCGACACACATGCATTCCTTTCCTCCCTTTTTTGGCACAACAACAGGGTTGGCCAGCCATTCGGGATAGCGAGCTTCGCAAATGACGCATGCCGCCTCTAACTTGCGGGTTTCTTGGACGATGAAGGCCTGCTTCTCGGTGGACTGTCTCCTTGCCTTCTGCTTCACGGGGCGCATGTTGGGGCACACGTTGAGATGGTGTTCAATCACATCCCTCGGGATCCCTGCCAGCTGATCAGGTTCCCACGCAAACACCTCCTTGTTTGCGCGCAAAAATTTCACCAGGGCTTCCTCCTGCTCATGGTCGAGATTGGCGCCTATGGTGAAGGTGGCGCCAGAGGATCCATCCTCATCGACTGGTAGTTGCTTGGTCTCCGCCTTGTCTTGGGTGAATAGCTGCTTCTTCTTGGCCGGCGCAGCCCCCTTGGGCTCGAGGGCATCTGCGCTGGCGGGCTGCACCACTGCGGCCATCTTGAAAGCGAGCTTGAGCGCCTGCAGTGCATCCCTTGTGTCTCTAGACATGGTAAGGACGCCGCTGCTCCCGGGTATCTTCATGAGGTTGTAAGCCGGGTGAGTTGCCGCCATGAACTGGGCCAAGGCTGGGTAGCCGAGGATGGCGTCGTACGGGAGGCCGATGGGGGCGATGTCGAAGTCGACCAGCTCCGTGCGGAAGTTGTCATGGGTGCCGAAGGTCACCGGGAGGCAGATCTGCCCCAGGGGGGCGGTGGAACTGCCTCCAACGCCCGAGAAGGGCCTGCTGGGTTGGAGCCGCTCTGGCGGCACGTGGAGGAGGCTGAAGGCCTCCACCGAGAGCACGTTGAGGCTGGCACCACCATCGATGAGGGTCCTGATGACAGCCACCTGGCAGATGGTGGGGGTGCATAGCATCGGGAGTGCGCCCGAACAGGCGGTGTTGGAGGGGTGATCGTCCGAGCTGAAGGTCAAATCAGCCTTGGGTGCCACCCAGCCGGGGGGAGCTTCACGGCGCTTGAGGACGGTGTTGATCTGGCAGACGAACGGCTTGACGTGGTGGCTCGAAGGTGGTGCCTGCGATCCTCCCAGGAGGGCTGCGACGAGTGGGGGTGCCGGCGAAGCATGATGGGTAAGGAAGAGGTTGCGCAACTCCTCCCAGGAGGCCATAGAAGCCGTTGGCAGGTGGAGCAGCCACATGCGCGGGACGCCGGTGAGGGCCATGGGCAGCCAGTTAGCCATGACCATGTCGTCGCCTCCGGCCTTGAGGACGGCTTCTTCATACGCTAGCAGGAAGGCCAACGGATCGGCCGCGCCGTCGTAGCGCGGTGGCATGTCCGGCTTGAACTTGTTCGGCCACCGCACCTATCGCAAGGCAGGGGCCAGGGCTCGGAGCCCCTGGTTCCCGCGCCGGCGTTGACAGTCGGAGCAGGCGGTGCGTTGGCCGCCATGAGGGCAGAGCGCGGTGCTGATGGAGAACGGGTCGACGGAAGGGAGAGCTCCAGCGCACCCCTACCTGGCGCGCCAAAGTCGTTTGTAGGGTTCCGGCAGACCCTTAAGGTTCGAACTCTGGGGTGCGCATGAAGATCTTCCCCCTACCACTCCACGTCCTATCGCCTCACGAGAATCTAAGCTAAAACGATGAACAACACGAGGGACACAAGATTTATACTGGTTCGGGCCACCGTTGTGGTGTAATACCCTACTCCAGTGTGTGGTGTGGTGGATTGCCTCAGGGGCTGATGATGAACAGTACAAAGGATGAACAGCCTCGCGAGAGGTGTTCTTGAGCTGGTGCGATGAACTGCTTGGGTGAGTTAGATCGCTCTCTATCTAATGAGGACTCGATGATTTTCTCGTCCCCCTTTCCTCTGTGGTAGCTAGTCCTATTTATAGAGGCCCTGGTCCTCTTCCCAAATATTGAGCGGGAAGGGCGCCAACAACGGCCATTTTGAAGGGGAACATCTAGTACAAGTTAACCTGACTAAAGTTGGTCTTCGGCTGCCAAAGGCACTGGCGATGACACCGTCTTGGGATCCACGATCACCTCCGTCCTGCCGCTCTACTGGTCTTGGTCTTGTTGCACTGAAATGGCAACCTTTGCCTGATGCCTCGGTACTCCACACCTGTGCTTGCCCGCTTTGCACCAAAGAGGAAACAAGGACACTGCGCAGGCTGGCGCCCGCCTGGCTCCTGCGTGGTCTCGATCGTCACAGCTTGCGTCACGAGCACCTCGCAAGGTACCCTGCCTTGATCTCTCCGCCTCCTCAGGAGCCTGCCTGGCGAGGCCATTCCTGAGGAAGTCGTGTGTCGTCCGCCCCGCGAGGCTTGGCCCCTCGCGAGGGTCTTGAGTCTTGCGCTGATGAAGATGGGTCGTACTGGGCCACCACTCGAGCCACGCCGCAGGCCGCAGGCAGGCAAGTCTGGGGACCCTCGTTCCCAGGACGCCAACAGTCGGGTTATCAAGACCATGTATTTCTTCAATAGGTGGTAAATTCTTAACATCTTCAACTTTAATACCTTTTTCTTTCATTGATTTCTTTGCCTCTTGCATATCTTCAGGAGTGAGAAATAGAATGCCCCTTTTCTTCGGAGTTGGTTCAGGAAGTTTCCAATCATTATCATTATTCAATATATTATTCAATAGCAATTCAGCTTGCTCAACGTTTCTTTCCATGAAAACACAACTAGCGCAACTATCTAGGTGGTCTCTGGAAGCATCGGTTAGTCCATTATAAAAGATATCAAGTATTTCATTTTTCTTGAGAGGATGATCAGGCAAAGCATTAAGTAATCGGAGCTTGTGGGAGACTCTCTTCTTCAATTTGCACAAAATTAAATATTTCCCTTAAGGCAGCTTGTTTCTTATGAGCGGGGAAATATTTTGCAGAGAAGTAATAAATCATATCCTGGGGACTACACACACAACCAGGAGCAAGAGAGTTAAACCATATCTTAGCATCACCCTTTAATGAGAAAGGAAACAATTTAAGGATATAGTAGTAGCGAATTTTCCTCATGAGTGAATAGGGTGGCTATATCATTCAATTTAGTAAGATGTGCCACAACAGTTTCGGATTCATAGCCATAGAAAGGATCAGTTTCAACCAAAGTAATTAACTCAGGACCGACAGAGAAATCATAATCCTTATCAGTAGCACAGATAGGTGAAGTAGCAAAAGCAGGGTCATATTTCATTCTATCATTCAAAGACTTTTCTTTTAGCTTTGTGTTGATGGCAAAATCGTTTGCACGGCAACACAACAGATCAACAATCTAGCCGGTCTTTTCTTTTGCTGTCTTTTTCTGTATGAGGAACAGAACGGCCTTCTTCTTGCTGATCTCAAAGAAAACTTGATTCTTCGGGGTGGATCTTCAACAGATCAACGGCAAACGGAACCTAAGCAACGTATAGGTCCCGTTTTCCGGGTGCAGCAGCGTAGGGTTGGCCTACTGCCACGGCGATCTCTGAACTTGCAGGCAAGAATAGAGGAGTTGATGGGGAAAAACGAACGAAAGGAAAGTTGTGCGTGGAAATAAAGTAGATATGTTTTTGTCGATGTTGGGTGTCCCCTCTACCGGCCTCTGCCCTATGTATATATATAGGGCGATCTGGACTTTGATCTTTTGAACGATCAGGAGACCGATCTGGTTACAATTCTCTTTTACATGATTTGGACTTCATCTATTCATTCAAAATCTGAACAGAATCCTAGTTTTCTTGATAAAAAACAGTATGACCAGCGACGTCTGCTCCTCTCTGTGCTCCAAAATAATCAGGCATATCTCAACCATATCCCATCTTCATCTTATACCTGATGGTTGTTGTACGTGAACAAAACTGGAGTCTGAATCTTCAATTTCCTGTACTGACTTACCTCCCAACTCCTTCAGCGTTTGGACATCTTTAGTTAAAAAGCAATCTTCAGCTTAGCACATTAGCAGATCAACCTCATTGAAGCTAAGGCTTTGATTCATGATACATATTTTTAATCTGCCAAATTTGACTATCAACACATGCCCCCCTGTTTTTTGGTAAAGCTTGCTTGCCAAAAATCATCTGTACCTTGCACCATAATCATTAATCAACACATTTATAATTTAGCTCTGTCTTTGGGCGATGACTAGCATCGGCCATTTGTATCTATTTTTCTCAGGGCGATGGTAATCAAGCACCGGCCATGTGTATTCTATTTTCTTAGGGCGATGATAATCAAGCATCGACCACATATCATTCAGGCATCTTGCCAAACGCTCGGATAGTACTTTTTCAAGTACTTTCCGTTAAGAGCTTTAGGCAATTTTTCTCCTTGCAAACTCTGTACTAAATATGAATTTCCAGGGACAACCTCCAAAATTTTATAGGGTCCTTCCCAATTTGGTGACCACTTCCCAAATTTATTATCCTTGGACCCAATAGGCAAAATCATTTTCCAAACCAAGTCCCCAATCTGAAACGATTTTTCTCTTACTTTCTTATTATAAGCCTTGGCTACTCTCAATTTATCCCTCTCAATTTCTCTTAAAGCTTTCATCCTCTCATCTGACACTTCATCTATTCTATCCATCATGAGGTTATGATAATCTACGGCTGACAAATCATTTTGTTTGGCAAACCTAAGTGCGTCCAGATTTACCTCAATAGGTAAAACGGCCTCTTGCCCATATACTAATTCAAATGGTGTCACTTTCGTAGCACCATGTTGAGATATTCGGTGAGCCCATAATGCTTCATGCAACACCTGATGCCACTTTTTTGGATGTTCCTCTATTTTCTTTTTGATAAGCTTAATCAAAATCTTATTACTGGACTCGGCCTGACCATTGGCCTGAGCATAATATGGTGATGAATTCAAGAGCTTGATCTTAAGTGATTCGGCAAACTCGCGTACTTGATGCGATATAAAAGATGAACCTTGATCTGTGGTTAAAGTTTGTGGTATGCCAAATCGATAAAAAATATGCTCTAAAATAAATTTAATCACCTCCTTATGAGTCATATTTTTAAGAGGAACAACCTCTGTCCACTTTGTAAAATAATCAGTAGCAACCAAAACAAAACGGTGACCTCTGGATGACTTAGGGTGTATTTGGCCAATAAAATCCAAACCCCATCCACGAAACGGCGAAGGCTTAATTATAGGATGCAACATAGAAGCAGGTGCTAACTGTATATCCCCAAATTTTTGGCATGAATCACACCCTTTATAGTATCTAAAACTATCTTCTAACATAGTCGGCCAATAAAACCCAGCTCTTCTTAACAACCACTTCATCTTATGAGTCGACTGATGTGTACCACACATCCCCTCATGTACTTCACCCATAGCAACTTTGGACTGGTCTGGACCTAGGAATTTTAAAAGCAATCCTTCTAGTGTCCGGCAATATAATTCACCATCCGATAATGTATATCTCAATGCTTGGCGTCGAACCTTTCTGTCTACTGATTGGCTAGGATCTTCTAAATATCTAATTATGGGTCTTCTCCAATCATCAGGTTCAACAATAGAAATTTCAGCACACTGTAACACCAGCTGTCCCAGGACATATAATTTTCCTCTACTAACTTGATAACCTGATGCTTGTTGTGCTAGATCATTAGCTTTAACATTCTCTTCTCTAGATATATGGCTAATGGCAAAATCATCCAGGACTTCTATGATTTCCAAACACTTCTCCAAATAGTTATTTAGTAACCCATCAAAGCATTGATAATTCCCACGAATTTGTTGTACGACTAGTAGTGAATCACCAAAAGCTCGTACACTCCTCACACCCATGGATTCTAAAATTTGCAAACCCAACAAAAGAGCTTCATACTCGGCCTAGTTATTGGTACACAAGTATTCTAAGCGTACTGATGTTTCAAAAACAGCAGCCCTTGGTGAGACTAAAACAATACCAACACCTTGTCCTTCTCTACAAGCCGAGCCATCAAAATATAATTCCCATGGATATATCTCAATATAGCCGACCTCTATATCATTTTCATCACTAACCCGATGGTCAACAATAAAGTTAGCTACAATTTGGCCTTTCATGGATTTTAAAGACTTATAAGCCAAATCATATTCTATCAATGCATATGCCCACTTATCGATTCTGCCACTCAAAATCGGTTTTTGTAGCATATATTTGATAACATCGGTCTGGCATGCTATTTCACAAGTACTAGATAGCAAATAGTGTCTCAATCTTGTGCAAGCATGATATAAGGATAAACATAACTTCTCAATAAACACATACCTTTGTTCTGTTTCCAATAGACGTCGGCTCAAATATGTTATCACATACTCCTTTTCATCAATTTCTTGTGTTCGGACAGCACCAATAACATTATCTTCCGCGGCAACATACATCCGAAACGGCGTTCCGACTTTAGGTGCCCTTAACACAGGAGGCCTAGACAAATATCTTTTGATCTCATCAAATGCATGTTGTTGCTCTGCCCCCCAAGTAAATTCATTTTCCCTCTTCAACCGAAGTATAGGTGTAAATGCACTAACCTTTCCAGACAAGTTAGATATGAACCTTCTCAAATAATTAACTTTGCCTAAAAATTTCTGCATGTCGCTCTTACATTGTGGCGCCTCTATTTTCTTAATAGCTTCTATTTTACTAGGATCTATCTCAATGCCTCTCTCATGTACTATAAATCCTAGAAATTTACCAGCCGACACACCAAAAGCACATTTAAGTGGGTTCATCTTTAAACCATACCGACACATTCTTTCAAAGGCTAAGCGTAAATCGGCTAAATGATGATCCACACTATCTGATTTGACAACTATATCATCAGTATATATTTCTACTACTATACCAAGTAAATCATGAAAGATTAGGTTCATAGCTCTTTGATAAGTCGCGTCGGCATTCTTCAGACCAAATGTCATAACAACCCATTCGAATAAACCAACAAAACCGGGACACCTAAAGGCTGTTTTAGAAGTATCCTCTTCAGCCATAAAAATTTGATTGTAACCAGCATTACCGTCTAAGAAACTAATAACTCTATGTCCTGAAGCATCATTAATTAACATGTCGGCTATAGGCATAGGATATTCATCTTTAGGTGTAGCCCTATTTAAATCTCTGAAGTCGATACATATTCTCAACTTACCAGTATTTTTCTTCTCAACCGGGACAATGTTAGAAATCCATTCAGCATACCTACAAGGCCTTATAAAACTAGTTTTCAATAATCTCCCTATTTCTTCTTTAATACCATCATAGATACTAGGATTAAACTTTCTAGGTGGCTGTTTGTGAGGCCTAAATCCAGATTTAATAGGCAACCGATGCTCTACTAGCTCTCGGCTAAGACCCAGCATTTCATGATACTCCCAAGTGAAGCAATCAACATATTCTTTAAGTAACTCGATCACTTTCACCTTGTAATGGGCTGTCATATTCCTATTAATAAAAGTCGGCCTACGAATAGTACCATTGTCAGGACCCCGACTCAATGCCACATCGATCTAGCATGTAACACCTCATATCACTTTGCGGCCTCATACACGGAATCCCCATGGGTGTCGCCTTACCTTTGCCCGGGACCGTTTGCGCCTTTTGGCACATGTATATGATAGTGTCGCTAGCATCCATATGATAAGGAGCCCGGGCTGACATGGCTAGTCGTAAACCCAAAGTGGCACAGACTTACAGGGACAGGCATCCATGACCCACCATCGAACGTGTCAGTCATCAGCGAGTGAATCCAGGCTGTAGCACTGGGCTAGTAGGACTCCGGTGAACCGGGCTGTAGCGGGCTAACAAGACTCCGGTATTCATCGCGTGACATTCCCCGAAGGGACAGACACAAGAACGAAGAAGGACACATGCCGGCCAGCCTAAGTGTTCCGGAGCAGTAGCAAGCTACCATGGCTCAGTGGAAGCACTAGGAGACATTTCCTGGTAAGAGAGGCTACTAAGGATAAACAACTAGATAGTCAGATCCCACACATACCAAGCATTTCAATAACATACACACAATATGCTCAATATGTGCAAATACAACATGGCATCACAACACGACTCTACGACTCAAGTATTTATTCAATAGGCTCCGAGGAGCGAGATATTACAATCATGGGTCTCACGACCCAACATTCAGAGCATATAAATCAAAACACATGCGGAAGCTTAACATGTCTGAGTACAGACATCTACAAATGAAAAAGGCTGTGAAGCCTGACTATCTACCAGATCCTGCCGAGGGCACAAGATTGTAGCTGAGGTAACAAGCTAAACGTCAAAGTCCACACGGAACTACTAGCGAGACCGAAGTCTCTCTGCAAAAACATAAAATAGGCAAACATGAGTACAAATGTACCCAGCAAGACTTACATCAGAAATAACTACATATGCATCATTATCAACAAAGGGGGTGGTGGAGTTTAACTGCAGCAAGCCAGCTTTGACTCAATGGCTAACCTGAACTACGACTGCAAGTAACTCCTTGAGGTGGCGCACACGAGTCCACATATTCACCATATCAATACACCACTATGGATTCGCGCCCGTCTCCCTACGAGAGCGTCATCCATAGCACTCACGCTTATCTTGCGCATTTTAGAGTATCCACTTTCACTTGTCCATGAACTGTACAGGCAACCCAGAAGTCCTTTACCATGGACACGGCTATTCGAATAGATGATGTTAACCCTGCAGGGGTGTACTTCTTCACACACGCTCTCACCACTTACCGCCGTTTACACGACATGTACTCGGCAACCTTCAAGCGGAAGCCCAGCGAGGGTGTCGGCCACGACCTGACTAACTAAACAAGTCTCTAGTCTAGGTTTATCGCCTATTCGGGTTCCATCAGCAAGGAGATCCAGCCGGGGTGTCGCTCACGGCCCCAAACGATGTGTGCAGGGTTCCCAAGTCCACCATCCGGGTGCCACTTGGTACACCGGGCCACTGTGCCTAGTCTGTCCCAAGCCCACCTGTACCGGGTGCCACTTGGTAGACTACTAACACTACCTACAAACACCAGAAACTAGTTGCAACTCCTGGACAGAGATCATGTTGATTAATAAGTCGAGAGGGGTCGAGTTACCGGAACCCAATGTCTGGTAGTAACTGTTCATGGATCACAAACACAGAACTCAGTTCCTGAGGACGGTTTCAATGAGACAACCCACCATGTACTCCTACATGGCCTCTCACCGCTACCTTTACCAAATCGTGTTCACACACTTAGCTCACACACAGTAGGACATGTTTACACACCTCCAATTCATCCCCGATGAATCAGAACTGACTCAACTCTAAGCAGTAGCGGGCCTGACAAACAAGCATGAATGAGTAGGCACATCAGGGCTCAAACAACTCCTACTCATGCTAGTGGGTTTCATCTATTTACTGGGGCAATGACAGGTCATGCAAGGGATAAAGGGGTTCAACTACCGCAGCAAGTAGCAGATGTATCGTTGTTGTCCTAATGCAGTAAAAGAGAGCAGGAGCGAGAGAGTGGGATTGTATCGGAATGAACAAGTGGGTTTTGCATGCCTGGCACTTCTGAAGATAATATAGTTCTTCATTGGTGTCATCGATCACATCATCGGTACCACGTCTACTGAGAGGGAACAATTACCGGCAACAAAGAGGAAACACAATCAATGCAATGCAGATTATGATGCATGATCATGACATGGCAACATGCTGGTGTTTTGAGCTAATGCAGCTAGCAACAAAGTTAAATGAAGTTGGTTTGAACCCTAAGTTCAAATCCAAACTCCATATGTGAAATTCAAATGCCATTTATATGATTGGTCCTAAACAGCAGCTATAAGTTGTTCTAACATGCATGAAAGTGGTACAGATGGATAGATTGGATTTTTCTGATCATTTTTCATATATAATTTATTTCATTCTGAGTTACGGTTGATTTTATATGATTTTTAGAAGTTTTGAACATTTTCTGGAATTTCCTGAAAAAGAATAAATCCAGTAAATGATTAACTGCGTCAGCATTGCGTCACTATGACATCAGCAGGTCAACTGCGGCTGACCAAGTCAAACCTGACCAGTGGGGTCCACTGGTCAGTGACACAGAGTCAGCTACAGAGGCTGACATGTGGGACCCGGACAAAGTTGACATGGCCAAGTCAAAGTTGACAGGCGGGGCCCATTGTGATTAGTGCTAATCTAACAGAGAAATTAAACTAACTAGTTTAGGCACTGGGGCCCACATGGCAGTGGCTCTAGGGGTGGTTAGCCAGGTCATTAGCGCTAATTAACCGGCGCCACATCAGCACGTGACGCCGGCGACCACAGCAGCGGCGGGATCTCACCAGAGTTGGTCGGGGCGGCGCTACAGGCCGCGGCTGGTCGCGCTGAGGGCACCAGGAGGGAGCCCATGCTCCCGCGCATCTAGGGGCGCACGCAGCTGGGCACAGGGAGGCCGGGGTCGATGGCGGCGACCACTTGGGCGGCGGCCGGAGCTACGACATCGAGCGGAACGGGGCTGTGGAGCACGACAGGAGGAGCTGGGGAACGCGTTCGGCTCCTGGGAGCTCGGTGAGCACGGCAACACGCAAAAAATCAGGTGGGGGCGGCTGTTGCCATGGCAACAACATGGCATGGCGGCGGCGACCTCGGCCATGGTCGGAAAACGGAGCTAGGGGACAGGAACGGAGGCGGCGAGCAAAGAGAAAGCAACAGGAGCTCACAGGCAGGACGATGAGGTAGTCAGCGAGCTCGGGGGCGTCTTCGGTGCTGCGAATCGAGCGGCGGCGATCGCCGGCCGTGGAGATGAAGACAGGGGAGATGGCGTGGCTTTAGGGCACCCGGCGTCGCGTGCGTCGGGGTAGAGCTTCTCGGATCCAAGGCGCAGCTCCTAGGCACATAAAAGGGGCGAGGGGTGGCTCTTGGCGCGGCAATGGTGAGCGGCGGCGGCGGCGGCTCTCGGTGGGGAGAACAGAGGAGGGGGGAGAGATGCAGAGAGGGGAATCGCCACGGGAGAGAGAAGGAGAGGGCCAGGGGGGTGCGTGGTGGCTTTAGCCGGTCCAGGGCGTCGGCAGAAGCAGGAGGTGGCCGGGGCGTGTGGCCGCGCGCGCGGGGCACACGCCCGGCGTCCTTCTGTCCCAAGGAGGAGGATGACTGGCAGGGCCAGGTGGTGGGCTGGGCCAGCTACAGGGGTTCGGCCAGGTAAGTGGGTTGCCACGTAAACTCGCTCTCTTTTCCTTTTGTTTCAGTTTTCTATTTTTCTGCAACTTGATGGCTTTATTAAAAATACTTAGGCACACTCAAAAATCACCAAACTTCTCATGGCCACTTTTTGGAATATATCCAACATGGAACATTTCAGTTTAGGATTATTTGGACATTTTAAATATTTTATAGTATTTAAATGCCCAAATTCAAATAGAGTATGATTTAATTCAGTGACCCAATGTTGTCCTAGAAAAATGTGAACCAATTTTGCCAGAGGTTCTAACCCAGGACAAAAATGATGGACATTTTAGAAGGGCATTTCAGGTTCATTGAAAAAGATTTTAGTAAACCCTAGTTGTCTTCAGGGGGGGTGTTGGGGGTTCTGTCATCCCCATTTCAACTTTCTGTAAAAGTAAACATGATGCATCACCAAAGATTAGCACTAGTGCATTGCCAGAAGCTAGGGATGTGACAACTCACCCCCACTAAACAAGAATCTCGTCTCGAGATTCAGGACATGAGGTAAGAAGACGGAGGGGGACACAAAGCTAACACGATCTTATTGATCCAATTGCCCTTCTCGCAGATGTTGATTCATTGATTCGATTGATCTTGACATCTTTGCTTTCGAGACTGTCAGTGTACTAGAATAGGGGTACCCTAGTACCCCGAACTTGTGCACGGGCAGTTGCAGCGCCCCACGGCAAGGCTTGCCGGGCGACCGCCAAGGTCCTCCGTGGTTCCCTTGGAGCCATTCAAGAACAAAGTATTTAAGCTCAGGAGACAAGGCCCCGGCAAGAGGAGCTTGCCGGGAAGGCCAACCAAGGCATCCCAAGGGACTTGCCACGACGCGCCACGCGTCCCGGCAAGGCAACAAGGCCCCGGCAAGAGGAGCTTGCCGGGAAGACCAACCAAGGCATCTCGAGGCCCGATGAGCGACAAGCTTCCGGGCCCGACAAGATAACGGTCGCAGCAAGTCACTTGCCGTGGCAGGCGGCCACTCTGTGCCCACGCTCCAGCGCATCCACCAATGTGTCGCTCTGGGGGCCTTTACAGGCGCGCGTGGCGGATGGCTGTGCAGCCAGCGGTGCGCAGTGGCATGCGAAGCTAACAAGATCGCCATCATGGCGAGCGGTGGCGTCCCTGACGGTACCTTTCCTGCACTGTTTGGGCGACACAGACGGGCATTTAATGCCCTTGTCCCCTGCCGTCAGGGTTAGGTAGGAAACATTGTACAAGTAATTGTACCAACCACCTTGCTTTTTACATTTGTACCCTTCTCCGCGTTGCCACCTGTCGGTGACCCCTTTAGCGTATAAAAGGAGGCCCATGCGCGACGTAGAAAGGGTTCGGTTCATTCGAAGGCTCGACTCCTTCGTAAGCCAGAAAACACTGAACTCTCTCGAGCAAGAACATAATAGAATCAGACAAGCAGCAGTAGGAGTTTTATCTCTCCGGAGAGCTCCGAAGCTGGGTAAACTGCTCGTGTGCTCCGCCTCGATCTGCTCTTCGTGCGACCTCCGCCCCTCGCCGAACCGAAAGGGGCCCGGTCCACCGGCCCCATAGGTGTTCGTGGATCAGTTTTCCCGACATCTTTGGTGCGCCAGGTAGGGGGCGTCGAGATTGCGTGAACCTGATCCGGCGTTCACACGAGCTACATCTTCATTTTCTTCATCAACATGCCACCGAAGAAGAAGGCTTCGGAGGCAGCTGTTCCGTCCGCGTCAATCCCGCCGCCACCGAAGCAAACGGGTGGTGGGGTAGACGTCGGCGGAAGGATGGACATCGACGAGGAAGCTCACGACGTTGCCAGGTCCAAGGGCAAGGCGGCGCAGACCTCGACGTCCGCGATTGTTCCGCGCCCATCTCAAGAGGCGCAGGACCGACAGCGTCATGGTACTCGCAGTGTCATACGTTTGTTGGGCCAAGATCAAGCTGGTGGATCCCGGGGCGCTCAAGACCAGCATGCGCGCCAGTGTGCCGGCACGAGCGAGACACGGTCGCTCGGACAGGATAATGCTCCTTCTAACATAGTTAGAAGTCTGAGCACATCCCGCTCCTTGCACCGTCCGCCACTGCCACCCACCACTCTGGCAGAAGCTTTGGCGCGAGCTCAACTGCTCCTGGATTACCCTCCGACGTCGGACAAGATCGACGAATGGAGGGCCACCATTCAGAGTCTCATCGGCTACGCCCACAGCGACACTCCATGGCAGCCGAGCACGTCGCTGCCGCGGCAGGATCGTCAAGCGCGAGCCGGTGGTGACGAAACTGGTGGGGGTGCAACCACCATGCAATCACCACCCCGAAGGCCAAGATCGCCGACTCACCGGATCCACCTCGACAGCGACTCCACCGCATCGTCGGATCCACGAGCTCGTCGCGATCAGCGCCAAGTTCTTCACGATCGACAGCAAGAAGACGCTCATACTCGCATCGAGCGCCGAAGAGAAGCGCGACGTCAATCCGACAAGCGCGCTGGGCCTTCTGTTGACATGCATGCGCCAGGGGAACCAGGCGATCTGCCGTACACGGTAGTTTGCCCTGCGTTCACTCGTGAGCTGCGGCAAGTCCAGTGGCCCAGCATGAAGAACTTCAAGCCAGACGTACCGGAGAAGTACGACGGCAAGACGCATCCATCGGAGTTCCTCGGCATCTACACCATTGCGGTGCAGGCTGCCGGGGGACGGGACGACAAGATCCTTGCCAACTACTTCCCGCTGGTACTCAAGCCCAACGTCAGATCCTGGCTCATGCACTTGCCGGACAACTCCATATCCTCTTGGGCTGATCTGTGCCATCAGTTTGTCGGCGCCTTCACAGGCGGCCACAAGCCTCATGGCCAAGAGAGTGACCTTCATCTGCTCGCCCAGAAGGAAGGAGAGCCCCTGTGCAAGTACATTCAGAGATTCAGCAGTGTACAGCACAACATCCCAGACGTCCACCCTGCCGCGGTGATCAGCGCGTTCCATCAGGACGTGCGAAACCGCAGGATGCGGGAGGAAATGGCGATGTGCAAGATCAGAGACGTCTGTGAGATATATGCCCTGGCCGACAAGTGTGCACATGCTAAGGAAGGGAGGAGACTCCCCGGAGAGAACATACGAGCAGGAGGATCTGACAGTGAGGATGCAGCCCCGACAAGGAAAAACCGGCAGCGAAACAATAGGAGGAAGAAAGGAAAATAGGTGCTAGTTGTTGAGCAGTCCGGCAACGGTGGTGGCGCCAAGAAAGCCAAAGCTGGTGCCTCCGGCAAGGAGGTTACCGCAGAGGCTGTGGCGGTTGCCGACAAGCAGGATAGCACCAACAAGCAGTACTGCAAGATCCACCGCACCAAGGGCCACGATCTCCAGAGCTGCAAGAAGGTCGAGCAGCTTGTTGAGCAATAGAAAGCTGAATACGAGCGGCGCGACAAGGAGAAGGCCCAAGAAGGTGCTGGAGGATCCGGCAAGAAACGTCCCGGCCGAGGAGGACGCCGCGGCAAGGAGACAGACCTCCTCGCGGCCGCGACAAGCATGAAGATGACGATGATGATGAAGACATGGATGATGAGGAGACTGATGAGCAGGAGTTCCAGAAAGCCACAGAGGTCCTGTGCGTTGACGTCTGTGCTTCTCTGCATACTTCACACTGCCAACTCAAGCAGTGGGTGCGAGAAGTTAATGCAGCAGAACCACCTGTCGAGTCACGCAAGCCTCTGAAATGGTCCAGCACGCCTATCATCTTTGATATTGAGGACCACCCATATCGCATAACTGCGGTCGGGTGCTTGCCGATGTTGGTTTCACCAACTATCCGCAACCTCAAGGTCAACAAGATGTTAGTTGACAGCGGGGCCGGCTTGAACCTGATCTCCTCCGCGGTGCTCCAGAAACTCCAGATCCCTGACAGCGAGCTCGAAGAGACCGGTACATTTCAAGGAATCAACCCTGAAAGGAGCAAGCCGAAGGGAAAGATCATGTTGCCGGTAACATTTGGCAGCGAGTTGAACTTCCGGACTGAGAGGGTTATGTTTGATGTTGCTGACTTTCCATTGCCTTACAATGGAATCCTTGGCCGTCCAGCACTTGCCAAGTTCATGGCAGCCTCTCACTATGCTTACAACATACTGAAGATGCCAGGCCCGATAAGTGTCATCTCTGTCTCTGGCGACAAGAAGGATGCCCTTATCTGCACCGACAAGATCTACCGGGAAGCAGCAGCCGCCGCGGATCGCAAATCACTTGCCGCTGAAGCTCCCAGGGGGAAGAAGAAGACCAAGTCCGGCAAGAGCTCTGATGCCCACTCCGGCAAGCGCACCTCTTCGGAGTGCTGCGCTACCGTCGAGGACACACCATCGAGCTCCACCGGCAAGTGTAAGAAGGCAATGGTAGCTCCACCTGAGACCAAGAAGGTGTCCGCCAAGGAGGACGGCACTGGTGGTACTTTCACCATCAGTGCCACTCTCGACCCCAAATAGGAAAGCGCGCTCGTTGCTTTCCTGCGGGCGAATGTGGACGTGTTTGCGTGGCAACCGTCTAACATCCCCGGTGTTCCCAGGAAAGTAATTGAGCACCACCTTGCCATCTGTCCTCATGCGCGGCCCGTCAAGCAGAAAGTCAGGAAGCAGGGAATGGAGCGCCAAGAATTCATCGCAGAAGAAATCAAGAAGTTGGAAGCAGCAGGCCTTGTCAGAGGAGTGCTCCATCCCACGTGGTTGGCCAATCCTGTTGTCGTGCGCAAGGCTAACGGGAAATGGAGGCTTCGTATCGACTTCACTGATGTTAATAAAGCTTGTCCCAAAGACCCATTTCCCTTGCCGCGCATTGACCAGATTGTTGACTCCATGGCCGGATGTGATTCGCTATCATTTCTTGATGCATACTCAGGATATCATCAGATCTTCATGGCAGAAGAGGATGAAGAAAAAACCGCATTCATCACCCCGTGTGGCACGTACTGTTTCGTACGGATGCCTTTCGGTTTGAAGAATGCTGGTTCAACATTTGCAAGGGTAGTCCACCACGCTTTTGAGCCGCAGATGCACAGAAATGTGGAAGCCTACATGGATGACATAGTGGTCAAGAGCAACGACAGGGCGACCCTGATTCAGGATTTAGATGAAACATTTGCAAATCTGCGCAAGATAAACCTCAAGCTTAACCCCGAGAAGTGCGTGTTCGGAGTCCCTTCCGGCAAGCTTCTCGGGTTCTTCGTATCTCAGCGAGGAATTGAAGCCAATCCCGACAAGATCAAAGCCATTGAGCAAATCGAAGCACCAAAGCGCGTCAAGGATGTTCGAAGGCTTGCCGGTTGCGTGGCTGCTCTCAGCAGGTTTATCTCTAGATCTGCTGAGCGCGCCCTGCCATTTTTCAAAATATTGAAAAAGGCAAGTCCAATGAAATGGACTCCGGAGGCGGAGGCTGCGCTACAGGACCTGAAGAAATACCTGTCCTCCACTCCAACACTTGTCGCACCTAAGCCACAAGAGAAGTTGCTGCTGTACATAGCGGCAACCAATCAAGTGGTTAGTGCTGCGTTAGTGGCGAAAAGGGAGGCGGATGATGAGCCAGCAACCACGGCAGATGCATCCAGCGACAAGCAGGGAGCTTCGCCGACAAGCTCTAGTCCCGACAAGAATGGATCTGCGCAGGAGCATGATAAGATGCAGAAGAGAATGGTGCAGCGACCAGTTTACTTTGTCAGTTCCCTTCTGCAGGGGGCTAGATCAAGGTACTCCGGCATGCAGAAATTGCTTTTCGGCCTCCTCATGGCCTCGAGAAAGCTGCGCCATTACTTCCAAGCACATGAGATCACAGTCGTCACTCGCTTTCCGCTGAAGAGGATACTGCAAAATCCAGAAGCGACAGGCAGTATTGTCGAGTGGGTGCTAGAACTGTTGAGCTTTGGCCTCAAGTTTGAGAGCACTTCAACTATCCAAAGTAGAGCATTGGCAGAATTCATAGCAGAGTGGACGCCAACACCAGATGAAGTAATTCCAGAGACGAGCATCCCCGTCAAGGAGGCAAGCAAAGAGTGGCTGATGTACTTTGATGGTGCCTTCTCGCTGCAAGGCGCCGGTGCGGGCGTGCTGCTTGTCGCACCCACCGGAGAGCACCTCAAGTACGTAGTCCAGATGCACTTTCCCAAGGAGCAAGCAACCAACAATACTGCAGAGTATGAAGGATTGCTTGCCGGTCTCAGGATCGCAGCAGACCTTGGGATCAAGAAGCTCATTGTCAGGGGTGACTCATAGCTTGTCGCAGTGGCGGAGGACGGATATAATTTGAGGTGTGGCAGACTCAAGTAGTACATAAAAAATGGCCACTACCAAGGAACTCAATTTTTGTTGTTGTTGTTAAATCTGCAACTCAAATCATAGAAAAGCTACTAATATTGCTGCTCCCTTTGTTCACAAATGTAATATCGAGGGTGTAAAATATATTACAACACAATTAGTGTAAAAATTTCACAAATTTATACCTGTCTCATTTTCATTCCTTGTTCACCTACTGTATGTTCTCCCTTTACCAGCAACGTTGCCGCGCCACCAGCTGCAGGCAACGCAGCTGCGCCGCTAATCACCGTAGTAAAATATGGGTGATCAGGTCGGAGCGGTGTGCGTCGCTAATCATCCATGTAATTACCGACTGAGGGGCTAAATAATGCAGCCCACGTGTGATCTATGGAACGCTCTGGTGCTCTGCCTTTCTTTCTCCTTTTCTTTTTTCCCAAGGAGGCAACGACGAATTCACCCAGCTAGCTGAACGAGCGATACGTACATGTATTACCTGGTTTTGCACCAATCAAGGTAGGGCGGCTGCCCATCCTTGCCCTACCGGGTCCTCCGCCTGTGGCTTGTCGTCCGCCAAGTGAACAAAAATTACCAGAGTTCGTTGATGGAAGCATATGTTGATGAAGTGAGAAAGCTAGAAGAGCACTTTGGCGGCCTACAGATGGAGCATGTTCCAAGAGCTCAGAATGACATTGCTGATGGCCTGCCGAAGTGCGCCGCACTAAAGCTACCTGTGGAACCAGGAATCTTTGTACTCAAGCTGACTCAACCATCCGTAACACCATCAACTGGACTAAGCAAGAAGAGGAAGTTGATTTCTGATGACTACTTTCCGGCAGAGCTCCCCGAAGCCGCCGCCAAGAAAGTCCCCAAGATCAACGCCAAGGATGCTGAGGAGCAGTCTGCTCCGGCAAGCCTTATGGTTTGTTCCGTCGTAGCAGACGCTCTCGACAAGCTTTGCTCCGGCAAGCTTGCCGGGGAACATCAAGCTCCGGCTGAGCCACAGGTGCTCGCCGTAGAAGCGGATGTTCCCGCAGCAGCAGATGTGCCTTTAGTCCTTGTTGTCGAGCCACAAGCTCCAGCATGGGCACAACAGATTGTCCATTTCCTTCAGACAAGAGAACTTCCCGAAGAGCAAGAAGAAGCGGAAAAAGTAGCCCGGCAGTCGAGTATGTACCAGTTTGTCGATAGCATACTGTACAGAAGAAGACTCAACGGTGTGAAATTGAAGTGTATTTGCCGGGAAGACGGACAAAAGCTGTTGGCGGAGATACATGGAGGCATATGTGGCCACCACATTGGCGCAAGAGCACTTGCCGGCAAGGCATTCCGGCAAGGTTTCTTTTGGCCGACAGCCCTCCAGGATGCAACTGCACAAGTAACCAAGTGTGAAGCGTGCCAGTTCCATTCCAAACAGACACACCAGCCAGCTCAAGCTCTCCAGACGATCCCTTTATCCTGGCCATTTTCGGTCTAGGGGCTCGATATCCTCGGCCCCTTCCCCCGAGCTGTCGGGGGCTTTGAGTACTTGTATGTTGCAATCGACAAGTTCACAAAGTGGCCGGAAGTGGAACCAATGAGGAAGGTGACAGCACAGTCAGCAGTCAAGTTCTTCAGGTCAATTGTTTGCCGTTTCGGGATCCCTAACAGGATCATCACCGACAACGGCACACAGTTCACGAGTCGCACCTTCATGCAGTACGTCCAAGATCTTGGCGCCAAGGTCTGCTTCGCTTCCGTTGCTCATCCGAGAAGCAACGGTCAAGCAGAGAGGGCAAATGCTGAAGTGTTGCGCGGGCTCAAGACCAGAACTTTCGACAGGCTGCGCAGGTGCGGAAAAAACTGGATCGAGGAGCTGCCGGTGGTTCTTTGGTCAATCAGGACGACGCTAAATCGAGCCACTGGCCAGACACCTTTCGCTCTAGTCTATGGAGCAGAGGCAGTTCTCCCCACGGAACTCGTATACGGGTCGCCTCGAGTGCTCGCTTATGATGAGCTTGAGCAAGAGCAGCTGCGACAAGATGACGCGCTGCTCCTTGAGGAAGATCGTCTTCAGGCTGCTGTATGAGCTGCTCGATACCAGCAAGCTTTGCGCCGCTACCATAGCCGCAAAGTTAATGCCAAAAGCTTCGAGGAAGGCAACCTTGTTCTTCGGCGCGTTCAATCCGCCAAGAATTCCAACAAGTTGACGCCGAAGTGGGAAGGCCCTTATCGGGTGAAACGAGTCACTAGGCCCGGCGCTGTCCGCCTTGAGACCGAAGATGGCACTCCGGTGAGCAACTCCTGGAATATAGAGCATCTTCGTAAGTTTTACCCATAGGGCACGGTTGCCGGAACCCGTTCCGGCAACCACCTTTTGTACAAGTCTTGCCGATGTTGCATGTGATCCTTTGTACAAAGCCGGGCACAGACCCCGTGCATAAATAAACCTCATGTGCTCCGCACATCTTGTCGGTTTCATGCATTATTTTCTTTCTTGCATGCCTTATCTGACACTTTGTGCAGCACCTACACCCGGTAAGCAATAACGAGTCGAAAGGCTCCATATCTTTATTTTCTCTCCTTTCTTTTTCTCAACAAAGGAAAGGAAGGTTCCCTTGCACACAAGTTTGCCGGGGGGAAGGAGAAGATTATGATGTAGACTAGGCGTCGTTCAAGCAAGTTTTTGCCTTGCCGGGAAGCAAACGACAGAAAAGCTAAGTTGCCAAAGTTTGAGCAATCAGTTTTTAAATTTTTAAGTTATCTTCCTCGAACGACCCTGCTTTGTATGGAAAACCTGTGCGCGGAGGAACCAACTCGTAGCTAGTTGCGCCCTTACTTTGTTTCGAGTCCGCTCAACAACTTAAGTGTGCTGCATCTAGTTGCGAAAAGGTTTCTTGTCGGAAGCGGCACCGCCAGCAGGCTGCTGACGTCCCGCACTCAGCGCTCGCGGCTCGAGTGCCTGTGCCGACAAGTTCCCTAGAAGCGTAGGGTAAAAACATACAAAGGAAGGAATCTAGTAGAGGAAATAACGTAGCAATTGATAACAAAAATAGAGTTATATTACAAAATAACTTGTCGCAACTCTAATAGATTGTTCTCACGACATGATTAGCAGCGACAAGGAAAAAAGAAGAAGCGGGCGGCCTAGTCTACGCGATCGCCCTCAACCCTCTTGATCTCGCTCACCTTGTCCACAATGGGTGCGACAAGGGCCTTGAGCGCATCCAGATCGGCATCAGGCGGCAAGGACTTGAGGACGTTGGTGACGTTGAGGCCTGGATTGCGGAAGGCCACCTTCATCAGCACCTTCTGGAGAGCCCCCACGTAGATCCTGCGCGACTCGTCGGCCAGCTACTTTGGGATCCTCTCCCGGAGCCGCTGGAGTGCCGTCGCCACGCCCTCGAAGAACAGGCTGAGCTTGGCGCTGGGTTGGAGATGCTCGTCGGAAGGATACCCAAAGTCCTCCATCCCCAGCTGCGCCAGCTCCCCGTCGATGACTGCGGCGATATTCACCAGACCCTCGGTCCAGTGCTCCACAGTCTCTCTAAATGAATTCTGGGTAACAGCGATGCTCGCCAGCAGCGCCGCGTTGGCCTAGATCTTCTCCGACAAGGTCACCTCTCGCTCCTTGGCGGCGTCCAGCGTCTGAGTCAGCGTAGCCAGCTTCAACTCGAGATCCGCGTTGGAGTCCTTGGCGGTGCTGAGCTCCTTGTTCCTCTCAGCGAGAAGACCTTGCAGCTCACCATGGGCGGCAGCATCCTTCTCGCGCTCACGCTTGAGCGCGCCAAGCTCCTCGCCGCTCTTCCTGATATTAGCCTCAGGTTGCGCCACCTTCGCCTCCAGCTCTTTCTTGGCGGCCTCTGCAGCTGCGGCAGCATCCTTTGCTTCCTTGAGAACCCCGCCAATCGCTTGCTCGCGCTCGGCAAGCTCCTCCTCGTAGTTGTCGAGGTTGGCCTTCCGCTGCACCAACTCACCTTCCCGCGCGGACTGCTTCTCGGCAGCAAGCCTCTGTTCCTCCTCAGCTTCAGCCTTCTCGAGAAGGAAGGCCGTACGCTCCTCTGCGAGTCTCTCCCGCTCCTGTGCCAGGGACCGGAGAGCTTCCTGGTTGAGGCCCCGGAGCTCCTCCGCGCGCTTCTCCATATCCACTCCCGCCTTCGCGACAAGCGCTTCCCAGGAAGCCAGCTTGGCTTGTCGTGCACGGTAGAGTGACAGCAGGTTCCGCAGCAGCTGCTCCTCCTCAGGCTCGCCACTGCTGCTGCTTGGCGCATCGACCAACGACAGCCCGGCGGAGGCGAGCAGCTCCTCATCGAAAGTTTCCCCCTCGACCGGCGCCCTGGAGCTCGACGCCCAGGGTAGCTTGATGAAGATATCGTCGCCGGCCTTCAAGTAGGCGCCGGGCTGGGGCTCTTCGGAGCCTAGCTCCGCAGCAGCGGCGGAGGGATCGGTGGTCGGTGCAGTGCCTGGCGCTCCTGCGGCCTCAGGGCCGTCAGTGCGATCGCCCGACCCCTCGCCAGCTTCTGCGGCGGCAGCCTTGGCGGCCTCTTCGCCGGCGGGCTCATCAGCACCGGCCCCTTCTTCGTTGGCGGCGGTGTCGTCGTTGCTGCCACGCGCGCCTTCCTCGCCGGCGCCCTCTGTCTCCATTGGCTCCGCAGCAGATGGATCTGAAGAACGAAGAAGGGAGAAAAGTCAAGCAAATATGCAAGAAGAAGATCAGAAGAAGAAGAACCCAAGGGAAGTTTTTAGACAAGTGGATTACTTGTACCGAGATCTGCAGTTGCGGTCTCAGCCGCCGCAGAGTCGTTGGTGCTGTCCCTTGCCGGAGAGCTGCCCCTTGCCGGAGAGTTCTCCCTTGCCGGGGAGCGCTCCCTTGCCGGGGACTCCTCCCTTGGCGGCGTAGTCGAAGCAGATGGCACTTCGGGACCAGCTTCCGGGCGCTCCTGGTGTGGCTGTTCTGCTCCTACACAAATCAACAAGCAAGATATCAGCAAAGGAAAAAGCACTCATGCGCGCCTGACAGCAGGAAGCAAACTATGAACTTACGCTGGGGGCTGCGCTGGGGACTGCTTTGGGGAGTGATTGCCGGGTCCGTCAAGGTGGTCTCAGACACACCCCCTGCTGACATGGTGGGGTCATCCTCGATGACGATCACCGCGGCCTTGGCTCTCTTCGCCGCTCTCTGGGCCAGCGTCCTGAAAGGGAAAAGGTTCAGATTGAAGCAAGTCAGATACAAGGCAAAAACAGCAAGAGTTGAAGAGCTACAAAAACACCAAAGAAACTTACTCCTCTTCCTCCTCGTCGGAGCTGAGCGCGGAAAGATCGAAGTCCGGCTCCCCTCCGGTGCGGCGAGGTGGAGGAGTAGGATCCCTTGCTCGCTTGGCAGGGGCGGTGGCGGTGGACCGGGAAAATCCCGCTCCAGTTGCTGCAGCAGCGTGAGGCGCTCCCGCGGCAACATTGCTTGCCGCAGTAGAGCGCGTCACACGGCTTGGCGGCTGTTGGCTCGTTTGCCGCCCCGCTACGTCCCTGGCCCTGCGGAGACGCCTTCTTGGCGGGGCCGGGGGCTCCGCCTGCGGCAAGCTGTCTGAAGGCTCGGGCTCTTCCTCGCCGGCCTCGCTCGGCTCAGCTTCAGAGCCGGCAAGATCTTCCTCGCCAACGAACTCCGCACGCTCGGCAAGATTTTCCACCTCTGCCGCCTCCGCCTCCTCCACGGTGAACCCGAACGCGCCCGCGGCAGCTGCTGCTGCAGCCTCCTCCGTCCTAGTGGCGATGCGCTATAGCTCCGCGTCGGTGGTGTCGCAGGTGAGGCTCTTCTGCTCGTCGGCGTGGATCGGCACTTCCACCAAGTCGTCGAAGAACACTTGCACGACGTCATCCGCGGGTTCTTGCCAAGTTGGGGCGATTCCGTGTGAATCGCACAACGGCATCATCGCGCGGATCCGATCAAGCGACGAATTGTTGCACAGCGGGACGACGCTCCTCGGCAGCGTGAAGGGATGCTGGGGATCTCGTTTGAACAACTCCAGGAGCATCGCATCCAGCTCCAGGACGGTGAAATTGAAGTTAAGGCCTGGCCGCAGCCTCATGATGTCTGCCGAGTTCTTGAACTCTCAGGCGGGCCTCCCCCTCTCCTGCAGAGGGGCGATGCGGCGGCGAAGGAAATCTATGCCGACAGCGCCTACAGTGAGCCCAGCAAGCCTGAGGCAAAGAATCCTGGTGATGGCGATCTTCAGCCTCTCGTCTTCCGGGGCCATGTTGCTCCAATCATTACCACGCACTATGGGGGCTTGGCGCACGGCGGTGAACGGCTGCGGGTTCTCCTTGATGATCCAACACCACTCCGCTCTCCACTCCTCCCACTTGCTGCGGAGCTCACCCTCCAGATACGCCTCCTTCTTCCCAACCCTCGAGATCCAGGCGATCCCTCCGGCAAGCGGCTCTCCTCTCTCGACCCGAGGCATGAAGAAGTGGCGGAAAAGGGCTACATTGGGATGGACTCTGACAAAGTTTTCGCACAAATGTGCGAAAACTGCCATGGTCAGAACGGCGTTGGGGGTGAAGTCAAGGAGGTGGAGCCCATAGGTGTTCATTATATCGCAAAAGAACTCCGAGAAGGGCGGGCAGAGCCCGCAATAGAAGAACAGCGCGAAGAATGGGTACCCGTTTGGAGCCAGTTCAGAAGCGGCGGCCGGGAGTACCCTCGTGCGCGGATGCGCTCGCGTCTCCATCGCCCAGAAGAGGTAGAAGTACTCCCTCAGCTCCTTCGTGCCGAGCTGGGGGGAGAAGATCGCCCGCTCCTTCCGCAACGCCGCGAGCCGCTGCGCCTCGGCCGACTTCACGCCCTTCCCCTTGTCGGCTTTCGGAGCCATGGCGGAGGTGGTGGGGGAGGTCGACGGCGTTAGTGATGCTGGTGGCAATGGGTGGCGGAGCGCTGCTCTCTCTCGGCTTGGAGAAGAAGGGGGGAGCGGCGGAGGTTTGTGAAGATGGAGTAGTAGCAACCAGCGAGGGGGAACGAACTGCCCCTGTTTCCCCTACTTATAAAGAGGGAGAGGGCGGACGTTTCGCCCTTCCGAATAAAGAAACCACCCACGATCTCTCCCATGACGCCGCATTCAACGCGTGCCGTTAGGGGACGGCGTGGTGGATACGAAGCAAGATTCGGCGTGGCCCAGGCCGCGTGTGCCCGTGCCCTGTCTTGGGCCTGGCCCAACAGCGCTCGACACCATGTATGGCCCAGGCCCGGGGGCTCCTGTCAGTGTACTAGAATAGGGGTACCCTAGTACCCCGAACTTGTGCACGGGCAGTTGCAGCGCCCCGCGGCAAGGCTTGCCGGGCGACCGCCAAGGTCCTCCGTGGTTCCCTTGGAGCCATTCAAGAACAAAGTATTTAAGCTCAGGAGACAAGGCCCCGGCAAGAGGAGCTTGCCGGGAAGGCCAACCAAGGCATCCCAAGGGACTTGCCGCGACGCGCCACGCGTCCCGGCAAGGCAACAAGGCCCCGGCAAGAGGAGCTTGCCGGGAAGACCAACCAAGGCATCTCGAGGCCCGGTGAGCGACAAGCTTCCGGGCCCGACAAGATAACGGTCGCAGCAAGGCACTTGCCGCGGCAGGCGGCCACTCTGTGCCCACGCTCCAGCGCATCCACCAACGTGTCGCTCTGGGGGCCTTTCCAGGCGCGCGTGGCGGATGGCTGTGCAGCCAGCGGTGCGCAGTGGCATGTGAAGCTGACAAGATCGCCATCGTGGCGAGCGGTGGCGTCCCTGACGGTACCTTTCCTGCATTGTTTGGGCGACACAGACGGGCATTTAATGCCCTTGTCCCCTGCCGTCAGGGTTAGGTAGGAAACACTGTACAAGTAACTGTACCAACCACCTTGCTTTTTACATTTGTACCCTTCTCCGCGTTGCCACCTGTCGGTGACCCCTTTAGCGTATAAAAGGAGGCCCATGCGCAACGTAGAAAGGGTTCGGTTCATTCGAAGGCTCGACTCCTTCGTAAGCCAGAAAACACTCAGCTCTCTCGAGCAAGAACATAATAGAATCAGACAAGCAGCAGTAGGAGTTTTATCTCTCCGGAGAGCTCCGAAGCTGGGTAACCTGCTCGTGTGCTCCGCCTCGATCTGCTCTTCGTGCGACCTCCGCCCCTCGCCGAACCGAAAGGGGCCCGGTCCGCCAGCCCCATAGGTGTTCGTGGATCAGTTTCCCCGACAGAGACCTTCATCAACACGAGGATAGAGACAACTCTACAATGATGGATCATCTTAATGATCACAAGATCAACTTACGGAACTAGACGTAGAAACATCTCTCGAGCTGAGACACGAAGCACACATCTAAAGGAATGGAGTGGAACAGATGACGAGGGTTCACTAGGTAGACAACAATTCCACACTTAAGAGGGTGGTGAACGGTTGTCAACGTAGCGAGGAGTTGAGTTGCCATGATACCACAATGAGACACCTTAGGGACCGTGACTCGTAGATCCCCTTAAGTGGCAAAAAGAATTACCTTTGATTCAGAGACCATTGAAACTCTCTATACCAGCCTAAGGAGATTCTCAAACGATCGTTTGAAAGGGTTCGTTAGAATGGCATACCCAGTCTAGAATGGATGATGTGGATTACCTTGTTGAAGACAACACAAGGGATGATTTTAATAACTGGGGAAAAGCTCAACAGTAGAGAGTGGGTCCACTGTTTGAAAAGTTATAGCATAACCGAGGAAACTGAGAGCAATCCCAGTTAGTGCCGATGATAACACCTAGCGCTTGTACGTGCTCTCGAGAACTTGAGCATTTCCATATTCATCAAGGTCTTACCAACATCCGTGTCGAGGATCCTGGCAACACAACATACCACCATGACGAATGGCGATGGAGGATGCAGATGCAAAGAAAGATAACACCTTCTCAGATTTCACCTTAGTGAGGCCAAGGAAGCAAAATCTGGATGATCGACCGAGAGACATTTAGCACTCCGCTTCTAATGTTCTCCTTGATGTTCCAGGTACCACGATCATGCTTGAAAGCATCAACATGGCCATCAAGTAAAGGTCGGACTTCGGTAACAGAAAAATCATAAGGAATAACTACGGAAGTAAATCCATAAGAAATCCTCATGGGGAGGTGGCCAACTTCTTCAATCAAGATACTACAACCATAGGTCTTCCGGCTGCATGTGTTGGCCATGATATCCACTTTACCGGGTTACAGAGACCAATATTATAGCTATTGAGAGACGTTCCGACCATAATATCTGCCTGAGATTCAGATCTGGTTGGTAACAGGATATTTCAGACAGCATGTCCGGAAAAGGAAAGTTTGCAACACAAATCGGCGAGATGATGTTGCGAGATTCTTGGGGAATGGACTATGGTAGTAAGCTCCAAAACATGAGCTGGCTCTGCTACACACATGTGAACATGCTGTCCCAGACAAGCATTACCACATAGTAGTCTTATAATAAAGCACTACCGAGTTCAGGTGGGGGAACCCTCATCGAGGATATCGAAGTCTTTACGCAAGTCCATGGATTAGATCCCAAGCATAGACTTCTCTTCCTTGAACAAGTCAATCAGTGGCTTGGTGTGCTAGGAACACATATAGAATGGAGGCAGCCAACCTACCAACCCATAGAGTACTTCGCACATGTGCATGACCAACTTGGGACGATTCCAGAGGAAGCAAAAACAATCTTTCTCGGATCCACGGCGACAACTTACATCAAGTGCACGTGAATTAAAGAAAGTCACTTCTTTCATCCAAACATATCCTTCATGAGATAGTATGAAGAAAATGCTCTCAAAAGTTTCCAACACTAGCTTAATGCTCATCAAAATCATGGAGAAGATAAAAATGTTGCTGATGGGCTCAACAACAATTCATCCAGGTTTCCATATAAGTGGAATTCCACAATTATGTGAACAAGGTGATAGCATTGGTCAGACCCAAAAGATATAATGGTGTATGCTCGAAGAAACAACCACGAGTAAGACAACATTACGAATATCGTTGGTTCTGATTTGATTTGAGGATAGCTCATACTCGAATCAAAGATTGGATAAGATGACAGGTCCATTAACTGATCACAAGGGTCAATCGATGAAAATACCATCTTTCTTCAACACACATACAAGATATCCCTTAAAATGAACTAAGTCGGACAAGCTTTTATCTTCCAACTCTCCAAGTTGTTGTTTAGCTTAACCAACTGGCTCAGGGGTAACCCACACAGATTCTTGGAGAATGGGTGGTTTGGAGGAAAACCAACATGATCACAAACTCAACATAGTGGTCAGGTGACAACCTGGTAATACTTCCGAGAAGATATTCGGAAAATCACGAACCACCGATATGCTATTAAGCTCGAGAACAATCTTGCTTTTCAGGGCAAGACGAGATGATCAAATAAGCAAGGGATTGGCATAACCCTAGCTCATTGATCGAAAGGTGCACCAAAAATAAAGACCAGGTAGCACGATCAATCTTAGAATGGTGATGATTCAATAATCAACATGCTAAGAATGAGGTTATCGTCCATTAACTACCAAGCAGCGGGGTTGCTAGAAGTATTGAGTTCACACATCATGATTCACTTGTCGGCACTCCGGCTGCAACAACACGGAACCGAGGAATGAAAAAGGATGGCGAGAAGTATCACTACGTTAAGAATTCACAAGAGGTGGTGCAATTCTCATGAAAATCCTGACATAAAGAAGGTAATACTTCAAGGTAGAACAGACCAGAAGCTGGATTGCATTTGATCCGCGGGATACAACTGCTTTGACCCAATCCTGGATATGGATGAGGTACTGGAGTTTGTTTCTCCTAGTCATTCCAGAATAGAATGGCTTGACGGGCCACAAGAGTAGTGGCATCGATGAACACGGATGCATAACTTCTCCTGACTATCAATTGATAGACGAGGTCAGAAGACAACTAAAGAGGGACAACCCAAAGGAACATATGTTTTCCTGAGTTGTGGATGCATGGATTAGTATGCCGAACAAATTCAGCATATTTCTTCTGGATAACCCATGCTGAAGAGGAAGGACTGGCAGATTCACAACTATGAATGGAGGACTCATCAAGAGCATTCTGGTTGCGATCTTTTGGTTCAAAGAACATCTGCCATAATGGTTCATGGTATTGGAAGAATGATATACCACGAACCTCGAAGACTATCGCAAAGGTTACTAATATCCTAAAGGAACTAGCAAACACTATCAACATGAAGTGAGTAGGGTGAATCTCGGGTTCAAAACCCAGGAGTAGAATACCTACTAACTAAATTGCATCACGGGATGCTTTCGAGAATGATGGCCAGAATCATCAAACTGGTAACACAAAACATGGCTAAGTTACTAGGTGATACTCTAGACACCTAGGGTCATAATACTAGCTCCAACATATATGTCGAGGTAATAGAATACCTCAACTCAGCGCTAAGTGTGCTTAATCTGGCCCAAAGAAACATCGGGAAGGGAAAGGGGGATTTGCAAATGCATCAGACTATTTAGAAACCTGGGATGACTCGGACAGCATAACGGCTATAAATGCTCGAAAAGATTTGAGACATGCTACAAAAATGGTGGCATAACCACTCGATCATCATAAAATCAAGGTTCTGAGATCAACTATGAACATACAGAAGATAGTAGGAGCTGAACTCAAGTTTAGAACCATCACTCCTATAGGTCTACGGATTAGTAACACGTGATCCTGATAGAAAGAAGAGAAAGCCTAGTTCCTTAGCCCCGTAGGAAGATAAGATGACTCGGATAAGAGGGCATGAGGTATAAGGAGTAAAAAGAGCCATACGTTCCATCCCACAATCAATTCCCTTATATAAGTAAAGAATTTCTAGACTCAACTTCGACCAGTTTGGCTTGGTAATCCTACAGGCAGTCAAGCTCTGATACCAAAGCTGTCAGGACCCCGACTCAATGCCACATCGATCAAGCATGTAACACCTCATATCACTTTGCGGCCTCACGCACGGAATCCCCACGGGTGTCGCCTTACCTTTGCCCGGGACCGTTTGCGCCTTTTGGCACACGTATATGATAGTGTCGCTAGCATCCATATGATAAGGAGCCCGGGCTGACATGGCTAGTCGTAAACCCAAAGTGGCACAGACTTACAGGGACAGGCATCCATGACCCACCATCAAACGTGTCGGTCATCAGCGAGTGAATCCAGGCTGTAGCGCTGGGCTAGCAGGACTCTGGTGAACCGGGCTGTAGCGGGCTAACAGGACTCCGGTATTCATCGCGTGACATTTCCCCAAAGGGACAGACACATGAACGAAGAAGGACACATGCCGGCCAGCCTAAGTGTTCCGAAGCAGTAGCAAGCTACCATGGCTCAGTGGAAGCACTAGGAGACATTTCCCGGTAAGAGAGGCTACTAAGGATAAACAACTAGATAGTCAGATCCCACACATACCAAGCATTTCAATAACATACACACAATATGCTCAATATGTGCAAATACAACATGGCATCACAACACGACTCTACAACTCAAGTATTTATTCAATAGGCTCCGAGGAGCGAGATATTACAATCATGGGTCTCACGACCCAACATTCAGAGCATACAAATCAAAATGCATGCAGAAGCTTAACATGTCTGAGTACAGAGATCTACAAATGAAAAAGGCTGAGAAGCCTGACTATCTACCAAATCTTGCCGAGGGCACAAGATCGTAGCTGAGGTAACAAGCTAAACGTCGAAGTCCACGCGGAACTACTAGCGAGACCGAAGTCTCTCTGCAAAAACATAAAATAGGCAAACGTGAGTACAAATGTACCCAGCAAGACTTACATCAGAACTAACTACATATGCATCATTATCAACAAAGGGGTGGTGGATTTTAACTGCAGCAAGCCAGCATTGACTCAGTGGCTAACCTAAACTACGACTGCAAGTAACTCCTTGAGGTGGCACACACGAGTCCACATATTCACCATATCAATACACCACTATGGATTCGCGCTCGTTTCCCTACGAGAACGCCATCCATAGCACTCACGCTTATCTTGCGCATTTTAGAGTATCCACTTTCACTTGTCCATGAACTGTACAGGCAACCCAGAAGTCCTTTACCGCGGACACGGCTATTCGAATAGATGATGTTAACCCTGTAGGGGTGTACTTCTTCACACACGCTCTCACCACTTACCGTCGTTTACACGACATGTACTCGGCAACCTTCAAGCGGAAGCCCAGCGAGGGTGTCGGCCACGACCTAACTAACCAAACAAGTCTCTAGTCCAGGTTTATCGCCTATTCAGGTTCCATCCGCAAGGAGATCCGGCTGGGGTGTCGCTCACGGCCCCAAACGATGTGTGCAGGGTTCCCAAGTCCACCATCCGGGTGCCACTTGGTACACCGGGCCACTATGCCTAGTCTGTCCCAAGCCCACCTGTACCGGGTGCCACTTGGTAGACTACTAACACTACCTACAAACACCAGAAACTAGTTGCAACTCCTGGACAGAGATCATGTTGATTAATAAGTCGAGAGGGGTCGAGTTACCGAAAATCAATGTGTGGTAGTAACTATTCGTGGATCACAAACACAGAACTCAGTTCCTGAGGACGATTTCAATGAGACAACCCACCATTTACTCCTACATGGCCTCTCACCTCTACCTTTACAAAATCGTGTTCACACACTTAGCTCACACACAGTAGGACATGTTTACACACCTCCAATTCATCCCCGATGAATCGGAACTGACTCAACTCTAAGCAGTAGCGGGCATGAAAAACAAGCATGAATGAGTAGGCACATCAGGGCTCAAACAACTCCTACTCATGCTAGTGGGTTTCATCTATTTAATGTGGCAATGACAGGTCATGCAAAGGATAAAGGGGTTCAAATATCACAGCAAGTAGCAGCTGTATCGTTGTTGTCCTAATGCAGTAAAAGAGAGCAGGAGCGAGAGAGTGGGATTGTATCGGAATGAACAAGGGGGTTTTGCTTGCCTGGCACTTCTAAAGATAATATAGTTCTTCATTGGTGTCATCGATCACATCGTCGGTACCACGTCTACTGAGAGGGAACAATTACCGGCAATAGGGAGGAAACACAATCAATGCAATGCACATTATGATGCATGATCATGACATGGCAACATGCTGGTGCTTTGAGCTAATGCAGCTAGCAACAAAGTTAAATGAAGTTGGTTTGAACCCTAAGTTCAAATCCAAACTCCATATGTGAAATTCAAATGCCATTTATATGATTGGTCCTAAACAACAGCTATAAGTTGTTCTAACATGCATGAAAGTTGTACATATGGATAGATTGGATTTTTCTGATCATTTTTCATATATAATTTATTTCATTCTGAGTAACGGTTGATTTTATATGATTTTTAGAAGTTTTGAACATTTTCTAGAATTTCCTGAAAAAGAATAAATCCAGTAAATGATTAACTGCGTCAGCATTGCGTCACTATGACATCAGCAGGTCAACTACGGCTGACCAGGTCAAACCTGACCAGTGGGGTCCACTGGTCAGTGACACAGAGTCAGCTACAGAGGCTGACATGTGGGACCCAGTCAAAGTTGACGTGGCCAAGTCAAAGTTGACAGGCGGGGCCCACTGTGATTAGTGCTAATCTAACAGAGAAATTAAACTAACTAGTTTAGGCACTGGGGCCCACATGGCAGTGGCTCTAGGGGTGGTTAGCCAGGTCATTAGCGCTAATTAACCGGCACCACGTCAGCACGTGACGCCGGCGATCACAGCAGCGGCGGGATCTCACCGGAGTTGGTCGGGGCGGCGCTACAGGCCGCGGCTGGTCGCGCTGAGGGCACCAGGAGGGAGCCCATGCTCCCGCGCATCTAGGGGCGCACACAGCTGGGCACAGGGAGGCCGGGGTTGACGGCGGCGACCACTTGGGCGGCGGCCGGAGCTACGGCATCGAGCGGAACAGGGCTGCGGAGCACGACAGGAGGAGCTGGGAAACGTGTTCGGCTCCTGGTAGCTCGATGAGCACGGCAACGCGCAAAAAATCTGGTGGGGGCAGCTGTTGCCACAGCAACGACATGGCACGGCGGCGGCGACCTCGGCCATGGTCGGAAAATGGAGCTAGGGGACAGGAACGGAGGGGGCGAGCAAAGAGAAAGCGGCAGGAGCTCACAGGGAGGACGATGAGGTGGTCAGCGAGCTCGGGGGTGTCTTCGGTGCTGCGAATCGAGCGGCGGCGATCGCCGGCCGTGGAGATGAAGACGGCGGAGATGGCGTGGCTTCAGGGCACCCGGCGTCGCGTGCGTCGGGGTAGAGCTTCTCGGATCCAAGGCGCAGCTCCTAGGCACATCAAAGGGGCGAAGGGGTGGCTCTTGGCGCGGCAATGGTGAGCGGCGGTGACGGCGGCTCTCGGTGGGGAGAACAGAGGAGAGGGGAGAGATGCAGAGAGGGGAATCGCCACGGGAGAGAGAAGGAGAGGGCCAGGGGGTGCGTGGCAGCTTTAGCCGGTCCAGGGCGTCGGCAGAAGTAGGAGGTGGCCGGGGCGCGTGGCCGCGCGCGGGGGGCACACGCCCGGCGTCCTTCTGTCCCAAGGAGGAGGATGACTGGCAGGGCCAGGTGGTGGGCTGGGCCAGCTACAAGGGTTCGGCCAGGTAAGTGGGCTTCCAGGTAAACTCGCTCTCTTTTCCTTTTATTTTCAGTTTTCTATTTTTCTGCAACTTGATGGCTTTATTAAAAATACTTAGGCACACTCAAAAATCACCAAACTTCTCATGGCCACTTTTTGGAATATATCCAACATGGAACATTTCAGTTTAGGATTATTTGGACATTTTAAATATTTTATAGTATTTAAATGCCCAAATTCAAATAGAGTATGATTTAATTCAGTGACCCAATGTTGTCCTAGAAAAATGTGAACCAATTTTGCCAGAGGTTCTAACCAAGGATAAAAATGATGGACATTTTAGAAGGGCATTTCAGGTTCATTGAAAAAGATTTTAGTAAACCCTAGTTGTCTTCAGGGGGGTGCTGGGGGTTCTGTCATCCCCATTTCAACTTTCTGTAAAAGTAAACATGATGCATCACCAAAGACTAGCACTAGTGCATTGCCAGAAGCTAGGGATGTGACAACCATCACCTATATCAATCTCTTCTAATGGATCAGCCGATGAAAAACCTTGTCCTAACTTTTGCACGTCATCGAAATCATCAATAGCCTCACAAATATTGTTCTTATCAGACCGATATTGTTCCACACATTTTTGTAACCAATCTAAATTATCTTCTTTACCCATCTATAACATCATATTCTCGAGCCGAGCTGCGACAACCGGCTTTACAACTACGGGTACAAACCCATCTTTGGTTACACTAAGAAAATCAAAATCTGAAAGATCTAGCCCTGACAAACATTGGGCATCACCATGTTGCCAATTAGTTGAAGCATCAGCCATAGCAATATAGGTCGACGTATCCGCATGAACAATTTCCACATCATCATCGACCCACTGTATCAAAAACTGGTGCAAAGTAGAAGGAACACACCGGTTTGCGTGTATCCAATCACGACCCAATAAGACACTATAATTACCTTGCTTATCAGCGACGAAGAAAGCCATAGGTATGGTCTTGCTTCCAATAGTAAGTTCCATAGTGATAACCCCTTTTGCTTCTGTAGGCTCTCCCCCAAATCCATTAAGTGTCAAATTGGTCTTCATAAGCTCGCTGTCCTCTCGTCCCAATTTCTTAAACAGTGAGTATGGCATAAAGTTTACAGCTGCTCCGCCATCAACTAACATTCTAGATATTGGTTTCCCATTAATATGCCCCTTAACATACAGTGGCCTCATATGATGGCTTGATTCATCTGGCTTTTCAAAAATAGCTTCCTTGGGCCCAAGACACAATTGTGCCGCTTCACTTTCTTCCACAGCCCGGAATTCTGAAGGCAATACAAATACCATATTAATATCCATACCATCGCAAGTTGGAGAGCCATTTTTAATCATCGGAGACCCTTCATCATCTAGCAGATCATCTTCATCATCACTAGGCGTTGGATTGGGTACATTGACTTGTTTTACTCTCCACTCCTTTCGAACGGGAACCATAGGCTTCCACTCATTGAACAACTTGTCCCTCAATTTTTCGGCTTCCTCCTCCCTCAATTTCTCCATGCGTAGCCTCTGTAATCGTCATTTTTGTGAATTGGAAAGACCCTTTGGGCACCACCGTGGTTGCGGCGTCGTCCCAGGCAGCAAAGACACATTCCTATCAACTTTCTGTATTTCTGAACCATTGCTCAGGTTGGCACAATTTGATATTTTTGGTGCTCCAGAATCAGCATAAGAGGTAATCAAACCAGTTTGTACTGTAGCAGAATCACTATTCATGGATGGTATTGTGACTTCCTTACTGTTTGTTGTTCCTGTAGCCTCATCCTTCTCATGTGTTGTTGTTGTACCCTGTACTCCATTGTTGGCACCTGCAAATTTGCAACCTGGTTGTCTCTCACCTGCAACTGAGCCTGGTCCCTCATTCACATGCTTAGTCTCCTTCACATGCTATACTTTTCGATTAAACTCACCTCTACCATAAGACCAATCCCTTTGACCATAACGGTTATGATTTGGATGTGACAATCTATCAAAGACCGGCCTTCTGTGAGGAGCCCAACCTGGATGAAACTGTCCAAAAGGCATTACCGGAGGAGGCGGCATCCATGGCCCGCACCAAACCCATGGCGGACAAGGAGCAAAATCGAATCCCCAAGGCATAGGCATTGGCGGCCCGTTAAATGGATATGGGGCTGCTGCATGAAAATCTCCACGTCGATATTCTGGCCCAGTAAATCCTTGTTCTGGTGATCTCGGCCGCTTAAAGTTTCTCGGCCGATCAAAATATTTTTGACCAGCCTTGCCATGTTCATACTTAGCCAGAAGTTTATCAAAAGTGACCTTCGGCTTCTCTATCTTTTTTATTGCCTTACTCTTTCTCTCATTAATTTTCCAACGGTCAACTTCGGGGCTCTTTGGTTTGATCATTCTTGGCCTCGCACTTTGCATAGCATTAGAGCCTAATGCTGGCACTGAATTTTAATTGATTCACCACCCCTAGAATTTTTCTCAATCTGCACTTTTCTGGCCACTTCCCCGGTCTCTTCCAGAGACTTTGAGCTACTCTCATCCACCACCATATTTTTCCTCTTGCTGATTTGGCCTGAGATGGCCGAACAAGAACTTTCTTATTCTCAAAATCAATCGTGTTGACAGGGAAAGGATTAGCATCTAATTGCATCCGCTCATCAAACTTCAAACGTCCTACATTAATGGCCGATTGAACCTGTCGACGGAAAACATTACAGTCATTAGTAGCATGAGAATAAGAATTATGCCATTTGCAATAAGCACGCCTTTTTAGTTCTTCTGGTGACGGTATAACATGGCCATTATTCAGTTTAATTTGCTTCCATTGTAACAAATAATCAAAGATCTTATCACACTTGGAAACATCAAATGTATATTTTATTTCTTCCCTCTTATGTGAAATCGGCTTTAGTGCAGAGCAAACAAATGGTTTAGACTTAGAAGCCCAATCTCATTCAGCCACACACATATATGTACCCTCATCATCCGATGACTGAGAATCATACTCAACCATGTTCATACCAGGCCGATCATTTTTACTAGTTTTATCACTAGACCTATGAAAATTTCTAGATTCTTTTGCCCAGCTTTCTTGAGCCAGAGCCTTTTGCAAAACTTGGCTAACATCCACAAAATCATGTCCTTCTAGCTTTTCTTTAAGATGTACAAGCAAACCTGAATAAGCTAGATCAGCAAGATCCCTATCGGAAATTAACAAATTAAAACATCGGTTTCGTGTATCTCTAAACCTTCTAATATATTCAGCAACAGATTCTGTATGCTTCTATTTAACCGATGTTAAATGTGACAATCTGAGTTCATTATCTCCAGTATAAAAATATTCATGAAACTTCTGTTCCAACTGAGACCATGTATGAATAGAATTGGGTGCAAGCGAAGAAAACCAAGAAAAAGTTGTGCCAGATAAGGACAACGGAAATAATCTCAGCTTTAGCACTTCACTAGCACTAGCCTCGCTGCACTGTACAATAAATTGAGCAATATGCTCCAGTGTTGTTCTACCATCTTCTCTCGTAAATTTAACAAACTCCGGTAACCTGAACCCCCTAGGATACTGAAAAGTATCATAATAATCAGGATACGGCTTTCTATAAGCTCGTGCATTCCCCTTTGGTTCCAGCCCAAATGAATCCTTCAAGACATTAGCCAACTATTCCTTAAGATTATCAGCCCCTGTGTGAGGCTCGGACATAGGCCGATCTCGTGCCATGTGTTGTTGTTGCCCTACAGTACTATGTTGTGGAATATTATGGTCATGCTGCAGTGCTTGGTTCGGCTGTGCGGGTGGCAAATTTCTGAAAGAATTATTAAAATTACTAGATGGTAATTGACCATGTGTACTGGTTAAATTCGGAGGTGGCATTGTGGGCATATAATGTATCATAGGCTGGTATGAAGACACAGGAATGCTTGCTGGAATAACATCTACTCGGCTTTGATTATTGATCATAGATGGAACCGAGTTATAAGGGCTAGCTGTAGGACCTGATGAAGAAAATGTAGGAGGTGCATATGCATGCCCTGATCTAGCAACACTTGGTGAAACACTAACAGCCGGACCACTACTATTGTGGTTAGCATACAAATTCATCGGCAAACCATATTGTGGTACTCCAGGGGGTGTGAAGAGCGCCGATGAATCAAAAGGCATAGCCCCGTGCTGCATATTAATAGCATTATTATTTGAAGTTGAAGCATCGGTTGCTAAGGGCTGCCTATCTCTTTCTCTGTTAGAATACGGCACTGATGGCAGCACAGAGTTACTAACTTGCATCTTTTCAAACAGATTTTTAACATGACCAGCGACCATATTGTCTAGATTTCTAACATAATTTTCATGCGTATTATGAACAGATGCACCTACTGATTGATCAATCATAATAGCCATCTCTTCCTTGAGACCATGTGTAATTTCACTTACCGGTCCTACCTTCGATGCTTCGGTGACGGATGGCAGATCAGATCCCTTCATGATGACACCTTGGCGAGTCTTCTGGACGCAGGAAAGCAGTGTATCTTCAAACTCTTGCTTGCCCCGGCGCTGAGCATCTTCAAATTCTTGCAAACGTTGCTCATACTTCTGACGATATTCTTCTGACAACTCATCTAATGTGGGTTTGATGATGTTGCCGGAGTTGAGTTCGGCCTTGTCGTCAGACATGATAGCCGATTGACTCGATTCCCCAGCGGAGTCGCCAAATTGTGTTGATGGCAAAATCGTTTGCACGGCAACACAATAGATCAACAATCTAGCCGGTCTTTTCTTTTGCTGTCTTTTTCTGTATGAGGAACAAAACGGCCTTCTTCTTGTTGATCTCAAAGAAAACTTGATTCTTCTGGACGGATCTTCAACGGATCAACGGCAAACGGAACCTAAGCGACGTCTAGGTCCTGTTTTCCGGGTGCAGCGGCGTAGGGTTGGCCTACTGCCACGGTGATCTCTGAACTTGCAGGCAAGAACAGAGGAGTTGATGGGGGAAAAATGAACGAAAGGAAAGTTGTGCGTGGAAATAAAGTAGATATGTTTTTTGTCGATGTTGGGTGTCCCCTCTACCGACCTCTGCCCTATGTATATATATAGGGCGATCTGGACTTGATCTTTTGAACGATCAGGAGACCGATATGGTTACAATTCTCTTTTACATGATTTGGACCTTATCTATTCATTCAAAATCTGAACAGAATCCTTCTTTTCTTGATAAAAAAACAGTACGACCAGCGACGTCCGCTCCTCTCTGTGCTCCAAAATAATCAGGCATATCTCAACCGTATCCCATCTTCATCTTATACCTGATGGTTGTTTTACGTGAACAAAATTGGAGTCTGAATCTTCAATTTCCTGTACTGACTTACCTCCCAACTCCTTCACCGTTTGGACATCTTCAGTTAAAGAGCAATCTTCAGCTTAGCACATTAGCAGATCAACCTCATTGAAGCTAAGGCTTTGATTCGTGATACATATTTTTAATCTGCCAAATTTGACTATCAACACTTTGCTAACAGTTTCTGAAGATCGTATCTATCATTGCGAGCAAAACGGTCTCTAGCAGTTTCTTCATCCATAACATAACTATCACAACCCTAGAATTTGTTTGCAATAGTTGCATCAGACAGCACCCATGCATCATGTTTAAATTCAAGAAACTTGAATTGAGGGAATTTGAAGCCCTCAAAGTTTTAATTAAAAGAAGGGCAAATAACCCTGGAAAATTCATCCAATGTTTCCAAAATGCTCCTCAACGATGTTTAATATTGTTGGCAAGGGTTTTGGTCCACACCAAAAATATGGAACATTTTTGAGGAATTATTTTGGCCATTTGGATTTAAATCAATAAATATTTGAGTTGGATTTAATTTTTCCTACAAAAGAATTGCAAGTCCAACAATTCTGAAAATTTGCGAGTGGCTTTGGATAATTTGTATCAAGCCACATAAATCTTTTCCGAAGCTACTAAAAATGATTTGGTATAAAATCAAATCAAAACAAATTAAACAAAATAGAAAACAAATAGAAAGTAAATAGAGCAGAGGCTTACATGTGCAGCCCACTTACCTGGTCGGCCCATTGGCCCGATGCTAGTCATCCCTCTCCTCAGGACAGAAGGACGCCGCGCGCGAGCACGCGCCCAGACACCTCCTCTCTGCCTGCTTGACCCCGGCCTCCCTGAGATGCCACGCGACCCCCTGGAGACGTATGGATCCCGCTGCCCCCTCGCTCACTCTCCCTCTTCCCCCTTGCTCTCCCATGCGATGACCGAAGTGGTCGCCGCCGCGCTGTCTTGAACCACCGCGGCCACAACCACCGCCTCGCCTACCCATCCTGTCCTCGAGCTCCGTATCCTCGCACCGAGGCTCTCCGCCGAGCCACGCTTTACCGGACGTGCTACGACGACGACGATGCTGTCATCCTCATCCTCTGCATCCGACCACTGCCGACATTGATTCGCCGCCTACAGGACCTCCCCGACCACTCTGAGCGTCTCTGCGAGATCTCTGTGAGCCCAACGTCGTTTCGCCCTCCTCCCCCTGTTCGTGCATGCCCTCTAGCTATCCACCGCGCGAGTTCCGAGCGCTGCTGTCCGCCATGCCAATGAGGTCCTCGCTCCTGAGCACCTCCGCTTGGTCCAGTGGCACAAGCGTGCTCCTGGTGTCTCCAGGAGGCCGCCTAGCCCCTTTGCTCGCTCCCCTGCTTGCTCTAGTGTCGCGCCCGTGCAGGCAGTAGCTCCGGCCGCCACCCCGCTCACCGTCGTCAGCGACTTCGGCCACCCCAGCACCCGTCGTTGCCACTGTTCGGCGCGCCTCATCGCGCCGTTCCCGCAGAACCCACCCGCACGACCTCCCGTCGCCGGAAACGGCCGGACGAGGACCTCCGCCGTGCCTGATTAGCGTCGGCGGCTAATCGTCAGTTAGCCAACGTGGCCGTCATTAGATTAGGGGCTAACTAACCCTTTTGGATTAACATTAGGCACTTACAGTGGGACCCACTTTGTTAGGTTACTGGTTAACCAAAATAATTAGGCTAACTAATAAAATCAGTGGGCCCACACGTCAGCATTGACCGTGCTGACATGGCCTTTGACCAGGCCCACATGTCTGTGAGCCTAGCCATCACTGTGAGACTGACCAGTGGGACCCACTGGTCAGGTTTGACCTTGGTTGGCCTTTGACTCACTGACGTCACACTGACATAAGGGCGGACGCAGTAAATATTTTCTAGGATTTAAAATAAATCAGAAATGATTTATAAATTCCAGAAAATGCCCAAACCTTCTAAAATTCATAGAATTTCAACCATAACTCTAAATGAAACAAATTATATATGAAAAAGGATCAGAAAAATCCAATCTATCCATCTTTTCGTACCATCTTCATGCATGTTAGAACAACTTATAGATGTTGTTTAGTACAAATCATATGAAGGGCATTTAAAACATCACATATGGAGTTTGAATTTGAATCTTTGATTCAAACCAACTTCATTTAACTTGTTGCTAGTTGCATTAGCTCAAACCACAGCATATTGCCATGTCATGATCATGCATCGTATTGTGCATTGCATTGATTGTGTTCTTCCTTGTTTGCTGGTGTTTGTCCCCTCTCAATAGACGTGGTTCCGACAATGAGATCGATGACACCGATGAACAGCTATACTATCTTCAGAAGTGCCAGGCAAGCAAAACCCCCTTGTTCATTCCGATACAATCCCACTCTCTCGCTCCTGCTCTCTTTTACTGCATTAGGACAACAACGATTCAACTGTTACATGCTATGGTAGTTGAATCCCTTTCCTCTGCATGACCTATTATTGCCATAGTAAATAGATGAAACCCACTAGCATGAGTAGGAGTTGCTTGAGCCCTGATGTGCCCACTCATTCATGCTTGTTTGCCATGCCTACTATTGCTTGGAGTTGTGTCAGGTCTGATTCATCGGGGGTGAATTGGAATGTGTTGAACATGTCCTACTGTTGAGAGCTAAGTGTGTGAACACGATTTGGTAAAGGGAGAGGTGAGAGGCCATGTAGGAGTACATGGTGGGTTGTCTCATTGTAGCCGTCCTCAGGAACTGAGTTCTGTGTTTGTGATCCATGAACAGTTACTACCACGCATTGGAATGCTTAAGTGCGCCTCTCGACTTATTAATCAGCTTGATCTCTGTCCAGGAGTTGCAACTAGTTTCTGGTGTTTGTAGGTAGTTCTAGTAGTCTACCAAGTGGCACCCGGTACAGGTGGGCTTGGGACAGACTAGGTCCAGTGGCACGGTGTACCAAGTGGCACCCGGATGGTGAGCTTGGGAACCCTGCTCACATCGTTTGGGGCCGTGAGCGACACCCCGGCCCGATCTCCTTGCGGATGGAACCCGAATAGGCGATAAACCTAGACGAGAGACTAGTGTGGTTAGTCAGGTCGTGGCCGACACCCTCGCCAGGCTTCCGCTTGAAGGTTGCCGAGATACATTACGTGTACATGGAGGTTAGTGGCGAGAGCGTGTGTGAAGAAGTACACCCCTACAGGGTTAACATCATCTATTCGAATAGCCGTGTCCGTGGTAAAGGACTTCTGGGTTGCCTATACAGTTCATAGACAAGTGAAAGTGGAGACTCTAAAATACGCAAGATAAGCGTGAGTGCTATGGACAGCGTTCTCGTAGGAAGACGGGAGCGGATCCATAGTGGTGTATTGATATGGTGAATATGTGGACTCGTGTGCGCCACCTCAAAAGAGTTACTTGCAGTCGTAGTTCAGGATAGCCACCGAGTCAAAGCCGGCTTGCTGCAAGTAAACCCCACCATCCCCTTTGCTGACAATGATGCATATGTAGTTAGTTCTGATGTAAGTCTTGCTGGGTACATTTGTACTCACGTTTGCCTATTTTATGTTTTTGCAGAGACTTCCGTCTCACTAGTAGTTCCGCGTGGACTTCGACGTTTAGCTTGTTACCTCAGCTATGATCTTGTGCCCTCGGCAGGATCTGGTAGCTAGTCAGGCTTCTCAGCCTTTTTCATTTATAGATGTCTGTACCCAGACATGTTGAGCTTCCGCATGTGCTTTGATTTGTATGCTCTGAATGTTGGGTCATGAGACCCTTGTTTGTAATATCTCGCTCCTCGGAGCCTAATGAATAAAAATACTTGAGTTGTAGAGTCATGTTGTGATGCCATGTTGTATTTGCACATATCGAGCATATTGTGTGTATGTTATTGAAATGCTTGGTATGTGTGGGATCTGACTATCTAGTTGTTTATCCATGGTAGCCTCTCTTACCGGGAAATGTCTCCTAGTGCTTCCACTGAGCCCTGGTAGCTTGCTAGTGCTCTGGAACACTTAGGCTGGCCGGCATGTGTCCTTCTTCGTTCATGTGTCTGTCCCTTCGGGGAAATGTCACGCGGTGTCTACCGGAGTCCTGTTAGCCTGCTACAGCCCGGTTTACTGGAGTCCTGCTATCCCAGTTTCTACAGCCCGGATTCACTCGCTGAAGACCCACACGTTCGTTGCTGGGTCATGTATGCCTGTCCCTATAAGTTAGTGCCACTTTGGGTTTACGACTAGTCATGTCAGCCCGGGCTCCTTGTCAGATGGATGCAAGCGACACTACCATATACATGTGCCAAAAGGCACAAACGGCCCCGGGCCTGGGAAGGTGACACCCGTGGGAATACCGTGTGTGAGGTCGCAAAGTGATATGAAGTGTTAGATGCTAGATCGGTGTGGCATTGAGTCGGGGTCCTAACAGTTTTGGTATCAGAGCTTGACTACCTGTAGGATTACCAAGCCAAACTGGTCGAAGTTGAGTCTAGAAATTCTTTAGTTATATAAGGGAATTGATTGTGGGATGGAACGTAAGGCTCTTTTTACTCCTTATACCTCATGCCCTTCTGATCCTAGTCATCCTATCTTTCCTACGGGGTTAAGAACTATGCTTCTCATCTTTCTATCAGGTTCACGTGTTACTAATCTGTAGACTCATAGGATTGATGGATTCAAGTCTCCGTTCAGTTTCTACTACCTCCGTGTGATGACTGTTGATATCAGAACCTTGATGTTGTGATCTTGAGTGGTTATGCCACCATTTTGCAGGATGTCTCAAATCTTTTTGAGCATTTACAGCCGTTATGCTGTCCGAGTCATCCCAGGTTTCCAAATAGTCTGATGCATTTGCAACTCCCTTCTTTTTGTTCTCGATGTTCCTTTGGGCCAGATTAACACACTAACCAGTGTGTTGAGGTACCTCATTACCTCGACCTATACGTTGGAATTATTATTATGACCCTAGGTGTCTTAGAGTATCACCTAGTGATCTAGCCATGCCTAGAGTTCCCACTGTGATGATTCTGGCAGTCATTTCTGATATGCATCTCGTGATGCCAGTTAGTTTAGTAGGCATTCTACTCCTAGGTTTGAGCCTGAGATTCACCCTACTTACCTCATGTTGATAGTGTTGCTAGTTCCTTTAGGTTATTAGTAACCTTTGTGATAGTTCTCGAGGTTCGTGGTGTATCCTTCTTCCTGATACCATGAACTGCTTATGGCAGAGGTTCCCCGCCGAACCGAAAGATCACAACCAGAGTGCTCTTGACGAGTTCTCAGTTCTATGTTGCTACTCTGCCAGTTCTACCTTCTCTACATGGATTATCTGGAAGAAACCTGTTGAACTTGGTTCGACATACTAATCTATGCGTCCACAACTTAGAAAGTTATATGTTCTTTGAGTTGTCCCTCTTTAGTTGTTTTCTAGCCCTCGTCTATCAATTAATAGTCAGGAGAAGTTATGCTTTCATGTTCCTCGATGCCCACTACTCTTGTGGTCCATCAAGCCATTCTATTCTGGAATGACTAGGAGAAACAAACCCCAGTACCTCATCCATATACAGGATTGGGTCAAAGCAGTTGTGTTCCATAGATCAAATACTAATCCAGCTTTTGTTCTGTTCCACCTTGGAGTGTTACCCTCTTTACGTCGGGATTGTCATGAGAATTGCACCATCTCTTGTGAATTCTTGACGTAGTGATACTTCTCGCCATCATTATTCATTCCTCGGTTCCGTGTTGTCGCAGCCGGAGTGCCGACAAGTGAATCGTGATGTGTGAACTCAATACTCCTAGCAACTCTCTTGCTTGGTAGTTAAAGGACAATAATTTCATTCTTAGCATGTTGGTTATTGAATCATCATTCTAAGATTGATCGTGCTACCTAGTCCATTCTCCTGGTGCACCCCTCGATCGATGAGTTGGGATTATTTCAAATCTTTGCTCTATTGATCATATCGTCTTGCCCTGAAAAGCAAGATTGTTCTCAAGCTTAGTAATGTATCGGTGGTTCGTGATTTTCCAAATATCTTCTTAGAAGTGTTACCAGGTTATCCCCTGACTGTTATGTTGAGCTCGTGATCAAGTTGGTTTTCTTATAAACCACCCCTTCTCCAAGAATCTGTGTTGGATACCCCTGAGCTAGTCGGTTAAGCTGAACAGTAACTTGGAGAGTTGGAAGATAAAAGCTTGCCTAACTTAGTTCATTTCCAAAGGGATATCTTGTGTTTGTGTGTGTTGAAGAAAGTTGATATCTTCATTGATTGATCCTCGTGGTCAATTGTTGGATCTATTGCCTTGTCAAAACTTTGACTTGAGTATGGGCTATCGTCAAGTCATATCAGAACCAACGATGTTCGTAATGTTGTCTTACTCGTGGTTGATCCCTCGAGCATACACCATTACATCTTTTGGTCTGACCAGTGCTATCACCGTGTTCACATGATGGTGGAAGTCCAGTGATATGGAAATTTCGATGACTTGTTGTTGAGCCCATCAGCAGCATTTTGTCTCCTCCATGATTCGTATTGAACATCCAGCTAGTGTTGGAAACTTCTATAAGCATTATCTTCATGATTTGTTCATGAAGCATGTGTTGGATGAAACAAGTGACTTCCTCTGATTCATGTGCATTTGGTGCAAGTTGCTGCTGTGAGTTTGAGAAAGATTGTTTTTGTTTTCTCTGGTACCATCCCAAGTAAGTTATGCATGTGCGAATGTATTCTATGGTTTGGTAGATTAATTACCTCCACTCCATATGTATTCCCTAGCACACCAAGCCACTGACTGATTTGTTCCAGGAGAAGGAGTTCCTTTTAAGAGCTAACCCGGGCTTAATCAAGGACTTCGATATCCTCGATGATGGTTCCCCACCTGAACTCAGTAGCGTTTAACTATAAGACTACTACGTGACCATGCTTGTCTGGGACAACGTGTTCACATGTTTGTAGCAGAACCAGCTCATGTTTTGGAGCCTACTACCATAGTCCATTTCCCGAGAATCTCGCAATGTCGTCTCGTCGATTTGTGTTGCAAACTTTCATTTTTTTTCTTTCTAGACTCGATGAGTCTGGAATATCCTGACACCAACCAGATTTGAATCTCAGGCAGATATGATGGTTAGAGCATTTTCCAAGAACTATAATATTGGTCTCTCGATAACCGGTAAAGTGGATGTCATGGCCAACACACCCAGCCGGAAGACCTATTATTGTAGTATCTCTATTGAAGAAAGTTGGCCACCTCCCCATAAGGATTTCGTAGGATTTACTCCCTAGTTGTTCCTTATGGATTTTTGCGTTCCCAAAGTCCTACCTTTACTTGATGGCCATGTTGATGCTTTTTAAGCATGACCTTGGTAGCTAGAACATCAAGGAGAACATTAGAAGCGGAGTGCTAAATGTCTCTCGGTCGATCATCCAGATTTTGTTTCCTTGGCATTGCTAAGGTAAAATCTGAGAAAAGTGTTTGTCTCCCTTTGCATCCGCGCCTTCCATCAATATCCATCATGGTAGTATGTTGTGTTGCCAGGATCCTTAACACGGATATTGGTAAAGCCCTGATGAATATGGAAATGCTCAAGTTCTTGAGAGCACATGCAAGCAAAATCACCCCTTGTGTTGTCTTCAACAAGGTAATCCACATCGTCCATTCTAGTCTGGTTATGCCATCCCTTCGTACTCCACCAATGATTGTTGGTAATTTGCCTTAGGCTGGTATAGAAAGTCTCAATGATCTCTATATCAAAGGTAATTTTTTTGCCACTTAAGGTACTAATTCTACGAGCCACCTCCTCTAAGATGTCTCGTTATGGTATCATGGCAACTCAACTCCTCGCTACGTTGACAACCATTCACCACCCTCTTTGGTGTGGAATTGTTGTCTACCTAGTGAACCCTCGTCATCTGTTCCACTCCATTCCTCTAGATGTGTGCTTCGTGCCTCAACTCGAGAGATGTTTCAGCGTCTCACTCCATGAGTTAATCCTAAGTTGTCCGATCTTCGAGAAGATCGATCCCTCTAGAGTTTTCCTTATCCTCTCGTTGTCATGTTGGTTGGAGTTCTCATAGAAAGACACCAAGACAAAGATGGTGATCGAGTCGACATTCATAGGAAGTGTAACCTGGATTGTAAAGATTGTGCTAGCTTTGTGTCCCCTCTGTCTTCTTACCTCACGTCTTGAATCTCGGGACGAGATTCTTGTTTAGTGGGGGTGAGTTGTCACAACCCTAGAATTTGTTTGCAATAGTCGCATCAGAGAGCACCCATGCATCATCTTTAAATTCAAGAAACTTGAATTGAGGGAATTCGAAAGCCTCAAAGTTTTAATTAAAAGAAGGGCAAATAACCCTGGAAAGTGCATCCAATTTTTCCAAAATGCTCCTCAACGATGTTTAATATTTTTGGCAAAGGTTTTGGTCCACACCAAAAATGTGGAACATTTTTGAGGAATTATTTTGGCCATTTGGATTTAAATCAATAAATATTTGAGTTGGATTTAATTTTTCCTATAAAAGAATTGCAAGTCCAACAATTCTGAAAATTTGTGAGTGGCTTTGGATAATTTGTATCAAGCCACATAAATCTTTTCCGAAGCTACTAAAAATGATTTGGTATAAAATCAAATCAAAACAAATTAAACAAAATAGAAAACAAACAGAAAGTAAATAGAGCAGAGGCTTACATGTGCAGCCCACTGGCCCGGTGCTAGTCATCCCTCTCCTCAGGACAGAAGGACGCGGCGCGTGTGGCCGGCGCACGCGAGCACGCTCCCGGACACCTCCTCTTTGCCTGCTTGACCCCGGCCTCCCCTGAAATGTCACGCGACCCCCTGGAGACGTCCGATCCCTCTGACCCCTCGCTCACTCTGCCTCTTACCCCTTGCTCTCCCACGCGATGACCGAAGTGGTCGCCGCCACGCCGTGTTGAACCACCGCGGCCACAGCCACCGCCTCGCCTACCCATCCCGTCCTCCAGCTCTGTATCCTCGCACCGAGGCTCTCCGTCGAGCGACGCTTCACCAGACGCGCTACGACGACGACGACGCCGTCGTCCTCATCCTCTGCATCCGACCACCACCGACGTTGATTCGCCGCCTACAGGACCTCCCCGACCACTCTGAGCGTCTATGCGAGATCTCTATGAGCCCCACGTCGTTTCACCCTCCTCCCCCTGTCTGCGCATGCCCTCTAGCTAGCCACTATGCGAGTTCCGAGCGCTACCGTCCGTCATGGCTGATGAGGTCCTCGCTCATGAGCACCTCCGCTCGGTCCAGTGGCACCAGCGTGCTCCTGGTGTCTCCAGAAGGCCGCCTAGCCCCTTTGCTCACTCTAGCACCGTGCCCGTGCAGGCAGTAGCTCCGGCCGCCGCCCCGCTCACCGCCGTCAGTGACTTCGGCCACCCAGCACCCGCCGTTTCCACTGTCCGGTGCGACTCGTCGCGCCGGTCCTGCAGAACCCACTCGCACGACCTCCCGTCGCCGGAAACGGCCGGACGAGGACCTCCGCCATTCCTGATTAGCGCCGGCGGGTAATCGTCGGTTAGCCGACGTGGCCGTCATTAGATTAGGGGCTAACTAACCCTTTTGGATTAACATCAGGCACTGACAGTGGGACCCACTTTGTTAGGTTACTGGTTAACCAAAATAATTATGCTAACTAATAAAATTAGTGGACCCACGCATCAGCATTGACCGTGCTGACGTGGCCTTTGACCGGGCCCACATGTTTGTGAGCCTAGCCATCACTGTGAGATTGACCAGTGGGACCCACTAGTCAGGTTTGACCCTGGCTGGCCGTTGACTCACTGACGTCACACTGACGTCAGGCTGACGCAGTAAATATTTTCTGGGATCTAAAATAAATCAGAAATGATTTATAAATTCCAGAAAATGCCCAAAACTTCTAAAATTCATAGAATTTCAATCATAACTCCAAATGAAACAAATTATATATGAAAAATGATCAGAAAAATCCAATCTATCCATCTGTACCATTTTCATGCATGTTATAACAACTTATAGCTGCTGTTTAGTACAAATCATATGAAGGGCATTTAAAACATCACATATGGAGTTTGAATTTGAATCTTTGATTCAAACCAAGTTCATTTAACTTGCTGCTAGTTGCATTAGCTCAAACCACAGCATATTGCCATGTCATGATCATGCATCATATTATGCATTGCATTGATTGTGTTCTTCCTTGTTTGCCGGTGTTTGTCCCCTCTCGATAGACGTGGTTCCGACAATGAGATCGATGACACTGATGAAGAGATATACTATCTTCAGAAGTGTCAGGCAAGCAAAACCCCCTTGTTCATTCCGATACAATGCCACTCTCTCGCTCCTACTCTCTTTTACTGCATTAGGACAACAACGATTCAACTATTACATGCTGCGGTAGTTGAATCCCTTTCCTATGCATGACCTGTCATTGCCACAGTAAATAGATGAAACCCACTAGCATGAGTAGGAGTTGTTTGAGCCCTGATGTGCCTACTCATTCATGCTTGTTTACCATGCCTGCTATTGCTTAGAGTTGTGTCAGGTCTGATTCATCGGGGGTTTATGGAATGTGGTGAACATGTCCTACTGTTGAGAGCTAAGTGTGTGAGCACGATTTGGTAAAGGTAGCAGTGAGAGGCCATGTACGAGTACATGGTGGGTTGTCTCATTGCAGCCGTCCTCAGGAACTGAGTTCTGTGTTTGTGATCCATGAACAGTTACTACCACGCATTGGAATACTTAAGTGCCCCTCTCGACTTATTAATCAGCTTGATCTCTGTCCAGGAGTTGCAACTAGTTTCTGGTGTTTGTAGGTAGTGCTAGTAGTCTACCAAGTGGCACCCGGTACAGGTGGGCTTGGGACAGACTAGGTCCAGTGGCACGGTGTACCAAGTGGAACCCGGATGGTGGGCTTGGGAACCATGCTCACATCGGTTGGGGCCATGAGCGACACCCCGGCCGGATCTCCTTGCGGATGGAACCCGAATAGGCGATAAACCTAGACGAGAGACTTGTGTGGTTAGTCAGGTCGTGGCCGACTACCTCGCCAGGCTTCTGCTTGAAGGTTGTCGAGATACATCACGTGTACATGGCGGTAACTGGCGAGAGCTTGTGTGAAGAAGTACACCCCTACAGGGTTAACATCATCTATTCGAATAGCAGTGTTCGCGGTAAAGGACTTCTAGGTTGCCTGTACAGTTCATAGACAAGTGAAAATGGATAATCTAAAATACGCAAGATAAGCGTGAGTGCTATGGACGGCGTTCTCGTAGGAAGACGGGAGCGGATCCATAGTGGTGTATTGATATGGTGAATATGTGGTCTCGTGTGCACCACCTCAAAAGAGTTACTTGCAGTCGTAGTTCAGGATAGCCATCGAGTCAAAGCTGGCTTGCTGCAGTTAAACCCCACCATCCCCTTTGCTGACAATGATGCATATGTAGTTAGTTCTGATGTAAGTCTTCCTGGGTACATTTGTACTCACGTTTGCCTATTTTATGTTTTTGCAGAGACTTCCGTCTCACTAGTAGTTCCGCTTGGACTTTGACGTTTAGCTTGTTACCTCAGCTACAATCTTGTGCCATCGGCAGGATCTGGTAGATAGTCAGGCTTCTCAGCCTTTTTCATTTATAGATGTTTGTACCCATATATGTTGAGCTTCCGCATGTGCTTTGACTTGTATGCTCTGAATGATGGGTCATGAGACCCATGTTTGTAATATCTCGCTCCTCGGAGCCTAATGAATAAAAATACTTGAGTTGTAGAGTCATGTTGTGATGCCATGTTGTATTTGCACATATCGAGCATATTGTGTGTATGTTATTGAAATGCTTGGTATGTGTGGGATCTGACTATCTAGTTGTTTATCCGTGGTAGCCTCTCTTACTGGGAAATGTCTCCTAATGCTTCCACTGAGCCCTGGTAGCTTGCTATTGCTCCGGAACACTTATGCTGGCCGGCTTGTGACCTTCTTCATTCATGCGTCTGTCCCTTAAGGGAAATGTCACGCGGTGTCTACCGGAGTCCTGTTAGCCTGCTACATTCCGGTTTACCGGAGTCCTGCTAGCCCAGTTGCTACAGCCCGGATTCACTCACTGAAGACTGACACGTTCGTTGCTGGGTCATGTATGCCTGTCCCTGTAAGTTAGTGCCACTTTGGGTTCACGACTAGTCATGTCAGCCCAGGCTCCTTGTCATATGGATGCTAGCGACACTATCATATACATGTGCCAAAAGGCGCAAACGGTCCCAGGCCTAGTAAGGCGACATCCGTGGGAATACCGTGCGTGAGGCCGCAAAGTGATATGAAGTGTTACATGCTAGATCGGTGTGGCATTGAGTCGGGGTCCTGACAATAACCCTCAGGCACAATAGGCAATTCATATCTAGGGGGAGAATCTTCATCATCACTTTCATTAATATCATCGGTTTCAATAATTTCATGCTCTCTAACCCTAGCAAGTTGTTCATCCAAAAATTCACCTAATGGCACAATATTATCAAGCAGAGAAGTAGTTTCATCATAAGCATCATGCATAGCAGAAGTGGCACCATCAATAACATGCGACATACCAGAATTAATAGCAGGTGCAGGTGTCGCAAGTTTACTCAAAACAGAAGGAGAATCAAGTGCAAAGCTAGATGGCAGTTCCTTACCTCCCCTCGTAGTTGAGGGGAAAATCTTGGTTCTTTCATCTTTCAAGTTCCTCATAGTGATCAGCAGATATAAATCCCAAGTGACTCAAAGAATAGAGCTATGCTCCCCGGAAACGGCGCCAGAAAAAGGTCTTGATAACCCACAAGTATAGGGGATCGCAACAGTTTTCGAGGGTAGAGTATTCAACCCAAATTTATTGGTTCGACAAAAGGGGAGCCAAAGAATATTCTCAAGTATTAGCAGCTGAGTTGTCAATTCAACCACACCTGAAAGACTTAATATCTGCAGCAAAGTATTTAGTAGCAAAGTAGTATGGAAGTAACAGTAACGGTGGCGAAAGTAACAGTAGTAGTTTTGTAGCAACCGTAACAATGGCAACGGAGAAGTAACTAAGCAAAGATCAATATGTGAAAAGTTCGTAGGCAATGGATCAATGATGGATAATTATGTCGGATGCAATTCATCATGCAACAGTTATAACATAGGGTGACACAGAACTAGCTCCAGTTCATCAATGTAATGTAGGCATGAATTCCGAATATAGTCATACATGCTTATGGAAAAGAACTTGCATGACATCTTTTGTCCTACCCTCCCATGGCAGCGGAGTCCTATTGGAAACTAAGGGATATTATGGCCTCCATTTAATAGAGTACCGGACCAAAGCATTAGCACTTAGTGAATACACGAACTCCTCAAACTACAGTCATCACCGAGAAGTGTCCCGACTATTGTCACTCCGGGGTTTGCCCGATTATAACACGTAGTAGGTGACTATAACTTGCAAGATAGGATCACGAACTCACATATATTCATGAAAACATAATAGGTTCTGATCTGAAATCATGGCACTCAGGCCCTAGTGACAAGCATTAAGCATGGCAAAGTCATAGCAACATCAATCTTAGAACATAATGGATATTAGGGATCAAACCAAACTAACTCGATTACATGGTAAATCTCATCCAACCCATCACCGTCCAGCAAGCCTAGGATGTAATTACTCACGCACGGCGGTGAGCATCATGAAATTGGTGATGGAGGATGGTTGATGATGACAATGGCGACGGATTCCCCTCTCCGAAGCCCCGAATGTACTCTAGATCAGCCCTCCCAAGGAAGATTAGGGCTTGGCGGCGGCTCCGTGTTGTAAAACACGATGAGTCCTTCTCTCTGATTTTTCTCTCCCTGAAAGTGAATATATAGAGCTAGAGTTGAGGTCAGTGGAGGTCCAGGGAACCCACGAGGCAGGGGGCGCGCCTTGCACCAATATTTTTTATTGATTCTTTCACCAATATTTTTTATTAATTCCAAAACGTGACTCCATGGAGTTTCAGGTCATTCCGAGAACTTCTATTTCTGCACAAAAATAACACCATGGCAATTCTGCTGAAAACAGCGTCAGTCCGGGTTATTTCCATTCAAATCATGCAAGTTAGAGTCCAAAATAAGGGAAAAAGTGTTTGTAAAAGTAGATACGTTGGAGACGTATCATCCATCCACCTTGTGGTCACGGGTGAATTCCGTGATCATGGAGTGGTTGGCACTAAGTCCATGTTCCACCATCCCTTGGCACTTGAAGTGCCTCGAGCCTCGCCTCCATGCTTCCTGTCTTTTTGGCCCTTGAACGTTCTAGATGTGGAGCACCCCCTCACACATCTCAATGGCTTGAGGGTGCCTCATCACCTCCGGTAGGTACGGGTTGATGACATTTTCATAAAACTTGTCCTTGGAAGAGCTTGGTGGAGGCATGGCGATCTTGTTCTTTCGGCGTCCTAGGAACGGGGGTACCCAGACTTGCCTGCCTGCCGCCCACGGCATGGCTCCATCGACGGCCTGGTACGGCCCAGCTTCAACATCAACAACTCAAGACCCTAGCGAGGGGGCAAGCCTCGCGAGGTGGACGACACCAAGACCTCCGTGTGGGGTGGCCTCCCCAATCTGGCTCCCGAGGAGCGGAGATATCTATGCAAGGCTCACCTCGCGAGGTCAGATGACGTGAGCCATGATGACCAAGGCCAGGTGGGCGCCAACGGGCGCAGTGTACTAGTTTCCTCTTCGGTGATAAGGTGGCAAGCACAGGCGCAGGGCCCCAAGGAATCAGCCAAAGTTTTCCATTCCGGTGCAAAAGGACCAAGACCACTAGGACAGCAGGACGAAGGTCATCGCCAAGCCCACCACGGCATCACCACTAGAGGCTTTTGCAGGCGAAGACCACTTTTGTCTGGATAGCATGTACTAGTTGTCCCCTTCAAATCTGGCCGTTGTTGGATCCCTTTGCGCCCACATTTGGGAAGAGGACCAAGGCCCCTATAAATAGAGCAGCACCACCACCGTAATAGGGGGGATGATTCAGATCATCTCACACCCACCAGCTCATCGAGCCCAAGAACACTCCTCCTCCTGAGGTTGTTCACCCACTGTACTAGTTCATCCTCAGCCCCACGAGTCCAATCCACCACAAAGCAGGAGTAGGGTTTTACACCGCAAGGTGGCCCAGACCTGGGTAAACTGCTGTGTCTTCCTTCCATTCGGTTTGTCGAGCTAGGCCATGAGATTAGCAAGCAGGCAGACTGGGAAGGATGAGTTCTTCGCTCGCACCATAGAGTTTGAACCTCTCAAGGGTCTGCGAAACCCGTGATCCGACATTTGGCACGCCAGGTAGGGGAGCGTTGGAGCCTCTCTTCCGCCGATCGACTCGCCATCGCTCCACCGCTTCCATGGCGGACGTCCGTTGAACCCGTGTTGAGCGTCGAGCCACCCTCGCCGCTCGCGTCGCCCAGATGGCGCCTGACAGCGGGCCTCCCCGCCGTTCCACGTTGCCTGCCGCCAATGCCGCCACCTTCCTAGTGGGGCACGAGTAGCAACCTTCGTTGCTGCACCCCTCTGTGCGGCGTGATGGGTGCACCGCTACCCCGTTGCGGACTCCGGTTGGTTCATCATCCCATGCTCGTCATGGCCCGGCCGACACGCAGGATGCGCTACTCATGGCGCATGAGCTCCTGCGCTACCGCCCCGTCGACAATCTCAACGAAGACTGGCTGGACCCCATCACCAAGCTCGTCAGTGTCGCCGGGGGCTCTCCTGCACCGTCTCTCTCATTGCCTCGCCCGCCACCTGTTGCAGGTGACTTAGCCCACGGAGCGCCTCCTCCACCTCCCGTCAAGAAGTCACCCTCTGGCTGAGGCGTGAGGCCCTGCGGCCCGACCCGCCGCACAGGGCGCCGGCGCATGAGGAAGAAAGCTGCCAGGTGGTCCAGCGGCCACTAGGAGAGGCGCGTGCGCTTCTAGCACTGTCGCGTCAAGACCGCGTGCCGCCTATGGTGGTGGCGCATGAGCTTCAAGATCAAGTTCCACCTCCACGACGGGCGCCCATGACCACAGCGGGTTGCCGTGCCTTCACTCCGAAGCTGCGCAGCGTCGTCTGGCCTGGGAAGTTCAAGCCTGACCTGCCTCTAAGCTACGATGGCACCCCCGAGCCTACTGAGTTCCTGTAGCTCTAGAGCTAAGAATCGAGGCCGCCAACGGCGATGAGAAGGTTATGGTGAACTAATTTCCCATGGCCCTCAAGGATGGCGCACGTTCATGGCTTCTGAACCTGCCTATGGGATCTATCTCCTCCTGGGGCGAGATGCGCGACCGTTTCGTCGCTAACTTTCAGGGCACTCGCGACTGCTCGCCGGCCGCGTGTGACCTGCGGCGCATCAAGTAGCAGCCTGGCGAGACCTTGCAGAAGTACATCCAGCGCTTCAACAGTATTCGTCTCAAGATCCCCAAGGTGTCGGATGAGGCCATCATATCCACGCTTAGTGATGGCGTCCGCGACATCAAGATGAAGGAGGAGCTTGCCATACACGAGGACCTATGCACGGCCCTGGAGATGTTCAACATGGCGACCAAGTGCACAAGAGCTGAGGAAGGACATCTCTCCCTCCTCGAGCTCCCGGAGGCTGACCCAGAGGACAAGAAAGCCAAGGCCAAGGATGTGAAGTGCAAGGGGGCAGCCATGCTCGTGGCAGAACCAGAGATGAAGCATGGCTGCAATCACCTAGAGTCATCCAAGGGCAGCCGGCCGTTCTGCGTCTTCCACAACGTGCACAACCACAACACCAACGACTGTCAGGAGCTCAGGCCCATCCGCGACGGGCGCCTTGGCCGTTGCCTCGAGTGCAATGATTGAGGCTACAGCCACGGAGGAGGCTGAAGTGGAGGACGCTGGGATGATCATGTCCCCCGCCAGGAGTGGCACGATCAGCCTCGTGAGGATCACTGGCAGGGCCAGCCATGCGAGGGCCCCTAGAGGGATCAGCCTCACGAGGACCGCCCTCGGGGCAACGCTGGTCTCCATCTACTGCCACCACCACCAAGAAGGAACGACCACCACCACCAGGATGAGGGGGCTGGGGGCTTCCAGGAACCTCGTGCCATCGACTGCATCCTGGGCAGCGCTCAGGCCCTTCCTCTCATCGCATCTTCAAGCAGTTTGCCTATGAGGTGAACGCGGCACTCCCCAAGCTCGGGGTCACGCGTCCACTCAGGTGGTCCAAGTGCACCATCACCTTCATCTCGTCCGACTAGCTCAAGTGTGCGGCAACTATCGCTGCCCTCCCGATGCTCTGCTCACCCGTCATCAGCAACGTCCTCGTCACCAAGACCCTCATCGACGGTGGTGCGGGGCTCAATGTTCTGTCCATCAAAACATTCGATCGCCTCCAAGTGTCCTATGACCAGCTGCGGCCCACCAAGCCTTTCTCAGGAGTGACCGACGGCTCCACCACCCAGTGCGGCTCCTTGTCCTGGCTAGGACAGCAAGCTGCGGTCAAAATCCCAAGGCTCAACAGGGCCGCATCTCATGAGCGCCCCTGGCCGTCCCGCGTCGGCCGGTGCGAGGGTCCCCTTCACAGCTATGTTTGCATGCCTTTTGGTTTGCCGAACGCAATTGTTGCATTCCAGCGCCACATGCGGAGCATCTTAGCGGCTCAGGAGGACAGGCACCATGCAGTCCTGGCAGAGATGGCGACAGTTCTTCACGAGCTTCCCGGGCCCCCGGAGCCTCCTGAGGTTCATGAGCTAGGTGGCTCATGAGGAGCGACTTCTTCAGCACGCATCGTCAGCTACTTCAACATATCTTTAGCAATGGTGAAAGGTGACATTTTCTGATTTGTTCAGTTGGGGGCGCCCCTCGGGCTACAATATCCCCAGACCGCATGGGCCTGTCTCTACGGCATGTATCCTTTTGCATCTTTAATTCACTCTGTTGGGGGCGCCCCTTGGGTTGCATCCTCCCCAGGCCACATGGGTTTGTCCCTGTGGCATGTATCGTTTTTCGCATCTATTAGAGCTAGCTTACCTCCTTACATGAATTTCTTTATGATTATCATCTGCCTGTCCAGTGCTTCGTTGCCATGAACGCCGTGTGCCCTTGCAAGCCCACCCACGACCGCCTCATGATTAAGGGCGGGCACGGTGTCTATGCTCGGGTCCGACCCTGCAGTGTTGGTAAACCCAAGAGGCTGAGCTCTGGCTCTCGGGCTATCTCCCGTGCACGTCACCTCCCATGGTCATTGGTGCCTTGCTCTCGCACGAGCTAATCGCGGGCGGACGAGCTAGGGCACGCGACCTGGTGCCTCGTCACCATGGGAGCCGTGCGCCGGTTGTCTTTCTTTAGGACTTTCGCATGAGAAGACTGGGCACGACGTCTGTGCTCGGGTCTGTCCCTGCAGCATCGATAAACCCAACGACCGAACTTTGTCTGGCGGGCCGGCCCCGTTCACGTCACCTCCTGGGTATTGGGGAACGTAGCATGCAATTTCAAAAAAAAATCTATGCTCACGCAAGATCTATCTAGGAGATGCATAGCAACGAGAGGGGTGTCCATGTACCCTCGTAGACTGAAAGTGGAAGTGTTAGGTAAACGCGGTTAACATAGTAGAACACCTTCACGATCCAACCGATCTAATACCAAACGTACGACACCTCCGAGTTCAGCACACGTTCAGCTCGATGACGTCCCTCAAACTCTTGATTCAGCAGAGGGTCGAGGGAGAGTTCCGTCAGCACGACGGCATGGTGACGGTGATGGTGATGTGATCCGCGCAGGGCTTTGCCTAAGTACTACGATGCTATGACCGGAGGAGTAAAGTGTGAAAGGGGGCACCGCACACGGCTAAGAGAACAATTGATGTGCTATGGGGTACCCCCTGCCCCCGTATATAAAGGAGGGAAGGAGGAGGAGGCTGACCAGGAGGCGTGCGCCATGGGGGGGGTCCTACTAGGACTCCACTCCTAGTAGGATCCCCCCCCCCTTTTCCTTTCTTCACCGAAGGGGAAAAGGAAGGAGAGGGAGAGGGAGAGGGAAATTGTGGCGCCACCCCCTCCCCTAGTCCAATTCGGACTGCCATGGGGGGGCGTGCGGCCACCCCCGGCGGCCCTCCTCTCTCACCACTAAGGCCCATGTAGGCCCATTAATTCCTCCGGGGGGTTCCGGTAACCCCTCGGTACTCCGGTAAAATACCCGAACCACTCAAAACCATTCCGATATCCAAATACTACCTTCCAATATATGAATATTTATCTCTTGACTATTTCGAGAGTCCTCGTCATGTCCGTGATCTCATCCGGGACTCTGAACAAACTTCGGTCACCAAAACACTAAACTCATAATACAAATCGTCAGTGAACGTTAAGCGTGCGGACCCTACAGGTTCGAGAACTATGCAGGCGTGACCGAGACACATCTCCGGTCAAACCAATAGCAGAGCCTGGAAGCTCATATTGGTTCCTACATATTCTACGAAGAACTTTATCGGTCAAACCGCAATAACAACATACGTTATTCCCTTCGTCATCGGTATGTTACTTTCCATAGATTCGATCATCGGTATCATCATGCCTAGTTCAATCTCGTTACCGGCAAGTCTCTTCTCTTGTTCCATAATGCATCATCCCGCAACTAACCATTAGTCACATTGGTTGCAAGCTTATAGTGATGTGAGTTACAGAGAGGGCCCAGAGATACCTCTCTGATACTCAGAGTGACAAATCCTAATCTTGATCTATGCCAACCCAACAATCACCTTCGGAGACACCTATAGAGCATCTTTATAATCGCCCAGTTACGTTGTGATGTTTGATAGCACACAAGTTGTTCCTACGCTATTTGGGAGTTGCATAATCTCATAGTCAGAGGAATATGTATAAGTCATGAAGAAAGCAATAGCAATAAAACTTAAAGATTATTATGCTAAGCTAAGGATGGGTCTTGTCCATCACATAATTCTCTAATGATGTGATTCCGTTCATCAAATGACAACAGATGTCTATGGTTAGGAAACTTAACCATCTTTGATTAACGAGCTAGTCAAGTAGAGGCATACTAGGGACACTTTGTTTTTGTCTATGTATTCACACAAGTACTAAGTTTCCGGTCAATACAATTCTAGCATGAATAATAAACATTTATCATGATATAAGGAAATATAAATAACAACTTTATTATTGCCTCTAGGGCATATTTCCTTCAGTCTCCCACTTGCACTAGAGTCAATAATCTAGATTACATAGTAATGATTCTAACTCCCATGGAGTCTTGGTCCTGATCATGTTTTGCTCGTGGAAGAGGCTTAGTTAACGGGTCTGCAACATCAAATCTGTATGTATCTTGCAAATCTCTATGTCTCCCTCCTTGACTTGATCGTGGATGGAGTTGAAGCGTCTCTTGATGTGTTTGGTTCTCTTGTGAAATATGGATTCCTTCGCTAAGACAATTGCTCCAGTATTGTCACCAAAGATTTTCATTGGACCCGATGCACTAGGTATTACACCTAGATCGGATATGAACTCCTTCATCCAGACTCCTTCGTTTGCTTCTTCCGAAGTAGCTATGTACTCCGCTTCACACGTAGATCCTGCCACGACGCTCTCCATGGAACTGTACCAACTGACAGCTCCACCATTCAATATAAATATGTATCCGGTTTGCGACTTAGAGTCATCTAGATTAGTGTCAAAGCTTGCATCGACGTAACCATTTACAACAAGCTCTTTGTCACCAACATAAACAAGAAACATATCCTTAGTCCTTTTCAGGTATTTCAGGATGTTCTTGACCGTTGTCCAGTGATCCACTCCTGGATTACTTTGGTACCTCCCTGCTAAACTTATAGCAAAGCACACATTAGGTCTGGTACATAGCATTGCATACATGATAGATCCTATGGCTGAGGCATAGGGAATGACTTTCATTTTCTCTCTATCTTCTGTAGTGGTTGGGCATTGAGTCTGACTCAATTTCACACATTGTAACATAGGCAAGAACCCTTTCTTTGAATGATCCATTTCGAACTTCTTCAAAACTTTATCAAGGTATGTGCTTTGTGAAAGTCCAATTGAGCGTCTTGATCTATCTCTATAGATCTTGATGCCCAATATATAAGAAGCTTCACATATAATACTAGAAATGCTACAGAGCTCCCACTCACTTTCTTGTAAATACAGGCTTCTCCAAAAGTCTGTATAAAACCATGTGCTTTGATCACACTATCAAAGTGTATATTCCAACTCCGAGAGGCTTGCACCAATCCATAAATGGATCGGTAGAGCTTGCACACTTTATTAGCACCTTTAGGATCGAGAAAACCTTCTGGTTGCATCATATACAACTCTTCTTTAAGAAATCCATTAAGGAATACAGTTTTGACATCCATTTGCCAAATTTCATAATCATAAAATGCGGCAATTTCTAACATGATTCGGACAGACTTAAGCATCGCTACGGGTGAGAAGGTCTCATCGTAGTCAACACCTTGAACTTGTCGAAAACCTTTCGCAAAAGTCGAGCTTTGTAGATAGTAACATTACCGTCAGCGTCAGTCTTCTGCTTGAAGATCCATTTATTCTCTATGGCTTGCCGATCATCGGGCAAGTCAACCAAAGTTCACACTTTGTTCTCATACATGGATCCCATCCAGATTTCATGGCCTCAAGCCATTTTGCAGACTCTGGGCTCATCATCACTTCCTCATAGTTTGTAGGTTCGTCATGGTCTAGTAACATGACTTCCAGAACAGGATTACCATACCACTGGCGCGGAACGTACTCTGGTTGACCTACGAGGTTTGGTAGTAACTTGATCTGAAGTTTCCTGATCATCATCATTAACTTCCTCACTAATTGGTGTAGGAATCACTGGAACTGGTTTCTGTGATGAACTACTTTCCAATTCGGGAGAAGGTACAATTACCTCATCAAGTTATACGTTCCTCCCACTCACTTCTTCTGAGAGAAACTCCTTCTCTAGAAAGGATCCATTCTTAGCAACGAATATCTTGCCTTCGGATCTATGATAGAAGGTATACCCAACAGTTTTCTTTGGGTATCCTATGAAGACACATTTCTCCTATTTGGGTTCGAGCTTATCAGGTTGAAGCTTTTTCACATAAGCATCGCAGCCCCAAACTTTAAGAAATGACAGCTTAGGTTTCTTGCCAAACCACAGTTCATATGGTGTCGTCTCAACGGATTTAGATGGTGCCCTATTTAACGTGAATGCAGCTGTCTCTAAAGCATAACCCTAAAACGATAGTGGTAAATCGGTAAGAGACATCATAGATCACACCGTATCTAATAAAGTATGGTTACGACATTCGGACACACCGTTACGTTGTGGTGTTCCAGGTGGCGTGAGTTGTGAAACTATTCCACATTGTTTCAAATGAAGACCAAACCCGTAACTCAAATATTCACCTCCACGATTAGATTGTAGAAACTTTATTTTCTTGTTACGATGATTTTCCACTTCACTCTAAAATTCTTTGAACTTTTCAAATGTTTCAGACTTATGTTTCATTAAGTGGATATACCCATATTTGCTCAAATCATCTGTGAAGGTCAGAAAATAATGATACCCGCTGCGAGCCTCAACACTCATCGGACCGCATACATCAGTATGTATTATTTCCAATAAGTCAGTGGCTCACTCCATTGTTCCGGAGAACGGAGTCTTAGTCATCTTTCCCATGAGGCATGGTTCGCAAGCATCAAGTGGTTCATAATCAAGTGATTCCAAAAGCCCACTAGCATGGAGTCTCTTCATGCGGTTTACAACAATATGACCTCAACGACAGTGCCACAAATAAGTTGCACTATCATTATTAACTTTGCATCTTTTGGCTTTAGTATTATGAATATGTGTATCACTACGATCAAGATTCAACAAAAATAGACCACTCATCAAGGGTGCATGACCATAAAATATATTACTCATATAAATAGAACAACCATTATTCTCTGATTTAAATGAATAACCACCTCACATCAAACAAGATCCAGATATAATGTTCATGCTTAACGCTGGCACCAAATAACAATTATTCAGGTCTAAAACTAATCCTGAAGGTAGATGTAGAGGTAGTGTCCCGACGGCGATCACATCAACCTTGGAACCATTTACGACGCGCGTCATAACCTCGTCCTTGGCCAATCTTTGTTTAATCTGTAGCCCCTGTTTCGAGTTGCAAATATGAGCAACAGAACCAGTATCAAATACCCAGGGACTACTACAAGCATTAGTAAGGTGCAAATCAATAACATGTATATCAAATATACCTTTCACTTTGCCATCCTTCTTATCCGCCAAATACTTGGGGCAGTTCCGCTTCCAGTGACCAATCCCTTTGCAGTAGAAGCACTCAGTTTTAGGCTTAGGTCCAGACTTGGGCTTCTTTCCTTGAGCAGCAACTTCCTCGCTATTCTTCTTGAAGTTCCCCATCTTCCATTTTCCCTTTTTCTTGAAACTAGTGGTCTTGTTAACCATCAACACTTGATACTCCTTTATTTCTACCTCTGCAGCCTTAAGCATCACGAAGAGCTTGGGAATTGTCTTTTCCATCCCTGGCATATTATATTTCATCACGAAGTAGCTTGGTGGCAATGATTGAAGAACTCTGTCAATGACACTATCATCAGGAAGATTAACTCCCAGCTGAGTCAAGTGGTTATGGTACCCAGACATTCTGAGTATGTGTTCACTGACAGAACTATTGTCCTCCATCTTGGAGCTATAGAACTTGTTGGAGACTTCATATCTCTCAACTCGGGCATTTGCTTGAAATATTAACTTCAACTCTTGGAACATCTCATATGCTCCATGACGTTCAAAACGTCTTTGAAGTCCCGATTCTAAGTTGTAAAGCATGGCACACTGAACTATCGAGTAGTCATCAGCTTTAGTCTGCCATACGTTCATAACGTCCGGAGTTGCTCCTGCAGCGGGCCTTGCACCTAGTGGTGCTTCTAGGACGTAATTCTTCTATGCAGCAATGAGGATAATCCTCAAGTTACGGACCCAGTCCATGGAGTTGCTACCATCATCTTTCAACTTAGCTTTCTCTAGGAACACATTAAAATTCAAGGGAACGGTAGCACGGGCCATTGATCTGCAACAACATAGATATGAAAAAACTATCAAGACTAAGTTCATGATAAATTTAAGTTCAATAAATCATATTACTTAAGAACTCCCACTTAGATAGACATCCCTGTAGTCATCTAAATGATCACTTGATCCATATCAACTAAACCATGTCCTATCATCATGTGAGATGGAGTAGTTTTCAATGGTGAACATCTCTATGTTGATCATATCTACTATATGATTCACGTTCGACCTTTGGGTCTCAGTGTTCCGAGGCCATGTCTGCATATGCTAGGCTTGTCAAGTTTAACCCGAGTATTCTGCACGTGCAAAGCTGGCTTGCACCCGTTGTATGTGAATGTAGAGCTTATCACACCCGATCATCACATGGTGTCTCGGCATGAAGAACTGTAGGAACGGTGCATACTCAGGGAGAACACTTATACCTTGAAATTTAGTGAGGGTTCATCTTATAATGCTATCGCCGTACTAAGCAAAATAAGATGCAAAGGATAAACATCACGTACAATCTAAATATGTGACATGATATGGTCATCATCATCTTGTGCCTTTGATCTCCATCTCCAATGCACCGTCATGATCTTCATCGTCACCGGCTTGACACCTTGATCTCCATCGTAGCATCATTGTCGTCTCGCTAACTATTGCTTCTATGACTATCGCTACCGCTTAGTGATAAAGTAAAGCAATTACATGGCGATTGCATTTCATACAATAAAGCGACAACCATAAGGCTTGCCGATAACTTATTACAAAACATGATCATCTCATACAATAACTTATATCTCATCACGTCTTGACCATATCACATCATAACATGCCCTGCAAAAACAAGTTAGACATCCTCTACTTTGTGGTTGCAAGTTTTACGTGGCTGATACGGGCTTCTAGCCAGAACTGTTCTTGCCTACGCATCAAAACCACAATGATTTTTCATCAAGTGTGATGTTTTAAACTTCAACAAGGATTGGCCGTAGTCAAATTCGATTCAACTAAAGTTGGAGAAACAGACACCCGCCAGCCACCTTTATGCAAAACAAGTTGTATGTCTGTCGGTGGAACCGGTCTCATGAACATGGTCATGTAAGGTTGGTCCGTGCCGCTTCATCCAACAGTACTGCCGAATCAAAATTAGACGTTGGTGGTAAGCAGTATGACTATTATCGCCCACAACTCTTTCTGTTCTACTCGTGCATATCATCTACGCATAGACCTGGCTCGGATGCCACAGTTGGGGGCCGTAGCACGCCATTTCAAAAAAATTCCTACGCTCATGCAAGATCTATCTAGGAGATGCATAGCAACAAGAGGGGGAGAGTGTGTCCACGTACCCTCGTAGACCGAAAGCGGAAGCCTTAGGTAAACGCGGTTGATGTAGTCGAACGTCTTCACAATCCAACCGATCTAGCACCGAAAGTATGGCACCTCCGAGTTCAGCACACGTTCAGCTCGATGACGTCCCTCGAACTCTTCATCTAGCAGATGTCTGTATACTACCTTCCAATATATGAATCTTTATCTCTTGGATATTTCGGGACTCCTCGTCATGTCCATGATCTCATTCGAGACTCCGAACAAACTTTGGTCACGAAAACACATAACTCATAATACAAATCATCATCAAAAGTTAAGCGTGTGGACACTACAGGTCCGAGAACTATGTAGACATAACCGAGACACATCTCCAGTCAATAACCAATAGCGGAACCTGGATTCTCATATTGGTTCCTACATATTCTACGAAGATCTTTATCGGTCAAACCACGATAAAAACATACGTTATTCCCTTTCTCATCGGTATGTTACTTGCCCGAGATTCGATCGTCGGTATATCATCATGCCTAGTCCAATCTCGTTATCGACAAGTCTCTTTACTCGTTCCGTAATGCATCATCCCGCAACTAACTCATTAGTGACATTGCTTGCAAGGCTTATAGTGATGTGCATTACTGAGAGGGCCCAGAGATACCTCTTTGATACTCAGAGTGAGAAATCCTAATTCTGATCTATGCCAACCTGACAAACACCTTTGGAGACACCTGTAGAGCATCTTTATAATCACCTAGTTACGTTGTGACGTTCGATAGCACACAAGGTGTTCCTCCGGTATTCGGGAGTTGCATAATCTCATAGTCAGAGAATATGTATAAGTCATGAAGAAAGCAATAGCAATAAAACTTAAAGATCATTATGCTAATCTAATGAATGGGTCTTGTCCATCACATCATTCTCTAATGATGTGATCTCATTCATCAAATGACAACACATGTCTATGGTTAGGAAACTTAACCATCTTTGATTAACGAGCTAGTCAAGTAGAGGCATACTAGGCACACTTTGTTTTTGTCTATGTATTCACACATTACTAAGTTTCCGGTTAATACAATTCTAGCATGAATAATAAACATTTATCATGATATAAGGAAATATAAATTATTGGATTACGGGTTCCGCAAACCCTTGAGAGGTTCAAACTCTGTGGTGCGTGTGGTGATCCCAACCTACCCAGCCTACCTACTCGCGATCCTCCTAAGCCTAGCGCGACAAGCTCGGAGAGACAAAGAGACAGAGCAGTTTATCCTGGTTCGGGCCACCTTGCGGTCTAATACCCTACTCCAGGGTTTTGCTTGACTGCCTCGGAGGGCTGAGGATGAACTAGTACAGTGGATGAACTAGCCTCGGGAGGAGAGGTGTTCTTGAGCTCGATAGAGCTGTGGGGGTGTGAACCAGATCCGATTCAGTTGCCCTCTATGGTGGTGGCTAAGTCCTATTTATAGTGGCCTTGGCCCTCTTCCCAAATGTTGGCAGGAAGGGATCCCACAACGGCCGGATTTGAAAGGGGGCAAGTAGTACAGCTTATCCTGACAAAAGTAGTCTTCGCCTGCGAAAAGCCTCTGGTCATGATGTTGTAGTGGGCTCGTCGATGACCTCCGTCCTGCTGTCCTGGCGGTCTTAGTCTTGTTGCACCAGAATGGAAACCTTTGGCTGATTCCTCGGGACTCCGCGCCTGTGGCTTGACTCCTTTGCACCGAAGAGGAAACTTGCGCTCTGCGCCCGCCTGGTGCTCGCCTGGCCTTGGTCGTCATGGCTCACGTCAGCTGAGCCTCATGAGGTAAACCTTGCATGGAACTCTCCGCCCCTCGGGAGCCATCCTAAAGAGGTCGATCCCCGCGGGACTCTTGGCGTCGTCCACCTCATGAGGCTTGGCCCCTCGCGAGGGTCTTGAGTTGTTGATGTTGAAGCTGGGCCGTACCAGGCCATCGATGGAGCCACACGGTGGGCCGCAGGCAGGCAGGACTGGATACCCCCATATCTAGAACGCCGATAGTAGCCCCCGGGCCCAAGGCGCGCTCGGACTTGGCTTCCAGGCGAAGCCAAAGGGCAAGTGCGGAGTGCCGCGGTCCCTAACCGCCTACGGCCTTGATGACGCGTGGCGATTGATGGGACGTGGGTGATTCTGCTTCCCCATGCTGCCTCGGCAACTATTCGACTTGACAGGATGATGCGGCATGTAGAAGATCATGATGGCACGAGGTCGTGGAGGCCGGCAGTTGGCCTCCCTTGGCTATAAATGTGAGGGAGGGGCAGAACCCTTTGCCAGTCTCTCCTTCGTCTTGCTTCCGTCTGCTTCTGCTTCTCCTCTTCTCCATCTTGCTTTCATGGTGCCGATCAGGAGGTATTCTACGGCCGAGAAGGGGAAGGCCCCAAGGGAGGGGCTCGATCCTCTCTGGCCGAAGAAGCGGCTACGCCTCCCACACCTGGATCTGGCTCCCGAGGTTCTTCGCCAGCGAGCTACCTCCGAGGGGACCGGTTGAGCTGTGGCTGTAGCATGCCGGGTGCTGCAGCTTGGCCACCGGAGCTGAAGTCGAGGTGGTGCCCCCTGGAGACGTCTTCATGACGCGTGGATGGGGTGAGGTCGCCCGGGCTTGCCACGCGGAGGAAGACCTAGCGATTCACTTTGAGTATGACGGCGCGGCCACCGTGTTCTTCAAGGTCTTCAATGAGGAGGGCGAACAGCTGGAATGCTGCCCCGGAGGGAATAGCCCGCGAGACGCTATAGCGGGCGCTGGACCTGCTGCTGGCCCCCCTGGTGCTTTGTCCAGCAGGAGCGGTGACTCCTGGGAATCCAATGACTCTCCGGACCCTAGTGAGTCTCCGGAGTCGAGCGACGACAGCTACGTGCCGCAAGCTCCCGCCGAAGTCGGAATGTAGCAGCGGCTGCCGCCCGACGTCGCCAGTGATGCTCTAGGGCTTAGTAGCTGCCTTCCTTCCTTTGCTTTCCCTATGTGGAATGAAGATCAGGCCCCGTGGGGTTTGTAAGGATCGTAATGTATTCAATATTAGCGTTGTTTCCTTTGATTTTGTGATGGATCCGTGTATCCTAGTTTGGCAGGGTTCCTCCCTTTGCTTTTCCCTGGATGGAGCGGCGCTCTAAGCCAACAAGATCCAGTCCCCAGGCGGGCTTCAGCCGTCGCCAGTATGCCAGGTCGCGATGCCATGGTCAAGGCTAGGAGGTGAGCGGCCCGAGGTCCGATAAGAGATCATGAGACGCGATGCTCACGAGGTCTCCATTGGCGTGCAAGCAGCTGCCCAAGGAATCAAAAAGGGGAGCGGAACTGCCAAAATGGAACTGCGAGGCGAGGTGTGCCGGGAGCGAAGCCGATGCCACAGCGAATCGTGACTTATCTTTTGGTGTCTCGGTCCATCAAGAAGATGGTGCTTGCTCCTGCACCCGTGGTGATACCATTGGGCTCGGCCTGCGACGACCACCTTCTTGCCTCGCTCGCCTAGGTGCTCTACATCTTCGGGACCCGGCCCTTGAGCGAGCTCAGCCGCCACTGGTATGCCAGGTCGCGATGCCATGGTCAAGGCCAGGGGTGAGGGCTGGAGAGGCAGTAGGATCTCCCTAGACGCGATGCTCGGGAGGCCCCCCTTTAACGTGCAAGCGACTCGTCAGGCCAGATGGCGGTCGTCCAAGCCAACTCGTGGACCACTACCAGATGAGCCTACAGGTCAGGTGACAGGAAAGACCAAAGGCCCCAGTGGAACGGGCCTGCAGCCTAGGGCCCAGGGCATAGGACAAAGGCACTAAGGGCCTGGCGAGGTGGTGTGCATGAGGCGGGTCGTGAACCAGAGCTCGATCCCCGGGTTTATCAGTGTTGCAGGGACGGACCCGAGCACAAGCGTCGTGCCTACATGAGTTGTCATGCAGTGATGTGGGCGAGGTACAAGCTAGCGAACACATGGGGAGCCGCGAGGCAGCTAAGACTCACGGTCGTAGAGTGACGATTATAGGTAAACTCACAGAAATGGTTAGAGAGTCCTGGTGAATGCAAAACAATACATGCCACAGGGACAGACCCGTGCGGCCTAGGGATGATGCAGCCCAAGGGGCGCCCCCAAACTGAACGAACTAGAGACATGTCACTTGGTACCATCGCTGAAGAGGTGTTGAGGTAGCCAACAATGCACGCTGCCGGAGTTGTTCCTCACGAGCTGCTCTGGTGCCGAGCCTCGGGAGGCTCAGAGGGCCCGGGAGGCTCATGAAGGTGCTCCACCATCTCCGCCAGGATCGCATGATGCCTGGCCTCGCGGGCCGCCAGGGCGTCCCTCATGCAGCGCTGGAACACCACAGCCGCGCCAGGCACGCCGAAGGGCATGCGGACGTAGCTGTGACGTGGACCCTCGCATTGGCTAACACGAGATAAGCTGCCGAGACGCAGACCTGTTGAGCCCGGGGATGTCGATGCAGACGTGGAACTCCTTACCCTCGCCAGGGCAGTGAGCCGCGCCTCGTGGCAGGCGACGATCGCCTTGCAGAACCCTTGCCTCTTGAATCTCCTCGATTGCCTTGCTGATGAACTCCTGAACGCCTGGTGCCTCCCACCTGATGCCTTCTCCTAGGAAGTGTGCTCGAAAGAGCGCCTCCACATGGTGCCCGAGCGCCTCCCTCGTGACCCTGGCCAGGTCTGAGACCCTCCCGAAGAGAGCCCCCGAGCCCAGCCTGAGAGGGGCGTCGGGCGCACCTTCCTATGCGATGGGTGAAGGTGCCGCACCCGGGGACGCGATGCTCAGCATGGTGTCCTCGAGCGATGCTCCCTCATGAGACCCTTGTCCCAGCTACAGCTTCTTCATCTTGGGGGCGACCTCAGGAGGGAGGGAGCTACCCTCGTCCTAAGGGTTCTCGACCGCTGCATCCTGGAAGGCGCGCTCCGGGGAGCACACCGCATCCTTCTCTTGGCACGCGACCATGATGACGTTGCCGCTTCCTGGCATCTTGAGGACGTTGTAGCCGTGGTGCGTAGCTGCCATGAACTTGGCCAGTGCTGGGTACCATAGGATTGTGTTGTAGGGAACGTCGAAGTCGATGAGCTCGGTGCGGTAGTTGTTGCGCTCGCCGAAGGTGACAGGGAGCCCGATCTGCCCTATCGGGTGTGTAGAATCGTCGGTCACTCCTGAAAATGGCTTGGTTGGGTGAAGCTGGTAGTATGTCACTTGGATCCTGTCGAATGTCTGAACAAACAAAATATTGAGCCCTGCTCCGCCATCAATGAGAGTCTTGGTGATGACCACGTTGATGATGACAGGGGAGCAAAGCATGGGGAGCACGCCAGCAGTGGCCGCGCACTTGAGCTGGTCTGAGGAGCTGAAGGTGATCGTGCACTTGGACCACCTGAGAGGGTGAGTTGCTTCGGGCTTGGGGAGTGTTGCATCCACCTCGCACGCAAAATGCTTGAATATGCGGTGGGAAGTCGGGGCCTGTGAGCCGCCCAAGATGTAGGCGATGGATCAATGCTCCTGGAAGCCCCCCAGCCCCCTCGTCCTGGTGGTGATCTTCGTTCCTTCTTGGCGGTGGAGGCAGTGGAGGCAGAGCTGCATTGCCCTGAGGGCGCTCCTCGCGAAGCTGCTCCCTCTAGGTACCCTCGCGAGGTTGGCCCTGCCAGCAGTCCTCCCGAGGCTGGTCTGAAAGCACAAGTGCTCCCTGGGTGATTTTGGTAATTAATGTCAACATATCTCTTGTTGAACTAACACTTTTACCTGGTATGTTTCGCATGAGTTCAACAATGGAGTGGCATGGACTAAAGGATGTGGAACCCCTTCAAGATGCTAAGACAAAGGATTGGCTCAAGCTTCAAGCACAAGACTCTACATTTTCCATTTTAGTGATCCAAGATCACATTGAGTCTATAGGAAAAGCCAATACTATCAAGAGGGGATGAGGTGTTGCTTAATGGCTTGCTTGCTCAAAGTGCTTAGTGATATGCTCCAAAGCCCTCAACTACTTTCTCACATCCACATATGTCCTAAACCAAAAGTCTAACTCGGATCTACCGATTGTTTCTATCCGGCACCACCGAGTTCAGATGTCATAGCCACTGTCACAAACCCTAGGCAAATCGGTCTTACTGATAGGGATCTCGGTCTCACCGAGATGGGATTGTAATCTCTCTGTGTATGTCCATTACCAAAATCGGTCTTACCGAGTTTGAGTAATCAGTACTACTGAGATTACAATGCAAACTCTCTAGTTAGCTTATTACCAAAATTCGTCCCACCAAGTTTGTGTAATTGGTCTCACTGAGTTTGCCTGACCAACTCTCTGGTTAACTTATTACCAAAATTGGTCCTACCGAGTTTGTGTAATCGGTCTCACCAAGATTACTTTATGCCCTAACCCTAACCATATCGGTCCTACCGAGTTGCATGTCGGTCCCACCGAAAATCCTAATGATCACTAGATTTGCTGAATCGATCCGACCGAGTTTCTCAATTCGGTCCCACCGAGATTGGCAAGTTGTGTGTAACGGTTAGATTTTGTGTGGAGGTTATATATACCCCTCCACCCACTCTTCATTCGTGGAGAGAGCCATCAGAACAAACCTACACTTCCAACTTGCATTTTCTAAGAGAGAACCACCTACACTTGTGTTGAGGCCAAGATATTCCATTCCTACCATATGAATCTTGATCTCTAGCCTTCCTCAAGTTGCTTTCCATTCAAATCTTCTTTCCACCAAATCCAAATCATGTGAGAGAGTTGAGTGTTGGGGAGACTATCATTTGAAGCACAAGAGCAAGGAGTTCATCATAAACACACCATTTGTTACTTCTTAGAGAGTGGTGTCTCCTAGATTGGCTAGGTGTCACTTGGGAGCCTCCGACAAGATTGTGGAGTAGAACCAATGAGTTTGTAAGGGCAAGGAGATCGCCTACTTCGTGAAGATCTCCCGCTAGTAAGGCAAGTCCTTCGTGGGCGACGGCCATGGTAGGATAGACAAGGTTGCTTCTTCGTGGACCCTTCGTAGGTGGAGCCCTCCATGGACTCGCGCAACCGTTACCCTTCGTGGGTTGAAGTCTCCATCAACGTGGATGTACGATAGCACCACCTATCGGAACCACGACAAAAACATCTATGTCTCCAATTGCGTTTGAATTCTCCAAACCATTCCCTTTACATTCTTGCAAGTTGCATGCTTTACTTTCCGCTGCTCATATACTCTTTGCATGCTTGCTTGTTATGTATTGTAAGTGTTAAACTTGTGTCAAAACCCCACTTAAACTTAAAGGAGTTAAAAACTGCAACTTTTGGTACTTAGTGTCTAATCACCCCCCCCCCTCTAGACACCTCTTCTCGATCCTTTCAATTGGTATCAGAGCTTTGGTCTCCATTGCTTTGGTTTAAACACCATTGGAGGAAGATGGATGAGTGTACTATTAGGAGTCTTAGACATAGAGTGCCTATACTTGATGGAGAATACTTTCATGAGTGGAAAAATGAGATGCTTGTGATTTTCAGTCAATATCATTTGAACAAGTGCATTGCTAGCCCTTGTGCACCTCATGTTGATCATATGCATCCTACCGTTGATGAGTCAATTGACATGATTCGCAATCTTAGAACTGTTGAACTTATCACTAGAGGCTTGCCTAGAAACTTGATTGGATGTTTGCCTACTCTTAAGTGTGCCTACACTATATGGAAATTTCTTGAGGAACGTTTTCCAAATTATTCCTTAAAAAATCTAGATGAAATTCTCCATAAGTCTATTGCCTTGAGTAAGATGAATTCCAATGATCCTATGTTTGGTGATTGTCTATTTAAGCTTACAAACCTTATGTGTGCCAAAGGAGATGTTGGAATTATTAGTGATATTAAAGCAAGATCATTGTCAAACTCACTCTAACGAATCACCCTCTCTAGGATTTGATCCACCACATGACGATGTTGAACATGGATACTATGATGAGGATGATGATAGTGACTTTGATCTTGATGATGCAATGAGACACTTTGGTCTTATGGCAAATCTTCAGAGATATATGGCAGGAGGAAAGGAATGGGTTCTTGACAATGGATGTACCGATCACATGACCGGAGATAAAGATATGTTTCGTGAGCTTGTTGAAAACGATGGTCCTCGAAAGTATGTCACTTTTGGTGATAAATCAAAGGGTAAGGTGGTTGGCCTCGGTAAGGTGGCCATATCACATGATATCTCCATACAAAATGTCAGGCTCGTTGAATCTCTTGGCTACAACTTACTTTCAGTATCTAGACTTGCTGATTTCGGTTTCAATGTCCTATTTACTGAAGTAGATTGCCAAGTGTTTCGTAGAGATAATCATAAAATGTTCTTTACCGGTGTACGTAGAGGTGATCTATGCATTGTTGATTTCACTAAAAAGGCTCAGCCTAGAACTTGCTTTATTGCTAAATCTTCTAAAGGTTGGTTATGGCATAGACGATTAGGTCATGTTGGCATGCAAAACCTTGACAAGCTTATTAAAGGAAATCATATCCTTGGCATTAATGATGTCATATTTGATAAGGATAGACTTTGCAGCGCTTGTCAGGCAGGTAAACAGGTCGGAGGGAGGCATCCCATGAAGAATATCATGACCACAAGAAAGCCACTCGAGCTACTTCACAAGGATCTTTTTTGTCTCAACGCTTAAAAAGTCTCGGTGGAAATTCTTTTGGTCTAGTTATAGTTGATGATTTTTCAAGATTTACGTGGGTGTTCTTTCTCGATGATAAATCGCAGGTTCAAAAGATCTTCAAAAACTTCGCTAGGAAGGCCCAAAATCAATTTGAAGTGAAGATCAAGAAGGTTCGCAGCGACAACGGAACGGAGTTCAAGAACGCAAATGTGGATACCTTTCTTGACGAAGAAGGTATTTCACATGAGTTCTCGGCTACGTACACACTTCAACAAAATGGAGTTGTTGAGAGGAAGAACTGGACGCTCACCAAAATGGCAAGAACGATGCTTGATGAGTACAAGACGCCGAAGCACTTTTGGGCGGAAGTGGTTGAGACAGCTTGTCATGCAACAAATCGCTTGTATGTTCACAAGCTACTCGGCAAGACGGAATATGAGCTCCTCACAGGTAACAAACCCCAAGTTGGATACAAAGTGCTACATTCTTGATAAGCATCGTCGTTCTAAATTTGCTCCTAAGTCTCATGAAGGTTTCCTACTTGGTTATGGCTCAAACTCTCACACATACCATGTCTACAACAATTTCACCCGAAAGGTTGAAGAAACGGTAGATGTGAAGTTTGATGAATCTAACGGCTCGCAAGTAGAGCAATTGCCAATTGATGTAGGAGACAAAGACCCCTCAGAACCAATTCAAGACTTGTCTATTGGCAAGATTCGTCCAACGGAGGAGAAGGAGAGTACCTCGTCCGTCCAAGTGGAAGCTTCTACCTCACGACAAGGTGAACCAAGAGTTTATATGGAAGCATCCACAGGTGGGACACACCAAGATGAAGAAAACGAGGAAGTGCACCAAGACAAACGTCAACAACCTCCTTCTCCACCACGATAAGAGAACGACAACGCCAACAATGAAGAAGGCCAAGAAGAAGAAAAAGATGAAGAAGATGTTCAACCAAGACCCAAGCAAAAGCTTTCACGAGTTCGAGCAAGAATTGCTAAAGACCATCCCGTCGAGCAAATCTACAATGATATCCAAACCGGGAGAATCACTCGTTCTAAAACTCGTTTAGCTAACTTTTGTGAACACTATTCATTCATCTCTAGCATTGAACCTATGAAGGTTGAGGAAGCATTGGAAGATCCGGATTGGATAAATGCCATGCATGAAGAGCTACACAACTTTGAGAGAAATCAAGTGTGGACATTAGTTGAGAAGCTCGACAACAACCACAACATCATCGGTACCAAATGGGTGTTTCGCAATAAGCAAGATGAAGATGGACAAGTAGTTTGCAACAAAGCACGTCTCGTCGCCCAAGGCTACACACAAGTCGAAGGTATGGACTATGGTGAGACTTATGCTCCCGTTGTTAGACTTGAGTCCATTCGCATCTTACTTGCATATGCTAATCACCATGATATCACCTTGTACCAAATGGAGATTAAAAGTGCTTTTCTAAATGGTGAAATAGAGGAGGAAGTTTATGTTAAGCAACCTCCCAGCTTTGTTAACCCTAAGAAACCTGATCATGTTTACAAACTTCACAAAGCTCTTTATGGTCTCAAACAAGCTCCTAGAGCGTGGTATAAATGCTTGACCAAGTTCCTTATTGAAAAAGGCTTTGAAATTGGAAAAATAGATTCTACACTTTTTACTAAGAGGGTCAATGGAGAACTATTTGTATGCCAAATTTATGTCGATGATATTATATTTGGATCAACTAACCCTCATTTTAGTGAAAAGTTTGGAAAGCTAATGTCGGAGAAGTTTGAGATGTCTATGATGAGTGAACTCAAATTCTTTCTTGGTTTGCAAATCAAGCAAACTAACGAAGGTACCTTTGTCTCTCAAACAAAGTACACCAATGACTTATTCAAGAAGTTCAATATGCAAGAATGCAAAGGTATGACTACACCCATGCCTAATAGTGGACATCTTGATTTGACCAAAGATGGTGAACCGGTTGATCAAAAGGTTTGTCGCTCTATGATTGGTTCATTGTTATATCTATGTGCTTCACGTCCCGATATTATGCTAAGTGTGTGCATGTGTGCATGATATCAAGCTGCTCCTAAAGAATGTCATGTTAAGGCCGTGAAAAGGATAGTGAGATACTTAATCCATACACCAAATTTTGGCATTTGGTATCCAAAGAGGGCCTCTTTCGATCTTGTTGGGTACTCCGACTCGTACTATGTCTGTGACAAGGTTGATAGAAAGTCCACTTCGGGTACTTGTCAATTTCTTGTTAGATCTCTTGTGTCTTGGTCTTCCAAGAAACAAAACTCGGTATCCTTGTCCACCGTCGAAGCGGAATACATTGCCGCTGGTTCATGTTGTGCTCAATTACTTTGGATGACCCAAACTCTTAAAGATTATAGGATATATGTGAAACATGTTCCATTACTTTGTGACAATGAAAGTGCTATCAAGATTACTCACAATCCCGTGCAACACTCTCAAACTAAGCATATTGAAGTTCGTCATCATTTCATTCGAGATCATGTTGCTAAGGGTGACATTAATCTTAAGCATGTTTGCACCGAAAAACAATTAGCGGATATATTCACTAAACCACTTGATGAGAAAGTGTTTTGCAGGTTAAGAGGTGAATTTAACATCATTGATGCTTCAAACTTGGAGTAGGAACTCCATTGGATACATGCAAGACTTGAGCTTATGACTAATCCTTGACATTTCTCTTATGATGACTATCTTATGTCTTGGATACATTTGCACCTTGCATGTTATCTAACCCATGTAGGTACTTGGATGAATCTAAATCTATGAGATTGCAACTCACTCACATCTTGAGCAATCTCTACATCACCAAGTCTCTACACAACAGTGGTTGAAGTCAAGGAAGCACGGAACCATTCAAACATATCCTTTGACAAATTTATTATTGAACTTCATGATTGTCCTTTTGGATACACAAGTGCTCTTCCTTGCAAAACTAACCCATGTAGGTAGATGAACTAAAATTCCAAGTGGTGCTCCCAACTCTTGATGAGCTACATCAACCTTGAGCAACCCACACAAGTTCAACTACATGATCACGATCACCACCACCACCCAAGGTATGTTATTCCATCTTAGAGAAGCTTTACTCCAAGTCATGAGTCAAAGCAACTCGACAAGATGTGAATACATCAATATGCTTAAACGAAAAATGGTAACCCCATTTTGAGCTTAAATGATGAGTATGACCTATGATCAAGTGATCTCACTTGACTCCTAAGTCAATATACTCTAACATAGGTGACTTTGTCGCCGACCATCTCTAGATGAAGTTTTATTGTGTTCTTTTCTGTGCTCTTGCATTTGTCTCATGCATATTTGTTTCCCCTTTCAAAAAAACTTCATCTAGCTTTCTTTTCTTTTCTGTTTGTTCTGCACTCCCTGCATCTAATTCATTGCAACTTTCAGTTAATTCCTTGCAAATCCTTGTGAGATCTTACTTGTCTAGTGAGATGAGGTGACAAGTGTTTTCTCTGTGATGAACTCGGTCACACTGGTTTCTTGTTTTCAGTCTAACCAAATTCTTTCGGTGCAACCGAAGCATACCACTCGGTGCCACCGATTTCACTACAGGAAAGACATTTTGCCATTTATTCCTACATTACTCTTGATCCAGCTCCACTCAATGAATCTTGTCCTCTACAAGCATCACATTTACCTTAGTGCTTTGTGCTGTGACTCAAGGACCAAACCCATTCACGACAAATTCCAGAAGGCCCTTCTTGGAAATTGATGTCAAAGGGGGAGAGAGAGATCACATCAAAGCTTAATCACATCTCTAGGGGGGAGAATACTCAAGGAGAGAGTAATCTTCAAGGATCCCAGATGCTTGGTGTTCAAGAGGAGAGATGCCACATGTATTCTTCAGGGGAAAGACATGTTCATATGTGCTTATTTGCATTAGCCCTGTTCATTTGTTTCTTTGAGCTCTGATTTTCTGTTCCCTATCTTCTCCCAGTATCCCATGCTAGATTCAGGGGGAGCAAGACATCTAAGGGAAAGAAATTCTTTAAATTTATTGCACATCTTTACCTTTGGGGACATGTCTATATCCAATGTGGTACTTAGTACTCACTCTACATGTCATCCCAGTCTTGGTACTCTTGTGGTTTCTTTCTATTTGCTCTGGCTAGTAAGTGCATCTGTGTTATCTAACCTTATTTTCACAGGTTCATTCCATCCTAAGCCAACTCAAGACCACAAGGTAAGTATATGCATCACAATCTTGTGTATGAGGAATTCTTGCTCATGTACATATTGTTTGCAAGGACTCATGAGCATGAAGGTACATTTCCCATATTCACATCTTTTGCTCTGATGCATATAGCCAAGATACATGTAACACATTTCCTACTCTGTCATGCTTATGCATTCACTTGCTCCTATATTCCATATTCACATGATTGCATACATGTAGGGGGAGCCTATGCTTGTTACCTGTCTTTCCAAAGCTTTACTTCCTATTCTCTATATCATTATCTAAAGCTTTGATGTATGTTGTCATCAATTACCAAAAAGGGGGAGATTGAAAGCACAAGTGCTCCCTGGGTGATTTTGGTAATTAATGTCAACATATCTCTTGTTGGACTAACACTTTTACCTAGTATATTTTAGATGAGTTCAACAATGGAGTGGCATGGACTAAAGGATGTGGAACCCCTTCAAGATGCTAAGGACAAAGGATTGGCTCAAGCTTCAAGCACAAGACTCTACATTTTCCATTTTAGTGATCCAAGATCACATTGAGTCTATAGGAAAAGCCAATACTATCAAGAGGGGATGAGGTGTTGCTTAATGGCTTGCTTGCTCAAAGTGCTTAGTGATATGCTCCAAAGCCCTCAACTACTTTCTCACATCCACATATGTCCTAAACCAAAAGTCTAACTCGGACCTACCGATTCTTTCTATCCGGCGCCACCGAGTTCAGATGTCATAGCCACTGTCACAAACCCTAGGCAAATCGGTCTCACCGATAGGGATCAACTCACCGAGATGGGATTGTAATCTCTCTGTGTATGTCCATTACCAAAATCAGTCTAACCGAGTTTGAGTAATCGGTACTACCGAGATTACAATGCAAACTCTCTAGTTAGCTTATTACCAAAATTCGTCCCACCAAGTTTGTGTAATTGGTCTCACTGAGTTTGCCTGACCAACTCTCTGGTTAACTTATTACCAAAATTGGTCCTACCAAGTTTGGGTAATCGGTCTCACCAAGATTACGTTATGCCCTAACCCTAACCATATCAGTCCTACCAAGTTGCATGTCGGTCCCACCGAAAATCCTAAAGGTCACTAGATTTGCTGAATCGGTCCGACCGAGTTTCTCAATTCGGTCCCACCGAGATTGGCAAGTTGTGTGTAACGGTTAGATTTTGTGTGGAGGCTATATATACCCCTCCACCCACTCTTCATTCGTGGAGAGAGCCATCAAAACGAACCTACACCTCCAACTTGCATTTTCTGAGAGAGAACCACCTACACTTGTGTTGAGGCCAAGATATTCCATTCCTAACATATGAATCTTGATCTCTAGCCTTCCCCAAGTTGCTTTCCACTCAAATCTTCTTTCCACCAAATCCAAATCCTGTGAGAGAGAGTTGAGTGTTGGGGAGACTATCATTTGAAACACAAGAGCAAGGAGTTCAGATCAACACACCATTTGTTACTTCTTGGAGAGTGGTGTCTCCTAGATTGGCTAGGTGTCACTTGGGAGCCTCCGACAAGATTGTGGAGTTGAACCAAGGAGTTTGTAAGGGAAAGGAGATCGCCTACTTCGTGAAGATCTACCGCTAGTGAGGCAAGTCCTTCGTGGGTGATGGACATGGTGGGATAGACAAGGTTGCTTCTTCGTGGACCCTTCATGGGTGGAGCCCTCCGTGGACTCGCACAACCGTTACCCTTCGTGGGTTGAAGTCTCCATCAACATGGATGTATGATAGCACCACCTATTGGAACCACAACAAAAACATCTGTGTCTCCAATTGCGTTTGAATTCTCCAAACCCTTCCCTTTACATTCTTGCAAGTTGCATGCTTTCCTTTCCGCTGCTCATATACTCTTTGCATGCTTGCTTGCTATGTATTGTAAGTGTTAAACTTGTGCCAAACCCCCACTTAAACTTAAAGGAGTTAAAAACTGCAACTTTTGGTACTTAGTGTCTAATCACCCCCCCCCTCTAGACACCTCTTCTCGATCCTTTCATGGTCGCGCCACTCCTGACGGTGGTCGCGTCCGTCCCAGCATCCTTCGCCTCGGCCACCTCCACGGCCATAGCCTCGATCGTTGCGCTCGGGGCGTCAACTGAGGCGCCCATCGTGGAGGGCGCTGAGCTCCTCACAGTCGTTGGTGTTGTGGCTGTGAACGTTGTGGAAGACGCAGAATGGCCGGTTGCTCTTGGATGACTCGGGGTGGTCGCTGCCACACTTCGTCTCTAGTTTGGCCGCAAGCACGGCCGGCCCCTTGCGCTTCACATCCTTGGCCTTGGCCTTCTTGTCTCCTGGATCAGCATCGGTGATCTTGAGGAGGGAGAGGTGCCCCTCCTCAGCCCTTGCGCACTTGTTCGCCATGTTGAACATCTCCAGAGCTGTGCAGAGATCCTCATGGATAGCGAGCTCCTCCTTCATCTTCACATTCCAGGCGCCGTCAGTGAATGTTGAAATGATGGCCTCGTCTGACACCTTGGGGATCTTGAGGCGAACATTGTTGAAGCGCCGGATATACTTCTGTGGGGTCTCTCCAGGTTGCTGCCTGATGCGATGCAGGTCACCCGCGGCCGGCGGGCGGTCGCGAGTGCCCTGGAAGTTGGCGATGAAGCAGCCTCGCATCTCCTCCCAGGAAGAGACCGACCCCTCGGGTAGGTTCAGGAGCCAAGAACGTGCGCCATCCTCGATTACCATCGGGAACCAGTTTGCCATGATCTTCTCATTGCCGCTGGTCGCCTCAATGCTCAGCTTGTAGAGCTGCAGGAACTCGGCGGGGTCGGCGGTGCCGTCATAGCGCGGAGGCAGGTCAAGCTTGAACTTGCTTGGCCATACGAAGTTGCGGAGCTCCAGGGTGAACGTGCGGCATCCTGCCGTGGCCACTGGAGCTTGTCGAATGGGTGGAACCTGGTCCTAGTGCACGCGCACCGCCACCTCCTACGGCGGTACGCCGGCCTGGTGCGGGGGTGCTAGAAGTACGCACGCTTATCCTTGAGGTCGCTGCACCACCTTGCAGCTCACGTCCTCCTGAGCTGGCGCAAGGCGCGGTGGGTCACGCCGTGGCGCCACACGCCTTGGCCCGACGATGACGCCCTGGGCCGGAGGTGGTGGAGGAGCCCCGTGAGCCATGTCGCCCGCTGCAGGTGGCTGCTGAGGCAGTGAGCAGGCCGGATGGTGGATCCCCGGCCATGCTGACGAGCTCAGCGATCCGCTCGAGCCACTCCTTGTAGAGGTCACCAACCGGGCGGCAGTGAAGGAGCTCCCGCGCCATGAGTAGAGTGGCCTGCGCGTCCGCTTGGCCCCGACGTGCGTGGGAGGACAAAGCTGCTGGGGTCAGCAACGGAGTAGCAGCACACCCATTGCGACGCACCAATGGGTGTAGCGATGAAGCTTGCTACTCATGGCCGGCAGGGCCCGTGGCGGTGTTGGCTACCAGAGATGGAGAACGACGGGTGCAACCATCGCCCGCCGGGGCCATCTGAGCTACGCAAGCGGCGACTGCGACCCGACGCTCGGCGCGAGCTTGGCGTGCATCGGCCATGGAGGTGTCGGAGTGGTGGTGGATCGATCGACAGAAGAGAAGATCCGACTCACCCCTACCTAGCGCGCCAAATATCGGATTACGGGTTCCGCAAACCCTTGAGAGGTTCAAGCTCTGGGGTGCGTGTGGAGATCTAACCTACCCAGCCTGCCTACTAGCAATCCTCCTAAGCCTAGCGTGACAAGCTCGAAGAGACAAAGAGACACAGCAGTTTATCCTAGTTCGGGCCACCTTGCGGTGTAATACCCTACTCCAGCGTTTTGGTGGATTGCCCCGGACGGCTGAGGATGAACTAGTACAGTGGATGAACTAGCCTCAAGAGGAGAGGTGTTCTTGAGCTCGATAGAGCTGTGGGGATGTGAACCAGATCCGATTCAGTTACCCTCTACGGTGGTGGCTAAGTCCTATTTATAGTGGCCTTGGTCCTCTTCCCAGATGTTGGCGGGAAGGGATCCCATGATGGCCGGATTTGAAAGGGGACACATAGCACAACTTATCCTGAGAAAAGTAGTCTTCGCTTGCGAAAAGCCTCTGGTCGTGACGTTGTGGTGGGCTCGTCGATGACCTCCATACTGTCGTCCTGGCGGTCTCGGTCTTGTTGCACGAGAATGGGAACTTTTGGCTGATTCCTCGGGACTCCGCGCCTGTGGCTTGCCTCCTTTGCACCGAAGAGGAAACCTGCGCTCTGCGCCCGCCTGGCGCCCGCCTGGCCTTGGTCGTCATGGCTCACGTCAGCTGAGCCTCGTGAGGTAAACCTTGCATGGAACTCTCCGCCCCTTGGGAGCCAGCCTGAAGAGGCCGATCCCCGCGGGTGTCTTGGCATCGTCCGCCTCACGAGGCTTGGCCCATCGTGAGGGTCTTGAGCTGTTGATGTTGAAGCTGGGCCGTACCACGCCGTCGATGGAGCCATGCAGGGGGCCGCAGGCAGGCAGGGCTGGATACCACCATATCTAGAACGCCGATATAAATAACAACTTTATTATTGCCTCTAGGGCATATTTCCTTCACTGGGGTCGTTGGTGTTTGGCCTTCTCATGTGATAACCTCAGGAGATTCATTCGGCGTAGGTTGCCTGGCCATCTCGCAGGGCCATCACACCAAATTCAGGCGCAACCCGCCTTGAGGTAGGGCCTCTTAAGTTGCGCGCTAGCTCATGAGTGCCCATACACACCTCCTCTAGCCCTGTCGTGCAAGCCACGTGTTAGGGCGGGGCTGTAAACTCCTTGGGGGCTCCACTCAGAGGGAGCCCCCACCCACACACCGGTGGAAGCACCATGCTCCGTGCTAGCAGTCGACACGGTCGAGGAGCGGCTATGCTTGTGCAAGTGCGTAAGCGCCATGCTCTGCGCTGGTGATAAACAACTAAGGGCGGCCCCACTGTCGCAATAACCTCAGGGAGCCGCCAGGCTTGGTGTTCAGCCTCACCGCAACACTTACCCTTCGGGACAATCGTGCGAGGGGGCTAGGCACGGGGGCTATGCTCAGGTCATGCCTAGCATACGCCACCCTGCCAGACCTGGTCTTCGTGCGCCCCTCCCGAGCGGGACCTCGGCGAGGAAAGGTATGGAGGTCTGTTCCTACGTCAGGGGGGACTCCTAAGCATCGTGACTTAGGAGCCTAACTGGTCACGTAGCCCCTCACCCCTTGGTCTCATCCTGGTGATCCGGATGACCCAACGGCGGCTGAGGTATGCGCGGGGCCGGGCCCTGCCGACGCAGAACGCTAAGGCCTACTCTCGCATCTCTTTCCCGAAGGCCGTTTGCATGTCAAGGGGGACTCCTGAGCATCGCAACTCAGGAGCCTAACTAGTCACGTAGCCCTCACCCCTTGGTCTCGTCCTGGTGATCCGGACGACCCAACAGCGGTTGAGGTATGCATGGGGCCGGGCCCGGCCGACGTAGAACATTAATGCAAACGGGAAGGAAATCATAGAATCCTAGCAAATTATTACAAAACATATTGTCTCTTAAAAGGTACCAAACATAAGTTTTTACGCCTCCACGAGGCACGATTCATGTTGCAGGAGTTAAAGGGAGGGGAGCACCACCATCGAGCCTCTTCTTCAGCCTTGGGTATCGCAATCACCCACGAGGGGAGCCCTGTCATCGACGACATCGATGTCACCCGTGCTGTCACCCGTTGTTGTGGGGTTGGCGGCACCATCAGCCGTGGTCGCGGGGTCGACGGCGAGGAACTTCTGCAGCAGGGCCTCCACCTCGTCCTCCATGGCTTCGGCAGCGGCGGCGTAGCGCTCCAGGTCCACAGGCTCAAGCAAGGCAGCAAAGTCGAAGCTGGGGTCGCGAAGATGAAGGTGGCTAAAGACGTGCATCACGGCTGAGGCGGAGAGCATGCGGGCTTCTCTTTCCACCATGGGGCCAACCCCGACGACAATGTCCTCGAGCACCGTGACAAGCTGGGGGAGCAGCTCAGCGAGGCCTTCCTCCGCATTCACCAACGGCTCCTTCAACCCCCTCCCATAGAGATCCAGCGGTGCCCTGTGGGACTTCTGCTCGAGGGAGTCGAAGGTGGCACACCCCTTGGCAAGAAGTTTTTCCTTGGCCTCCAGCTGGGCCTTCTCCGCCTCCACCTCCTCCTTCAACTTCTCTAGGTGGACACGCTTCAAGGAATGCTTCTGGGCCGCCTGCTCCAGCTCGGTGTCCCGATCAGCGACTGTGGCTGCTCGGGCCTTCAGCTCCTCCTCCCGCCCCTCGAGCTGGCAGGCCTCGGCGGCCTGCTTGTCATCAAGGCTTTTCAGCTCGGCCTCCCATGCTTGGCAGCACTCCTCAGTGGCCTTGGCGTCCTTCACCGCCACGTCAAGGGCGGCCACGGCTAGGCCAGCTACATGCTCGCCCTCCTCTGAGGCTGCCATGGCTTGGCCCCAGGCCGCCCTCACGGACGCGTCGGCCCAGAGCCATCCTGAGAACAGCCCTAGGCGCCCCGACGCCCTGCGTCAGTCAGACCCCTGAAGGTCGCCTCAAAGCTGACCCAGCGCGGAGAGGGCCTCCTCCAGGACATCAGGCGCGGCGGAAGAATCATGGCCCAGCGGCGTGATGGACGGGGGAGGAGACGGCGCTAGTGCCAGGACCGGCGAGGCAGCAGCGATAGAAAAATACAGGGGCTCCAAAGCCTTTGTAGCCTCGGCAGGCGAGCTGATCGCGGGCGCCTCCAGGCCGTCCTGGCCACAGATATCGCCTCCTCCTGAGGATGGGCCTCCGAGCCTCGTGAGGACGATCCAGCAGCGGGAGCGCGCGGGCCGGCCCTATCCTCCTGCGCTGGAGGTGGCGCGGTCGCGGCAAGCTGCTTGGCCTCGGTGGTCCTGGCCTCCTCCTTCTTCTTCTTTGCAGCCGGTGTTGGCCTCACTGTAGAGGAGGCAAATGTCAAGACACTACAACAAGAGCAGGAAGCAAAGACAAGATGGTGCCCTTACTGGTCCGTGGCGACGTAATCCCTCATCCTCTTCACGAGCGCGAGGCCTGCAGGCTTTGCGGGCATGGGAGCCGTCGTGCCCCCAGGGGCAGACGGGCGCACTGCCGACTTTGAAATGGTGGCGGCTGACGACGAGGTAGAGGCGTCGCCTCGGGAGAGCAGCACCGACCTGCCCTTCTTCGGGACTCCCAGCTTCAGCTTCTTCGGAGGGGTGTCTCTGGACCTCATGTTGACCCCAGCAGAGCACGGAGACTCCCTAACCGGGTGCTCGCCGGCGTCGTCGTTGTCGGAGAGGACGCGGAGGAGATCGGTCTGTCACGGGGGAGAGGTCTCCCCCGCACCTTCCAGGTCGCCTTCGAGTCCACCCTCTCCTCCTTGTCAGACTCACCGGAGGACACCGTCACCGGGGAGCCTGAGGGCTGGGAAGGCTCCAAAGGCACGAGCCCGCGCTCGTCGAAGACAGGCATGGCATCAGCGATCTTCTCCCCGTCAGGGCGGTGGTACAATGGGAGATGGGTGTTCGGGGGCAACCCTGGTCCTTCTCGAGCAAGGTGCGCACAACCTTGTTCAGCTCCTCATCCCACAAGTTGTCCGGGTGCAGTCGGAGGTTGCCTTCCGCATCCTTGAGCCTCCACAGGGGGCGCGAGCGCGCTTGGAGCGGAGCCAGGCGCTGTGTCAGGAACTCCTTGACGATCATGGCTCCCGTCAACTTCTCTGCCTTCGGGTCGTCCGGCTTCAGATCGGCCACCATCTTCTCCATCAGCTGCTCCACCCAGGGATTGGTGAGCTTCTCATAAGACCATCCTTCATGGGGCGTCGGTAGCCCAGTCGGCAGCTCTAGCTGAGGGTAGCAGCGATTGGTGTCCATGAAGATCCACTTGTTCGGGAAGTCCTCCACCTTCTTCCCGGCCCACGAAATCGCGTTGCTACCGTTGGCCGTGATGAAGTTGGTGCACCCCAAACACCGGCTGCCATTGACCCGAAGGTAGAAGAAGTGGCAGAGAAGTGCCACGAAGGGCATCACCCTCACAAATGCCTCACAGTAAAAGGCGAAGATTTACAAGAGGAGGATCGAGTTAGGGTGAATATGGAAGGCGTGGATCTTGTAATGGCGAAGGACGGCGTGAAAGAAACTGGAGAAAGGGGGAACCAGCCCGGCAAAGATGATGTGCATGAAGAAGGGGTAAAAGGTGCTGCCCAAGTTTTTCGGCTTGGCAGAGCGAACCCGAAGTGCCGTCTCCCCCACCCCCTCCTCGTTGCTGCTGCTCGCCGTCATTTGAAGTGTGGCATGAGGTGCTTCTCCTCGACGATGGTGGACGCGCTCAGGGATGGCTCAAACCAGGAGGATTGACGCACAGCCGCGGCGGAGGGCTTCGCCTTGTCGGTGGTCATCGGTCACGGACTTGGGGAAGAGCTTCGGTGGATCTGGAGGTTTTTTGGGCAGAAGGAGAATGTGATCTGGAGCAAGATGAAGGACAGGCAATGAAAGCACCGCGGCGGGCGCCAGCCTTTTTGTCAGCCAGGGATGGTTGCCGAGAATGCATGGGGAAGCGGAGACGCCCGCGTCCCATCAATTGCCATGCGTCGACCAAGGCCACAGGCGGTTGGGGCCCGTGGTGCTCCACACTTGCCCTTTGGCTTCGCCTCGAAGCCAAGTTCGAGCGCACCTTGGGCTCGGGGGCTACTGTCGGCGTCCTGGGAACGGGGGTACCTAGACTTGCCTGCCTGCGGCCACGGCGTGGCTCCATCGATTGCCTGGTACGGCCCAGCTTCAACATTAACAACTCAAGACCCTCGCGAGGGGCCAAGCCTCGTGAGGCAGACGACACCAAGACCTCCGCGTGGGGCGTCCTCCCTAGGTTGGCTCCCGAGGAGCTGAGATATCTATGCAAGACTCACCTTGCGAGGATCAGATGACGTGAGCCATGACGACCAAGGCCAGGCGGGCACCAGCGGGAGCAGTGTACCAGTTTCCTCTTTGGTGCTAAGGAGGCAAGCGCAGGCGCAGGGTCCCAAGGAATCAGCCAAAGGTTTCCATTTCGATGCAACAAGACCAAGACCGCCAGGACGGTAGGACGGAGGTCATCACCGAGCCCACCATGGCGTCACCACTAGAGGCTTTTGTAGGTGAAGACCACTTTTGTCAGGATAGCATGTACTAGTTGTCCCCCTTCAAATTTGGCATTGTGGGATCCCTTCCCACCCACATTTGGGAAGAGGACCAAGGCCCCTATAAATAGAGCAGCACCACCATCGTAGTAGGTGGATAATTCAGATCATCTCACACCCACCAGCTCATTGAGCCCAAGAACACTCCTCCTCCTGAGGTTGTTCGCCCACTGTACTAGTTCATCCTCAGCCCTATGAGGCCAATCCACCACAAAGCAGGAGTAGGGTTTTACACCGCAAGGTGGCCCGAACCTGGGTGTCTTCCTTCCATTCAGTTTGTCGAGCTAGGCCGTGAGATTAGAGAGCAGTCATACTGGGGAGGACGAGTTCTTCGCACGCACCCCAGAGTTCAAACCTCTCAAGGGTCTGCCGAACCCGTGATCCGACAAGATTTGTCAAAAAAATAGCTCGAAACAAGAACACGGGATATTTCCATGATGTGGTGGTCAAAACATTCGGGAGTATATATAAAGAATTTTTATCTTGCTAAACAAGTATAATAGAAGAAAGCAGAGTCGGGAACGCTCACGTGGGGCCCACCACACACCAGGGTGCGCCTGGGGGGCAGGCGCACCCTGGTGCCTTGTGGGCACCTGGGTGGCCTTCTTGGGTGTTTCTTATTTTTTTTGTTTCCTAATATTCCAAAACTGACAGGAAGTATTTTTATGGAATTTTTGGAGTCGGTTTACTTACCATATCACATACCGCTTCCTTTTCAGGGTTCTGGGGTGTTCTGGAAGGCCTCTTTTATGTATTCCTCTGATGTCATAGATTGAATAATGTTAGTTTCGACATTAATAGGTGTACCTGAAATATAATGCTTAATTCTTTATCCATTGACCACCTTCGGATTAGTGCCTTCGGCATTATTGATCTTAATAACTCCAGAGCGATAAACTTCTTCGATGATATATGGTCCTTCCCATTGGAGAGAAGTTTTCCTGCAAAAAATCTAAAAAGAGAGTTGTACAATAGAACATACACACCTACTTTGAATTCTCGTTTTTGGGTTCTTTTGTCATGCCATCTTCTAACTTCTTCTTTAAACAATTTGGCATTTTCATAATCATGGGTTCTCCATTCATCTAGTGAGCTAATATCAAATAACTTCTTTTCACCGGCATGTATGAAATCATAATTGAATTCTTTAATTGCCCAAAATGCTTTATGTTCTAACTCAAGAGGTAAATTACATGCTTTTCCATAAACCATTTTATATGGAGACATACCCATAGGATTTTCATAAGCAGTTATATAAGCCCATAATGCATCATTAAGTTTTTTAGACCAATTCTACCTAGATCTATTGATGGTGTTTTGAAAATTAACTTTATTTCTCTATACTCAACTCAACTTGACCACTAGATTGAGGGTGATAGGGGGATGCAATACTATGGTTGACATCATATTTAGCAAGCAATTTACGAAAAGTACCATGAATAAAATGTGAACCACCATCAGTCATTAAATATCTAGGGACTCCAAATCTCGGGAAAATAACTTATTTAACCATTTTAATGGAAGTGTTATGATCAGCACTACTAGTTGGAGTAACTTCTACCCACTTAGTAATATAATCAACAGCAACCAAAATATGTGTATACCCACTAGAGGAAGGAAAAGGTCCCATATAATCTAATCCCCAAACATCAAATGGTTCAATAACAAGTGAATAATTCATAGGCATTTCCTGACGTCTACCAATATTACCAATTCTTTAAAATTCATCACAAGATAAGACAAACTTACGAGCATCCTAGAAAAGAGTAGGCCAATAAAAACCAGATTGTAATGCCTTGTGCGTAGTTCTGTCTCCCGCATGGTGTCCTCCGTAAGCCTCACAGTGACACATCCATAGGATTTTTTCATGTTCATGTTCATGCTCAGGTATACAACATCTAATAATACCATCTATACCTTCTTTATAAAGGTGTGGGTCATCCCAGAAGTAATGTCCTAAGTCAAAGAAGATTTTTTTTCTTTTGTTTGTATGTAAAACTAGGTGGTATAAATTTAGCAACAATATAATTAGCATAGTTTGCATACCACAAGGATTATTATGAAAAGCATTTATGACTGCTAGTTGTTCATCGGGAAAGCTATCATAAATAGGTAGTGGGACATCAAGAATATTTTCCAACCTAGATAAATTATCAGCTACGGGGTTCTCAGCTCCCTTCCTATTAGTAATATTCAAGTCAAATTCTTGTAGCAGTAGAACCCACCTAATGTGTCTAGGTTTAGCATCTTTATTTTCCATGAGGTATTTAATAGCGGTATGATCGGTGTGAACAATTACTTTAGAATCAATAATGTAAGATCTGGATTTATCACAAGAAAACACAACTGCTAGAAATTCTTTTTCAGTAGTAGCATGATTTCTTTGGGCATTGTCTAGAGTTTTGCTAGCATAGTGTATAACATTTAATTTCTTATCAACTCTTTGTCCTCGAATAGCACCAACAACATAATCACTAGCATCACACATAATTTCAAAACGCAAGTTCTAATCAGGTTGTTGAACAATAGGTGCAGAAGTTAAGGCTTTCTTAAGTGTTTCAAAGGCTTCTACACAATCATCATCAAAAACAAATGCAACATCTTTTTGCAAGAGATTAGTAAGAGGCCTAGAAATTTTAGAGAAGTCTTTAATAAACCTCATATAGAAACCAACATGACCAAGGAAACTTCTTATACCTTTAATATCTTTAGGACATGGCATTTTCTCAATTGCATGAACTTTAGATTTATCCACTTCAATGCCTCGCTCAGAAATTTTATGTCCCAAGACAATACCTTCATTCACCATAAAGTGGCACTTCTCCAATTCAAGACAAGATTAGTTTGCTCACATCTCTACAAAACTCGATCAAGATTGCTTAAGCAGTCATCAAAAGAAGTTACATAAACAAAAAAATCATCCATCAAAACCTCAACAATCTTTTCAGAAAAGTCAGAGAATATAGCACTCATACATCTCTGGAAGGTAGCAAGTGCATTACATAAACCAAAATGCATACATCTATAAGCATAAGTTCCAAAAGGACAAGTAAAAGTGGTTTTCTCTTGGTTAGATTGTGATACAGGTATTTCAGAGAAACTAGAATATCCATCAAGAAAGCAAAAGTATGTGTGCTTGGACAATCTTTCCAACATTTGATCAATAAAAGGTAAGGGGTAATGATCTTTTCTAGTAGCTTTGTTTAATTTTCTAAAATCAATTACCATCCAGTAACTAGTTACAATTCTTTGGGGGATAAGCTCATTTCTATCATTAGGAACGATGGTAAAGACCTCAGTGCTGGGTTGCGGCTCGGCGGCGGCACCAGAGCTTTTCGCCTTTCACTTCTCCACCTCCCTGGTCGCCCAAACGCTGCTCGCGCCGGTTGAGGACCCTAAATGACTCATATCTCGTTTCAACGGGAATGAAAGGGCGGGCCCAAGGACGATGAATGTTGCTATAGTGGCGGAGCAGGGATGCAAGAAAGCATAAGTGCGAGGAAGCGGGTGAAGGTGAAATGACGCTTGTTACCCCGCCCCTCTTATGACCCCCTACGAGCGAGCCGGGAATCGAGGTGCCCCTGTGCGTCACGTATCCCATAACCTATGGGAACTTCCCATTCATGTCCTCTAGGCGCCGGAATCAAGGTCAAGTTACCATGGCGTGTCATGAATCAGCCCATTTCAATCCCCTCGCTGATGCAACGGTTCAGATAAAAGGTGGTGGCCCCCACCTGTCAAACCGAGGTCAAGGCGGGGAGGCCAAAAATATGGAGCAGCTTTGACCGGAGGCATCCCCAAAGGGCGGGCGTCAATCCTCCCACGAGCTATCAAGACAGTAACACTGCAGCCAAGCTCTAGGAAGATGACACAAGGAAGGAGCCCACCGGAGGTCTCGCAACCCTCACTGCGACCTTTGCCATGCTCGTAGGTAGGGATGCAGAGCGGACGGGTTTGCAGGCTACAGCATAGTATAAATCAATCTCTAGTTTAGTGTTAATTTTCTGGCCAGTTGTGAAATAATTGTTTGTTTCGTGGGTTATGCGGGACGCCGCTTGCATCCCTACTCGTAGGCTAATGATGGATCATGTATTGGGGGTGGCGAATGCCAAGGAGCCCAGCCTCATCAACTACAATGGGGGCTAATGGGCCCATGGTGTGATGCTAACCCTAGGAGGCCATATGACCTTCTTGACGCCCAAGACTAGAGGATGGCGGCACCCCAGATCGCATCCACCATGTAAACCCTAGGCTTCTCTTGTCTATACGAAGGGAGGTCTAGGGTTCCTCTTGATCATCTATCCTCAGATAGGAGAACTCTCGGTAGCAACATCATACATCATTGTAATCCCTCACACGAGGTATCCCTCCACTATGAATAACCAAAACTAGCAGGACATAGGGTATTACTCTCAGGAGGCCCGAACCTGGATAAATCCCTCATGTGACCTCTGATCTATGACTTCCAGTTGCGCTTGGACCCCTACCGAGGGATCTGACGGGAATCTGCTCCGTCACTCCCCTCTCAATTATAGCCCGCTCTAGATCGGTTTGCCCACCAATGCTTTTAGGATCTTTCGGCAATCAATTGCTAGTGTTGCCGAAAATTTGCAATTTTCGAGGGGTGTATAATATGTTGTGTACTAGGTGGAGGTGAATGCATTGTTGTATAACCATATGTTATCTCGCCAATTCTATCAATTGATGAAGTTTCATCTTCTTGCAAAACTCCAGCATTTATTGCGGCATAATCAGGAAACAATGCCTTTTCATATTATTCAAGCCAAAGAGCACTAATACTCTTAATTTGTGCCAAGCTCTTTTTTAACGCAGCAACAACCTCTTCTGGAAGGGGTTGCTCCATAATACTTTCATACTCTTTCGGCAATGATTCGTGAGTGTTGCTAAAATTCTTCAATTACGTAGAGCAAGCATTATATGCTACAATATTAGATGATGGCATGTGCATTCCTACAAAATTACCACTTATTCGGCTATGATCATGAAGTTGTAGAGCTGAATTATGAACATCCATAGTTGTGTACGGTGCCGAAAAATTGCTACATGGGGTGTAGCATATGACAGTTGAGAGTAACTAGGCGAATAGCTAGTATTAGCATGGCCAATTCTCCCATTCATCGGCATGGCTTCACTAGTGTATTGCAAAAAATTTGCGGATGAATAAAAGGGTGAAACACTTTCTTGCATGGCATTGGAAATTTTAACATGTGATGTTTCAAATTTATTAGCCGAACTCACCATGTCGTTCATCGGCATAATGATTTGTGGGGTTGCCGATGCATGAGAGTTGGAATACATATGGTGCATGTTACTAGTATCATAGGAAGTTGAAGCATGTAAACTATTGTGAATCGGCCGTTGCACGTAGTTAGATGCATGATTGAAAAAACTAGAGCTAGCCGATAGAATATACTCATTAAATGATGTAGTAACACCATATGAATTATTTGCATCTATGGTTGGGGTTTGGGTATTCATATTGCCTTTCTGGATTGCAAACTCTAAATGATGATCTCTTCATAGTAAGAACGGGCTGGAGACCGTTCAAAGCTTCATCCTCAGCGGAGCTGCTGAAAAGTGTGTTTGCAAATGAACACGTCACCGTGTACCCTCGATGCTAGGGATGATGCACTGCAACTCACGTCAAAGGAAACCCGGCCGGAAGCACGATACGCAAGCAGTCCGGCGGGAACTTTTGTAGACTCGGAACCCCACGCGCTTGGGAGGTACCCTGTCTGGACGTGTGGCGGCTATGGTCTACCCTAGGTCGACCGAATAACATCTAGGGCCTCGAGGTTCGCCGCCCTGTAGCAAGAAGAGTGAACGAAGAATAGGGAAAAGAAGAATAAGGGAGAGAGAGATAGAAATAAAGGTAAAAGTGGTAGATGGATTTGTTCAATTGTGTGTTGTTCAATCATCCATCACCTCTCATCTATTTATCAGGCGTATGCACTCCTCGTACAAGAAAAGTACTCCAAATCTCGTCCAAATCCTTTCAAAATTAACCGAACTCAGATTAGGTATGTCTGAGATAGCAGTTCAGTTTTGTATTTCACAGGCCAAATGCAACATCATATGAAGATGCTCCCAAAAGAAAACTTAACTATTTCAACGAGACGAACAAATTTTGTGTTGATTGATTTTTTATTTGATGCCATATTGTGGCAGTTTTCGGTTGTTTTCTAAAGTTTGTAGCGGGAAAATTGACTGGGTGCCCGAACTTCAATCCAGATGATTGCCCGGATCATCTAGGACCTATCCCAGATCATCTGGCTGCGGCTGCAGCCTTCTATTGCCCTCCCGGATGATAGCCCAGACTTCCGACACATTCGTCCAGCCATCTACTGCAGCAGTGCACAGTTTTGGCTCCAACTATTGTATAGGACCTCCGATTAAGACGATTTATATATCAAAATTGACTACCTCGGCAAGATGAAAGGTCATTTTAATTAGGTTTCATCCCATTCCATAATCTGATGTCAACACGAGCATCTCAACATTATCATAACTTTCACACTCGGGCTCCATTTTGGATCATCTTTATATCTATTTCGACCAGCTTGGAGAGAGCCATCCAATGGTGACATGAAACTAGAAATTTAAACTCATCTTGCTACAGCTTCAGCCTTCAAGTCACTCTTTGCGGTCATGCCATTTTCGAGCGTCAGTGAATAACCCATGTAGTAATTAGCCAAATTGAATTTAGGCCCATTAAAAATTCCAGGTCGACCTAAGGCCCACTAATTTAGGTTGAGAGATTAGGCCATCTCATGTTTCTCTTGGTCCATTAAAAATATACGACAATGCAAAATTTTCAGAAGATATTTGCTATGTTGTGGTTTTTGCTGAATAAAATCTGTTTCACCCCTCAAGAAAAGATATTTGTTATGTCATTAATTAAAAGGAAATTACATAAACACATTGGAAAGTTGCATTTTACAAAAATAAAAAATACCACAAAAGACACAAAAAATAGACATTCCCAGAAAATACAAGAGTAACTTAAACGCATGAAAATTCAATCTACAAGAAGTCGCGAGAAACATCTTGTGCTGCTTTGCAGGCACCACCGTGCCGTTTAAGGCCGCCCAACGCTCGATAGATGAAACTGTTGGTCACTCACATGTCTTTCTGGAGGTGGACCTGCGAGGTAGTAAAGTTAAAAAATTGTGGCGGTTTAAAAATAGTAAAGATACAAAAACAGTGCGGCAACACGCGACCTGCCACTGTGATACGTCCATTTTGCATCATGTTTTCCTACTATTATTTACAGCGTTTTTATGCAATATAATACTTTGTGGAGTAATTCCAATGTCTTTTATCTCATAATATGCAAGGTTTACACAAAGAGGGAGAATGCAGTCAGCTGGAATTCTGGACCTGAAAAAGCTATGTCAGAGATACCTATTATGCACATCTCCAAATGAGCTGAAATTTTACGGAGAATTATTTTGGGATATATAAAATATACCGGAGAAAAGAAATATCGGAGGGGGCCACCCACATGCCCACTAGGAACCAGGGCGCGTTACCCCCTCCAGGCAGGCCCTGGTGGGTACTGGGCTACCTGGCCCACCTCCGGTGCCCATCTTCTAGCATATAAGGTCTTTTGACATAGAAAAAATAAAGTGAGGACTTTGGGGATGGAGTGTCGCCGTCTCGAGGCGGAACTTGGGCAGGAGCACTTTTGCTCTCCAGCGGAGCGATTCCACCAGGGAAACTTCAAAGCCATCGTCATCACCAACAACCCTCTCATCTTTGGGAGGCCAATCTTCATCAACATCTTCAACATTAACATCTCATATCAAACCCTAGTTCATCTCTTGTGTTCAATATTTGTATCAAAACCTCAGATTGGTACCTGTGGGTCTAGTAGTGTTGATTACATCTTGTAGTCGTTGCTAGCCGATTTATTTGGTGGAAGGTTATATGTTCAGGTCCATTATGATATTTATTACTCCTCTGATCTTGAGCATGAATATGTTGTGTGAGTAGTTACTTTTGTTCTTGAGGACATGGGAGAAGTCTCGTCATAAGTAATCTTGTGAATTTGATATCAGTTCAATATTTTGATGATATGTATGTTGTGATTCCCTTAGTGGTGTTATGTGAACATCGTCTACATGACACTTCACCATCTTTGGGCCTAAGGGAATGCATTTTGGTGTAGTTTTTACATGATGGGTTGCTAGAGTAACAGAAACTTGAACCCTGGTCGTTTATGCGCTATTTCGTAAGGGACTGATTTGGATCCATATGTTTAATGCTATGGTTAGATTTTATCTTAATTCTTCTTTCATAGTTGCAGATGTTTGCGAGGGGGGTTAATCATAAGTGGGAGGCTTTTTCAAGCAAGAACGGCACCCAAGCACCGGCACACCCACATATCAAATTATCAAAGTAGTGAACGTGAATCAAACCAACATGATGAAAGTGACTAGATGAAATTCATGTGTGTCCTCGAGAACGTATTACCTAATATCAGAGACCGTTCTGGCCTGTCCTTTGTTACAAAAATCATTGGGCTACCTTGTTGCGCTTATTGTTACTATTGTTACTTGTCACTTTTTACAAATTATCTTGGTATCAAACTATCTGTTACCAACAATTTCAGTGCTTGTAGAAATAACCTTGCTGAAAACCACTTGTCATTTCCTTATGCTCCTCGTTGGGTTCGACACTCTTACTTATCGAAAGGACTACAATTGATTCCCTATACTTTTGGGTCATCAAGACTCTTTTCTGGCGCCATTGCCAGGGAGTGAACCGCTCTTGATAAGTGGAAGTTGGTAAGTAAAAATTTATATTATGTGCTAAAATTTATTGTCACTTGTTACTATGGAAAACAATCCTTTGAGGGGTTTGTTCGGGGTATCTTCACCTTGACCGAAAACACAAAGAGTTTCCCCTCAACCTACTGCACCTACTGAAAATATTAGTTATGAAATTCCTTCAGCCATGATAGAACAACTGCTAGCTAATCCTTATGCAGGACATGGAACGGAACATCCTGATATGCATTTGGTACATGTGGATGAAATTTGTGGATTGTTTAAGCTTGTAGGTTTACCCGGATACGAAGTCAAGAAGAAGGTTTTCCCTTTATCTTTGGGGGGAAAGCATTGACATGGTATAGGCTATGTGATGATATTGGAGCTTGGAATTGGAATCAACTGAAATTGGAATTCCACCAAAAAAATTATCCTATGCATCTAGTTCACTGTGATTGGAATTATATATATAATTTTTGGTCTCGTGAAGGAGAAAGTATTTCTCTAGCTTGGGGGAGGCTTAAATCAATGTTATATTCATGCCCCAATCATGAGCTCTCAAGAGAAATTGTTATAAATAATTTTTATACTCGGCTTTCTCGTAGTGATCAGTCCATGCTCGATACTTCTTATATTGGTTATTTTATGAAGAAGACTATTGAATTCAAGTGAAATCTTTTGGAAAGAACGCAACTATAAAGATTGGGAACTCGATGAAGGTCAAGAGTCGGGTATTAAGCTTGAGTTCGATTGTGTTAAGTCTTTTATGAATATCGATACTTTTCACAAGTTTAGCACTAAATATGGACTTGACTCTGAGATAGTAGCCTCTTTTTGTGCATCATTTGCTACTCATGTTGATCTCCCTAAGGAGAAGTGGTTTAAAAATTATCCCCCTAACAAAGAAAATATTGAGGAACCAATTATAGTTAGAGATGAAACTATCATTTACAATGTTGATCAAGTTGTGCCAACTACTTATATTGAAAAACCACATTTTCCTATTAGGATAAAGGAACATGCTCAAGTCTCATCCATGGTTAACAAAAGTAATATTAAAGTACCTAGACCCTCTGAAAAAATTAAAGTAGAACCTAGTATTTCTATGGTTAAAGATCTCTTGGTTGATAATATTGATGGGCATGTTATTTATTTTTGTGATGAAGCTGCTAGAATTGCCAAACCCGATACTAAGGATAAGAATAAGCATGTTGTTGGCATGCATGTTGTCTCAGTTAAAATAGGTGACCATTTATCATGGTTTATTTGATTTGGGTGATAGTGTGAGTGCTATTCCTTTTACTATATATCAAGAAATTATGAATGATATAGCACCTACTAAAATAGAAGATATTGATATTACTATTAAACTTGCAAATAGGGATACCGTCACACCACATGGCATTGTTAGAGATGTTGAAGTCTTGTGTGGGAAAATAAAATATCCTACTGATTTCTTAGTTCTTGGTCCTCCACAAGATGATTTTTGTACCATAATTTTTGGTAGACCTTTCTTGTATATTGTTAATGCTAAGATAGGTTGCTATAAATAGACAGTCAGTGTCAACTTTCGTGATGTGTCTCATGAGTTTAATTTTTCCAATTTTCATAGACAAACTCATGATAAAGAATTACCTAGTAAGGATGAAATAATTCGTCTTGCTTCTATTGTCGTACCCCCTACTGATCCACTAGAACAATATTTGCTCGACCATGAAAATGATATGCACTTGCATGAAAGAAATGATATAGATAAAATATTCTTTGAACAACAACCTATCCTTAAACACAATTTGCCTGTTGAAACTCTAGGAGGTCCTCCTCCACCTAAAGGTGATCCGGTGTTCGAAATAAAGCAATTTCCTGACACTTTGAAATATGCTTATCTTGACGGGAAAAAGATATATCATGTTATTATTAGTGCTAACCTTACAGAACATGAAGAACAGAGATTATTAAAAATTCTAAGGAAGCATTGTACTGCTATTGGATATACTCTTAATGATCTTAAGGGCATTAGTCCTACTCTCTGTCAGCACAAGATTAATATGGAACCTGATGCTAAACCCATTGTTGATCATCAATGACGATTGAATCCTAAAATGAAAGAAGTGGTAAGAACTGAAATCCTAAAGCTTCTGGAAGCAGGTATAATCTATCCCATAGCTGATAGTAGATGGGTAAGTCATTTTCATTGTGTCCCTAGGAAAGGAGGTATTACTGTTGTTCCTAATGATAAAAATGAACTCATTCCACAAAGAATAGTGGCTGGCTATAGAATGGTAACTGATTTTAGAAAATTAAGTAAAGCTACTAGAAAAGATCATTACCCTTTGCCTTTCATTGATCAAATGTTAGAAAGATTATATAAGCACACACACTTTTGCTTTCTTGATGGATATTCTGGTTTCTCTCAAATACCTGTATCACAACCCGATCAATAAAAAAACACCTTTACTTGTCCTTTTGGAACTTATGCTTATAGATGTATGCCTTTTGGTTTATGTAATGCACCTGCTACCTTTCAAAGATGTATGACTGCTATATTCTCTGATTTTTGTGAAACGATTGTTGAGGTTTTCATGGATGATTTCTTCGTTTATGGAACTTCTTTTGACGATTGCTTAAGAAACCTTGATCGAGTTTTGCAGAGATGTGAACAAACTAATCTTGTATTGAATTGGGAGAAGTGCTACTTTATGGTGAATGAAGGTATTGTCTTGGGGACAAAATTTCCAAGCGAGGTATTGACGTGGATAAAGCTAAAGTTGATGCAATTGAGAAAATGCCATGTCCTAAAGACAATAAAGGTATTCGTAGTTTCCTTGGTCATGTTGGTTTCTATAGGAGGTTTATTAAAGACTTCTATAAAAATTCTAGGCCTCACTAATCTCTTGCAAAAGGATGTTCCATTTGTTTTTGATGATTATTGTGTAGAAGCCTTTGAAACACTTAAGAAAGCCTTAACTTCTGCACCTATTGTTCAACAACCTGATCGGAACTTGCCTTTTGAAATTATGTGTGATGCTAGTGATTATGTTGTTGGTGCCGCTCTAGGACAAAGAGTTGATAAGAAATTGAATGTTATTCATTATGATAGTAAAACTCTAGACAGTGCCCAAAGAAATTGTGCTACTATTGAAAAAGAATTTTTAGCAGTTGTGTTTGCTCATGATAAATTTATATCTTACATAGTTAATTCTAAAGTAATTGTTCACACAATCATGTTGCTATTAAATATCTTATGGAAAATAAAGATGCTAAACCTAGACTCGTTAGGTGGGTTCTTTTGATAGAAGTATTTGACTTGCACATCATTGACAGGAAGGGAGTTGAGAATCCTGTTGCTGATAACTTGTCTAGGCTAGAAAACATTCTTGATGACCCACTACCTATTGATGATAGCTTCCCTGATGAACAACTAGCTGCCATAAATGCTTCATGTAATACTCCTTGGTATGCTGACTATGCTAATTATATTGTTGCTAAATTTATACCACCTAGTTTCACATACCAACAAAAGAAAAAAATTCTTCTATAATTTAAGGCATTACTTTTGGGATGACCCACATCTTTATAAAGAAGGAGTAGATGGTATTATTAGACATTTTATACCTGAGCATGAACAGGAACAAATCCTACGGAAATGTCACACTGAAGCTTATGGAGGGCATCGTGCGGGAGATAGAACTACACATAAGGTATTCCAATCTGGTTTTTATTGGCCTGCTCTTATTAAGGATGCCTGTAAGTTTGTCTTATCTTCTGATGAATGTCAAAGAATTGGTAATATTGGTAAGCGTCCGGAAATGTTTATGGATTATTCACTTGTTATTGAACCATTTGATGTTTGGGGTTTTGATTTTATGGGACCTTTTCCTTCCTCTAATGGGTATACACATATTTTGGTTGTTGTCAATTATGTCACTAAGTGGGTAGAAGCTATTCCAACAAGTAGTGTTGATCATCACACCTCCATTAAAATGCTTAAAGAAATTATCTTCCCGAGGTTTGGAGTCCCTAGATATTTAATGACTGATGGTGGTTCACATTTTATTTATGGTGATTTCCGTAAATTGCTTGCTAAATATGATGTCAACCATAGAATTGCATCTCCATATCATCCTCAATCTAGTGGTCAAGTTGAAATTAGCAATAGACAAATAAAATTAATATTACAAAAAACTGTCAATAGGTCCCGAAAGAATTTGTCTAAGAAACTTGATGATGCACTTTGGGCCTATAGAACAGCTTATAAAAATCCTATGGGTATGTCTCCATACAAAATGGATTATGGAAAGGCTTGTCATTTGCCTCTTGAGTTAGAACATAAGGCATATTGGGCAATTAAAGAACTCAATTATGATTACAAACTTGCCGGTTAAAAGAGGTTATTTGATGTTAGCTCACTAGATGAATGGAGAACCCAAGCCTATGAAAATGCCAAATTGTTTAGAGAAAAGGTTAAAAGATGGAATGATAAAAGAATCCAAAAGCAGGAATTCAAAGTAGGTGAACATGTTCTATTATACAATTCTCGTTTTAGATTTTTTGCAAGAAAACTTCTTTCCAAATGGGAAGGACCATATGTCATCGAACAAGTTTACCGCTCTGGATCTATTAAGATTAATAATGACGAAGGCACTAATCCGAAGGTGGTCAATGGGCAAAGAATTAAGCACTATATTGCAGGTACATCCATTAATGTTGAAACTAACATTATCCAAACCATGACACCGGAGGAACACATAAAAGAAACCTTCGAGAACACTCTAGAACCCTGAAAAGGAAGACGTACGTGATACGGTAAGTAAACGAATTCCAAAAAATTCCGCAAAAATATTTTTTGTCAGTTTTGGAATATTAGAAAAAATAAAAATAAGAAACAACCGGCAAGGCAACCCATGTGCCCACTAGGCCCCAAGGCTCGCCTGCCCCACCTCGCGTGCCCTGGTGGGTAGTGGGCCCCTCAGGCACCTTCCCGACTCTGGTTTCCTATGGTATAGTTGTTTCCTAAGATAAAAATTCTTTATATATACCCCCGGACGATTTGACCACCACATTGCGGAAATATCCCATGTTCTTGTTTTGTGTTGTTTTTCTGAAAGATTTATATCGCCACGATTGTACCAAGCTCCTCCAAGGACAAGTTCTTTGAGAAAGTCATCAACCCCAACCTACCGGAGGGGGTGCTCCACATTCGGGATGTTCAAGGGCCCAAGAAGACGGGAAGCATGGAGGCCAGGCTCGAGGTGGTGGATTAGGAGATCTTCAAGTGTAAAGGGATGGTGGAGCGTGGACTTAGTGCCAATCATTCCATGATCACGGAATTCACCCGTGATCACATGGTGGATGGCCGGTCTATGAAGGACATCGTCTTCAACAAGCAAATCAACTTTCTGCAAAGCCAAATCTATGATCTTCAAAATCAAATTTTTTGAGTTTGAAGCAAGGTTTAAAGGTATGAGTTTAGCTGCAAGTTTCAGGACTCAGGAGACTCGTGCATCCTCTAATGATGGTGAACCCCTGCCATGGAAGCCGGAGGACAAACCTCCCACCACACCACCATCATCATCACCAAAGAAGGAGACTTGAGTACACAGGTATGGGCACTCCCCTTGGCTTTCGCCAACCTTGGGGGAGATGCCTCAGTATCATATCACCATCACTTTTATTACCTTCACCAGTTTTTAGCTCTATCCTTAGTTATTTCATGATTTAGTTGAATAAAAGTATAGTATAATCTATTTTCGAGTGCTAGTTTCATGATCTATCTATCTATGTAATCGAGTGAGAGTTATATAAAGAGTTTTTCCTTCTTTACTTTCTTGTTTTAATCAAAATAAAGAAAATAATGAAAAAAAGTCATATGCTAATCTTATGGAAAGTGATGACATCACATAAGGAAAATTATAAGTGGTAAAATTTATTGAAAGTTGACAAACATAGCATTGGGCAATGATGCAATTCATGAAAAAATTAATAAGCTCATGACAACCTATGCTTCCCTCTGCGAAGGGCCTATCTTTTACTTTTATGTATTTACTTTTTATGCAAAAGTTAAAAGTGTTCACCTCTATTCCTTTTTATTTTCTCTTTTGCAAGCATCATGTGGTGGGGAAAGATCTAGGCACATATATCTAGTTGGATATGAGTGATCAAGAGTTACTATTGTTGACATCACCCTTGAGGTGAATAAGTTGGGAGGCGAAACTATAAGCCCCTATCTTCCTATGTGTCGGCTGAAAATTTTGCTCCATATATATGTTGTGAGTGTTAGCAATCATAGAAGACTAAATGATGATTGAGTATGTGGACTTGCCAAAGGGCTCCAATACGATACCCTTCCTGAAAGTATGATGAATTGTAATTGCAAAGTTGACTGAGAACATGGTTTGTTAGTTTTCAAGAAAGTTTATGCTTTATACTTCGATGTTGTGATGAATTGTTACTTGCTCATAACAAGTTTTATGATAAAGTTTATTGATGTTATAATAATAAGCATGATGCTACTATGTCCGTATTATGTTTTTATCGACACCTCTCTTTCTCTCTAAGCATGTGGACATGATTTTCGATATCGTCTTTCGCTTGAGGACAAGTGAGGTCTAAGCTTAGGGGAGTTGATACATCCATTTTTCATGATGTTTTTTCTACTATTATTTATAGTGTTTTTATGCAATATAATACTCTGTGGAGTAATTCCAATGCCTTTCTCTCATAATATGAGAGAGAGAATACCGACAACTGGACTTCTGGACCTGAAAAAGCTATGTTAGAGATACCTATTCTGCACATCTCCAAGTGAGATGAAATTTTATGGAGAATTATTTTAGAATATATAAAAAAATACTGGAGAAAAGAAATACTGGAGGGGGCCACCCAGGTGCCCAGGCACCAGGGCGCGCCACCCCCTCCAGGCGCCCCCTGGTGGGTAGTGGGCTACCTGGCCCACCTCTGGTGCCCATCTTCTAGCATATAAGGTATTTTGACCTGGAAAAATAAAGCGATGACTTTCGGGATGGAGCGCCACCGTCTCGAGGCGGAACTTGGGCAGGAGCATTTTTGCTCTCCGGCAGAGCGATTCCGTTGGGAAAACTTCGAAATCAAAGCCATCGTCATCACCAACAACTCTCTCATCTTTGGGAGGCAAATCTTCATCAACATCTTCAACAACACCATCTCATCTCAAACCCTAGTTCATCTCTTGTGTTCAATCTTTGTATCAAAACCTCAGATTGGTACCTGTGAGTGACTAGTAGTGTTGATTACATCTTGTAGTTGATGCTAGCCGGTTTATTTGGTGGAAGATTATATGTAAGATACATTATGATATTTATTACTCCTCTGATCTTGACCATGAATATGTTGTGTGAGTAGTTACTTTTGTTCTTGAGGACATGGGAGAAGTCTCATCATAAGTAATCATGTGAATTTGATATTCGTTCGATATTTTGATGATATGTATGTGTCCCTTAGTGGTGTTATGTGAACATCGACTACATGACATTTCACCATGTTTGGGCCTAAGGGGATGCATTGTGGACTAGTTATTAGATGATGGGTTGCTAGAGTGACAGAAACTTGAACCCTAGTTTACGCGCTATTTCATAAGGGGCTGATTTGGATCCTTATGTATATTGCTATGGTTAGATTTTATCTTAATTCTTATTTTGTAGTTTCGGCTGCTTGCGAGGGAGTTAATCATAAGTGGGAGACTTGTTCAAGTAAGAACAACACCCAAGCACCGGTCCACCCACATATCAAATTATCAAAATAGCGACCGCGAATCAAACAAAGATGATGAAAGTGACTAGATGAAATTCCCGTGTGTCCTCGAGAATGTTTTACCTAATATCAAAGACCGTTCTGGCCTGTCCTTTGCTACAAAAGGATTGGGCTACCTTGCTGCACTTATTTTTACTATTGTTACTTGTCACTTGTTACAAATTATCTTGCTATCAAACTACCTGTTACAGACAATTTCAGTGCTTGCAGAAATTACCTTGTTGAAAATCACTTGTCATTTCCTTATGCTCCTTGTTGGGTTCGAAACTCTTACTTATCGAAAGGACTATGATTGATCCCCTATACTTGTCGGTCATCACACTGGTACATGACTGATCCACAGAATTTCATGGATTACACCCACCTGAGACACTTTATAGGAACTTTGCGAAGAAGTCTATCATAGATTAACATGTTTACTGTAGTGGATGTATTAGATCGTGGTAAAATCGAATTCCTCGGAATTGATGCAATCTTGCAATGGTGGCATTGAGGTTTGGAGTCCTTACGCAACTGTTTTAGATAACTACTTCCAAATAGCGCTAAGAATTGGCTTGGGGGCCTAAAAAAATGAATTGGCTCAGGGGGATTAACCACTGTCTTTTTCTGCGAAAAGAATCAGATCAATTATAAAAGTTCACCAAAAGTACAAAGTATCTCAAACATAATACAAATTACATCAAGATTTCGAGACCATCAAACGACCAATATTACCGCCATAACGAGCCGCCGACATGTCGTTATCATCGCTCCCCTACCGGAGCCGGCTTGACCTTGTCGATGACAGCAAGGAAGTCTTCGCACATGTGCCCCTAAGGACCAATGTCATGGAGCCGATGTTGTCATTGTTGAACCCTTCGATAGATCTATAGCATCTGACACCAAATCTCGCGACATGATGAGAAATCCTAACCTCACCGTCCCAAGAAGAAAGGTGTAAGCAGGTGTGCGGAGCCGGAACTGGCATGTTCGCAAAATGTTCATTGCCTTGATCAGAGCCTTTAGCACTCCTTTGGTTCATAGGATAGAAATTTTATAGGAATAGGAAAATCATAGGAAGTGAAATGATATGCATCTCAGTTCTTACAGAGAAAGAGATGTCATTTGGTGCATAGGATAGGAATTTTTACATTGAGTCTAAGCTAATGTTTTTCCCCTCTAAAATGTGAAGGATTGATTCCTATCCTATATAGGAATAGAAATCCATTCCTATAACCAAAGGGTTTCAAAGGAATTTTTCCTTTGCAAATCCTATCCTATAAAATTCCTACAAACTAAAGGAGGCCTTGCCTTTTAGAAGCAAGCATTTCCGTAACTTCTATTTTTCCTAAAGCTAATGAACCCAATGGAAGAGAAAAACTTGGGATAAATAATAAAGTGGCATGAATCTACGTAGAAGCTTCATTGACGTAGTCCAAACGGACGAACTCGAGGGGGATTGAAGCCGAAAGACAAACTTGAAAAATAAGCGCCGCCATCTGTCCGAGCACCACACCTGCAGGGAGTAAAAAGCCTAACCTAATCTACTAACTGGAGCAGAGCCACTGGGATTCCTCTCCCCGCCACCAGCCGCCGGAGCGGCAGACAGAGGGGATGTGAATCCATAGGCTCACTGATGCAGTTTGGAGGGGAATGTTTGCCCTACCCGCCTAGGTTAGGGGAAAGAAATGAGAGGAATTTGTAGATTTCTGATTAACGCGACTTCTAGGTGTTGGTCGGCCGGCCGAAACTTTCGGCAGGTCGCTCTGAGTCATTTGATCGCGGCCTATCGTACGGGCACGGTCGTAATTGGCTTTCATCCTCTATTTCACGGAGTGCCTCGTGGACAAAAAAGAGGGGGGAATCCCCCCCCCCCCCACACACACACATAGAGAGAGAGAGAGAGAGATCACGCTCATCCTCTGCCTCGTGGTGCTAGATTGTTCGCAGATCCATAGCTCGCGACATTGCTGGTACTGTCCTCCTCGTCACCACACGCAGAAACGTCCGCGTAGCTCGTTGTCATGTCAGTCGTTGGTGGTAGTTGCTGAAGTTGTCGGTTGCAGCAAAAAGATGGCCCACGCCACCGCTGGGGGTAGCTGTCGTTCTTGCTGGTTGATGCAAAAAAACGGTGACCGCCATCGCCGGTGGTAGTTGCTGCTATCTTCGGTTGTAGCACTGGGCTATCTGGTTCCAGCAAAAAATGATAGCCATCATCGTCGGTTGTAGCAATGATTTGGACGATTCTAGCAATAGGCTGGATGGTTGCAGCAAAAGATGGTCGTCATCGTTGCCGTCACAACTCGGTTGTTGTCGATGGTAGCAAAAATAGTTCCCAGTTGTAGCATTCGGTTGGCTGGTTGTAGCAAAAAATCTTCCCAGTTCCAGCTCCTATTCTCAGTTGTAGCAAAACATGTTGCCAGTTCCAGCTCCGGTCGATGCTGGAACTGGTGAAAGCAGATGCTGGAACCGGGAGATAGGAGAACTGGAACTGGCGAGAGCAGATGATGGAAAGCCCTCCGACTCCATCACCGTTGACGGAAAACTGTTGGAACCGTAGGCACCAAACGCTAGAAGCGGCCATCAGGGATGCTGGAAAAGCCCGTGACATCAATGTTGGGACCATAGGCACCAAGAGCTGGAACCGTAGCCCCAAAAAGCTGGAACCGGCATGGAAATTGTTGTGGTGGTCGAGAGAGTGGTTGCGTTGTTGTCGCTGAATTGCTGGTACCGACGCACAAAAAAGTTGCAACTAGGTGGTGGGGAAGCTACAACCAGCAAACATCGTGGCCGTTTGCAGCTCACGGTGTGGCCGGGTAGAAAGCTCCTTCGCTGTCGACCATGGTCCATCTCTGGCGATATGGGCCATCGGGAAGTAGGAAGGAGAAGGCCGTCGCATGGAGCTTTATAGGTAAAAAAGGAGAAAAAAAGCTCGCTGAAGGACGAAAAAAAAGCACAGGGGTGGTCTGCCGACGGTCGCCTTGCCAGAGCTAGGATGTGACAGTGCATGCGAGAGGGAAGGAGCGATGCAGGTGGACGAGCGCTCGAGTAGATGAAAAAGAGGAAGAAAGGCGATGAAAAGGATAGGTTTCTATGGACAAGCGGCGCTCGGGATAAAGACGTGCGTGGGACCCATGTCCGCATGGCGCACGTGCAGCGGACCGGCACAAAGTTCCGCTGGCGCATCGATTGTAAACATTTTCGTTGTCTTATCTTTATCATTACCTAATATTAAAGGATGAAGCCTTTCATAGTTTACCATACGTCACCTCTTTATATCCATTGATTTTATATAAATCATAAAGATTAACGGCTGAGATTTAAAAAAGAATAAAATCCTCAGTAAACCTGTTACAAATCCGAATGCAGGGTATACGTAAGAGATTGGTTTCTTCAGTTGCCCTGTTGGTTACGCGATTGATTACCGCCTATACACAGCCTAGATAAGTCAGCCGTGTATGGGGTGTTAGGGACAAGCTGGAGTAGAATCGATCTAGTCTTCTCGCGGTGGCAATATAGTCTGGTACAAGTTGGATTACAAGAATGGATCGATCTAAGAAGAACTAGGGTTCGTGCCGCTGCCGGTTCGTGATCCACTGGATGAGGAGGGACAGAGAGGACGACGCCCCTTAAGTAGCACTCATGGCTGGGCCGGGCTTGGTGTGCCACTCTGGGTCGAAGAAGCATGGGTTGGTGCATCGGGTGCAGCTGGGCCGCGCCCGTGTCTCGCTGGCAGGTGGGGCAAGGGTTGTCGGGGGCGTTAACATCCCCTCCTCCCTGGGAAGAGGCTTGCCCCCAAGCCTCTACCTGGGGAAAGCGATCTTGGAGCGCTTCCTTGTCCTCCCAGGTGATGTCGACAGCTGAGCCGGCCGACCACTACACCTGGACTTGTTCGGTCATGGAGTGGTTCTTCTTGCGCCATCTTGACTGCAACACCTTGAGAGGAATCGCCATGTCGCCCGTGCCCGAGGGAAGCGTTGAAGCTGCTGTGACACCTGGGAGCAGCACGTGTCGAAGCTGAGAAACATGGAAGACCGGGTGCACCGTCGCTTGAGGAGGAAGTTGGAGCTTGTGCGCGACGTCATTGACTGTGGCGACGATCTTGAACGGCCCATAGAACTTGTAGCTGAGCTTGTGGTTGGTGCGGGGAGCCACCGAAGTTTGGATGTACGGCTGAAGCTTGAGGAAGACTTGGTCGCTGACTTGGAACTGCCTGAATGAATGTTTCTTGTTTGCTTGATGTTGCATGATCTGACGCGCATGATGGAGTTTCTGTTGTATCAGGTCTTGCATGACGGCTCGCTCCTCGAGCCAAGTTTGTAGCACAGGAACTGAAGATGATGTAGATGTCGTGATTCCCCAATGTCTTAGCTCCCTTCCAAACATGGCCTTGAATGGCATCATCCCAATTGTTGAATGGTGCGAAGAGTTGTACCAGAACTGGGCCAAGGGAACCCAGAAGCTCCATCGTTTTGGACATGCTTGCACAAAGCAACGAAGGTATGTCTCGATGCATTGATTCACCCTCTCGGTTTGTCCGTCGGTTTGCGAGTGGTTTGTTGTGCTCATTCGCAGCTTTGTACCTGCATACTTGAATAACTCTTGCCAAAAGTGACTGGTAAAAACTGCGTCGCAGTCGGACACGATTGCTCCAGGAAAGCCATGGAGTTTGTACAACTGTTGCATATAGAGCATAGACACTTTAGATGTTGTGTATGGGTGAGCCAGAGGAAGAAAGTGAGCAAACTGAGTTCTCTTGTCGATGAGAACCAGTAAGCAGTTGTATTGCCCTGATTGAGGTAACCCGTCCATGAAATCCATGGTGATTAGATCCCACGATTCCTTTGGTATAGGGAGGGGTAGCAACAGGCCTGGTGAAGCTGCCCTATCCATCTTGGCTTGTTGGCATACCTGGCGGCATCTCACATATTGCTGGATGTGTGCTTTCATCTTGGGCCACGCAAAGAGCCTACGCACGCGGTGATATGTCACTGGGAACCCGGAGTGACCCCCCATCGGGCTGTCATGGAAGGCAGCAATGATATGCTGCTGCATCACTGTGGTTCCTCCCAGCATGGAGGAGCCCATTTTGCAGCTGAAATCGCCCTTTGGGGTCCTCCCGAACAGCCAGTTGCTCCAGGAGGCGTTGCGCTTGCGGGTTGGTATTATAGCTGTTGACGATGTCCTCTAGCCAAGCCGGTTGACACACGCTTAGAGTGTGCAGCACCTCTTCTGTGTTGGTTCTTGATAATGCGTCAGCTGCTGTGTTTTCTGCCCCCTTCTTGTATTTGATGGTATACTGGAGCCCCAACAGTTTGGTGAAAGCTCGTTGCTGCCATGGTGTTGTAAGCCTCTGTTCTCTCAGGTGTATCAAGTTGCGCTGGTTAGTGAGGATAGTGAACTCTGCATGTTGAAGGTAGGGGCGCCATTGGTCTACAGCCACGATGACTGCCAAATACTCTTTCTCATATGTTGAGAGACCTTGGTAGCGGGGGCTCAATACTTCGCTCATGTACGCGATCGGATGGCCATCTTGCTGAAGAATCGTGCATATTCCCTTGTTGCAGGCATCAATCTCAATCACAAATGGACGGGAGAAGTTGGGTAGGGCGAGAACTGGAACTTCGATCAGGTGTTGCTCGAGAAGCTAAAATGTAGTATCGGTTGCAGGTGTCTAGACGAAGGGTGCTCCTTTCTTCAGCAGATTGAACAGGGATTGTGCTATGATGCCAAAAAATTGATGAATCGTCGGTAGTACCCTGTGAGTCCCAGGAAGTTGTGTACTGTCTTAACATCAGTCGGTGTTTCCCAGTTTGCCACCGCATGTATCTTGGTTGGTTCAGTTGACACTCCTTTGCTGCCGATGACATGACCCAAGTACGACAGGCCGTGCTAGGTGAACTCACATTTGGACCTCTTCACGTGCCATTGGTCACGGCGCAGCAGCTACAGGACTTGATGGAGATGGTTGATGTGGTCTCGAAGAGTCTTGCTGAAAACCAATATGTCATCGAAGAAGAGGAGCACACACTTGCGGTTGACTGGCTTCTGAGTAGTTGTCAGGGCACCGTTGAATGTGGCTGGTCCACCTGCCAGGCTGAAAGAGACCACGAGGAACTCATAGTGCCCTGAATGCATTTGGAAAGCTGTCTTGTACTCCTCGCCCTCTGTCAAGCGAATTTGATGATAGCCAGAGTGGAGGTCCAGTTTGGAGAACCAGGCTGCACCGTGCAACTCATCCAGTAGTTCTTCGATGATTGGTACCGGGTACTTGGCGATGTAGGTGAGGGTGTTGAGGTGTCTGTAGTCGATGCAGAGTCACCATGTCTCGTCCTTCTTCTTGACGAGGATCATGGGGGAGCAGAAGGGACTGTTGCTTTTCTGGATGACGCCTTTGCGGAGTAGATCTTCAACTTGAGCATCTATTTCCTTCTTGTGCTCGGGCTTGTGCCTGTATGGCCTGATGTTCACTGGTTGAGCCCCTGGAATGAGCGGAATCTTGTGATCGCAGTCACGGCGAGGCGGCAACCCCTCTGGCTCCTTGAACACATCCGCGAATTCCTCCAAAACAGCTTGGATATCTGGGGGAATGGTGGTGCTGTTGCTATCCTTGCTGGTGGTCGCGTAGATCAGTGCCATATGAGTGATGGCCCCTATGTTGCACAGTTGTTGGAGCTGGAGGGCGTTGATGACAGAGCATGTTGAAGAAGTTTCCTCATGCCCGCGGAGGCGGATCGGCCCTGTGGACGGTGGGATCTCGATGAGCTTCGTGCGCTAGTCGATGGTCATGGGACTGTGCTCCTCAAGCCGGTCCATGCCCAGAATCCCGTCGTAGGTTTCAAGAGCTAGCACCTTCATGTCCGTGGTGAACTGGTGGCCTTGGGAGCACCATTGACACTGCGGCACACTGGCAGAGCAGGCGAGCACTCCTCTGTCGGCCATGCACACTTGATACGCGCGTGGAAGTGGTTGGACGCCCTAGATCATTGTTGTGATCCTCTCGTTCATGAACGACGTGGTGATGCCGGAGTCCACTAGCATCAATACCTCGCGCCCCTGGATCCACGCACACAGCTGGAATGCCTTGCTCGACACGCCCCCCGTCAGGGCCGGTTTGGAGATGGCCATGACCACTTCGTCTTGGGCCGCCTCGGGTTGCGGTGGCGCTGTAGTTGCATTAATGCCGAAGAGCTCCAAAAGTTCTTCGACGACGTGGAGTTGGACTGATGTGGGGCAGACGTGGTCGGGTCCCCAGCACTCGCCGCACTTGAAACACAGGCCGCGCACTCGTCAATAGTCGCGTAGAGCCTTGAGCTTGGAGGCGTCGGCTCGTGCGGTGTCTGTGCCGCGATGATCCACGGCTGGTGCTGGCGGTGTCACACGCGCCGGAGGGGGAGGTAGAGGGAGCAGTATGCTGGGCTGCGGCGACAGGTCGGGTGGACATGTTGGTGTGGGGCGTTGCATCTCCGCGTGAGCGTTGTCGGCCACTTCCTCCTGAAGCAGCGCCAGGACACAGGATGTGTCCAAATCAGGTGGTCGCTGGACCATGACCACCATCGGATATCCGCCCGCAATCCTTCCACAAAACGTGTGAGAAAATAAAATGGGTGAATTGAGTCTGGATAAGAGCTTAAATGATTAATGATCAATTCAAATCACTCAATAAAATCCACTACAGTAAATGTCTGCTTAATAGTGCAGAATTGGCGGATGAGCAGCTGGTCGAGATCACGACCGAATCATGTAGTTAACAGGGCGGAAAAGGATTCCCAATCGAAGCTATTGAGCCTCTTTTGGACAGACTGTAACCAAATGGCCGCAGCCCCTGAGAAGTTGAGGGCGTCCATGGGAACCCAAAATGTTTTGTTGATGCCAAACATGGAAAAGTACTGCTCGCACATCGTCTTCCACATGTTCGGGTTCTCGCCCGAGAACTGAGGAAATGAGATGGAAGGATGGTCTTATCCCAACCCAGCAAGCATCTGACTAGCATGCGCAAAAGGATAAGACAAGAGCTCGATCTGACCGTTGGCCGAGAGTGGCGGCGGCGTTTGGAACGACACCGCCGGCCTCCCCCATTGCCGATTGAAGTCGTCGTGGTCCTTAGACCCTTGAGGGGTGTCCTCATCGCCTCCGGCCACGCCCAGGTTGTCGGAGGGCAGCACGGGCGGTGGCGCCGTGGTGCGGAGCGGCGCCGCATCCCTACTGGTGTCGGTGGTGGGGAGTGGGTGCGCCTGCTGCAGAGCGGTGACCGCGTCGCCCAGATCGGAGACGCGGCACTCCAGATCCTGCCGCCACACGACGAGGTCATCAAGACGGGTGGTGACCGCGGTGAGGGCCGCGGTGTTGGCCTCCATCATCGTCGTGAGCTTGTCGAGGTAGGCTTTTGCGGCTGGATCCATGGCTTTGACAATGTGGCGACCGTGGCTAATCCTTCGAGTTTCGATGAGGTGAGCCAGATCGAGAGGAAAGGAGGTGGAGTTCTGGCGACTGATACCAGATGTTAGGGACAAGCTGGGGTAGAATTGATCTAGTCTTCTCGCGGTGGCAATATAGTCTGGTACAAGTTGGATTACAAGAATGGATTGATCTAAGAGGAACTAGGGTTCGTGCCGCCGCCGGTTTGTGATCCACTAGATGAGGAGGGACGGAGAGGACGACGCCCCTTAAGTAGCAGTCGTGGCTGGGCCGGGCTTGGCGTGCCACTCTGGGCCAAAGAAGCGTGGGTTGGTGCGTCGGGTGCGGCTGGGCCGCGCCCATGTCTCGCTGGCAGGTGGGGTAGGGGTGTCGGGGGTGTTAACATTTTTTTCCGAGAGTACGCCAATGATGTGCCTTAACTTTATAGAATAAGAGAAAGAGTTTACAAGAGACGCCATGAGGAGGATGCGAACATCACACCTCGGCCACAACCGATTACACCCCACACACTCTCAAAAGCCTACTCTCTTACAAAGCATAACAACCCTCCTACTCCTAGACCCGCCTCTCTCCACTCCTGAATCTCCCACGGGATCGCGTCAACCACCTGGTGTGGTGATTTCTGTTGGGCTGTTCTATTAAAGACTCGCGCATTACGTTGTTTCCACAATGCCCAAGTCACTGCAATCACGAGAGTGTCGAATCCACGCTTGGTCTCTTTCCTAAATCCCCTCCTGGCCTCCAACCACCATTCCAGCAAAGTATCCTCCATCGTCGGCCGCTCCACGTTCAAGTTCAGCTCTTGTAGGCATTCATGCCACACTTCCCTGGCGTACACACATTGGATCAAGATGTGCTCTGCATTGTCTTCCTCCTACAAACAAGTGAAACAGTGTGATGACCGCTCCTACAGCCCGTGCTTCGCTCTCCTGTCCGAGGTCCAAATGAGGTGCTGAAACGCCAGCCAAACAAATATTTTGCACTTGAGTAGCTCCCAACTCTTCCGAATGCAAGAAGCATACGCAACCCGTTGAATCCCCTGGCACAGGCGATAATTTGTGGATCTAGCGGTGTACGTCCCGGACGAGTCCGCCGGCCAGAAGAAACAATCCGCCCTGTCAGGATCCCGAGGCACAGTGCTTATAGCCAGATTGAGGTGAACGAGCTGCATATGACCCACAAAGGTGAGCACTCCATCCATATCCTGCAGCCATCTGCCATTCTCAAGAGCATCTCTGACATGCGTCGGTTCCTAGTGCGGGTGTCCACTAGACTGTGTAGCAAGGGTGCGATGTCCGCCATCGCAAATCCATGTATCCATCTGTCTCTCCAGAACAAAACCTTGGTGCCATCCCTTGCCTCAATCTTGACAAGGCTATCAAAAACCTCTCTAGAGTATTCATCCTCCAACATAGCTAGCCCCTGACATGGCCTCGTAGGATCCGTCCTTTTAAGCCATTCACATCTCACCCTAAGAGCAAGGCCTTGAAGCTCCAGATCCCTTACTCCCAAGCTGTCCAAGTACATGGGTCTACAAATCGCACTCCATGCCACAAGACACTGCCTGCCATTCACTTTCTCCTTGTCAGCCCAAAAGAATGCACGCATCCATTGATTAATCTCCTCCAACACCCACGTCGGGGCCTCCGCTATCATGAAATGATGGATGGGTCTCGCCACAATCACGTACTTAGCAAGAATCAACCACCCAGACCTCTGAAGCAAGCCCTGCTGCCACGCAGGAGCTGCCTTCTTCGCTTGGTCCAACATGGGCTGCCACTCTGCTCTGCTTCATGATGGGGCGTTAACATGGGGCTTCTCTTCTTCATGATGTCACGAGGTGGACGAAGAACTAGAAGCACGCACACGGGGCGAAAAAGAAAAACCGATGTAATTGTAATCGTTTGATCGCCCGAGCGGTCCTACACGGGCTACACGACTCTCCCAGCGCAGGGGAACAGAGGAGGACAGGCCGTCGGGCACGAGCTCGTCAAGTGGCGGAGGAGGATGTAGGCGAGGTGCAGGGAGAGCCATGACGATGGCTCCCCGGAGGGCAGGCGCGAAGGAAGAGAAGGGCGGCTGATGTGCGACATCGGCGATGGCAAGGCAGTCATCCATGCCGTGTAGATGGCCGGGGCGAGCTCGAGGTGGGGAACAGGGGTGGCGCTGGAGCTCTCCCGATCTGATCGGGATTGAGGCAGGAGGGGATCGGGGAGAGAGGTTGTGAATTGGGGCTTGGTTTTCTTTTGGGTCCCGATAACTGCCACACGTGTGGCATGGACAGGAACCCACCCGCATGCCTCGTGTGGCATGAACAGGAACCCGCCCGCACGACCGCGTACGGGCATGCAATTGCACAGCCCGCATGTCCTGTGTGTGGCAACCCCACCCGCATGACCCCGTCCGGGCCAGATGACCCCGCTGCCCGCACGACCCAACCGTTCCCGGCCTCCGATCGATCCCCACTCTCGAGTGCTGCCATCGTCCCCCACCTCTTGAACCCCTACCTCCATCGCCGGCCTTCTCTAGTTGCCATGGCAACCAGAGCAGATCCGTAGGGCCTTCCCACCGCAAACCACACCCCAACCCTCCCCCACCCCAAGCCCCCCACTCCAACCCCGCCCTCCAAAGACGATCAGCTAAAAGCAAGTGAAATCTCCCGATCTCATACTACTTCTCATCCTTATTCTGGGCAGAAAATTGCAAATTTACAGATGAAGGTGGCTACTGGATCCATGCTATAGGGGTAAAACACTACATGGTTCGGTGTATCTTCGCATTTGCCAAGCAGAATACACCAGATCTGCCATGTACTACGCTTGAGATTAACTTAAGTTCCTAGTTTGATTGACGCAAGTAGTTGGTGATGAAATGGATGAGTAGGAATCCCTAAAAAAAGGAGAGGAATGACAAATTTGGAATAAAGGGGGTAGGAAAAATTAATTGCCACTTGTGTCTAACGTCAGTTGCCACCTTTCGTTGTCAATAACTGCCACCAAGTTAACCTGTTGCTTGCCATCCTATTGTAGTGGTTGTTGCCATCGAATCAAACGGATAGCTAGTACCCAAAACTTTAGAAAAAAGAGTGTCCATGTGCATGTCCTACTTGCCGAGATGTGTTGGTTGCCTATGCATGAAAATGTGATAACACTGACGTGTTATCTTCTACGTGAAAGCAGCAGAAGAATACAATTCTTGTGGATTTTTGATGCGTTCTTGTTCATGCAGTGATTGAGAACACACTGGAAGAAGCGAGACGCGGAAAGAATGAATCACGAAGATGGCGCTGATACTTGGGGTTCTCAAAGGCCAGAAACGCCCCCTTGGGATGCATCAGAGTATAGTCAACTCATTTCTGCAGGGCCGTTGCTGCCACTACTAGAATAGTATGCAGGCATTGGTATGATGAGTGATAACAAAAGAAATGAACAGTTGCCATGTTCGCAATGATGAAGATGACATTCTACTTATGTCATACACTGTCATTTTTTCGCAGGTTCTTATGACCAAAACACACTCAAGGGGCCTCCGTGGCAAGTTCAGTCACAGGGCGCTAACACTGACAAATGTACGGGCAGCCAACTTCAACTAGCTAATATGGCTAATCAAGGTAACGCATACGAAAAAGAACACATACTGGTCTGGACATGAAAAATAAACTTGCAAAGGTTGGCAAAAAGACTCACGAGTTATGACGGGTGAAAATGCAGAGCCTTCATGCAGCACGTGGCATCAGGAAGCACCCATGTACCTGCCATTGACGTCATACACAGGTGAGTCCATAAAAAGTGAAGTTGCGGACGGTGAATTAGCAGAAGGAGCATAGTTGACAACTGCAGTTTCCATGACTGGACAACTGCAATTGCCATGGATAAATAACTGCAGTTGTCATCCCTGGACATCTGTTGTTGCCCTCCCTGGACAACTGCAGTTGCCATGGAGGAACAACTGCAGTTGCCATGCCAGGACAACTGTAGTTGCCATACCAGGGCAACTGCAGTTGCCATGCCAGGACAACTGCAGTTGCCATACCAGGGCAACTGCAGTTGCCATGCTAGCACAAACTGCATTTGCCATGTATTGACCAACTACTACGATGCTTACAGGTTATTACGGTGGTGGTACCCCGGCAAACGTCTCGTGGCAAGCTTCACAGATTGCAGATAGAGCACGTCAATTTGGTGTGACAGACCACACAAGATGGGCACATGCAGCACAACAAGGTAAGGAAAAAATTTAACCACAAAAGAGCACTACATTTGTTTTTGTGGCAAAAAATAGCACGTGACGAAAAAGAAGATTTGTAGCAGTGATGGTGGACAAAATCAAGCATAAAATGCTAACAAGTGGTTGTGTGCAATGAGTCATGTATTGTCTTCGAAAATTTGCCAACTGCTAAAAGCATGTGTGCAGCACTAATGGTTGATCGCATTTGCCTAGTGAGATCAGGCTTAGAATGCAATAGTTTTGATGCTAGAACACAGTGGTTGCCATGTGTTGGTAGCAGTATTTTCCATGTATGCAGGACTGGAGCTGCCATGCATATAGAACCCAAGTTTTTGTACTAAAAAGGAGCTGGTTGTCATGCATTGGCAAACAATAGTTGCCATGTTTGTTGGACTGTAGCTGTCATGACTGGACAACTACAGTTGCCACGCATGTCCACACGCAGACTCATGGCTTGCTGTTTGAATGATGTCATGCTAAATCACTCGAAGTTGATGTGATTCGTTGCGATAAACATGTTATTCAAACAAAATCTTACTCTCGTACCTGTTTTTTCTATTACAGGGCCTACAACTACAGTGAACAGCGGCACAGGGACATCTACTGCGGGGATCTCTGAGCGCACGGAAGACTCGTTCCACCAGCCAGCAGACAATCATGCCGCAAACAATGCCGAGTCAGAGTCGGAAATGGCAATCATTCCAGCAATTCCGACAGGCACCCCTTTGAAAACAAGCACTGGCAACACTCAAGTAGATGAAACTGCCGCCGATACTGAAGTGAATGATGAAACTGACGACGAGGCACAAGGGGATGAAGATGATGGGCAATCAGAGATCGTGGTACCTCAGCCACCGTACGTTGGGCAGAGATTTGAATCGTTTGCAGAAGCAAAGGAATTCTACCAGACATATGCAAAGTTCCATGGGTTTGCCGTCAACACCGAATACCATAGGAAAATTAAGAAAACTAACGAGTACAGCAGAGGTGAGATGAGGTGCCACAAGGCACGAAGGAACAAGAAGGGGAAAGGTGTTGCGCCTATCATTCCGGAACGAAAGAGAGGTATCATTCTCAAGACGGGATGCCCTGTCCGGTGTAAGCTAAACGTAGATGGAACACAGTATGTGGTCACTGAATATTTTGACGAGAACAACCACAAACTCATAAAGAAGTTTGACCTGGTAAAATTTCTGACCGCCCACAGAGGATTCACCCCCCTCGAAAGGCAATTCATAAAGCTGCTACATGATTGTAACGTCGGTCCATCAAGAATGGTCTAGATACTATCACTCATCCACAGCAAAAGGGGACTCTGAGTAGCATGCCCTACATACCAGCTGACATCACAAACCTACAGGCAAAGTACCGTAGAGAGAGCAAGTTGGCTGACATAGAGGCCACAATGGCCTACTTCGATGAGAAAGCGAAGGAAGATCCAGATTTCTTCTACAGGATAAGGTTGGACGATGAGGACTGTCTCAGGAACATGTATTGGGTGGATGGTGCTGCAAAGAGAGCCTACAAACATTTCCGAGATTGCATTTCATTCGATGTGACGTATCTCACTAATATGTACAAGGTGCCATGCGCTCCATTCATAGGAATAAATAACCATAATCAGTCGTTGCAGTTCGGCTGCGGGCTCGTTTGGAATGAAGACACGGATGGGTACGTTTGGTTGTTCAAGACCTTCTTGGAGTGCATGGATGGACTTGCTCCGATGAATATAATAACAGACCAGGATTTTAGCATGTGTGCGGGCATAGAGGAGGTCTTTCCGTTGGCAGTGCACAGGCACTACAGGTGGCACATTATAAAGAAGGCTGAGGAGACGCTAGGACCGTTCTTTGCTGACCGTCCAGAGCTGCACAAGGCATTCGAGCTATGCGTGGACCACAGCTTGACGGTGGAGGAGTTTAAAAGGAGCTGGATGGCCATGATTGAAACATATCAAGTCCAAGACAACGAGACTCTTGCTAGCCTGTGGGAGAAGCGAATGTACTGGGTGCCGGCCTACTTCATGCAGTGCTTCTTCCCCTTTCTACAGACTACGTAGCGCAGCAAGGGGTTCAATGCTGTTTTGAAGCGGTACGTGAGCCCTAGCAACTCATTGCTACAGTTTACCAAGCAGTACACAGCTTTGCAACAAAAAATATTGGGATCTAAGCTACAGCAAGAAGCGAACACCGCGCTAAAGCAGCCAAAATTGCTAACATATTTACCGATGGAGAGGCAAATGAGCAAGATATACACCAACAAGATCTTTAACAAGTAAGTCAGTTGCGTTACAGTCTTATTTGCGCAAAAAGCACTAAGGCAGTAGGTGCCATATAGAGTGCAATGCAATTGCCATGATATGCAGTTGCCATGTTTAATGAAATATTGTTTGCCATACTTACTCAGCTGCAGTTGCCATGTTCAATGAAAATTTTGTTTTCCATGCTTGCTCGGATGCATTTTCCGTGTTCAATGAAGTGCAGTTGCCATGTTTAATGCACTGTACTTCCATTAGGGCATGTTGGTATGCAAATGCCAATGTCAACTGAAAAATGTTATATTGTCGACACATATGCTGAAATGCAATTGCCATGTTTACTAAAATGCAACTGCCATGTTTGTTGAAATGCAATTGCCATGTTTACTCAACTGTAGATGCCATGTTTAATAAAATGCAGTTGCCATGTTTTATGCAATGTGCTTCCACTTGGGAATGTTGGTGTGGAAATGATGATGGCCAGTTGAAAATGTACTACAGTTGCCATGTCTAGTGTACTACAGTTGCCATGTCTGGTGTACTGCAGTTGCCATGTCTAGTGTACTGCAGTTGCCATGACTAATGTACTACAATTGCCATGTCTAATGTACTACAGTTGCCGTGTCTAATGTACTATGGTTGCCATGTTCAAGGTACTATATTTTCCATGTTCAATGTACTATGTTTGCCATGTTCAAACAAAATGTATTTCTATTTCCATGACAACATAAGGTGCTACAAAAAAAGAGTGCACGATAGTTTAACAGAAAACACACAAAACTTGCAGATTCCAGGAAGAAATAAAGCGTGCCAGCATGTTCACGGCTTTCCAGGTGGACGAACATACGTTCAAGGTGTGTTCTATTTTGGGCATGTCAGATTCAGAACCTGAAGACCCGGACAAAGGAAGGAACTACTTCGTCAAAGCCTCGATAGGGCGAAGGCGAATACTACTGCCAGTGCTACAAGTTTGAACGGGATGGCATTGTGTGCTGTCACATACTAAAAGTAATGGACATGAACACTGTGACACGGATGCCCCGCTATTTCATAAGGCGGCGATGGACTTGGGACGTTGACGACGCGTTGGCACCGCAGACAACAAACGCAGTTCTGGCTGTGCATGACGAGAGACCTGAGTCAACCATGGAAGTCGTGAGGCATGTTGTGCTGACAAAGAACTATGCTGAGCTAATTGATGAAGCGTGCAAGAGTGATGAGACAGCGAGAGTCGCAGAAAAACACAGGAAGGCCCTGAAAAGAGAGCTTGATGAGATCAAGAAGAGGAAAGCTGAGGAAGCCTTACACCGGTTCCCTCGCACATCAAGTGTGCCTTCCTCCATGGGGCCATCATCTGAAAACTCAGAGATAGGATCTGGAACAGCAAGCACACAAACCCAGGTCAGGAACCCGCCCCGTTCCATCACAAAGGGTCGTCCAAGAGAGATAAGGTACAAATCGGGATTGGAGACTCAAGCAAAACACAAGAAAACGAAGAAAGGGACGGGCAATCCATAAGCAAAAATTGGGGAGCTGTGACATGGTCCTTGTGGACATTCTGTTTTGTACCCTAGATGTTGTGAATTTTTTTTAAATTGGGAGAATGACTCTTGAGGGGCATCAGAAGTTGAAGGAAAATACATTGAATGGATAAATGCAGTTGCCATGTTATGGGTACTTAATCTGCCATGTTATGTGTAGTTAATCTGCCATGCTATTTTATACTAAATATGCCATGCTATTTTATACTAAATATGCCATGTTAATTGTACTGGATCTGCCATGTTAGTTGTACTGGATCTGCCATGTTAATTATACTGGATCTGCCATGTTAATTATGCTGGATCTGTCGTGTTGTTTGTACTGAATCTGCCATGTTAGCTGTACTGAAATATGACATGGTATTTGTAATGACTCTGCATCGCATATATTTCCATGATAATTCGACGTGGTTTATTCACACATAGTGTGTTGTGTGCAATGTATGGGAAACAAGTGGAAAAAAGCGTAACGTGCATCAACCACAGGAAAGGTTACGGCTACATGATCAAACTACCATGCTAGCCGGTACAGTTAGCGATGAAAAAGAAGAAGCAAAACAGCCAAATGAAAAACTACGATGACTTTCACTAACCATATCTGATGAACTACATTTTGCCATGTTTTAAAACATTGTAGACGCATTCGAAGCAGCAAACTGTTGCTACAAACGATGAAACCATAGTAATAATGATAAACATAAAACGTATCTGTTGTCACGCCTAAATAGGTTCACATCCACACATATATTATAGAAAATATTCAAATGTCGCTCACACACCACCACTACATACCAGGCTACGCGGGGCTGCAGTCCTAACATAGCACACGAACATAGTTTTGACAAGAACAAAAGATAGTACCTTACATTCCTCAGCAACAGAATTTAAGATGTGCGTCCGGTGTGTAACGCCACATGATCACTTGTACTTCTTGATGACTTTCTTGATAGCTTCCTCCACGAACTCGCGTGCTCTAGACCGCTTGTTGAAATCTTCATTCATCAACCAGTTCCATGTGTAAATTTTTCGGAGCTCAACGACCGTTGCAGCTGTGACAGCAGGGACAAGTCTACCTTCCCACTTTGCAAAGTATTCCAATGTGTGAAAGCCACAGCCCGTCCTGCACAAGGAAAAGAGTCAGGTGAACTCGCAAAAAGGACAGACATAGCAATGATAAACTTCAATTCAGATGTAACAACAAAAGAGGGGTGGGATTCATGTAAATGGCACATGAAGGAGGGGGTAGGAAATTACGTGTTCCTTTGATTCGTAGTCACCACATACTCAATCGGGAAATGTCTGATCTGGACCTTTGAGTTTTCGTAGTGACGGTTCCATGTCTCTTTGACGCTGTTGATGAAGAATTCAGCATGCGAAGTAAGGTCTGCATCAGCTGCCGAACGCATTGAATCAAGCACCTCAAAGCGTTGGTTCTTCAGGTCAAGACAGATCGCATAGTGGTGACCACACTTGTCGTGTGGGTCATGTGGTGCAAGCTCCTGGAACATGGGGAACATGACCTGCATGTAAAAGTGAAGGAAATGAGAAGCAGAGTTCACATGAAGAACAGCAGAGGGATAAAAAAAGTAGAATCACATAGAATGTTTAGTTATGGTGGGGGTAGTTGAAAGAAAGTTGTCGTCCATGTATGAACAAAATTTGCCGTGTATTTTACTATGAAGTTGCCACATAGTTTGCATGGGATGCAAAAATCAAAAAGTCAGTTTGCACGGTAGCTATTGCCACATGAAACATCTGCCACATAAACAGAGTGCAGATGATGGCAAAAAACCATACCATGTGAAAAAAGTGCAAATAGGGAAAGAGTACTCACATATTTCTTCAGTGTGAGCTTGAATTCACCGTGTTGAGCAAAATTCTTCCTCAGGATTTTCTGGTGGAAGTCACCATCCCATATTTTGCAGGTCACACTATAATACATGATTGTTTTGTCGGCACACACATCCATATGATTGTTGATGTAGTCAATCCCGCATGCAACTACATTCGTTGACATTTTACCATTTGGCCTCACGGACTCGGCAAGATCACCCAGGTCGACGTACATCGCTTTGCATTGAATGACCTTGGTTCTGTCCAAACATGAGCTGTATGAAAATAATATAACATGAAAGAATCATGCCTACTAAGTAAAAAAATGAAAGAACTAAAACGTAAGCGGATCATGTATAGAAAGTACGAAGAAGATGAATGGTAAAAAGAGAGCAAAGCAAAATGAGAGATTATGTGGTGTGGTCATTTACGCTTTCAGCTCCTTCATGTGCTTGTTGCTGGCCCTCGCATTTCCAAACCGCTTGACAATATCGTACAGTTGGGTCTGTTCCTTTGTGGCCCTGAATTCGGGCTCGTAGTCTTTCGCAGGAGGTGGGTGAACTACCCTCTGCTGCCTCATAGAACCAGGGGTGGCACTCCTAATGGTATCCTCAGATACCGTATTTGCAGGCACGTTGGAACTTGATTGCCCCTGCCCTCGTGAGGACCTCCTCTGCAATGCTGCCTCCTCGATCCTGCGGTAAGCTTCATCAAGTGACGGTGAAATCTCCTCAGGGGTGCCTGCAAGGATCAAAAAAGTGGATTAGGATACCTAGAAATCAAAAATAGATGGATTGTGAGAAGATAGGGTGCATGATGTGAACTGTAGGTATAAAAAGTGGGGAGTTGCCATGTGTGGTGCAACTACAGTTGCCATGTCACAGCAACTACAGTTGCCATGTAGTTGCACTATAGTTGCCATGTCACAGCAACTACAGTTGTCATGTTGTGTCGACTCCACTTGCCATGTGCTTGCCGTATGGAAAAATGCAGTATGGAAACAAAAAATGCAGGTGACATGGTGCAGCAAATCCAGTTGCCATCTGTATTGCACTGTATTTGCCATGTGACAACAATTACAGTTGCCATGTTGAATCAACTTCAGTTGCCATGTGGTTGCCCAATGTAAAATGCAGCATGGCAGCAAAAAAATGTAGGTGACATGGTGCATCAAATCCAGTTGCCATGTCATCACATATCAGTTGCCATCACAAATGAGAACCCCAAAAAATATGATTGGGACAAAAGTCAAACTACAAAGATATACACAAGAAAATGATAAGCACATGATAAATGTACCTTGGACTATCAGCTCTGCGAACTTAACAGCCTTCCTGCCCTCGACCATTGGCTGCGCCATCATTGCGGGCATGCCTCCCGGGAAAGCAAAGGCAACTGGCATAGGATCTGGCACCAGTGGTTGATCTTGACTGATGCCAAGACTGAAGCTCGGTGGGGTGAAGGCCATTGGGTGCCTCTCATGCCTACTGGCCGGACCACGAACAACTTACGGAGCAGAATCCAAGGGTGAAAGATCAACAAACATATCTGAGTCGGCCACTACAGAATGATCGGGCTTATTTATAGGGCAGGGCGTGTTGTCAGCGGTATCAGCCGTAGCTTTCTTGACAATCTTCTTGTTTGGGCTGTAGGGGACACCCACATTGACTAGGAGCCTGGAAGTGCGCAGATTTAAGCTGGGGATTTCCACTGCGGGTAAAGGCGCAGTCTGCTCCGGACGTTCACCTGCGTCACTCGTGCCCGGCTTGACACCTGCATCAGTTGTGCTCCGGTCTTCTGATTTCTCCATCACATTGCTTTTGGCAGGTGGCGGGAACAGTGTGGATGCAGGAACATAACCAGACTCGTCTCTACTTCTCCTAGCTATAGCTGGTGCGTTGGGTATGTCTGTTGATTGCTTGCGGGGGCTACGACGCCTAGGTGGAAGACCAGCACGCGAAACAGTCGCCTTAGCAGTATCTGCACCGACAGGAGCTGGAGCTGTTGTGCCAAGACTCTCACCTGTAGATGGCATATCATTGTGAACTGCCGCCTCAGCCACTTCTGTCGTGGACACAGGAGTGCCACCACGCACGCGCTTGGAATCAGTGTCAGATGAATGGGAATCTTCCTTACTTAGGTTGGTCTCAGGAGCGTCCACTTCAACGCTTGCTAATGGGGTGGCATGGCTCACAGCAGCATCCTTCATTGCCAGAAGAGTTGGCAATATTTCAGCTGTCCTGGCAGATACCGACTCGTCACTCCCTGATGTACGGATGCCTGTTGTTATAGCCTGCACATCTGCAACCGGCAGAGATGGTCGGCCACTTGCATCAGAGTTAGTGGGAACAGTTGATGGTGCAGCAGCAGTTTTGTCGCCTGGCGCCTCATGAACATCTGAGTTGCCCCCTGTTGACAACTTTGAATGAAGGCGTTCGAGTGGGTCCTTACTGATATGCTTGGCCCCGTGTGTAGTAGTCTTCTTCACCCTGCAAAAAAAGAAAGCACGTGAAAAAGGTATTAAAAATGAACAAAATATATTTGCCATGGTACAAATCTAAAAAAAGTGAAAAATAAGTGGAAAAGTTGGTAGTTGCCATGTAAGGGGAATATGAGTTGCCATGTGGCATAGTTAGCAGTTCCCATGCAAATCCAGCAATAGTTGCCATGTTAGCCAACTTGAAGAATGATAAAAATGTCTGATCTGCCATGAATGCAATTTCAAAACTAGGTATGGGATGAGCACACAAGCCAATGGAAAAGATGGCAGTTGCCATTAGGTACAATAAGAGTTGCCATTTGGCCTAGATGGCAGTTGCCATGTAAAAACAAGTAGGAGTTGCCATGCACTTAAAAAGGAAGGGAAAAATCATTTGAAAAACAGAAGTTGCCATGTGGGGATGATGACAGAAGCCCATGTGACAAGCTGAACGGATGCATTGAAAATCAAAAAAATATAGCACTATGTCAATGAAAGCGCATGGAAAACCTACTTCTTGACTGGCTTTCTCAGGTCTGGCAACACGACAGGATCCCCGGTGTTGGACGTCATCGTACGAGGAGATGACCTGGTGGAAGGGGTGTCACCAGCAATGGGGGCACCTTTGTTCAACCGAGCAGAAACAGGGGTTGGCGTTGGCGCCTGTTTCTTCGTAACTGCTCGTCCACCAGCTGTCGGCTCACTACACGTATGAGATGGAGGGAAAAAAGGTGGCAATTGTCAGACAACAAACTCGTTGCCACGCTTGACAAAAACAAGTGCAAAAAGGGATCAGTCTGTTCCAAAAATATAGACAAAGCAAAAAACTAAAATTAAAGTCGAACCTCCTCCTGGCAGCTACGGGATCGGTCCTAGACCTCTTGCCAGGAGAACCCTGCCCAACATCCTCTGGAGCCCTCCCCCTCTTTGATGGCAACACCCCCTCGCCTCTCGCAGCGGTATGTTCTTTGACTTTCTTTGGTGGGGGGACATCTGGTGCATCCTTGCCCTTGTTACCACCTGCACGAACTTCAGCATGTTCATCATCATCGGTGTCCTGTTGCACGTTCTCCATGTCATCATTGTCATCCTTGCTGAGACCAGCGTCTCCATCTAGTTCATCTTGTGTGTCAGCAAGCTCTTGGGAACTGTTGTAGTCATACCGGCCACGGCAACCAGTTGACCGATGTGTCTGTTCTGGGACAAATGAAGTGAACTGCCTCGCAACCGCGTCGCTGTCAGAGCTACTGAGGGACGTCCACCCCTCAACCAACTTCCCGAGCAAGCCGGTCATTCCGGATGCAAACTGCCCAATTAGATGCTCAACAGGTGCCCTCGCCTGTGCACGAAACAAGAAGCATCAATAACCACCCATATTACAGTCACTTGCGCGACATCAAAAATAATCCTAGGCAACCATAGATGTAGATCTTTTGATTACCTCAGTAGGGCAAGACGGAGCTGAGTGCACGTCCATCCACTTTCCAAATTTTTGAGGCCCCCCAAACACGCTGTAGTCTATAGCATGCTTGGCCATCAGCTGGAAAAAACAAAAAAAATAGCTAGGATGTAAGAGAGAGAATGATGAACACTGACTAGCAGTTCATGTGTTGCAAATGCAACAAAAAAGAAGACGCGAATATAAGTTTCAGCATGAATGGTAGAGTTGCCATGTGGAGTGAGACATGGATACAATACGCAGACAGCCATGGCTAACAAAGGTAGTCATCTCTTGTGAACCACGGACGGTTGCCGCATGACGTTTTTTTCATATGTTATGCCACAAAAATTTGTAAGCATGTCGTGTAGAGAAAGAAACCAGAACTAACCTGCAGTTTTACATATTTGGTATCAGTTACCCTGTCTGCAGCAAGCACAGCCTTGACAGCATCGATAATCCACGCAGAAACAGCAAACTTGTGCGTAGGCGGCGGGCCTCCTGTTCCAGTGAAATCCACGGTGGACAGATCAAGACAGTCGACGTACATGAGCTGATGTACAACAATTTTAAAAAGAAAGAAATATCAGTTGCCATCATGGTACTTTGCAAAAAAAACAGGATAATCTATGTTCCCATGATAATCAAGTTGAAGTGCATGAAAAAGAGAAAAAGAAGAAGTTGCCATCTGCATGTGCTAGTTGCCATCATAGTGTGATGGCAGTTGCCATATTGTCATGATGGCAGTTGCCATCATAGTATGATAACAGTTGACATCATAATATGATGGCAGTTGCCATATTGTCATTGTGGCAGTTGCCATATTGTCATTATGGCAGTTGCCATCTTGTTATGATCAGGTTGCCATGCATGAATAAAAGGTGTTAAAAAGAGTGTTCACAGAAAAGGACTGGTAAAAATACCATTAAATGCAGTCGACAACCCTTTTGGTACATCTTGCTTGAGAATGCATCGTGCAGGAAGTCGGCAATAAACTTACACCAATTCATGTTCTTCACATCTTTCAGTTCCGCCTGCACCGCACAAAATTTCAGGACAACAAGTTGCCGCATCAGAAATCAAATGAAAAAAACATCAAAAAACACTGGCAGTGACTAGCTTTACACATGACATCAGAGCCAAAAGATTGAAGGAAAATAAAGTAGTAAAGATGGATCATTCACAAGGATGGGGAAGCATTTGTTGCTTGGGCGAAGAGAAATGGTCGGCGTGAAAATAGCTGAGATGAGGTACATGAGTAGCTTCATCTTAAAAACATCTCCATGGGTTGTCATGGCATGCAGCGAATCTGCCAGTACAGATGTGTTCGGCATGGATGCCAACCCAGGAAACAAAAGGGGGAACAACGCTTCCTCGATCTTGTTATTGACCTCGTACGGGACTTTGATCTGTCCACGAGGCACCCCCAAAGTGCAGAACACGGATTCCTCATTCAACGGTAGTCTTCCACATCCCGGAATCACAAATTCCCTGGAGGCGGGGTCGTAAATCTCACCAAGCCAGTCGCATACAGGGTTGACAAGATTCGTGCACCAGACATTCATAAGAGCCTGCATACCCATCTCAGCAGCCACTCCCTTCTGATCATCGGTAAACCTGTCAGTCAATGTAGTCAGTCATTCTTGGGAGGCCCTGTTGCGAATACGTTTCTTCTTCTGCAAAAAACAGACAAAAAAGTGATCAGTAGTTGCCATGTTTTGCACTATCATGAAATTTTAGTTCATGACAGACGACTGCAAGCTCGAGGTGGCAACCAATAACATATGCAGGAGGAGGAGGGGTGTGTGGACAGTTACCTCATCGCCCTCTTTTCTCCGTCCAGTTGCACGATTCTGTTGTGGTGGATCCATGAAATCATCATCATCGTTTTGGTGATCACCGCGAGCCATTCTGCTGAGGCAGGAACAGATCAAATTGTCACGGTGGAAATGAAAATGCAGGAAGTAAGCAGTTGCCACCTAACAGAAAATGTCAACTAGTGAATGCAAATTATCACATAAACACGCACGCACCCCCCCTATAATTGTCGAAAACATAAATGTGACAATTAAGCACATTGGTTACATTTTGAAAAAAAAAAAGTGTACAGATCGTAAATGCACTTGAAAACAAAATGTTGAAGTTGACATGTTAGCACAAGATAGTACGATAGAAAGTCACAAAATCCTCCACTACACAAAAACTAACATGTGACAGCTCACACCTTGTCCTAAATACACCAATGAATTGCCATCTGTTCAGCGGCAAAAATGTGCTAGGTTGAAATTGCCATGTTAAAATGCAACACATAATACAAAAAAGCGATGAAAAACATCTAATGAAGAACCTGAAAATTGCCACAGTGTGTGCAGATATCACAAGTCATCATGGCAAAACACGAAAATTGCGTCTGTCGTACAATGAATTTGCCACATTATACTGACTGTAACATGGCAACAGACATGCTATGGTCAGACAAAATACTTGCCACATGGAAAGCATATATATGGCATCTGACACAATTGATGTGCAAATTAGTTGCCATGTTATGCAGCCAATTTGCCACATTGTCCTATCTACAACATGGCAACTGACACAGTGTGTTCACATTCTATTTGCCACAAGAATATACTATCCATGTGGCAACAGGCACAGTTGATGTGCAGATTAGTTGCCATCCAGTGCAGTTGGTTGCTGAAACTGCAGTGACTACCGATTTACTACACTTTACCATTCATACAGTGTGGCAACTATCACAATCATTCAGGAAAATTAGTTACCACAATGAAAAAGCATGTTTGTGGCTACTATCACAGTAATTCAGGAAATTAGTTGCCACATGGAAAAGCATGTGTGTGGCAACTATCACAGTCATTCAATAAATTAGTTGCCGCATGGGAAAGCTTGTTTGTGGCAAGTATCATAGTCATTTCAGGAAGTTAGTTGCCGCATGGGAATGCATGTTTGTGGCAACTATCACAGTCATTTAGGAAGTTAGTTGCCATACAGTCATGATAGTTACTCAAACTACCACGTTTGCCTTCATACTGCAGTTTCAAAAACAACTAACTAGATCTAGGGTTCAATGGCAACTACAATGACTCAAATTCAACCTCAAAATTCTCCCCGAGCTGATCAAAAATACCAATTCGAACCAATGCGCAACTAATAGACCGGAAAACACCGGCCCAATCCCAAGGCACAACCAGTGTGTGCCTCCGGACAGGCAGAACCACACCAACGAGGCCGCCGCCGCGGCGGCGATGAAACTGCCTAGTGCCACCGAAAACGGCAAGAACAGGACTCCACCGCCGGCGGGAACGGCGACGCATCGCCAAATCGCCTGAATCTCTACGAATCTCGAGCGAAGCATCGAACAGGGAGGGAAGGGGGCAAAATGCAGGAAAGGATTGTGAGAGTTGGAGCGAGCATTACCTTCAATCTGCAGGCGCTCCGGCGAAGCCGCTCTGGTCCGGCGAGCACCACCGACGGCCGCGAACACCGTCGACTCTTCCGCCTCCGCCGTCGCCTTCTCCCCTCGTCTTCTCCTCCAACAGTTTGAAATGCGAAGTGGGTTGTGCGAGTAACTGCGGGGGTGAGTAAATGGAACCGTGAGGGGGAGGGGGCAAAGTGCGCGACGTGTTTGACGTCAACCACGGTCGGCGCGTGGCGTGCGGGCGCATAGCAGTTCCACCGCACGCCCCCGAGTGGCAACCGCTGACCGCGGGAGGGCAACCAACGTGCGGGCGAACTGTCTCACACACCACACACGCGCCTTGTCCTACGTGGCGCAGAAAATCGACCAGATTGTGCCAAGATTCGTCCATAAAGTACTCGACGGTGATGGATGCGTGTGGTCGAGATGACGTGTGGGCATTAACATTTCCGTTTCTTTTTCTATTTTAGCATTGTTTTTTTATCTTTTTTAGCATTGTTGGATCGGGGCTGGCTGACTGGCCGAATAGGCTGGCCAGGTGGGCTTATTGGCACGGCTTGTTGTGCTGCGCAGACTCCCTTGTTATTTTCTTTTTTTCCAATTGATAAAACAGAGACTCCCCTAAAAAGTTTGATAAAACAAACAAAAAATATAGAAAAGCATAAAGAGTTCGAAATTGCTCTTTGTACGATTCAGTCCGATCCAGTGATCCCACGGTTGCCACTGATGCAGAGAATTGATCGGAGGGTGACTGAGCAGTGTCGTACAAAGTCATACAAGTATTCATCGTACGTCTAGCACTGCTCTAAAGACTCTGGAGAGACGTTGTGAACCATGCTTAATTTTTATTCCTAATACCAGTCGGACTGGTCCTGAATACATGCATGTACGACATGCACGTCCATGTGAATCATCACCGTTTTCTCAAAAGAAAAGAAGGAAGAGACGCACTACATGAAGCCTATTTTGGTAGCATATCTCAGCAACAATAACAACAACAACAACAAAGCCTTCAGTCCCAAGCAAGTTGGGGTAGGCTAGAGGTGAAACCCATAAGATCTCGCAACCAACTCATGGCTCTGCCACATGGATAGCAAGTTTCCATGCACCTCTATCCATATCTAGCTCTTCGGCGATACTCCAATCCTTCAGGTCTCTCTTAACGGACTCCTCCCATGTCAAATTCGGTCTACCCCGCCCTCTCTTGACATTCTTCGCACGCTTTAGCTGTCCGCTATGCACTGGAGCTTCTGGAGGCCTGCGCTGGATATGCCGAAACCATCTCAGACGATGTTGGACAGGCTTCTCTTCAATTGGTGCTACCCCAACTCTATCTCGTATATCATCATTCCGAACTCGATCATTCCTCGTGTGGCCACACATCCATCTCAACATACGCATCTCCGTCACACCTAACTGTTGAACATGTCGCCTTTTAGTCGGCCAACACTCAGCGCCATACAACATTGCGGGTCGAACCGCCGCCCTGTAGAACTTGCATTTTAGCTTTTGTGGCACTCTCTTGTCACAGAGAATGTCAGAAGCTTGGCGCCACTTCATTCATCCGGCTTTGATTCGATGGTAGCATATCTCAGCCACATAGAATTTTCATTCTGCATAATATTACCAAACAATTAAAGTGTGTTCCATGTCACGAGATTAATAAATATAGAAATAGAAAACACATAATTGCAGTGTGTTATCGACTCAAATTCTATGGGATTTAAATTTGTCTATTTAGTCATATCAACGGAAGAAAAAATCTAGAGATTTGAGTGGGATGGAATATATATTTTTTTGAACATCAGTACTGACAGAAGCGCTCATATACACGCACATACACTCACCCATATGAACCAAATGCGAGCACCAGGATTTGAACCCTGGTGGGTTGGGGATACCACGGTCCCTCTAACCATCCAAGTACAGGTTGGTTCGCAGGATGGAAATTTACTTTTGAAATGTATTGAAGGTGAATAGTTAGGAAAAATTCCAGTCCTCCAAAATCTTAACAAAAATACACTATGAATATATCAGAGTCCCTATGAAAGAGAAGCATATTGCATGTGCCACACAAGCAAACAAAACTATAGTATGAATAGTCTATACCTATAATATAAAATAAATGAAGGAAAAGTTTGATGGTTGAGATTTAAAAGGCTATACTATAATCAAGAAAGAAAAGTTTCATTCTCCCAAATTTCGGTATGTTATCTGTCGTTTGATTTTTCATTCTTCTGGCTGTACGTTACGCCATGTTTGTTCCTTGCTTGTCTCAGTGGAGCGTCATTTGTCACGATAAAACGTTGTATATGTTGTATACTACTAGGAAATTACTCCTTCTGTTTCTAAATATCAGTATTTTTAGATATTTCAATACGGATCACATACGGATGTATGTAAACATATTTTTAAGTGTAGATTTACTCATTTTGCTTTGTATGTAGTCATTTTTGGAATCTTAAAAAGACTTATATATAGGAATGACGGGAGTATAATCCATCTGAGAAGCTATAGGTGGGCAAATCTGTTTTATTTTCGTACTGTATAGTGGATTAAATTAACAATTTCATTTTATATTTCAAAGTAAATAATAATAATATGAGTAACACAACATTAATTCAAGTATATGATAGATAAATCCAAATGGGTGCGCACGTAATGGTTTGATTCCTTAATGAGGAAACAGATAATTTTTAAATAATCTCAAAGTGATTTTGTTAGCTAGCCAAAACAGTTACATTAAAAGCTCATATAAATTATCTTTGTGCTATTCATTATAAATGGTAGGAAACTATGTAGAGAAACACATGCTACTCATTTCTAGCAATGTTTGCTCTGCTCCGTAGTGAAGCATGGACGTTGTCTCAATCATTGCAGGCACTGTCGATGACGGCAAGTAGAAGGATAGACGGTGAAACGGGTGGTATATCATAATAGGGTGACGCGCAACTTGATAGATATTCATAATTCTAAATCTGTTGTTATTTGGGATGAAGATGCCCTAGCTTTCTTCTTTCAGATTTTGTAGACGATATTACTCTCGGGTGTGCGTCATATGGCATTCTCGCTAAAAGAACGCATACTCACACGCGCGCGCGGAGGCAGAGACGGTAGCGATTGGCATTGCGCGCGTAACCAGTTAGGATTCACCATATTCGGTCGGGACAGGCTGTGCGTTAGCCATTCCTTTGGCGTTGTGCTAAATCACGGTGGTGCTGCTTGTTGATTAGAGGCGGCTGATTCTTGTGAACTTGCGAGCGTATATAAACCCGTGTAACTTGGTATGGGGGAGCAAGGTGGGACTATTTCATGCCTAATATCCACGTGTGCTCTCTCTTTTTACAGGTAAACAAAATCTCATAGCAACACGGCCTCGCTCTCGGCCCATAAGAGAAAAGGCCCACAACAGCACGGAGCTGCTCATACAAGCAATCGATCGGGAAGGAAACGCGCTGCTCGTACAAACAATCACCTATGTCATAGATAGATAGATTAGTACCACCTTTGGATATAGAAAATAAATATAGACGTGTTAAAAAAAAGTGAAAGCGTGAATTCATGGAAAGAAGCGTATTGTGACGGTGAACCCATGAAGTCAATCTGTGCTTTATTATTACTAGTACGAATGTCTGTGCGTTGCACCGGGCAAAAAAGGGCACAACCTGCTTTATATCCCCTTATGCACCATTTTTTGTATCTAATTTTAATATACATCGATAATAAGGTTAAACTGATTAGTTCTTTATGTAGCATGAAGTTCAGACGTGAAGAAGGCACCTTAGCGTTCTTCATCTGTTTTTATGGAAGAGTAGTTTTTTATTGGAATAGATTGTCTGTCATTTTCTTTTTGCTTTTCTGAAAAACGCCTATGTTCCGAAAGTGTCCTTTGATCTAACAATGATATTCATCGCTGGATGCAAAATGAACGCTCATGTATAACTCTAGGACTAAAAACATAAAGCATTGTAAGTCCGTTTCACAAAGCTATGATATATATATGATTCAAAAAACATGTCATCTAAGCTAAAAGGTCTCATCCATCATTAAAGGAAATAATTTTATATTTAAACATGCCAATTTCGTGGGCACTGCATCTCACTACAATTTTATGACTTCAGAGAGATAAGATACATGTAGATGCATATGTTTCTTTCTCATGCCAATTAGCTAATCAACAGGGAGATAAACTATGGCAAGCAGGCAACCGAATTGACATAGCAACAACTTTGAATTTAGTTCAATAGTAATGGAAGGACCAGAATTAGTGAATAATAAACATGAAGGGTCGAAGCACTAAGTCAGCGTGTGCTCAGTTCGGTCACCATAATCTACTTTATCTTCGCTGTGGGTTAAATGATCATCTACTTATCTCATAGTAAAAAATTCTCAGCAAGCCTGAATATTAATTAGATTATAGGCCAATCACTTGCTCCAAACTGCCATAGGAAAAAACAACAAATAGGAACAGATGGCAACAGTGGTTAACATAGAACTTTTCAAAAAAATTGATTCTTAAGACAACATTATTGAGTAATTAATCTTTCCAGTAGGCTTTTCACCAGCGACGTGTTATGTATTACTACTGACAAATAGTAAATATGATAATAATAAAAATAAGCTTTTGCAGTTATAAACATGGATTATGTAGCAGACCAAATAGTCCTAAACCTGAAGCAAAATAGAACAGGGCATATAAAAGTATTCTGTAAGAAAAAAACACCATGCACACCCTTTTATTTTTCATCTGCAGATCCGCTTTACTGGCATCCAAAATAGAGTAGTCCAAAATCCATCTCCTCTTACAAGCCCTTAAGAACCGAGCAATTAAACATCATGGAAAAGTAGAACTAACATAAATTCGTACCAAAATTTACCTGGCAGCTCCAAAAAGTTAACAGGCATTCCCAAAAGACCATTGTTCTCTGCCCCTGTATGACATCTGCACCAAAATTACAAGAATAAAGAACCACTTTCTCCTCTAAACTTAATTAGCACATGTATCTCCTATGGATGATGTTTACTCAACTCTGTTTAATCCGCTCACAGAAATAGAATCTCCTGTGGGTATTAGCCACAATCATGGCACTGACAATGCCCACAGTGGTATGGACCCAATACCCCTCCCGCTCTGCTTTCTCCCCTGCCAGTGTTTGCCATTATGCCGGAGGACGTCGCCGCGTGGGATGCTGAACGGAGGCACCGCCCCCGGGATATGGATGTTTCACAAGAAGCTTGTTCACCCAATCATCCTACATCCCTGATGTCATATGAAAAAAATTCCATCTGAAACATCAACACAAAATCAAGAATAAGTCTTCATGTTTACTGAGGTAGTGCTAAATCAATTTCCTATGCCGCTTAGTCATTCTGCAAATCTAGTGTCAAATTTGATTTTATGAAGCCATATAAAAGATATTTCCCTGATAAAGTAATAATTCTTCAAACACAAATTTCTTGTGGGAATTAGCACAAACATTTTCTTCGCAACCAAAACTCAGGTTCTCATATTACACTGTACTGTAGTAATGTAATGGGTACTATCGATCTTCTGAAACATAATAAGAAGGGCTAGCTTATAAACAGAAAACATCGTTTTATGGCTCAATAAGTATTAGCAAACATGACATGGTATCAGGAGTGCTATGATCAATTTTACAAAATTGGGCAATAATGTAGCAAGGCGTTCAGCTTGTTCGGGCAAGTGATGCTCAGCATGTTTAGTTTGATCTTACCAAAAGGATCAACGTAATTGAAGACAGGGGAACTGAACCAAGAATACATTGGTGCTTATCAATAACTCCCAATTGGATTTCGCCTTAAATCAGTGCAGGGGTGGCAGGGGAACACATGTGTATACCTGCACGTGGTCGTGAAGATCAGTTCAGACGAAGTAGCGTCCTCGTCGGCGTTGCAGAGGAGGGCCTGAGTGGAGGAGCCGGCTTCCGCGGATAGCACACACTGAGATGGGGAGCGGCTACACGACAGAAAAAATTCGGAGGCCAGCAGCACTTCGGAAGTCCATCAAGAGTTGGCCTGCAGTGTTGGGAGTATATAGTCAATTTTCTCAAGACTTTGCACATTCAACATCTCAAGTAAAATTATAGTAAAATTGATTCATTTTACACATTATGAACATTCAGAAGCAGATAACAAAATATCAGGCGGCTATTCACTGTTGCTAAATTGTATCTGACCATTAGATGAGTAAGTCACCAGAGAAGCTGTTACGTATACAGAACATGTACTTCCAACACTCATGGGTGCTGCCCACACGCCACAACAAAATCTTTGATACAAAATCAATCAGGGGAGGGCATGCCCATGCCACTGAACTCTCACGCGACCTGGGGGTTGTTGTTGGCTACAGGATGAACTTATGAAGGGCATCTCTAGCAGTTAGCAACGATGCGACATACGTTTTTTACGGGGAGGAGATGAATCGAGACACATACCTGGATCCGCCGACCAGAGCCATCGCCGGAATCCGCGCTGTCCTTACTCTGCCTTCTCTTCTCCCCATCTCACCTCCTCTCTCTCCCACGTCTCTTCTTCCCAGGAGACCGAGGCGCCACGGCCATGAAGCGCCGGACGCCGCGCTGGATCCTGACCTGATCCGCCTCGCCGCGTTCGCCGTTCCCCGCCTCCCCGCCGTTCCCCGCCTCCCCGCCGTTCCCCACTTTTCGGAGCCCTGCCGCCGTCGTCCTACATGTCCCGATCGGATAGGGAGCGCCGCCGCTCGATCTAAAGCCAAACGTGCACAGAGGGGGTTGACAAAGAAAAATATCGAAGCGTTTTTTCTTCGCTCGCCGAGGACTGCGGGTTAAATTAGCGAGAACCGTTTATTCGACAGTGAGCGGGCGGGCAGAATAGAGAGACGGGCCAAGGCCCAAACTTGATCGCAGCCCAGCTAAGCGAACGTAGCGGTCAATTGAGTCGATAATTTTTAGTACCATCTCGAATATATTTTAAATTCAAACTGAAAGCGTAAATTTATGGGAAGAAGCGTATTGCGACGGTGAACCCGAAGACCCAATCCGTGCTTTATTATTAGGGAGAGACTAGCACATATGCCCGTGCGTTGCAACGGGAGATATAATGGTGTATCGATCGAAAGGCCCAACAACATCTGAATGATGCCACCCGGCAATGGCAGGAAGGCGCGCACCGAGGTCTAGTAATAATTCATATCAATTGTACGGGCGTGGCTAATTTACGCGAATTCAGGTGGGTGAGATTAGTTAGTGTGGGCCCCATGATTGAATTAGGGAGGGGGTGATTAGTTAGTGTGGGTCCATCCTTGAATTCACCGGGGAGAGAAATTAATTAGGATGAGGAGAGATTTATGTGGCTTCGTCCCCAGATGTGTTGCGGAGCGTACCAATGCTCGCAGGCAAGAAAGTCTTTTTCCAATTGTACATTAAGAAGTATGCTACATATACAATGCTTTTGATAAAGGCCCCCTAATATTCAAATCTTAAAGGCATTATTTGTAAGTTGTCGTGAAAAAAATCTCGCTAGCTATTTGAGTTAATTGCATGCCATGTCTGGGTAATTGCTTTGTGTCAAACTCTCCTTCCTTATTTATGTATCATGCCCTCGTATATACTTCCTCCGTTCCTAAATATTTGTCTTTTAGAGATTATAAATGGACTACCATATATGTATGTATATAGACATATTTTAGAGTGTAGATTCACTCAGTTTGCTTCATATGTAGTCACCTGTTGAAATCTCTAGAAAGACAAATATTTAGGAACGGAGGGAGTAATTCCTTTGCAACATATTATTATCTCCTTCTGAACTCTTCTTCCTTATTTATGCCCACATAATAACACCTCTGCAAGGTGTGTTCTCTCCTTCTTTTTTTAGGAGCTCATCTTCCTTATGTATGCCCAAGGATCACACGCTGGTATTACATGGTCATTATCCTCTCATTCACTTTTCATTTTGTGAAACTCTCGGATCATGCCACACATCTTTGTCAGCCATCTTTGTTACCATTAATTATCCAGGCTGCTTATTGATTTTGAATCGGAAACATATATAAATTGGTAGAACGGATTGCAAAGGAGCGAGGTGGTACTAATTTACAAAGAAACAAACCTTTTGTTTGCATCCTGATGCATTAGTTCTGTTGTTTGCAGCCTTGGGCCTTGACGTACAACGTTGGGAGTTCGACCCACATGGAGATGCTTATTTTTGCCTAATCTCGGTTACACGTTATATTTTTTGACTGGGCCGCATCTTGATTTATCTCTTCCAAGTATCCAACTAAAAGAATTCAAATGACAGATAAAAAAATCAACAAGTATGCGGGAGGTGCCCTCACAACCCTGCCAGGCTCGTTTGTCGGCGGTACACACCGAGGTGGCGAGACCTCACCAACCGCCGCCATTGGCCCAAAGCTTGAGCTTTCCTTGCCTTCTCCCTCCATCCCTTGCTCGAACGCCAGCCAAGCTCTGCTCCGGCGAGCCCTTTGGTCAGAGCCACGTTGTTGCTTGCCTGCTCCTCCTCCTCACTTCCCTAGTGCCGATTCAAAAGCACATAAACTCTGCTCCACATGGAGATGCTTATTTTTGCCTAATCTCGGTTACACGTTATATTTTTTGACTGGGCCACATCTTGATTTATCTCTTCCAAGTATCCAACTAAAAGAATTCAAATGACAGATAAAAAAATCAACAAGTATGCGGGAGGTGCCCTCACAACCCTGCCAGGCTCGTTTGTCGACGGTACACACCGAGGTGGCGAGACCTCACCAACCGCCGCCATTGGCCCAAAGCTTGAGATTTCCTTGCCTTCTCCCTCCATCCCTTGCTCGAACGCCAGCCAAGCTCTGCTCCGGTGAGCCCTTTGGTCAGAGCCACGTTGTTGCTCGCCTGCTCCTCCTCCTCACTTCCCTAGTGCCGATTCAAAAGCACATAAACTCTGCTCCACATGGAGATGCTTATTTTTGCCTAATCTCGGTTACATGTTATATTTTTTGACTGGGCCACATCTTGATTTATCTCTTCCAAGTATCCAACTAAAAGAATTCAAATAACAGATAAAAAAATCAACAAGTATGCGGGAGGTTCCCTCACAACCCTGCCAGGCTCGTTTGTCGGCGGTACACACCGAGGTGGCGAGACCTCACCAACCGCCGCCATTGGCCCAAAGCTCGAGCTTTCCTTGCCTTCTCCCTCCATCCCTTGCTCGAACGCCAGCCAAGCTCTGCTCCGGTGAGCCCTTTGGTCAGAGCCACGTTGTTGCTCGCCTGCTCCTCCTCCTCACTTCCCTAGTGCCGATTCAAAAGCACATAAACTCTGCTCCATGTTCATACTTGTATCCTCTTCTCTTCCCCGGAGCCACAAGCATCCTGCTCCTCCTCTTCACTCCCCTCTCTTTTCTTTCTTGAGTTCTCCTTTTTTTTATGGTGCAGCGATATACCACCATACCAAGACCCACATCTTACCCTCGTTTGTTTATTCTTGAGGCTGCTTGTTTTCTCATTCAAGTTGGGCGTATATAAATGGATGGTCTTTGATGAAAAGAGGCGATGTGGGACAAAAGGAAAATCATGGGTTTGAACTCCCTAACCATTGTCAGCTATTTTATAGGCTCCCGAATCAACTCAACGGAAAAAACATCGTAGCCCAACTCGGTCCGCGGCTACGCGCACCTCGCTGCAGCCCAGGCACGTCCCTCATCCCCAAATAAGATATGGCTCATTTAAATTCAAACCTTCCTTTTAATCAAAGTTTGCCAATAGTTCTCATGGCTAGCCCAGCCAACTCACATCTAGGAGACCAAGGTTCGAGTTCAACGTCTGCAATAAAAAAAAATTCATCTTGTTTTACAGAACGTATTTTTCTTTTTACGGGATGGCATTGGTGGGATGGGCTGGTTCGTGTGTTCGCTGCAGCCTGGGCGGACGTACACGCCGGCTGATGGCCCATAAAAATAAAAGTGAACAATCGTGAGCTTGTACAGGAAAATAATACCACCTCGGACAAACCATATGAAACAAACTGAAAGTGTAAAATCACCGAAAAAAAGCGTATTGTGACGGTGAACCCGGAGACCCAATCCGTGCTTTATTATTAGGGAGAGATTAGGGAAAAATATTTTGTTGTTCTGTATGCAATCCCATCGCACAACACACACGTCATATTAGCAGCAACCGTTTGTGTTATTATCAGTTTTCGCACACATTCTGATTACAGACCTGTTTGCCGCGTATCACACACATCTTGTTATATTGAACCGTTTATGTTCTCTTGTCTCAACACAAATAGTTCATCCAAGTGAACCGCATGTTGTATAGCGCACGCACCTTGATCTGGCTGACCGTTTCTTTTGTGTTGGCTAATCACAAACAGTTCATCCTAGTGAACCGTATGCTGTGTATCGCACACGCCTTCATCTGGCTGTCCGTTTCTTTTGTTACTACTCATCGCAAATAGTTATTTGAACTGAATCATATGCCCTGCATCGCACACGCAACTAAAATCTGAACCGTGTTTGATGCATCCATCATCCCAAATATTTTGCACCTTTTTTGACGGTTTTTTACACCACCATTTGCGATTAATGCATCGCACACAGTTTCGTCAAAGGATCTCTAATCATAGTGTCGCGTTAGCAGCATCCTGCAGTAGTGATTGAGATCCACTGAACCTTCCAGCCTAAATTATAGCATACCGACCAAGAATAAGCCTAGACTATACAATAAAGAAATTACGGCATATTACATCCACTGGGAATCAAAGTTCGCCACCGGTGATAATAAAGCGCAACATGAATGTGGATTACATACACTCGGCATCAAAGGTCACCACCATGGCATATAAACACGCCGACAAAATAATATACAAAACTGAGAGCACTTCAGAAGGCATTAGGCCTGGCCGGGACGGGCACCACAAGCAGCCGAACAGGCTGATGAGACGCTAGTTGTGTCAACGATAGATGCTTCATTCCTAGTTGTATAGCACCAAAGCGTGCAAGGCAGTCCTCTGAGATCTTCATTGCATCATTGACATCAAGTCGGCTGCTGGTGAGGCAGCGACTGCATAGAGGTTGTCTCACAGCGGCTGGTGAGTAGCTTCAACTCACTGTCTTCATCAAGACAGGACCTTGGGGTCATCTCGCTCTCTTCAAGATGGTTTGGCTCACTATCTTCCTTAAAGTTCTATCTGGCATAAGATATACGGCTCTAAAAGAGAAACAAGGAGACACATAAGAGGTTTCACAATTATATAAGCAAATAATTGGATCTATTCTGCATAAGAAACATGTTTTTACAACTACAATTTAAAATTGGTAGTTGTTGCAAACATCCAATCAGATGTAAACACCAAAGTAAACAGCAATGGAGGAAATGATGCCTATACAAATCTATACTAGAACAAAGTTTGAAGGCTTGATAAGGATGAACTTACATTACATTTAACTCGGGCTGGACAAAGTCCTTCTCCATGTCGATGGAAGGATAATTCAATAAATTCCCCAAAGAAACTTCTTTATAAGTGTTTCCATTATTCTACATTTTGCAAAGAGTAAATATAGATCAAATAATATTGGAAGAAACAAAGGATAATGAAGCTCAGGTTCAGAGTGATGGTACATAATCAAATAGCAATTAATTAAGTACAGTGTTACAAGGCAAAAGGTACTGACAAGAGGAATGCAAACATCAACATGTGAAGTGGCATTAGCTTTATTCAACATTTTGGTAAGAGTAAATGTAGATCTGGTAATATGGAGAAAGTGGAGGGCAGGGCAGATAAGATGCAGAGTAATGCTAGACAATCAACTATCTCGCAATGCTAGTACAGTAATACCACCATCATCCATTATTACTTGTCGCTCAAATGGATGTATCTAGCACTATTAAGTTCTAAACAGATCCAATTGATCAACAATTAATTCAATAGAGGGAGTACATGACAACATGGACTCACATGAGCAATCCAAAACTTCATAACCATTGTGTTTATTCTACATTTATCTAAGAGTAGACATAGATCTTATAATTTCGAGCAAAGGGAGGATAAAGAAGCGAACATTTACAGTGATGCTACATAATCAAACAGCAATGAGTGTAAGTATGTTGACAAAGGGCAAGAGGTACTGACAAGGGCAATGCGGTGCCCAGTATTGTTGTGAGATCCTATGATCCTTTGAGCAAGGAGTTTCATCTGAAATTAATTTTCATACAAGAGAGAAGGTAAGGCACATGCAAAAATTAAGGATTTAAAATTTTGAATTGATATCATAGACAGTACCTGACACTGGGCTCTCTACAGTTCTAATAGGGGTTTGGCCAGCGGAGTAGGGGTAAAGTCTGGTACGATTGGGCATGTGTTTTCTGTGGCTGCTGATCTATCTGATTTAACAGATGTCACTACCTTTTCCAAATACCTAGTTTGTACTCCTTGAGGATCTGCACTCACACCCTCTTCCTTTTGGACATCTGTTACGAAAGAACAACATTTGACTAGAAAAATATAGTACGATGACACATGGAATGGGTACGGAAATTGGGTAGGTATGGCATATACTCATATACGATGCTTAAAATAAGCAGATGGTGGTGTAACAAAGTAGAAGTAATGCAAGATGTCAGATGCAAAATACGTGCGACCAATACAACCTTGCCAAGTTAGAGCAAGCACCTTGATGGGTGAATAAGATAGGCCATCCTCCACCATGCCAAGTTTGTTAGCCAGTGGATTGTTCCGCAATATTCCTCTTGTGCGCCCATTCTCATATTCATTTTGATCATGTTCAATACCTGTGTCGGGGTTATCTCGCGGGAGGGTTCGCGAGACGACGGATGCCACGAGGTGGCTTGTGGTGAGGGCAAGATTGCTTTGGAGATCAAGGGACGGGATTGGGCAAACAGCACACGGTGATTTACCTAGGTTCGGAGCTCTCCGGAGAGATAATACCCCTACTCCTGCATGTCTGAATATATATCCGGTGTACATGTTGGGCAGTACAAAGTTGCTCATCGAGCGGTATCTGAGGTCAGTGTCGTGGGCATCTAGCCTCGTATATGTGTCTGAGCTCAAGTGCCAAGAGCACTAGTAGTAGTGTAGCATGAATGTGTGCATGCGTGAGTGGCCTTGTGGCCGTGGGAGTCCATCCTCCTGGATGGATGGGTGTGAGCTAGCTTATATAGTGTGGCTAGCTTGTGGTGTAAGCCATGTAGGCATGGGTGTGTGCTTGGGATGTAAGCTACAGTGTGTAGCTTACATTCCCAGCCATGCTTGCTTGCATGCTAGGCTAAGTTTTGTCCCTGGGGCATTTTATAAATCAATACCCGGGGAACAAAGTACATTGTAGATGATGCCGCGTGCGACGAGCGAACAGTGTATGGTTTGTCAACAACAGTGGTCGCAGTATGGCCGTCTTGTCGTTATCGCGTCGGATGTGATGTCGTGGTTGACTTCGCGTAGCGGGCCGGCTAGAGCAGCCGGACAGGGACCCGGCCGGGCGGCCGGGTTGAGGGACTTGGCCGGGTTGAGCAACCCGGCCAAGTGCGAGCCGGATTGAGGGGCGTTGCTGGCATTGATGTTTTTGAAGTATCGTTCGCCGTCTTGGGCCTACCCGGGGGTCATCCCCTTGTCAGTAGCCTCTGAGCCTCTAGGCAACTTGGAAAAGTTGTGCGGAGGGTTTTAGCGGGCATCGATGAAGTAGTAGATGTCGATGACGGCCGGCCGCGGACCGCAGCCGGCGCGGCTTGCTTCCGGTGGGGGCGCGCGAGCGCATCCACTGGGTGTAGCCTCCGAGCCTCCGGGCAACTTGGAAAAGTTGCACAGAGGGTCTTGCCGTTGTTGAAGAAGCCGACGGTGACATCGAGGGTGCCAGGCGCGGACGCGGAGTCCGCCGCCTGAGGGGTGCGGGGCCCTGTCGGGCGCGGACGCGGAGTCCGCCGGCTGAGGGGCGCGGGGCCCTGCCGGGCGCGGACGCGGAGTCCGCCGGCTGAGTAGGGGCACGCGAGCGCACCCACTAGGTGTAGCCTCCGAGCCTCCGGGCAACTTGGAAAAGTTGGGCGAAGGGTCTTCGCTTTTGTTGATGAAGCCGACGGTGACGTCGAGGTGCCGGGCGCGGACGCGGAGTCCGCCGGCTGGAGGGCGCGGGGCCCTGCCGGACGCGGACGAGGAGTCCGTTGGCTGAGTGGGGGCGCGTGAGCGCACCCACTGGGTGTAGCCTCTGAGCCTCCGGGTGACTCAAAGAGTCAGCCGGAGGGTCTTGCTGTTGATGATGTGGACAGTGGCGATGGAAACGCCGGTTGCAGCCGGCGTCAGGCCCGCAACCCACGTGTAGCCTCCGAGCCTCCGGGCAAGGAGGAGGTTGAAAGCACAAGTGCAACCTGGGTGGTTTTGGTAATTAATGTCAACATATCTCTTGTTGGACTAACACTTTTACCTAGTATGTTTCAGACAAGTTCAACAATGGAGTGGCATGGACTAAAAGGATGTGGAACCCCTTCAAGATGCTAAGTACAAAGGATTGGCTCAAGCTCGAAGATCAAGACTCTACATTTTGTATTTTAGTGATCCAAGATCACATTGAGTCTATAGGAAAAGCCAATACTATCAAGAGGGGATGAGGTGTTGCTTAATGGCTTGCTTGCTCAAAGTGCTTAGTGATATGCTCCGAAGCCCTCAACTACTTTCCCACATCCACATATGTCCTAAACCAAAAAGTCTAATCTCGGCCCCACCGATTCTTTCCATTCGGCGCCACCGAGTTCATATGTCATAGCCACTGCCACAAACCCTAGGCAAATCGGTCTCACCGATAGGGATCTCGGTCTCACCGAGATGGGATTGTAATCTCTCTGTGTATGTCCATTACCAAATCGGTCTCACCGAGTTTGAGCAATCGGTACTACCGAGATTACAATGCAAACTCTCTGGTTGGCTTATTACCAAAATCGGTCCTACCGAGTTTGTGTAATCGGTCAAACCGAGTTTGCCTGACCAACTCTCTGGTTAGCTTATTACCAAAATCGGTCCCACCGAGTTTGTGTAATCGGTCTCACCGAGATTACGTTATGCCCTTACCCTAATCATATCGGTCCTACCGAGTTGCATGTCGGTCCCACCGAAAATTCTAACGGTCACTAGATTTGCTGAATCGGTCCGACTGAGTTTATCAATTCGGTCCCACCGAGTTTGGCAAGTTGTGTGTAACGGTTAGATTTTGTGTGGAGGCTATATATACCCCTCCACCTCCTCTTCATTCGTGGAGAGAGCCATTAGAACGAACCTACACTTCCAGCATACATTTTCTGAGAGAGAACTACCTACTCATGTGTTGAGACCAAGATATTCCATTCCTACCATATGAATCTTGATCTCTAGCCTTCCCCAAGTTGCTTTCCACTCAAATCTTCTTTCCACCAAATCCAAATCCTGTGAGAGAGATTTGAGTGTTGGGGAGACTATTATTTGAAGCACAAGAGCAAGGAGTTCATCATCAACACACCATTTGTTACTTCTTGGAGAGTGGTGTCTCCTAGATTGGCTAGGTGTCACTTCGGGGCCTCTGACAAGATTGTGGAGTTGAACCAAGGAGTTTGTAAGGGCAAGGAGATCGCCTACTTCGTGAAGATCTACCGCTAGTGAGGCAAGTCCTTCGTGGGCGACGGCCATGGTGGGATAGACAAGGTTGCTTCTTCGTGGACCCTTCGTGGGTGGAGCCCTCCGTGGACTCGCGCAACCGTTACCCTTCGTGGGTTGAAGTCTCCATCAACGTGGATGTACGATAGCACCACCTATCGGAACCACGGCTCAAAAATCACCGTGTCTCCAAATTGCATTTGAATCCTCCAATCCCTTCCCTTTACATTCTTGCAAGTTGCATGCTTTACTTTTCGCTGCTCATATACTCTTTGCATGCTTGCTTGATATGTGTTGTGATTGTTTAACTTGTGCCTAAACTTCACTTGAACTTAAAGTAGTTAAAAACTACAACTTTTGGTACTTAGTGTCTAATCACCCCCCCCCTCTAGACACCTCTTCTCGATCCCTTTCAATTGGTATCAGAGCTTTGGTCTCCATTGCTTTGGTTTAAACACCATTGGAGGAAGATGGATGAGTCTACTATTGGGAGTCTTAGACATAGAGTGCCTATTCTTGATGGAGAGTACTTTCATGAGTGGAAAAATGAGATGCTTGTGATTTTCAATCAATATCGTTTGAACAAGTACATTGCTAGACCTTGTGCACCTCATGTTGATCCTATGCATCCTACCCTTGATGAGTCAATTGACATGATTCGCAATCTTAGAACTGCCGAACTTATCATTAGAGGCTTGCCTAGAAACTTGATTGGATGTTTGCCGACTCTTAAGTGTGCCTACACCATATGGAAATTTCTTGAGGAACGCTTTCCAAATTATTCCCTGAAAAATCTTGATGAAATTCTTCATAAGTTTATTGCCTTGAGTAAGATGAATTCTAGTGATCCTATGTTTGGTGATTGTTTGTTTGAGCTTACAAACTTTATGCGTGCCAAAGGAGATGTTGGAATTATTAGTGATATTATTTCCGAAGCTATAAAAATTCATAAGCAAGATCATTGTCAAAATCACTCTAACGAATTACCCTCTCTAGGATATGATCCACCACATGATGATGTTGAACATGGATACTATGATGAGGATGATGATAGTGACTTCGATCTTGATGATGCAATGAGACACTTTGGTCTAATGGAAAATCTTCGGGGATATATGGCAGGAGGAAAGGAATGGGTTCTTGATAGTGGATGTACCGATCACATGACCGGAGATAAAGACATGTTTCGTGAGCTTGCTGAAAATGATGGTCCTCGAAAGTATGTCACTTTCGGTGACAACTCAAAGGGTAAGGTGGTTGGCCTCTGTAAGGTGGCCATATCACATGATAGCTCCATACAAAATGTCATGCTCGTTGAATCTCTTGGCTACAACTTACTTTCAGTATCTAGACTTGCTGATTTCGGTTTCAATGTCCTATTTACTAAAGTAGATTGCCAAGTGTTTCGTAGAGATAATCATAAAATGGTCTTTACCGGTGTGCGTAGAGGTGATCTATACATTGTTGATTTCACTAAAAAGGCTCAACCTAGAACTTGCTTTATCGCTAAATCCTCTAAAGGTTGGTTATGGCATAGACGATTAGGTCATGTTGGTATGCGAAACCTTGACAAGCTTATTAAAGGAAATCATATCATTGGTCTTAACGATGTCATATTTGATAAGGATAGACTTTGCAGCGCTTGTAAGGCAGGTAAACAGGTTGGAGGAAGGCATCCCGTGAAGAACATCATGACCACAAGGAGGCCACTCGAGCTACTTCACATGGATCTCTTTGGTCCCAACGCCTACAAGAGTCTCGGTGGAAATTCTTTTGGTCTAGTTATAGTTGATGATTTTTCAAGATTTATGTGGGTGTTCTTTCTCGGTGATAAATCGCAGGTCCAAAAGATCTTCAAAAACTTCACTAGGAAGGCCCAAAATCAATTTGAAGTGAAGATCAAGAAGGTTCACAGCGACAACGGAACAGAGTTCAAGAACGCAAATGTGGACACCTTTCTTGATGAAGAAGGGATTTCACACGAGTTCTCGGCTACGTACACACCTCAACAAAATGGAGTTGTTGAGAGGAAGAACCGGACGCTCATCGAAATTGCGAGAACAATGCTTGATGAATACAAGACGCCGAAGCACTTTTGGGCGGAAGCGGTTGAGACAGCTTGTCATGCAACAAATTGCTTGTATCTTCACAAGCTACTCGGCAAGACGGCATACGAGCTCCTCACACATAACAAACCCCAAGTTGGATACTTTCGAGTATTCGGTTCAAAGTGCTACATTCTTGATAAGCATCGTCGTACCAAATTTGCTCCTAAGTCTCATGAGGGTTTCCTACTCGGTTATGGCTCAAACTCTCACACATACTGTGTCTACAACAATTTCACCTGAAAGGTTGAAGAAACGATAGATGTGAAGTTTGATGAATCTAACGGCTCGCAAGTAGAGCAATTGCCAATTGATGTAGGAGACAAAGATCCTCGGAAGCAATCCAAGACTTGTCTATTGGCAAGATTCGTCCAACGGAGGTGAAGGAGAGTACCTCGTCCGTCCAAGTGGAAGCTTATACTTCACGACAAGGTGAACCAAGAGTTGATATGGAAGCATCCACAAGTGGGACACACCAAGATGAAGAAAACGAGGAAGTGTGCCAAGACGAACGTCAACAACCTCCTTCTCCACCATGACAAGAGAACGACAACGCCAACAATGAAGAAGGCCAAGACGAAGAACAAGATGAAGAAGATGTTCAACAAAGACCCAAGCAAAAGTTTTCACGAGTTCGAGCAAGAATTGCTAAAGATCATCCCGTCGAGCAAACCTACAACGACATCCAAACCGGGAGAATCACTCGCTCTAAAACTCGTTTGGCTAACTTTTGTGAACACTATTCATTCATCTCTAGCATTGAACCTATGAAGGTTGAAGAAGCATTGGAAGATCCGGATTGGATAAATGCCATGCATGAAGAGCTACACAACTTTGAGAGAAATCAAGTTTGGACATTGGTTGAGAAGCCCGACAACAACCACAACATCATCGGTACCAAATGGGTGTTTCGCAACAAGCAAGATGAAGATGGACAAGTAGTTCGCAATAAAGCACGTCTCGTCACCCAAGGCTACACACAAGTCGAAGGTATGGACTATGGTGAGATTTATGCTCCCATTGCTAGACTCGAGTCCATTCGCATCTTACTTGCCTATGCAAATCATCATGATATCACCTTGTACCAAATGGACATGAAAAGTGCTTTTCTAAATGGTGAAATGGAGGAGAAAGTTTATGTTAAACAACCTCCCGGCTTTGTTAATCCTAAGAAACCTAATCATGTTTACAAACTTCACAAAGCTCTTTATGGTCTTAAACAAGCTCCTAGAGCGTGGTATAAATGCTTGACCAAGTTTCTTATTGAAAAGGGCTTTGAAATTGGAAAAATAGATTCTACTCTTTTTACTAAAAGGGTCAATGGAGAACTATTTGTGTGCCAAATCTATGTTGATGATATTATATTTGGTTCTACTAACCCTCATTTTAGTGAAAAGTTTGGGAAGCTAATGTCGGAAAAGTTTGAGATGTCTATGATGAGTGAACTCAAATTCTTTCTTGGTTTGCAAATCAAGCAAACTAAGGAAGGTACCTTTGTCTCTCAAACGAAGTACACCAAGGACTTATTCAAGAAGTTCAATATGCAAGAACGCAAAGGTATGACTACACCCATGCCTACTAGTGGACATCTTGATTTGACCAAAGATGGTGAACCGGTCGATCAAAAGGTTTATAGCTCTATGATTGGTTCATTGTTATATCTATGTGCTTCACGTCCCGATATCATGCTAAGTGTGTGCATGTGTGCACGATATCAAGCTGCTCCTAAAGAATGTCATCTTAAGGCCGTGAAAAGGATAGTGAGATACTTAATCCATACACCAAATTTTGGCATTTGGTATCCTAAGAGGGCCTCTTTCGATCTTGTTGGCTACTCCGACTCGGACTATGCCGGTGACAAGGTTGATAGAAAGTCCACTTCGGGTACTTGTCAATTTCTTGGTAGATCTCTTGTGTCTTGGTCTTCCAAGAAACAAAACTCGGTATCCTTATCCACCGCCGAAGCGGAATACATTGCCGCTGGTTCATGTTGTGCTCAATTACTTTGGATGACCCAAACTCTTAAAGATTATGGGATATATGTGAAACATGTTCCATTACTTTGTGACAATGAAAGTGCTATCAAGATTGCTCACAATCCCGTGCAACGCTCTCGAACTAAGCATATTGAAGTTTGTCATCATTTCATTCGAGATCACGTTGCTAAGGGTGACATTAATCTTAAGCATGTTCGCACTGAAAAGCAATTAGCGGATATATTCACTAAGCCACTTGATGAGAGAGTGTTTTGCAGGTTAAGAGGTGAATTGAACATCATTGATGCTTCAAACTTGGAGTAGGAACTCCATTAGATACATGCAAGACATGAGCTTATGACTAATCCTTGATATTTCTCTTATGATGACAACCTTATGTCTTGGATATATTTGCACCTTGCATGTTACCTAACCCATGTAGGTACTTGGATGAATCTAAGTCTATGAGATTGCAACTCACTCACATCTTGAGCAATCTCTACATCACCAAGTCTCTACACAATGGTGGTTGAAGACAAGGAAGCACAAAACCATTCAAACATATCCTTTGACAAATTCTATGTTGAGTTTCATGATTGTCATTTTGGATACACAAGTGCTCTTCCTTGCAAAAACTAACCCCATGTAGGAAGATGAACTCAAATTCCAAGTGGTGCTCCCAACTCTTGATGAGCTACGTCAACCTTGAGCAACCCACACAAGTTCAACTACATGATCATGATCAACACCACCACCCAAGGTATGTTATTCCATCTTAGAGAAGCTTTACTTCAAGTCATGAGTCAAAGCAACTCGACAAGATGTGAATACATCAAGATGCTTAAATGAAAAATGGTAACCCCATTTTGAGCTTCAACGATGAGTATGACCTATGATCAAGTGATCTCACTTGACTCCTAAGTCAATATACTCTAACATAGATGACTTTGTCACCGACCATTTCTAGATGAAGTTCTCGCATGTTCTTTTTCTGTGCTCTTGCATTTGTTTCATGCATATTTATTTCCCCTTTCAAAACAAAAAAAACTTCATCTAGATTTCTTTCCTTTCTATTCCGTTCTGCATACGCTGCATCCAATTCATTGCAAATCTTTCAGTTAATTCCTTGCAAATCCTTGTGAGATCTTACTTGTCTAGTGATCTGAGGTGACAAAATGTTTTCTCTGCGATGAACTCGGTCTCACCGATTTGATGCCCTCGGTCCGTCCGAATCCTTTCGATACAACCGAAGCATCCAACTCGGTGCCACCGATTTCACTATAGGAAAAACACTTTGCCATTTTTTTCCTGCTTTCCTTTGGATCCAGCTCCACTCAATGAATCTTGTCCTCTACAAGCATCACATTTTTATCATTGCTTTGTGTTGTGACTCAAGGACCAAACCCATTCACGACAAGTTCCAGAAGACCCTTCTTGGAAATTGATGTTAAAGGGGGAGAGAGAGATCACATCAAAGCTTAATCACTTCAATAGGGGGAGAGAGATATACTTCAACAGGGGGAGAGATATCTCCAAGGGGAGAGAGAATACTCAAGAAGAGAGTAATCCTCAAGGATCCCAGATGCTTGGTGTTCAAGAGGAGAGATGCCACATGTCTTCTTGAGGGGAAAGACATGTTCATATGTGCTTATTTTATATGAGCTCTGATTTTGCATGATTTTGCATTTTGCTCTGAGTTTCTGTTCCCTATCTTCTCCCAGTATCCCATGTCTATGATTCGGGGGGAGCAAGACATCTAAGGGAAAGAAATTCTCAAAATTCATTGCACATCTTTACCTTTGGGGACATGTCTATATTCAATGTGGTACTTGGTACTCACTCTCAACATGTCATCCCAGTCTTGGTACTCTTGTGGTTCTTTCTGTTTGCTCTGGTTAGTAAGTGCATCTGTGTTATCTAACCTTATTTTCACAGGTTCATTCCATCCTAAGCCAACTCAAGACCACAAGGTAAGTATATGCATCACAGTCATGTGCATGAGGAATTCTTGCTGATGTACATACTGTTTGCAAGAAGGACTCATGAGCATAAAGGTACATTTCCCATATTCACATCATTTGCTCTGATGCATATAGCCAAGATACATGTAACACGTTGCCTTCTCTGTCATGCTTATGCATTCACATGCTCCTATATTCCATATTCACATGATTGCACACATGTAGGGGGAGCCTATGCATGTTACATGTCTTTCCAAAGCTTTACTTGCTATTCTCTATATCTTTATCTAAAGCTTTGATGTATGTTGTCATCAATTACCAAAAAGGGGGAGATTGAAAGCACAAGTGCTCCCTGGGTGGTTTTGGTAATTAATGTCAACATATCTCTTGTTGGACTAACACTTTTACCTAGTATGTTTCAGACAAGTTCAATAATGAAGTGGCATGGACTAAAAGGATGCGGAACCCCTTTAAGATTCTAAGGACAAAGGATTGGCTCAAGCTCCAAGATCAAGACTCTACATTTTCTATTTTAGTGATCCAAGATCACATTGAGTCTATAGGAAAAGCCAATACTATCAAGAGGGGATGAGGTGTTGCTTAATGGCTTGCTTGCTCAAAGTGCTTAGTGATATGCTCCAAAGCCCTCAACTACTTTCCCACATCCACATATGTCCTAAACCAAAAAGTCTAAACTCGGCCCCACCGATTCTTTCCATCCGGCGCCACCGAGTTCAGATGTCATAGCCACTGCCACAAACCCTAGGCAAATCGGTCTCACCGATAGGGATCTCGGTCTCACCGAGATGGGATTGTAATCTCTCTGTGTATGTCCATTACCAAAATCGGTCTCACCGAGTTTGAGCAATCGGTACTACCGAGATTACAATGCAAACTCTCTGGTTGGCTTATTACCAAAATCGGTCCTACCGAGTTTGTGTAATCGGTCAAACCGAGTTTGCCTGACCAACTCTCTGGTTAGCTTATTATCAAAATCGGTCCCACCAAGTTTGTGTAATTGGTCTCACCGAGATTACGTTATGCCCTAACCCTAACCATATCGGTCCTACCGAGTTGCATGTCGGTCCCACCGAAAATCCTAACGGTCACTAGATTTGCTGAATCGGTCCGACCGAGTTTATCAATTCGGTCCCACCGAGTTTGGCAAGTTGTGTGTAACGGTTAGATTTTGTGTGGAGGCTATATATACCCCTCCACCTCCTCTTCATTCGTGGAGAGAGCCATCAGAACGAACCTACACTTCCAGCATACATTTTCTGAGAGAGAACTACCTACTCATGTGTTGAGACCAAGATATTCCATTCCTACCATATGAATCTTGATCTCTAGCCTTCCCCAAGTTGCTTTCAACTCAAATCTTCTTTCCACCAAATCCAAATCCTGTGAGAGAGAGTTGAGTGTTGGGGAGACTATCATTTGAAGCACAAGAGCAAGGAGTTCATCATCAACACACCATTTGTTACTTCTTGGAGAGTGGTGTATCCTAGATTGGCTAGGTGTCACTTGGGAGCCTCCGACAAGATTGTGGAGTTGAACCAAGGAGTTTGTAAGGGCAAGGAGATCGCCTACTTCGTGAAGATCTACCGCTAGTGAGGCAAGTCCTTCGTGGGCGACGGCCATGGTGGGATAGACAAGGTTGCTTCTTCGTGGACCCTTCGTGGGTGGAGCCCTCCGTGGACTCGCGCAACCGTTACCCTTCGTGGATTGAAGTTTCCATCAACGTGGATGTACGATAGCACCACCTATCGGAACCACGGCTCAAAAATCACCGTGTCTCCAAATTGTGTTTGAATCCTCCAATCCCTTCCCTTTACATTCTTGCAAGTTGCACGCTTTACTTTCCGCTACTCATATACTCTTTGCATCCTTGCTTGATATGTGTTATGATTGTTTAACTTGTGCCTAAACTCCACTTGAACTTAAAGTAGTTAAAAACTGTAACTTTTGGTACTTAGTGTCTAATCACCCCCCCCCCCCCCTCTAGACACCTCTTCTCGATCCCTTTCAGTGGTTCCCCACAGCGATGATCGTGCAAAAGACAAAGTTAGTCCGCGCAGATATATCAAATGTTTGCTTTTAGCATTGTAAGTTTTATGCGGAGGGTGCCGACTCGGTTTCGTCCGATCCCCCTTCAGTCTTTTTCATGTCCCCTCCGCTCTTTGGCTTTGCCTCTTGTTAGCTAGACAGCTCGGAGCCGGCCTCTAGCTGTTACGAAGAGTGGCCGCGGAGTGAAGCGTACAGTACTCGGACTATAGGAGCAGATTCGACCGAGTAGATACTCATAAAGAAAACGATCGGGTTGCCCAAGCCGTCTTCTCCCAGACGTTTTTCGCGTGGGGTGACCCCAAGCTTTGGCTCTCGCTTAGCCGGACAGCCGCGCTGCGGTCTGTGGCTGAGAGGTGGGCCTTTGGTACCGTGTGCGCTACTAGCCGTCCGCGAGAACGAACGTATCGGGCCGAGCGGCCAGCCTCCGGGCCGATACTAGCCGGCGCCAGGGCAAACAGTGATGCAACTGTAATAAAGGCGGAGGTGGTCCCCAAGGGCTGCTCGGGGTTATCCGTGTTTGCACATGGCACGAAAGTATGCGGGTGAGGAGCTCACATTACTTTGACACGGACGAAGTGGAGGTTGTCGATGACAGCCGGCGTGACTTGGCTCCAGCGCGCCGACGCACCCACTGGGAGTAGCCTTCGAGCCTCTGGGTGCTCGAAGGGGGTCCCAGTCGGTCGGGTCTGACCGAACGGGCGTCGAGGCGGACTGGCGGCTTGGCCGGCTCGATGCAGCCGGCGTCGAGGCAGACGAGCGAATGGGTCGGGACCCCAGCCGGCCAAGCGTTGAAGCCGGCAGGCGGACTGGGCGGCCAGACGGTGACGCAGGTAGGTCGCGGCTGGAGCAGGCGGACATATCTCTCTTTTTTTCTTTTTTTTTTTGGCCGACCCGACTCTTTGTTCTGACTTTTCTTTCTTCAAACGGCCGGACAGCCGCGGAGCAGGGCACGGGTGGCGACCCAGGGCCGGACCCGACCAGGCGCGGGCCAGACGGGGTCGGGCGAGCCCCGCCGACGGACGAGACGCGGGAGAGCCGGGTAGCGGACGGAGATGGACCCGGTGAGGCGGACGGAGCGTGCGACCCGGCCGGGTGCGCGCAAAGGCAGCCAGGCAGAGCCGGACCACGGGGAGCCCGCGACGGAGGCGGAGTACGTCGGCTGCATGCAGACGCAGGGGCGGGCGCGGGAGGCGTCATACAGGAAGCCGGCTCCGGCCGGGTTCGCGGAGGAGGCGGAGGGCCGCGGGAGGAAGCCGACCTGCGCGGGGTTGGAGCAGCGCGCTGGGATGTGGGCGCGAGCGTGGCCGAGTCGGAGGAGGGAAGCCGGACTCGGACCCGGCGCTGTGCAGGAGCAGTCGAACCCGACGCTGTGGGCAGAGATGGCACGTGGAGCAGCGGAAGCCGGCGACCGGATCGCGGGCAAAGCCGGCGGCCGGGACGCGGCACGGCAACGGAGCCAGTGGCAAGAAGCAGCGCAGGGGCGCACGAGGAGGTGGGGGGAGCCGGAGTGGCTATGGAGCAGGGCCGACGTGCAGCGGCAGCCCGAAGGGGAGGCCGGGTCTGCGCTGGGCGCGGAGGAGGCCGGGTCGCGCGCGAAGTCGGCTTGCTGGGCGCAGCGACCCGGCGGGAAGGCCGGACGCGGCGCAGGCGGGGGCGCGGAACCCTCACATGGGGTGGCGACGCGGCCAGCCGGGCGAGGCAGACCCGGTGGGGCGGGGATGCAGCCAGCCGGCACGCGGGAGGCCGGCCGGGCGAGGCGGACTCGGCGGGGGTGCGCGAGCGAAGCCGGCAGGGCACGCGAGAGCCGGCCGGAGGGGGGCCACGGGTGAGGGCCGGGTGCGGTCGTGCGCGGCGAGCTGCAGGGTGCGGGCGTCGGGTCGCACGCGTGAGGCGGAGCGACGGGGAGCCGGGTCAAGGTAGGGCCGTGCAGGCGATCTTGGGTGTCTTGGCGGCCGAAGCAGGGGAGCCAACCCGCGTCGGGCGGACCTGGATGAGTCACACCATGGACTGCAGCAGCAGCATGATGAGGCGAAGATGGTGAGGAGTTGCAAGAGGACGGCGCCGTAGCAGCGCGTGGAGCAGCGTGGAGGAAGCTGAGGGCGGACGCCATGGCCGCGACGGAGCTCGTGAAGGCAGAGCTGCTGGCCGGAGAGAGCCTTTGCATGGCTAGTGTCCAGGGACAGCGTCCGACTTGCATCCCGCGAATGTATAGGCAGATTATGGGCATTATCTGACTAGTGTACGACGTGGTGTATAGCTAATGTATGGGTAGTATCTGGGTAGTGTTCGACTTGCATCTGTAAGATGTTTTGCTGGTGTGTGTTTGAGAAGTGTATGACCATTTTGATCATGTTCAGTGCCTGTGTCGGGGTTATCTCGTGGGCGGGTTCGCGAGACGACAGATGCCATGAGGTGGCTTGTGGTGGGGGCAAGACTGCTTTGAAGATCAAGGGACGGGATTGGGCAAACAGCACACGGTGATTTACCTAGGTTTGGATCTCTCCGGAGAGATAATATCCCTACTCATGCATGTCTGAATATATATGCGGTGTACATGTTGGGCAGTACAAAGTTGCTCCTGAAGCTGTATCTGAGATTAGTGCCGTGGGCATCTAGCCTCGTATATGTGTCTGAGCTCAAGTGCCAAGAGCACTAGTAGTAGTGTAGCATGAATGTGTGCATGCGTGAGTGGCCTTGTGGCCGTGGGAGTCCATCCTCCTGGATGGATGGGTGTGAGCTAGCTTATATAGTGTGGCTAGCTTGTGGTGTAAGCCATGTAGGCATGAGTGTGTGCTTGGGATGTAAGCTACAGTGTGTAGCTTACATTCCCAGCCATGCTTGCTTGCATGCTAGGCTAAGTTTTGTCCCTGGGGCATTTTATAAATCAATGCCCGGGAAACAAAGTACACTGTAGACGGTGCCGCGTGCGACGAGCGAATAGTGTATGCTTTGTTAGCAACAGTGGTCGCAGTATGACCGTCTTGTCGGTGTCGCGTCGGATGTGATGTCGCGGTTGACTTCACGTAGCGGGCCGGCTGGAGCAGCCGGACAGGGACCCGGCCGGGCGGCCGGGTTGAGGGACTTGGCCGGGTTGAGCAACCCGGCCAAGTGCGAGCCGGATTGAGGGGCGTTGTTGGCTCCGATGTTTATGAAGCGTCGTTTGCCGTCTTGGGCCTACCCAGGGGTCATCCCCCTGTCAACCTGACATGCATGAAAACATAAAAACAAAGTGAAATTATCTTTGTAATGCAGAAGTGATTCTAATCCGATACTGCCTCCCTGTAAACCCTTTTGTGCTATCTCTGCAATTCTTCTGAGAGATACCATGCATGCTGTAATTTTGTGTGTGCATTAATATAATGTGGCCTACTACTCAAAATATGAGATCTTCGGAAGTGATGATAGTTCGCAGATGACAACTTCAACATATAGTAAAGAAGAACAAGTCGACCTAACTTGACAGATTCAAAATATACTAAGGGAGAACAACTCGACCTGACCAGTCGACCGCAAATGTCTCTGCTACTCTTCCCAATAAGGAATATACTTATTAAAAAAGAGAAGAGGGTCATGTTAAAGAAGAGCAGAAGATATTACAAGTCTTTCTATTCAATGTCTGTTGCCCACCCATGATGAACCAGAGCGCACAGACAAATACTATTCCTTCCGGTCTCTCCATTTGTGGCTCACATGCATTTCGAAACTAAAGTAGGAACATTTAGCTGACCAATTAAACAGGTCTCAGTTTTACTAATATCAGCATAATATCATATTTGAATTTGTACAACGAAGCTTGTTTAGCTCGATGGGTGGAGCAGTGCTATTACGACACGGACCACGTAGGCTGATCGTGGTCATCATAAAATGGGGAAACCGTAAGCATGATGAGTGTAGTGTTGACCGTGGCAGTGGGATGGCAGATCTGAAGCTGCAAACCGCACAAAGGGTAGTTAGCAACCAATGTTTGCTTTGAAATAACAACTAAGATTTGGTATGGACAAGAAATTACAGTCAACAAGTGACAAAGAAATGCAATTCTGTTGTCTCTCTATATGTCGTGATATGCATTTGGATACTCAAGTGGGACCTTTAGCTACCCAATTAAACGTGTCTGTTAACTAATATCAGTATCATATCACAATCATATTTGAACAACTAAGCTTTGGAATTATGAGTGTTGTGTTGTTTAGCTTGAAGGGTGGAGTACTGCTAGTATGAGAGAAAGCACCTACATAGATCATAGTAGAGTAGATAAAAGGGGAAAACCCTAAGCATCAAGAGTAAAATCAGGAAAGTGGAACTAGCTGGACCAGTGTGTGGTGCACATGCTTTTCGAAATGAATATAGGAACATTAGGTGACCAATTAAATGTTCTCTGTTTTAGTAATATGAGCATCATATCAGATTCGTATTTCAACAACTAAGCTTTGGAATTATGAGTGGCATGTTGTTTCGCTTGATGGGTTGAGGTCTTGAGGAGCGGTGCTAGCATGACACGAAGCACCTACGATGATGGTAGTGAATATAAAGGGGAAACCATAAGATTTACGAGTACAGTGACCATGCCACGGCAGATCTAAAGGTGCAAACTGGACAAAGCTACTTCGCAACGAATGTTTGCTTTCAACTAGCTACTACGATTTGGTACGGACAAGAAAAGTACAGTAAACAAGTTACGATCTATTTTCTGGGTGAGATCAGTAACTTAAGCAGATATGAAAGAGTACCACCTCTCTTTCGACGTCGTGTAGGCCCCTGCTGATACGTTGAGGGTGCTACGGGTGCGATGGTTGTCGGCGGCGTGGAAGAAGACTTTAGATGGCAGACGGCTAGGTCGCGGGATAATTCCTGTTGCCGTGGACGAGGCGGTCGTAGGAGCGGCAACGACAAGGTGAACAACGGCGCCGATGAAGCGAGAGGACATGATGAAAGGATCTTGGTCTGGTGCCGTAGATGAGAGACGTCCATCTCTTGCAGTGGACGACGGGGTAGGCGTAGCAGCTCCGGCAAGCTGGAGGATGGGGTGGCGGACGGAGGAGGCTGGCCACAGTGGGGAGGTTGTTATGGCATCAATGGTGTATGAATAGGAATGGAGGGGGAGGGGGATATCAAACTTTGGGACGTGCTTGACTGAAATGTGGGAAAGTTACGAACTTATCCCCCGTTTAAAATTTCGGACATCACATCGGTTGGGGATAGGACGGTAATCTCGCATCTCCCCAATATTTGCCGGTAGCGATTTAGGGAGAAGAGAGGGTGTTTTCCGCCGATGGTGTATGAACAGGGCTGATAGGTAGGGCGATTGTGTCACGTCTAAGGGAAGTTACACATCTGACCCTATTTAAAATATTTGCCTACATCAATTTCAGATGAGGAGAGTTTGTTTTGCCGCCCACTATGTATGAATGGGGAAATGGAGGGAGAGACACATGTCTTTCGGATGAGTTTGAATCAAATGTGTTTTGCCACCCATGTTTGGCACCCACCGTGTCTGAATGGGCTCAGAGGCGGTCGTGTCACGTCTGATTGAAGTTACTAGTCTACCCCTATCGACAGTAGTGTAAATCGGGTCAATTAGGATGTCAAGTGTCAGGGGTAGACAGTAATTTCCATCTTGCAAACACTTGCTTCGGGCAGCCGACAAATGATAGTGGGTGTTTTTCCGCTTTGTTCAAAATTTGGGAGAATTGGCATTCACGTTTACCCTGGGCCCTGGCAACTAAATTCAAATCCAATTTGTATTTGATTACGAATATCCATACGTAATTCTATGTTTTGTTATTTATTTCTTCAAAACCACAACAAAGATTTATTCCACCTTATATATGATTATGGTTTAGAAATGTCGTGATCTTCGAATTCAGTAGGTTGGATACACTTTGAGTCAAACATTTATTTCATCCAATACAATATGCTCACACAAAAAACAATTCACCTTATGTCAATCATACAAGTACTGAGGATTACCTCGCCTAAAAATTCAGATCATTACAACACATGGACAACATAGGGGGTCTTACAACATAATCCATTTAGAGACATGACACAACATGCAAGTATTTTAATCTAATGACAATTTCAACTGGTATCTAAAGAAGAACTGGGATTGCCCTGGGCTTCAGATAGAAGAAGTAGCAGGACCTCCGCCGTCTTCAAATGCAACAATCTTACTTCCTCCAATTCTTTGGTTGCTTACATAATACGTGCAGCTAATTGCATAATTTCTAGCCTCAAGATCAAGATTACCTCATTCATGGCAGCCACACCATCTCTTTCTGCCTCTAGTAGAGCCTCAAGAACTATAATATTTGTGCTCAGACTGCTCCCCGACGGTGTTGCCTCTGAACTACTACCATTTGGTAACATGGATGGCGCGCTGCTTCCACAAATAGATTCTGGGGTTGTACATTGTGTCCTAGTGTGAACGACATCCTGAAAGGTTTTCTTTGGACATAAGTAAGAGATAGTTATCGCATGATCCAGGCAGTAAGCTTACATGGTAAACGACATACGAATTATTGTCAAGCATGGCAAGCTATATTTAACTGGTGCGAAGCAGCATTAGCCGAAAAGAAATTAAAATGGTAAGATGAAACTAGGGATATAAGTGGCAAATAAACGACATCCGACAGTCCTATCTAATTAGTTTTTGCTAGCTCCCTAGTTCATTTTTCTCAAAAAACAAAAACTCTTTTGAACTATCATACCACTAGTGGACTTTAATCGGGATTAAATGGGACCCAGTTGACATCCCTAGTTGAAAGGGAGTGTACCACCGCTATATTTAAGTTGCCAACGCATCTAAGCAGTTGAAATAATCTGAGAAAGCATTTAACAGTGTGGCCTCATATAAACTACGAAGATAATCTTGTGATGAAGTTCATAGGAAAAGTGAAGGACTCAAATGAACTAGGAATGCATTTCTTTATGATAGTACAGCAGGCACTGCTGACATATTGGCCAACTCAGGTATAGCCTAACAAGTAACAAACAAGCATTCGAATCAAGCAATACAGCAAAGTAGACAACTGAACTATTTGTAATTTTGTAGGATTACAGGTTGAGGGCACAAGCCAAGAAAGCAGCCCACATGCATTACATTTCACATGTACTAAAACACATTGGCTTACCATATGTTGATTTGAAGCCTCGTTGCTGTTGCAATGTTCTTTGAAGCTATCGTCAGCATCCCGTGGTTGCAAATCTAGTTGTTGTAGTTTATTCTGGACCCTCTATTTAGGTAAAATTAATTTTAATCGCATGCACTGGTTCAAATTGATCATCAATGCTTCATCTAAACTAATTAAAGAAGGGTGTGTGCTTACACGACAATATATGTGCTTCACTCTATTTTTATGCTTGTTCGAGGTGCCAGCCCCAAAAGAACAAATATTTTGCTTGATGGGGTTGGCAGCTCCATAATTAATAGAAGCATCAAATTAGTCATGCAACTTGGGAAGATCAAGAACGCACAAAACAGTAATGAATGGAGGCTCGGAGTAGTGATGTAATAGCTACCATCAGAAAATGTAGGGTGAAACGAACAAAAACAGCGAAACCACATGCTAGTTTGTTGATGTGTAATTAAGCATAGGGAATATGAAACAGTCTGATGGAACCAACAAGTGGCATCAGAACAACACCATTATCATAAATATAGCATGCAAGAAGTAAAATAGTAGGTAGTGATATCTAGGAAGCACAGTAATACTTAGGACAAAACTAAAGCATTGTAACTATATGTGCACTGGTTTGTAATTTAGCATATGTAACATGTTCACTGCCAGAAGTATGGACCTACAGGTGCAAGCATAATAACGCTTCTCATGAAAAATTGAATGATGCCCTCAAGAAATTCAAAGGTGTGGTGCTTATGCTAAGAAAGTGAACGTAGGCGCCGGTCGTTGGATAATAGTACCAGATTCTCGGCAGCATATGGGTATTGTGTCATACTTGATAGCTAAGGATCGTTGATGGTGCTCATGTTGCGGTTGAGTTTGGGTCGGCTGTCACCATTGCTGAAGCCGCTCCGGTGCTTCGGTTGCGGCGCCTATCGACATACAAGAAAGCTCATCTATGGTAAGTGATCAGTTCCATGATAAAGAAGAGAAAAACAGAAGGAGTACAAATTGAAATAACCTGATGAGGCTGCAGCGCCAGTAAAGCAGGGCCGATGGAGTTGAATACGGCGTTTGTGGAGCGGGTCCGGTACAGTGGACGAAGGCGTCGGCGAAGCACATCCGGCGCGCTGTATAGTGCTTTCGGTGAGGCAGATCTGTTATGGTGGATGAGGGCTTGTATGAAGGGCCAGCGATGGGGTGGACGAGGGAGTCAGTGAAGGGCCTACACTGTGGTGGACAAGGGCGTCGGTGAAGCAGATCTGGTGCGGCAGACCATCATGGCGGTCAAGGAGATCTGGAGTGGTGGACAAGCCAGTCGCTGAAGCGGCTCCGGTGAAGTGGTGAGTTGGCAGTTGGGGGTTCCAAGGTGCGGAAGGTAGATCCGGCGGGGTGTGAGGTCCACCGCTGCGATGGAGGACTAGATTCGGCGGCTTGGCATGGTTGGGGGCGGGGAGGGGAAGGGAAGGGGCTCTAGGGAAGAATGTTGGGGGTAAAGAGGGGAAAACAATGGAGTTACCAAAGCAGCCCTTTTCCATTCATGTGGCAGGGGTAAAACAAGAATATCACAGGGCTAAACTTTCGGGCACCAGATATTTTGATATGAGCGGAAATTTTGAAAGCTTTTGGCGCCTGAAATTAAGTGTTCTGCTCTTGTATGACCCACTATGATATCATGGCCGAGAATTTATTTGTTTTGCACGCAAAAAAGTGCAAGTTTCGAAAATCATGTCTCCAACTCGAAACTTAGATTGTCCATTCAATTCAAATATGGGCATTGAGCTAGTGCAGGCAAATACCATCATATGGTCCAATTCAAATGAAATTCCAAATGTGTTTATCCTAAATATGATGACAAAAGCAAAAATGTGTATGTGTATGAATAAAGTGGATGATTATAAAGTTTGAACATGCCCGTATGTGTATATCTCTAGGTTTGATATATGAATTTGAAATCACTAAATCCCGCTTAAAATGTACCTCCGCTTAAATGAATTACAAAAGCTAATGATGGAGTTGAATTCCAAAATTCCAATCTTAGATTTGTAATTATGGTACTTCAAGGTATATCACGCATGTTCGAAAGTATCATTATCTCATAGTCCAAACTATGAAACAAATTGATCAACCATGAGTGCACACACTATTGACCATATATATCTCAATTACGCTAACCTCAAATATAGACACATCACTCTTTATCTGAAGCCACCAGTAAAAAAAGACACATCCGTGACATTTTGGGCCGAACGAAAAAAAATTCTGTCATACTTATGACACTTCTATGATGATAATTGTGACAAAACCCGGTATCATCATAGATGTGGTGAGCTCCTACCTCTATGACAAAAAATCCTGACAGAAAATGGGCTTTTTGTCCTGGGCGGGCCAGAGACGCAACTGCATGACATTCTTTGGGTCGTCCATGACGGAAAAAACTGTGGTAGAAGCGAGGGCGAGGAAAATTTTGGGAGTTCCCGGTTACGGTGGGTGGTCGAGGGCCGAGTGATGCGCGTTTCTCTCGTACATGTACGCGCATGGGTGCGAGGCGTTGGGCTCTAACTGAACCCGAGCGATTGCATTGCAGGCTACACGTTACTGAACCCGAGCGATCGAGTGATTCCTTCGCTACTGCTGCTAACTGAAGCCAATCGATGCTGCCTCTGGATGAACAGTGAGCGTTGCTGGGGGTTTGGATGAACAGTTCCCGGTGGGGGTTGGATGAACAGGACCCCGTGGTGTTTCCGCTGGATGAACAGAACCCCGATCGATCAAGCCGGTTGGGAGTGGATGAACAAGACCCCATGGAGGGCTGGATGAACATGACCCCATGGAGGGAAGGTTGAATAGTAGCCAGTGGAGGGTTGGTTGAACAATAGCCGATGGAGGGCTGGATGAGCAGTGGCCCGTGGAGGGGTGGTTGGACAGGACCCCGTGGAGAGGGTTGGTTGAACAGTAGTCGGTGGAGGAGCACGCGGTGGAGGCTGGATGAACAGGAGCCCATGGATGAACAGTCGCAGGTGGAGGCTGGAGGAGGTCGGCGGTGGATGAACAGTAGCCCCGTGGAGGCTGGAGGAGGTCGGCGGTGGAGATGAACAGTATCTCGTGGGTCCCCTTTTGCGGTAAGCCACACCCCTTCCGATGAACAGGACCCCCGTTTCGACCGTAGCGCTCCAACATAAGTCCATTTCCTCCGTTTTGTGGTACGCCACACCCCTCCCGATCAACAAGACCCCGTTTCGATCGTAGGAGGTCCAACAGAAGTCCGTTTCCTTCGTTTTGCGGTACGCCGGACCCCTCCCGACTGTTTCGACCGTGGCCGGTCAAACACAAGGTCATTTCCTCTGTTCTGCGGTACGCCATGCCCCATTTCGATCGGCTGTTCCGTCCAAGCCCTCCCGATGAACACGAGACACATTCCGTTCCGACCCAGCCGGTTGGCTCCCCATGAACATGACGACGACGCAGTTTCTCCGTTCTGACCCAGCCATGTACACGAGCCTTGGCCGTATGTATGCGCGAGTAGGCGTTCGAGACCCCACCCGTATGTATGTATGTGACCGTATTTTCTTTCTTGCACCTTGGCCGCTGTACGTACGTGTACATGCTATGTGCGCGCCTCTACTATGACACGTGCGTGCCTCTACATCGACCAGTACGTACCGTACATGTTCGCGACTAGAATGACAATGCTACGTACGCTTCGACCAAGTGGGTCCCGACTGTCAGGCACTTCCTTTCATGTGAAGTTGTAGCTGGTGGGTCCCAGCAGTCAGGGGGGCGAATCATTTTTTTGCCCGTAATATGTATGCACTTCCTTGCCTGCGAAAATATGGCTGGTGGGTCCCAGCAGTCAGGGGGAAATGTTTTTTTCATGAAATATGGTGGCCTGTCCGGTGGGTCCCTACTGTCAGGTGGAGGAATCATTATTTTCTGCGTAATAAGGGGGCACTTCTGTCGGCGTTCTGGGAACGGGGGTCCCCAGACTTGCCTGCCTGCAGCCTACGGCGTGGCTCAAAGGAGGCCCAGCATAGCCCATCTTCATCAACGCAAGCTCAAGACCCTCGCGAGGGGCCAAGCCTCGCGGGGCGGACGACAAGGAGCTTCCTCAGGCACGGCCTTGTCAGGCTGGCTCATGAGGAGGCGGAGAGTTCAAGGCGGGGTACCTCACGAGGTGCCCATGACGCAAGCCATGACGACCAAGGGCGCCAGTCGGGCGCCAGCCCGCGCAGTGTCCTCCTTTCCTCTTTGGTGCAAAGGGAGCAAGCGCAGGCGAGAGCATCAAGCAAAGGCATCCATTTCGGTGCAACAAGACCAAGACCAGCCCAACGGCAGGAAGGAAGTCATTGTGGAGCCCAAGCCGGCGTCACCACCAGAGCCTTTGACAGGCGAGGACCAACTTTAGTCAGGATAAGTGTACCCGCTGTTCCCCTTCAGAATGGCCAATTGTTGGCGCCCTTCCCGCTCAATATTTGGGAAGAGGCCCAGGGCCTTTGCCTATAAATAGGACTAGACACCCCCAGGGTAGAGGCACCTGGACCTGACCTAGCAAACAAAACCCTCACTAGAAAACCAGTAGATAGAGTGATTGAACTCCTCCCAGCAGTTCGCCGCGCTAGCCAAGAACAGACCCTCGCGAGGCTGTTCTGCCTTGTATTGTTCATCATCAAGCCCAAGAGGCAATCCACCACATCACACACTGGAGTAGGGTATTACACCACAATGGTGGCCCGAACCAGTATAAATCTTGTGTCTCTTGTGTTGTTCAGTTTGGTAGTTTAGGTCCTAGCGATTCGGCGAGGAGCGAGCCGGTAGAGGGTTGAATCTCCGCGCGCACCCCAGTGCTCGAACCTCAAGGGTCTGCCGGAACCCGAAATCCGACATTTGACGCGCCAGGTAGGGGTGCGCCGGAATTTGCCTTCCGTCGTCTCGTTCTTCTCTGACCATCGCATCCATGTCTGACGCTCGTCGGGCTCGCGCCAAGCGCAGAGCCGCCCTTGCTTCCCATGTCACCCAGACGGCTCCCGTCGGCGGGCGCCCTCGTCGTTCCCCGTCACCTGCCGTCAATGCCGCCACCGGCCCAGTGGGGAACGAACAACAAGCATCGTCTCAGCATCCATCCATGAGGCGGGACGGCCTCACTGCCACGCCCTCGCTCACCCCCGCTGGTTCTTCGTCACGCGCGCCCCGCGCGGCCATGGAGGCCCGAGCTACACTCATCGCGGCAAACGAGCTCCTGCGCTACCGCCCCATCAACGACGTCTACGAAGAATGGCTCGACCGAGTCGCCGAGCTCATCCGCGCCGCCGGAGGCGCCCCCGCGCCGTCCTTCTCGCTGCACCACACCCCGCCCTGCGCGGGCAATGAAGCTCCTGGGGCGCCTCAGCCGCCTCCCCCTCAAGAAGGCGCCCTGGCCCCAAGGCGCGCGGCCCCTGGGCGGAACCCGCTCCGTCAGGTGCCAGCGCGGCAAGAGCAGAGCTGTCAAGAAGTCCCTCGCCCTTGAGAAGCTGCCTGAGTGCTCCCTGCTCCAGCACGTCAAGACCCTGCGCTGCCCCCAGCCGCGGCGCGTGGGGACCCGCAGGACCAAGCTCTCCGTCGCCCAAGGCCCCCTGTGGCCACGGCGGGCTGCCACGCCTTCACCTCCGAGCTACGCCGCATCGCGTGGCCCGACAAGTTCAAGCCAGACCTGCCTCCTCGCTACGACGGCACGGCTGACCCTACAGAGTTCCTCCAACTCTATGAGTTGGGCATCGAGGCTGCCAACAAAGATGAAAAGGTCATGGCGAACTGGTTTCCCATGGCGCTCAAGGACGGAGCCCGCACCTGGCTCCTGAATCTGGCCCCAGACACGATCTCCTCCTGGGACGAGATGCGCACCCGCTTCATCGCCAACTTCCAGGGTACTCGCGACCGGCCACCCGCCATGAGCGACATGCGCCGTATCAAGCAGCAACCAGGGGAAACCCTGCAGAACTACATTCAGCGCTTCAACAACGCGCGCCTCAAGATCCCCAGGGTGACGGAGGAGGCCATCATCTCAGCCTTCTCTGACGGCGTGCGCGACGTCAAGATGAAGGAGGAGCTGGCGATGCATGAAGACCTGTGCACCTCCTTGAAGCTGTTCAACTTGGCGACCAAGTGCGCCAGGGCTGAGGAGGGGCGCCTCTCCCTCCTCGAGCTGCCTGCCGCGGACCCCGAAGAGAACAAGCCCAAGGCCAAGGACGTGAAGCGCAAGGGAGCAGCCGTACTCGCGGCCGAGCCACACACCAAGTGGGGCAGAGATCAGCCCGAATCCTCCAAGGGCAGTCTGTACTGCGTGTACCACGACCTCCACACCCACAACACCAATGAATTCCAAGAGCTCCGGGCCGTGCGTGAAGGAAGGGTCGGCAGACGTCCCGACCGCAGCGACCGGGGCTACGGCCGAGGAGGAGGAAGGAATGCAGGACGTTGGGAAGACCGCGGCCCGCTCCAAGGGTGGCGCGACCAACCTCGCAAGGATCGCTGGCAGGACCCGCCTCGCGAGGGAGGCTGGAGGGATCAGCCTCGCGAGGATCGCCCGCAAGGGAACGCAGGCCTCCCTCCGCTGCCGCCGCAGCCAAGGAGAAATGAAGACCGTCATCAGGACGAGGGGGATGGGGGCTTCCAGGAACCGCGCGCAATCGCCTGCATCCTGGGCGGAGCTCAAGCCCCAACCTCTCAGCGCATCTTCAAGCAGTTCGCCCGCGAAGTGAATGCAGTCCTCCCCAAGCTCGAGGCCACGCGCCCTCTCAGGTGGTCGGCATGCGCCATCACATTCAGCTCAGCGGATCAGCTCAAGTGCGCGGCCACAACCGGAGTCCTCCCGATGCTTTGTTCCCCAATCATCAGCAACGTGCTAGAAACCAAGACCCTCATCGACGGTGGGGCAGGGCTCAACGTCCTGTCCGTGGAAACATTCAACAATCTTCAAGTGCCCTACAGTCAGCTTCAGCCAACCAAGCCCTTCTCCGGAGTCACCGACGGCTCCACGGTCCCGATCGGGCAGGTCCGCCTTCCTGTCACCTTCGGGGCACGCGACAACTACCGCACCGAGCTCATCGACTTTGACGTCGCCCACATTCGCCTGCCGTACAACGCCATCCTCGGGTACCCGATGCTGGCCAAGTTCATGGCCGTAACCCACCACGGCTACAACGTCCTCAAGATGCCGGGAAGCGGCAGGGTCATCACGGTGCCCTGCGAAGAGAGAGACGCAGTGTGCTCCCTGGAGCGAGCCTTTTAGGCCGCATCGCTGGAAGGCCCAGACCGCAGCAGCAGGAGGCCTCCCGAGGCCGCCCCCAAGAAGAAGAAGACATCATCCGGCCCAGCCCCTCAGGAGGCAGGCCCCTCAGGGCCCGCGCCTGCTCAGGGGGAGCCTCCTTCCATCGCATAGGGAAGTGCGCCTGGTGTCCTCCTCAGGTAGGGCTCGGGGGCTCTCCCCTGGAGGGCCGCCGACCTCGCCAAGGTCACGAGGGAGGCGCTTGGGCACCACGTGGAGGCGTGCTTCGAAGCACGTTTCCCTCAAGAAGGAGCAAGGCAAGGAGGGTCGAACCCTCAGGAGTTCGTCAGTAAGGCCATTCGGGAGTTACAGGAGTCAAGGGTCATGAGAGGCAGCCGCCACCTACCTGCTGTGGCCCCCCATCCAGGCGAGGATGGTGGGCTGCGCGTCTGCATCGACATACCGGGGCTCAACCGAGCCGCGTCTCAAGAGTTCCTCTAGCCCTCGCTAGTGGGACGTTGCGAGGGTCCGCCCCACAGCTACGTGCGCATGCCTTACGGCTTGCCGAACGCGGCTGCTGTGCACCAGTGTCTCATGAGGGCCATCTTGGAGGCTCAAGAGGTCAGGCGTGCCGCAGCCCTGGCGGAGATGGAGATGGCCTGCGAGGAGCCGCCAGCGTCTCCGGAGCCTCCAGAGGCCCCTGGGCCTTAGGGCTCGTGAGGATCGGCTCCCGCAGCCCACCGAGTCTGCTACACCGACACCCCTTCGTCCCCAACATCATCAGGTGACATCTTTTAAGTTTCATTTCTGGCTGGGAGCGCCCTCTAGGCCGCATTATTCCCAGGCCGCATGGGTCCGTCCCTGCGGCATGTATCCCTTTTATTTCATGTCCTTAGCTTACCTTATTGGGGGCGCCCCTCGGGCTGCATCATCCCCAAGCCGCTCGGGCCTGACCCAGCGGCATGTACCCTTCTTGCGTTTATCTTAGGACTATGCTTTCGATCCACCATGCTTGTTATTTGGTGCCTTTCTCTCCTGGGTGTCAGAATCTTGGGCGTTAAAGGGGGTGCCTGAGCATCGCGACTCAGGGCTCCTACCGGCTCTCCGGCCCTCAGCCTCTGGTCTTGCCCATGGCATCGCGTGTAACGCCCCGGATGCAACTTTCCATATTCGTAACTCCGACTCTTGCCTTTCCGGAGATGCGATATGTTATTTCCTCCGTGGTTGGGTTTTGTCTGTTGTTTTGCTTTTGTTCTTGTTATGCATCTCATCTCATAGCATCATGCGCATTGCATCGGCATCGTTTTCATAAAACTTGCATCCGTTCGGGTCCCGCCGGTTCTCTCCGTTGTCCGTTCTGAGCCCAGACACACTCGCACGAGCCCGCGGCACCTCCGAAATATTATTTTATAAGTGGCATAAAAATGTTCTCGGAATGGGATGCAACTTGTCGTGCGGTCTTATTATAGTGTAGACAGAGCGCCTGGCAAGTTTGATCGCATTCGGAGTTCGTTTGACTGCCCAACCGTTAAATATATAACCGCGATATAGTCGGTATATTCGTCGGACGTTTCGGTCTCTGAAACAGTTGCCGGGCTGCATTTCCCCCCTCTTCTCTCAGCCCAACCCCCTCTACACAGCCCACCTAGGCCTGCCTAACCCCCCCTCGCGTCCGGAACCGCCCAATCAAGATCGGAGGGCTCCAAAACCCCCCTAGACCAAACCCTAGCCAAAAACTGCTATATAAACCCCCTCCCCTTGCCATTTTTGGGCTAAACCTACCCCTAGCTTCCTCCCCTAACCTCCCAGCCGCCGGCGCCTCATTTTCCGTGCCTGGCCACCTCCTGCCCGCCACTTGGCGCTGCCCCCGCCGCCAGCCACCACCCAGCGCCGCCGCCAAGTCAGCCTCGCCGCCCCCCCGCCCACTCCCCGCCTTCCACGCATCCCCTGCGCCTCCCTCCAGCGCCCCCATCCGCCCGAGCCCATCCGCGGCCAGGCCCAGCCAGCCTCCTCTCCAGATCTGGCCCAAGTCGCAGCCAGCGCCAGGCCCAGCCGAAGCCAGCGCCTCCCCAAGACCCAGGTCTGCACCGCTTGGGCCTCCTCCTCTCCAGCCGGGCCAAGAGCCCATGGTGAGCAGCCCAGTCCGCCCTCTAGATTCGGCCCGTTGCTATTTTTTTTCCTGTCCAGCGATTTTAACATTATCCGTAGAATTAACAGTTTTACAGAAAACCCCTTAATGTTCATGCATCAATAATTAATCAACCATGCATCGGATTTAAATAATTTATATATGTAAAATTCTCAGAAAATTGTGTAGATTAATAATATGCCACTTTCATCTATGTTAAAAATGTTTAACATGCTGTTTGTGTTTATTTTGCATAATGCCATGTTAAAATGCTTTATTTCATAACTAATTAACCGGAGCTCCGAATTTAATAAACTTTATATGTAAATGGGGTGGAAAATGCATAGATTAACATGGTGCACTTTATTTTCCTGTTTAACAACAAAAAAATTGTGTTTAGGGCAGAACAGTACCGAATCTAAAATATGCATATGGGGATTTTCCGGACTTGTTGTTTGTTGTTCCGGCCTCATTTAAACTTGCCTAGATAGGTAGTTTAATTATGTTTCACCTCTTGCCATGTTTAACAACATTTAATATTGTTGTGTACCTAAACGAGAGAGAACTAAATAATGGATGTGGTGTTTCGTCAATATGCAACTTGTCGTGGATTTGTCACGGCAGATGTCCTTGTGAAAGGACTTAGTCATGGAGCCATCGCTACGGGTTAACTTGAAGGGGTTAAAGCAGACACAAAGACACAAGGGTTTATACTAGTTCGGCCCCTTCGATGAAGGTAAAAGCCTACGTCTAGTTGTGATGGAATTGATGTGGTTTCGATGGCTAGGGAGCAAACAAGCTTCGCCTAGGCTCGAGTTGTTGTTGTCTGTCCCTGAACCGCCGCCGGGTCGTCCCCTTATATACACGGGTGACGCCCGTCGGTCCACAGAGTCCCACACCGGTTCATACTCGTATCCTGGTTGGTCTCTCTCTATTTCTAACTTACAATGCAAGTTTACATCTCAAGCCGGTTTACGGCTACAGGTTCTAAACCGACTACAGGCCTTGGGCCTTCATCTGCTTAATTATCGTTATACTACTAACGAAGTTAACCCGGCCCAGGTAGGCCGGTTCACGCCCAGTGGTAATATCCCCAACATTAGGCCCCAGATTGATTTGAACCGGTTCATGTCAATCCTTCACAAAAATCTTTGTCTTCAACATCTTCTGGTAATTGGTAAACCGCCATGTCGTCATCATCTCTGGTTGTTGTAAACCGGCATGACGTCATCATGAAGTTAACATTTATGACACCTTTCTTTTATTAACAGATCGGCGATACCCAAGGCAGCAACTCCACTTCTGAATCTTGTGGCTCCTGGATTCGCGCGCCCGACACACGTCCTTTGCCTTATAAATACGACCGAAGGGTCATTTCCTTTTCTCCCCTTCGTCTCTTTCTCTTCTTCTTCCTCGCGTCGCCAGCCTCAGAGCTCCATCGCCGCCATTGACCTCTGCCTCGTCTTGGGCCGCTGCATCAACCTGAACGCTCCAGAGCATTGCGGTAGCTTTCCGCATCTTCCTCGATTCCGGTAAGCCTTCTGCTCTTCTTAACATAGATCTGTTCTAGGGTTTCGTGTTCTTACCGTGCCCCTCACTTGTTCATGCTCGTACCAAGATTCCTGGACAGATCTGTGAAACCCTGCTCTGATTAGCAGTAGCCTTTTAGCATCCACCTGTAGTTTCACGCTCAAGTCCATAGATCTCATCTACATACCTGTCCATTGATTCACTTCCGCTCTGCTTTAATCTTCTGAATATTTTCTATTTTTCTGAACTTGCTTCAGATCCATTGCTGCAATAAGACTTTGTGAAACCTGTTTCTGCATACTTAGCCATCCGCAACCTCAATTGCTTTCAATATTTAGGTCGGGCGGTTTAACTTAATATAGAAAAAGTTAATAAACCGGTATATACCATTAGTCTCCTTGTTGAACCGCCAGAACTCTTTAGCCATATGATGCCACTTCATAAAAATCCGGTTTAAGTATACTGCCTCCGGTTTAGCTTTGTTCATACCAGCACCTTCTTTTATCCAACATGTTCTTGAACCGGAATCACCTATTTCTTATAGATCTCACCATGGCCAAACAAGTATATGAATGCAACTGGGTTCCTTCTCGCGTCACAGAAACTCAGCTGGATGATTTAGTTTTGATCGGCGCTTTAGACAGCAAAAAGACTATCCACTGGAGGGTTCCTGGTGATGAATGTCCTCCCACACCTCGAGAGGGAGAGGTTGTGATCTTTGCGGATCACTTAGCCCGGGGCTTCAAACCGCCCGACTCTAAATTTTACCGGGATGTGTTAGCCAATTTTCAACTCCGCCCGCAAGATACTGGCCCCAATACTGTTACCAAGTTATGTCACTTCCAAGTGCTCTGTGAGGTATACCTTCAACAGAAACCCACAGTTGAATTGTTCAGAGACTGCTTCCACTTAAACCGTCGCACAGAATTCACTGGCAGTCCCAATACCGAATTGGGCGGTGTGGCAATCCAGAAAAGGAAAGAAATCACTTATCCCCATGCCAGACTACACAGTCACCCCAAGGAGTGGAATGCAACATGGTTTTATTACAAAGATACTTCCCCTGATGATGAAAATCCTTTGCCTGGCTTTCGTCCGGAGCGGCTCAGCAATACACACCCCTTCCCACAAAGGTTAAACGCCAAGGAAAGGAGTAATTATGCCCCGCAGTTATCCAAGCTCCGAGCCTTCATGGCCAACGGTTTAACAGGAGCAGACCTCGCACGTTGTTGGATATCATGGAGCATACTGCCTCTCAGCCGGCACTCCGGTTTAATGTGCGAGTATACTGGTAGCGTTGATGACCCACTCCGACACACCAACATCCAGCTCTCCGATGATGAAGTCACAGAGGCTGTGAAGAAAATGTTGAACGAACCGGAGCACCTCTGCGCTCAAACCGGCCTGCCCCCTTTCTGTGCTACCAACAAACCGCCAGCTGTAAGATTTTGATTGTACTTTTTATTGAACCTGTTATTGCTATCTCTGTCTGACATCAATTGCTGCTTACCCAGGGTGATAATCCATTTTGGAGCAAGAAGCTTCCACAAGACAAACCAGAGAAAGCAGAACGGCCAATCCGGCCAAAGACCAAGGTCATGAAGAAGCCTGCTAAAAAGAGGAAAACCACTGCTTCATTTGATCCGGCTGTTGATGATGATGTGGGTAACTCGGACCCTGAGGTAGAACTCGATTCACTAGGCTTACTTTTTACACGCCTTATTGATGATGATACTTGTCAGGACGACGCTGAAGCCAGTAATGCTGATGTCGCTGAGGTAACTATTCTCTCTTCCGATTCAGATCCTTTGCCTTTGCCAAAATTTCGCCAGGCAAAGCGGAAAGTTAAATTTTCTCATCCTCTTGCTTATTTGGATCCCAAATTTCTTATGAAGACTCAGCAACATGAAGCTCGCCGCACAACCCGGCACAGCGGCCAGGTAGTTACCTTTGCCGGTTTACCAAATAGTCCGGTTCGATAACGCTGCTCCGAGGTCTCCGACCTTTTTATTAATTTATGGCCTAAAGCGGGTTTCATCCGTCAACCTCTTAATCCGTCCGACTCTGATTATCAGGTTACTTCTCATTCTTCCTCTGGTGAATCGTCGGCCACTCAGCTGCCACCACTAAAAACGGTTCTTGGGTAAGCTAGACTGAACATATGCTTCTGGCATACCACGTTATAACTTATGTTGTTCCTTGACTCTTTGTTTCTCTTTCAGGGCTAAACCTAAACCAAGCAAGAAAGCCTGCCTGAATAAAGCGGCCGAGGAAGATGCTGCTGAACAGGATAAAACACCAGATCTTGAAGCGTTCGTTCCTGAAGATATTCCCAACGATCCTCCCTTGCAAGATGATGCTATTCCTGAGAAAAGGCCTATCAATGCCTCAGTCCCTGTTGACCAGCCTGCCAGCTCCGTCCGGATTGATGGGTCCCACAGTCCTTCAAAGTCTGCCGATAAACCAACCACGCCAACTCAAACCGGCGAGTCCAAGGATGATGACATTGTAATTACCGGCGTAGGTCGCTTTGAACCAGGGAATCCTGTCGCTTTGGCCAAGCATACTGTGAAAGAAGATTTTTCTGCCATGAACAAAGGCAAAAGGGATGTTGATCTGGAAACATATGCTGCTCTGAGTGCCCAAGATGTTCATTCTGGTTACTTGAACCGGCTATATACTAGTCGTGACTGTGAAGCTGGCCTGGTAAAGATAACGAGAGATAAATTTGAGGTAACTTCCTTGTGCTTCTTCTTTCTTTAATTACTGCCACCGTATTAATCCTCCTGGCCCCCAAGGGCCGGTTTGTAACCTTCTTCAAGCCGGGACTTGAATATAGTCCTCAATACTTTGAAATCCATCAATGTAGCGCCCAAGGGCTGGTTCAACTTAGTATAGCTAAACCGGGACTCCAATAAAGATTCTAACATCAGAACATAACTGAGCAAATAGCTATTAGCCCCCAAGTGCCAAGGTGAATACTTGTATTGAGCTTGGGACTTTGCGATTTAGTAATAGATGAAAAATTGAAGGTGCATTAGCCCCCAAGTATCAAGCATATAACTTGTTATGTGGTTGGTACTTCAAATTCTTGTACCGTTTGTTGAAAGCCAAGCACTGTCTTTATGCAGGCTGAAGTGAGGATCAAAGAGGATCGGATTACTGATCTGCAGGAAATTTTGAAAACCCAACAAGCTGAAACCGACACGGCAAGGGAAGAAATAACCAGCGCTTTGAGCATCACAGAACAGCTGAAAGAGGGCTTCAAGAAGGAGCGGACTAATTGGGCCACTGAGAAGGCCGATTTAATAAAAAGAGCTGAGAACGCTGAAGCTGCCCTTAAACCGGTGGTAGATGAGCTGACCGCCGTAAAGCGGCAAGTACATTCCATGACCGCTGCTATCTTTGGTAAGCTCCTTTTGGTTTCCTGGACAACTCTGGCCTGCTTATAATAGATCCGGTTTGTGATCTTTCCTGTATTGTTACAGGTACACGCATTGGTCACTTAGGGTCAGATGTTCGGAAGAAGCTGAAGGCTGCCTACACTTTAATTGAACAGCTGTATACCGGAGCGCAACGGATCATCACCACTGCATCTCATAACAGTCCGGCACCCACTTTAATCCAAGACACTCTTAATAGGTTGTCAATGCTTCCTGCTCGGATTGAAGAACTGAAAAAATCTGCTGCTCGAACCGGAGCCATTAACACCTTAATCCGGGCAAAAGCATGGGTGCTGGATTTCGATCCTGTTGAAGCAGCTCAAGGCTATCCCAGCTTGAAGGAAGATGGCTCAAAGTTCAATGAAGATGATTTGAGGGCGATAAACCGTGCAGTACGCCCTCTGGCTTGTCAATTGGCTGAAGAGGCCGACTTGTCGCATTATCAAGCTCAGTACAATGATCAGAACAAAAGAGTGGCCGCACCAATTCCTGAAGCGGCGAATCTGGTTCCTCCAATCCGTAAGCATACTTACGCTCCTGATATTGAACCGTCTTCTCTGATCCATGAAGAGGCTGTCTTTCAAGCTTTAATGGGAATCGACTGGTCCACTTGATTTCCAGCCAATGGATAGAGATGAGGAAGCTGAAGCGGCGCGGGACGACCCGCAACCGTCAGACCGGTTTGATGAACATGCTTGAACCGGAAGCCGGTTTAAACAACTGCCTTATTATGATCTGCCAAAATAACAATGATCTTATTTGGGCACCATGTTGCCTTGTAATAGGATAGTCAATACTTCTGCCTTAAATATGCCTTCGTGCATAAGTACTGATGCTTTTGCTTGAAATCCTCAATTTATATTTCCTGCAATCAGAAAATCTTGAACTCAAATATGCGATTCAAAATACCTGCCATCGCTGGGCATGAATTTGGCTTAGGCAGGCTTGAAACAGAGTATTTATAAACCGTTATCATCAAAGGGGAGAAAACAACTCCCATGTAAACCGTGCTGGGTCATTATGAGCCCCCCTGCTACTTCATGATGTTAACAGGAAAGTTAAACCGGGCATATTTCTCCGGAATACAAATGAACCGATTTCCGTCAGCTGAACCGGTAAAAAAGTGTTGTTCGTTTAAAGGAAACACAACAAAAATTGAAGAATAGTCATAAAAGAAATATGGCAGCAAAGGCAATGATAAAAACCGTTTGCAAAAACATGCTTTACTGAGCTGATCAGATGGTGTTACCACGGTCGGACAGGACCAAGCCCCCAATCGGAGTGACAATGGTTCAAGTCAGCCAGGTCCCCAAATGAAACCGTGGCATTTATGCCGATCAAAAGGCGTGGCAATGGTTCGGGTTCGACCAAGCCCCCAAGTGATTTTGTGGCCTTAGGCCGATCAAGAGGCGTGACTGGTTCAGACTTGACCATGTCCCCAAGTGATCTGGTGGCTTTTGCCTATCAAAAGGTGTCGCATTGGTTTGGACACAACCAAGGCCCCAAGTGACATCACAAAGCTTTTTTGAAAAGAAAATTTCAAGGGGTAAACCGGAGGCCGCTTTAAAACAGAACCACTCCATGTAACCACGCATGATGTGAAAGGACGGAGACCCCGCTTTAGCTGAGGCTCCGGTTTTATTATATCAATGATAATATATACACTGCTATAATATGTTCATAGATAGAGCCAATGGCTCAAGTGTAGTAAGGCCGAAGATGAGCTATATTCCACGGCATGTTGGTCTCCTCCTCTGATGTACGTGAGTCTTTGTGCTCTCGAATATCAATCAGATAGTATGACCCGTTGTGCAGAATCTTGCTGACCACGAAAGGTCCCTCCCAAGGTGGGGATAACTTGTGCATATCCGTCTGATCTTGGATGATCCGAAGCACCAAATCTCCTTCTTGAAAAGTTCTGGTTCTGACCCGGCGACTGTGATAGCGATGAAGATCTTGTTGATAAATCGCCGAGCGGGCAACCGCTATGTCACGCTCCTCATCTAGTAGGTCCAAAGCATCTTGCCGTGCTGTCTCATTGTCCGCTTCAACACAAGCCACCACACGAGGCGAATCGTGTCGGATATCACTAGGGAGAACCGCCTCTGCTCCGTAGACCATAAAAAACGGTGTGTATCCTGTAGATCGGTTGGGCGTAATGTTGATACTCCATAGCACAGATGGTAGCTCTTCAACCCAACATCCCGGTGTTCTTTGCAATGGAACCATAAGCCGGGGTTTGATGCCTCGCAAGATCTCTTGATTAGCTCGTTCTACCTGCCCATTGGACTGGGGGTGAGCCACTGAAGATACGTCAAGTCTGATGTGCTCACGTTCACAGAATTCCTTCATAGCACCCTTTTTAATGAACTGCACCGCTGTAGCTGCATCACACTTGCTGACGAGCTCCGCTTCAACCCACTTGGTAAACTTGTCAACTGCCACCAAAAGGTGGGTTTTCTTATCCTTGGATCTTTTAAAAGGTCCGACCATATCCAGCCCCCATGTTGCAAATGGCCAAGTAATTGGAATCATCCTCAATTCTTGAGCCGGCACATGAGCACGCCTTGAAAATTTTTGACAGCCATCACACCATTTAACCAAATCCTCCGCATCAGCATGAGTTGTCAACCAGTAAAACCCGTGACGAAACGCCTTAGCCACCAGAGACTTTGAACCGGCGTGGTGACCACAATCCCCTTCATGGATTTCGCGTAAAATTTCACAACCTTCCTCAGGAGAGACGCAGCGTTGAAACGCCCCTGATACGCTGCAATGATGCAATTCGCCATTGATAATTGTCATAGATTTGGATCGCCGGATTCTCTGCCTGGCTAGAGTCTCATCCTCTGGCAACTCTCCCCGGTTCATGTACGCAAGATAGGGAACTGTCCAATCCGGTATAATATGCAGGGCTGCCACCAATTGAGCCTCCGAATCAGGAATAGCTAAATCCGCTTCACCCGGGAGCTTGACTGACGGATTGTGCAACACATCAAGAAAGACATTAGGCGGGACCGGTTTACGCTGAGAGCCCAACCGGCTTAAAGCGTCCGCCGCTTCATTTTTTTGACGATCCACGTGATCCACCTGATAACCCTTGAAATGACCTGCAACAATGTCCACCTCACGACGATATGCAGCCATGAGTGGGTCTTTAGAATCCCAAGTGCCAGACACCTGTTGAGCTACGAGGTCCGAGTCACCGAAGCACTTAACCCGACTTAGATTCATCTCTTTAGCCATCCAGAGACCATGGAGCAAGGCTTCATACTCAGCTGCATTATTAGTACAAGGGAACATTAAGCGGAGAACATAACAAAACTTATCACCTCGTGGGGAAGTTAACACGACTCCAGCCCCCGAGCCTTCCAATTGCCTGGATCCATCAAAATGGATAGTCCAATATGTGTGATCCGGCTTCTCCTCTGGTGCTTGCAACTCAGTCCAATCATTGACGAAGTCAACAAGTGCTTGAGACTTCACCGCCGTCCGGGGTACGTACTTCAATCCGTGCGGCCCAAGTTCTATAGCCCACTTGGCAATCCGGCCGGTCGCCTCCCGATTCTGTATGGTATCGCCCAAGGGAGCTGAACTGACCACTGTGATAGGGTGCCCTTGGAAATACTGCTTCAACTTCCGGCTTGCCATAAAAACTCCATATACCGGCTTCTGCCAATGCGGATACCTTTGCTTGGATTCAATAAGCACCTCGCTGATATAGTAAACCGGCCGCTGAACCGGATACTCCTTACCTGCCTTCTTGCGTTCTACCACAATAGCCACGCTAACTGCACGAGCATTGGCCGCTACGTATAACAATAATGGCTCCTTGTCGACCAGAGCTGCAAGAACGGGCGGATTGGCTAATTGCCGCTTCAAGTCCTCCAATGCTTCATCAGCAGCTGGACTCTAGATGAATTGATCTGTCTTTCTCAACATCTGGTATAAAGGGATGGCCTTCTCTCTGAGGCGGCTGATAAACTGGCTCAGTGCGGCGATCCGACCCGCCAAACGCTGAACATCGTTGATACACTTCGGTTTAGCCAGGGAGGTGATAGCCGTAATCTTTTCCGGATTAGCCTCAATTCCTCGGTTGGACACAAGAAAACCCAGTAACTTGCCTGCCGGAACACTAAAGACACATTTGGTAGGGTTAAGCATCATCTTATAAACCCGCAAGTTGTCAAAGGTTTCCTTCAAATCATCAACCAGTGTCTCCTTCTGCCTTGACTTGACTACAATATCATCCACATAGGCGTGCACATTGCGGCCGATCTGTTTATGCAGGCAATTCTGTACACACCATTGATAAGTGGCTTGGGCGCTCTTGAGCCCAAAAGGCATAGATACATAGCAGAAGGCTCCAAAGGGAGTAATAAACGCCGTCTTCTCCTGGTTCTTAACCGCCATTTTGATCTGATGATACCCAGAATACGCATCCAAAAAACTCAAACGCTCACAACCCGCCGTGGCATCAATAATCTGGTCAATGCGGGGGAGGGCGAAAGGATCCGCTGGACAAGCCTTATTAAGATCCGTATAATCCACACACATACGCCAAGTGCCATTTTTCTTAAGAACCAGCACCGGATTAGCAAGCCACTCTGGATGGAACACTTCAACGATAAAACCAGCTGCTAAGAGCCTGGCCACCTCCTCCCCAATAGCTTTGCGCCTCTCTTCGTTAAACCGGCGGAGAAATTGCTTTACCGGTTTATACTTGGGATCAACATTAAGAGTGTGCTCAGCGAGTTCCCTTGGTACACCTGGCATGTCAGAAGGCTTCCATGCAAAAATGTCCCGATTCTCACGGATGAACTCGATGAGCGCGCTTTCCTATTTAGGGTCCAAGTTGGCACTAACAGTGAACTGCTTGGACGAATCGCCGGGCACGAAGTCAACAAGCTTGGTCTCAGCCGCTGATTTCAACTTCAGATCTGAATCATGCTCCGTAGTTGGCTTCTTCAAAGGGGTCATGTCCGCCGGATCAACATTGTCCCTATAATATTTTAACTCCTCCGTGGCACAAACCGACTCTGCATAGGCCGCATCACCTTCCTCACATTCCAAAGCAATCTTGCGGCTCCCATGAACCGTTATTGTCCCTTTGTGACCCGGCATCTTGAGCTGCAAATATATATAACAAGGCCATGCCATGAATTTGGCATAAGCCGGCCGCCCAAACAAGGCGTGATACGGGCTCCGGATCTTCACCACCTCAAAGGTTAGTATCTCGGATCGGGAATCATGCTCGTCCCCAAAAGCCACCTCCAGGGCTAACTTACCAATAGGATACGCTGATTTGCCAGGCACCACACCATGGAACACCGTATTAGACGGTGTGAGATCCTTGTCTGTTAGCCCCATGCGGCGGAATGTCTCATAGTAGAGGATGTTAATACTGCTCCCTCCATCCATGAGTACTTTGGTGAATTTATAACCTCCCACCTGAGGGTCTACCACTAATGCCAGCTGGCCCGGATTGTCAACCCGGGGGGGGGTGATCCTCCCTGCTCCACATGATAGGCTGCTCCGACCAGCGTAAATAACGCGGTACGGCCGGTTCAACAGAGTTCACTGCTCGCTTATGAAGTTTCCGGTCGCGCTTATCCGAGCTAGTTGTGAAAACGTGATACTGCCCATTGTTCAACTGTTTTGGCTGGCTCTGATAACCCGACCGCTGCTGCTGCTGCTGTTGGTTGTAACCCGCTTGACCGTTCTGATTATCCTGGTTATTATTACCGCCCTGATGGAAACCTGAACCGGAAGCTCCATCGTGACCCGGCCCATGGAAACCGGATCCTGAGCCACCACCTGACCCACGGTCATACCGGAAGGCATTAGAGTTTTTAAATTCCTGCATAATGAAACAATCCTTCCAAAGGTGGTTAGCCGGGGCCTCCTTCGTCCCGTGTTTTGGACATGGCTGATTCAGCAAATAGTTTAAGCGATCCGGGTTAGGATTTGGAGCCCCATTATGATTCGCCGCTTTACCTCTGCGCCGCTGACCCTTGTCCTGCGCATTAGTGTTAGCCACAAAGTCCATGCTGCCATCCGCCTTACGCTTGCCTCCGTTTCCATGGCCCGCTGGTTTGTATTGATGCCCCTTAGAGTTGCTATTCTTTTTTCCCTTCCCTGCTTCGTCATCGTCAGTCTTGGGATCCTTGGTACTATCAGAATCAGCATACTTCACTAAAGCGGCCATGAGAGTTCCCATGTCATTACAGAACCGCTTCATACGCCCCAACTTCTGCTTTAGAGGCTTAAACCGACAGTTGCCCTCCAGGGTTAAGATCGCAGAGTCAGCATTGATCCTGTCAGACGAGTGCAAGACTTCAGAAACGCGGCGTACCCAATGGGTTGTTGACTCTCCGTCCTCCTGAACACAAGCCGCCAAGTCTACTATGGATTTAGGCTGCTTACACGTATCTTTGAAATTCTGGATAAACCGGGTCCGCAACTGGGCCCATGAACTGATAGAATTAGGCGGCAGGCCCTTCAACCAAGTACGGGCTGTGCCTTCAAGCATCATGGTGAAGTACTTTGCACACGCGGTCTCATCCACATCCAGCATCTCCATTGCCATCTCATAACTCTCTACCCACGCTTCTGGAGATAAATCAGCGGTGTAATTCGGCACCTTGCGCGGGCCCTTGAAGTCCTTGGGCAGGCGTACATTGCGTAAAGCGGGGACTAAACAGGGCACTCCTAAGCTAGATGCGACCCCTGGCCCGGCAGAGGTGGTAGGACGAACCGGTGTAAGATGATCCGCCTCGTTCTGTGCTGCTAACTCGGCCTCCCTTCGTGCCCGGGCCCGGTCCACTACATCCTGAGCACCGTGAACACCACCGGCCGGGTTATTTCCATGGGCCGCTTCACGGCCCCGCGCATTGCTTGATATGGCCGGTTCATCTAGGCACCTACTATAGCTCCGGCTTGGACGAGGTGTGGAATGAATCCGATCGCGGCTGTATGAATATGCCTCCTGTTGAATCAAAGCGGTCCGGAGAAGTTCCTTAACCTGATGCGTCTCTATTGCTTGCGGAGAGTCTCCTTCGACCAGTATAGCTTCTAATCACGCAGCAGCTACGACAAGATTGTCCATAGGATTAGAATAATGACCCGGAGGTGTCTGGACCGGCGGAGGAATCACAATGTTCTGTCGAGGAGGTTCCATCAGGCGGGGTTGGACCGTCGCTCCTGGCCCTGGTGCCTCGACCCGGTTTACCTCCAGGTGCCCCGGCGGATTACTGGTTCCAGCCCCCGGAGTGTGAAAGAGATTTCGAGGGTCGAACCCTAACAGCAGGCGTGATCTGTGCTTCCGCTTCAAGACTTCCTGTGATGCGTTCTGGTCGAGCATGTGCTTATAGGCCTGGGCGTCCAAAGCGGCCCGCTCTATGGCCATCCTGTCCTTCTCTGCTGCCAGGTCGGCTTTGGCTTGTGCGATCTACTCTCTCACCTTTGCAACCTCTGCATCATGGGCCTCCTGATCCGCCGGATTGGCCTCTGCCATAAGTACAGCTAGTGCATCAAACAGGTCAGACAGAACTTGAACCGGTGGGCGCACAAGGCCTCCTGCCCCTGCTGCCGCTGCCGTTGCTGATCCGGAGATCATTGCTGCTGCGGTCGAGGAGTGATTCGCCACCTGCATACCGGCCATGAATATTCCAACCCGGTTGATCTGCTCAGGGGGGTCCGGAATACTGTCGCCATCGGAACAGCCCCTAATCTAGTCGTCTTGCAACTGGTACAATGATCCGCTCCGGTTGAGGACTCGTCGCCGGAATAGACGACGGTCTCGCTACCATATTCTGACTCATCCCCGTGCTCTCCTCCGTGGATGACTCCCACGAAGGCACGCTTCACGGCCGGTTTAACCTGGGTAGATCTCGCACACTGAGCCGTCTCGACGAGGTCGGTGCAGATGTCCGGCTCAGGCCCAGGCTCACCAATCTTGCCAATAAAAACGTGTATGCTACCAAAGGGGACCCGGTACCCGTACTCGATCGAGCCAGCTTCGGGACCCCATCCTGCATCATCGATGTAGAGCTTGCCGCGACGACTCTTGGTCATCCGGCCCACAGCATAGCCTTCGAGTCCTTTGAGCTTTCCCTCCAAGATCATCAAACCGTCGTGCGATAGCCCCACGGTGGGCGCCAACTATCGTGGATTTGTCACGGCAGATGTCCTTGTGAAAGGACTTAGTCGTGGAGCCATCGCTACGGGTTAACTTGAAGGGGTTAAAGCGGACACAAAGACACAAGGGTTTATACTAGTTCGGCCCCTTCGATGAAGGTAAAATCCTACGTCTAGTTGTGATGGAATTGATGTGGTTTCGATGTCTAGGGAGCAAACAAGCTTCGCCTAGGCTCGAGTTGTTGTTGTCTGTCCTTGAACCGCCGCCGGGTCGTCCCCTTATATACACGGGTGACGCCCGTCGGTCCACAGAGTCCCACACCGGTTCATACTCGTATCCCGGTTGGTCTCTCTCTATTCCTAACTTACGATGCAAGTTTACATCTCAAGTCGGTTTACGGCTACAGGTTCTAAACCGACTACAGGCCTTGGGCCTTCATCTGCTTAATTATCGTTATACTACTAATGAAGTTAACCCGGCCCAGGTAGGCCGGTTCACGCCGAGTGGTAATATCCCCAACACAACTCGTTGCATATTGAGCTCCACTTAACTTGTAGTGTTGTTTGTGCATATTGCCATGACATGCCTCATTAAACCAGTCATGCATCATACTTGTTTGCGCATCATGCCATGCTTATGCTTGTTGGTTTACCATGTTGTTTGTTTCTTTCCGGTGTTGCTTCTTAGTTCCGGTAATGTTGCGTTCGTGAGGATTCGTTCGACTGCTCCCGTTCGTCTTCTTCATGGACTCGTTCTTCTTCCTAGCGGGATTTCAGGCAAGATGACCGCTACCCTGGATCTCACTACTATCATTGCTATGCTAGTTGCTTCGTTCTATCGCTAAGCTGCGCTACCTATCACCTGTTTATCAAGCCATCCCAAATTGCCATGAACCTCAAACCTTTGACACCCTTCCTAGCAAACCGTTGCTTGGCTATGTTACCGCTTTGCTCAGCCCTCTTATAGGGTTGCTAGTTGCAGGTGAAGTTGAAGATTGCTCCATGGTGGACAGTATTTTTTTGGGATATCACAATATCTCTTATATTATTAATGCATCTATATATTTGGTAAAGGGTGGAAGGCTCGGCCTTATGCCTGGTGTTTTGTTCCACTCTTGCCGCCCTAGTTTCCGTCATACCGGTGTTATGTTCCCAGATTTTGCGTTCCTTACGCGGTCGGGTGATTTATGGGACCCCCTTGACAGTTCGCTTTGAATAAAACTCCTCCAGCAAGGCCCAACCTTGGTTTTAACATTTGCCTCACCACCACCTATATTTCCCTTGGGAGTAATTAACCCAAGGGTCATCTTTATTATAGCCCCCCCCCCGGGCCAGTGCTTGTCTAAGTGTTGGTCCGAACCAGAGCCACTTGCAGCGCCACCTCGGGGAAACTCGAGGGCTGGTTTTAGTTGTACGTAGTGTTCATCCGGTGTTGCCCTGAGAACGAGATACGTGCAGCTCCTATCGGGATTGTCGGCGCATCGGGCGGTCTTGCTGGTCTTGTTTTACCATTGTCGAAATGTCTTGTAAACCGGGATTCCGAGTCTGATCGGGTCTTCCTGGGAGAAGGTCTATTCCTTCGTTGATCGCGAGAGCTTGTTATGGGCTAAGTTGGGACACCCCTGCAGGGTATAATCTTTCGAAAGCCGTGCCTGCGGTTATAGGCAGATGGGAATTTGTTAATGTCCGGTTGTAGATAACTTGACACCAGATTCGAATTAAAACGCATCAACCGTGTGTGTAGCCGTGATGGTCTCTTCTCGGTGGAGTCCGGGAAGTGAACACGGTTTCTGGATTATGTTTGACGTAAGTAGGAGTTCAGGATCACTTCTTGATCATTGCTAGTTTCACGACCGTTCCGCTTGCTCTCTTCTTGCTCTCATTTGCGTATGTGTAGCCACCATATATGCTTAGTTGCTGCTGCAGCCTCACCACTTTACCCCTTTCTTTCCCATTAAGCTTTGCTAGTCTTGATACCCATGGTAATGGGATTGCTGAGTCCTCGTGGCTCACAGATTACTACAACAACAGTTGCAGGTACAGGTTTAGGCGATGATCATGACGCGAGAGCGATGCTTGCTTGCGTTGAGTTCTTCTTCTGCTTCTTTGATCAGGGGGTAGGTTCCAGGTCGGCAGCCTGGGCTAGCAGGGTGGATGTCGTTTGAGTTTCTGTTTGTGTTTCATCCGTCGTCGGATGATGCTATGATGTATTGTGATGTTGTATTCGTGTGGCATTTTATGCCTTATGTATGCATCCCCATCTATTATGTAATGTTGATGTAATGATATCCACCTTGCAAAAGCGTTTCAATATGCGGGTCTATCCTTGGTGGGACCTTCGAGTTCCTTTTGGATAGGGTCGCATATTGGGCGTGAAATCGTGGCTTGGCATGCCAGCGACGGCTGGGACCAGCCCGAGAGCCGGGACCCGAGGACGTAGAGTTTCGACATCTAACCCAGCTTGCGCATTAAAGGGGGGGGTGCCTGAGCATCGCGACTCAGGGCTCCTACCGGCTCTCCAGCCCTCACCCTCTGGTCTTGTCCATGGCATCGCGACCTGGCATGCCAGGGACGGCTGAGACCAGCCTGAGAGCCGGGACCCGAGGACATAGAGTTTCGTCATCTAACCCAGCTTGCGCGTTAAAGGGGGGGGTGCCTGAGCATCGCGACTCAGGGCTCCTACCGGCTCTCCGGCCCTCACCCTCTGGTCTTGTCCATGGCATCGCGACTTGGCATGCCAGCGATGGCTGAGACCAGCCCGAGAGCCGGGACCCAAAGACGTAGAGCACCGACATCTGGCCAAATTTGTAGGAACACACTCGAAGATAAGGCCCAGAGCCAGGCGCAACCCGCCTTGAGGTAGGGCCCCGTGAGTCCCGCGCTGGCTCACGTGTACCCCAATACACCTCGCAAGGCCTTTCACGCCCCTCCACAACAACTAACGGTTGACTGTCGATTGTCGCGACAAACCCTCGTTCCTTCTGTGATGAGCCTGCAGCGTCCCTCCAAGGAGCGTCGCCAATCAACCTCACATCGGCCAAGGCACGGATCTAGCGCCGCACCAGGAAGCATTTTTCTGACCCTCGAGATAAGTCACTTTCCGGAAGCATTGGTTATCGCAGCACCACCCCCGCACCAAGTGCAATCCCATGTTAGCAACATCGCTCTCCTTTCTCACCGAATGATGGCTGCTTGAGCGCTAAGGGGGACCTCCTGAGCATCGCGACTCAGGGGCTCTTACCGGACCTCGGGCCGCTCACCTCCTGGCCTTGACCACGGCATCGCGACCTGGCATACCAGCGACGGCTGAAGCCGCCTTAGGACTGGGACCTGTCGGCACAGAGCACCAAGCCCTCGCGAGGTCTGAAAGGAGGAAACTAAGCTAAAACGGAATAAGCATCTCGCACCGCTTCACAATAAGGATCATATTGACAGACGGAGCTACAAACACCTTACAAGCCCCCGTGGGGTATATTCTTGGCCCCTCGCAGGAACAAAAGGCGCGAATCCTAAGGAGTCCTAACTACAGGGGGGCATCGCGGCAGACGCCATCATCAACAGTGGGCCACCCAGCACCGACGCCAACCCCATCTAGATCAGAGGCGGCGACGGCCTGACGAGCCTGCCCTGCTCCAGGAACAGCGCAGGCTCGGGGGCTCGTAGCTGTCGTCACTCGTCTCCGGAGTCGCGAAGAGCTCGATGGAGTCACTGGATCCTCCGGCGCCTCCGTCGCCTGAGGAGCGGCCAAGGGAGCGGTCGGTCGGCCTCTGTCTCGCTGCAGCAGGGTCCCGGCCGCCTCTCCCGGGGCAGCACTCCAGCCGGCGACCCTCCGCATCGAAGACCTTGAAGGACATCACCGAAGCACTGTCGTACTCCAGATGGATCGTGAGGGCGCCCCTCGTCCTACGGACCCGGGTGACCTCGCCCTAGCCTCGAGTCATGAAGACCTCGCCCGGGGCAACGACCGCGACCTCTGGCCCGGTCGCGAGGGTGCCGCAGCCGGCGTGCTGCAGACAAAGCCCGAGGGTTCGCCCCGCCGGACGACAGAGGCGAAGAAAGAGGGGAGACGAATCCAAGGCTTAGGAGGCGTGGCAGCGTGAAGCACGAACTCTCGGCAGGAGCCCTCGGCGTGGACTCTAGGGGGGAAGACGCACACCTTCGTGACCCGCCGACGTTGTCGGCGGTGCCGCTCGTGGCGTTCGGCGTCGACTCCTTCAGAGCCGCCAATGTGCGTGTACAAGGGAAGAGGGAACCCTGGTGGTGGCCGCTCACACCAGGGTCTTGACGCTTCCTGGCGAGTGCCCTCGCCCTGACGCCAGAGGGCAGGCCGCTTCTTCAGGGGAAGCAGGTCAGGATCCTCTTGGGGAGCTTTTCCCTTCTCTTCCGCGGAGAACCGGCAGATCGGAGCCATTGCAGCAAGACGGAGCAAGGCCCAGGAAGGAGGAGAAGCAGAGGGATAGACCGGAAGGGCGCGCGCCGTTCCGTACTTGTAGCCAGCGAAGGCCAACCATTGACCTCCACGATCACAGGTAATCATGACCCGCTTTGCATGTAGGGACTTGTCGAATCCGTGCGGTTACCAAGGCGTCGTGGGGAAGCAGAGGCGCCCACGTCCAATCAACTGCCACGCGGCGCCCAAGGCCGCAGGCTGTTAGGGCCCGCGACGCTTCGCACTTGCCCTTTCGCCTCTTTGCTCGGCCAAGTTCGGGCGCGCCGTGGGCCCGGGGGCTACTGTCGGCGTTCTGGGAACGGGGGTCCCCAGACTTGCCTGCCTGCGGCCTGCGGCGTGGCTCAAAGGAGGCCCAGCACAGCCCATCTTCATCAACGCAAGCTCAAGACCCTCGCGAGGGGCCAAGCCTCGCGGGGCGGACGACAAGGAGCTTCCTCAGGCACGGCCTCGTTAGGCTGGCTCATGAGGAGGCGGAGAGTTCAAGGCGGGGTACCTCACGAGGTGCCCATGACGCAAGCCATGACGACCAAGGGCGCCAGTCGGGCGCCAGTCAGGCGCCAGCCCGCGCAGTGTCCTCCTTTCCTCTTTGGTGCAAAGGGAGCAAGCGCAAGCGAGAGCATCAAGCAAAGGCATCCATTTCAGTGCAACAAGACCAAGACCAGCCCAACGGCAGGAAGGAAGTCATTGTGGAGCCCAAGCCGGTGTCACCACCAGAGCCTTTGACAGGCGAGGACCAACTTTAGTCAGGATAAGTGTACCTGCTGTTCCCCTTCAAAATGGCCAATTGTTGGCGCCCTTCCCACTCAATATTTGGGAAGAGGCCCAGGGCCTTTGCCTATAAATAGGACTAGCCATCCCTAGGGTAGAGGCACCTGGACCTGACCTAGCAAACAGAACCCTCATCAGAAAACCAGTAGATAGAGCGATTGAACTCCTCCCAGCAGTTCGCCGCGCCAGCCAAGAACAGACCCTCGCGAGGCTATTCTGCCTTGTATTGTTCATCATCAAGCCCAAGAGGCAATCCACCACATCACACACTGGAGTAGGGTATCACACCACAATGGTGGCCCGAACCAGTATAAATCTTGTGTCTCTTGTGCTGTTTAGTTTGGTAGTTTAGGTCCTAGCGATTCGGCGAGGAGCGAGCCGGTAGAGGGTTGAACCTCCGCGCGCACCCCAGTGCTCGAACCTCAAGGGTCTGCCGGAACCCGAAATCCGACAACTTCCTTGCTGCGGCCATGGACCCAGCTGTCAGCCTCTCCATGTACAGTACTCTTCCGATGGAAGTCGTTCCTTGACCACATTGACCATGCCGCGTTCTGTTGCATGCATGCGTCCATGGGCGTGGTGCGTCCCCACTGTTAGCCTCTCATGTACAGTCATCTTCCGATGACTCTCGGTTGTTGACCATGTTGACCACACCGTGTCGAGCGTACCAAGGCCGATGGACGATGGTGAGGCCCCAGACTGGAACGACCTGGAGATGTGGAAGACGCGGCAGTGGAGTCACAGATGGAGAGGAGTGGGAAACTTGACTGGTTCGGGTGCACGGCAGCACTGCCGCGATGCCGCCCACGGGAGACAGGAGCAAGAATAGAGGTTGAAGAAGGAGCACGGTTGTTGGAATAACATCCAACGGTCCAGCTGCGAGAATCATTTGTTGATTAAGTGGACAAAGCCCTACGTACACGTCCGCTTAGTAGGCCCACAAGTCAGCCACCAAATCTGACAGGTCCCAGCTGTCAATGGGAGGAATAATTTTTTCGCATAACAAGGAGGCATTTCCTTCCGTGCGAAGATACAACCGGTGAGTCCCAGCTGTCAGGGGGAGGAAACATTTTTTTAGCTTAATAAGGAGGAACTTTCCTTGCATGCGACCATGGACCTCGTGGGTCCCAGTCGTCGGGCTCTCCATGCACAGTCCTCTTCTGATGACTCTTCTTTGTTGACCATGCCGCACCGAGTGTAGCGAGGCGGTGGATGATGATGAGGCCCTGAACGGGAGCGACTCGGAGATGGGAAGATGCGGCAGTGGAGTCGCGAATTGAGAGGAGGAGATGGGTTATAACTGGGTCTGGTGCGGCGTGGGGCTGCAGTCGGTGGAGAATAATAGCAGGTGTGGAGGGGTTGAGGGATAGCCTGGCCGGCGGTGGGGTAGTGCTTCACAGCGATGCATGCTAAGCAGAGCCGCTAGCCGCCGGAGGCCAGACCAGGCGGTCCCGGCAATGCTGGAGGAAGAAGACGAGAGATTGAAGGTGCATGCCGGCCGTTGGATATAAATCCAATGGTTGTGGATGTCATAATTATTTGTTGACCAAGTTGACAACGCCCTGCGTAGGCTTCGACCTATTGGCCCACATGTCAGCCTGCAAAAATGTGGCATATATTTAACCCATATTTTCTAGAGTGTACAGTCCATTTGCTGGGTTGGGTGAACAAATAATTTCGCGTCAATGCGTCCCATTTATATTTTCTAAGAAATCCCAGCCCATTTGTACTTCCTTGTAATACACGAATTAGCTGAGCTCATTCTATATATAATGTTATGTTAGAAGGAGCAATTAATATCAAAAAATAAACTGGAGAGGCACATTTTTTATATATAAAATTAACAAATTAGCGAGTTATTGCTCAAAATAAAAATGTGTGCGTTATTATTACATTGGTCCTTAAAATCTTCGCAAGCTTTTGTACGCAATCACCAGGATTTTCCTTGCCTGTGAGTCAAAAACAACCAGGATTTTCCTTGCCAACTTCTGTTAAACATTTACTTTTATAAGTTAATAACACGTGGGATGTTTTTACAATATATATATAAGTCTCTATAAAATATATGATAATAGTAATAATATAAATATATTTAATGTGGTTAGAAGGGAAAACATAAATTGGACACAGGATTATTATTCTTATATATAGATAAATAGAACAGAGACCTGCGTTTTATTAAAAAAACACATTGGGTTGCCGATCTTTAAGAAAAAACCCATAGGCCGGTATGGACCTCAAAAAATAAGTTGAAACCACTGTCTCCGTATGTCATGGGCTACGCATGTTAAAAAACAAAACCTAGGCCTAGCTGATAATTGTTCGCCCTCTGGAAAAAATGATACCAGCTAGATCCCGAGCAAAATGGATTAAAGAGGGGGTCGGCGGCACTACTGAAGAAGCACATCAGGAGCGATTTTTTTTCTTCAGTGGATGGCTATCGATGGTGTCTTTTTACTTGCCTCTGCACCATACAACTTGTATTTTTAGCCTCGCTATCCGTGGTGGACCAGCAGCCCATTTGCTGGGTGGGCCAACCTACAGAAACCAGCACTTGATTTTTCATCAAGCCCCAAAAACAACGCAGTACTATGTTTGTTTTGAGGCCGAAAACATTACGGCAGGGGTTGAGCGGGGAAGGGGGAAGACAGAGCAAAAAGATTAAAAAGAGATGATGCGTCGTTGCTGCCCTAACAAAGCAGGTGCAATTCTTCTCAGAAAGAAGGTGTGCCGTTGACAACCACACATCACATATTCCACAGTAGGCATACTAACAAGTTCACACATAAGTACAACAGAAAAGGTAAACATCCGTATCAAACTCGGGTTCACAGGACACGTTCATATTCATAGCCAACATTCACAATCAACAACTCAAAAGATCCATATATACACAAGTTCAGCATGTCTATGCATCCAAATGATTGATAGATCACACGACAATATTCATACATAATTCACAATAAGATTTAGATATACACATGTTCAGTATGTTTATGCATCCAAATGATTGAGATCACAGCCGATATGATCCATGGATGAACTTTAATTACCTAAGGTACAGACTGGTAAATGGTGTTCAGTCAGAGGTACTTCTTGCTAAAATTAATGCTTGTACGAGTAAACTTTCGAGTACATAAGAGGCAGCACAAACAATCTAAACTTTGCTTGTAGGTTTATCCTCAAATAGTGGCCTCGTGTCGAGGGAGGTTTGAGCAACTTGGCCACTACTTTTATCCAACTAGTTTACTGGCTCATCTTGGTCCTGTAGCTCGCCAAAATTCTACATTGCAGACAAGAAAGGAGGCGGTTGAGAATATGAACTACCCAAATTTTTTGTGCAGTTCAACTGAAATGGAGCATCCCTGGCGTGCAGACTGATTAAGTGCCAGATGAATATATGCATCAACCAACTTGTCTGGAATCTTTAGACTCCATGCCATACAGTTCGCTACCATATCTGCCGATAACCAAAAGGCACAAGTTGGGACCAAAGATTGGACTGTGTTTTTCTGGGCTATGCGCCAAGCAATATTTTTGGCATTCACTCTCCTAATACTTGGAGTTTGACAACTGGTTGATGCTGGTTGATACTTGAATGAATATAAGCACTTCTTCTTGTCAACATCGATGCTTGTCTGAGTGAACTTTGGAGTACGTAGCAACAACATAAGTATCTGTCCATCTGATCTTTTTGTATAGTTCTACTGAAATCACCCAATGCAATGATTTGCCTGCGAGTTCAGGCTCCAAGTTACTCCTTTATAAAATCGGCAAACAGTAGCACAATACCAAATTACCAACACATGACAAGCACAATAATTAGGATAAAGACCAGTACCAACCTGTGTGAGGTAGCATATCAATTACTATTTCCTTTGACTGGAAGCTGAGACAAGCGAAGCGACTGACAGCAAAGGAAGGAAGGAAGCCTAGATTAGCGAATGACAGGAAAGGATAGAAGCTGTCGAGGCAATGAAGCACCCAAAGTTTTTGTGCACTTCCACCAAAATCGAGCATCCCTGTTGGCACATATATTGAGAGAGTGAGATTACTGTAATAGTGGGACTAGTTGATGAAACATACACTAACAAATAGAAGCACCCTCATTATCTTAATGGGTAAAGTTAGCAACATAGTAGTCTTGCTTAAAGAGAGGTATTAGTTTATTTAATCAGTGCCAATTAGCTCAACACTCAAAGCATTGCCATGTATCATAGGTTGCAAAACTTTAACGTGCAAAGATAAAGGAGTTTCTCATGACAGTAGCATGATACAAATAGAGATGACAGCAAACTAATATGGATGAAGGCCTTAGGCCCGTACCAACCTGAGGAAAAAAGCTTATTCATGTAGTCCCATAAGAGATGATAAAGCACTCACTGGAATCACTCAATAGTATATATTTTTGTGCACTTCAAATGTATGGTTATCACTCTTGTTTACCAGTGCTGAGATTATATCGAAAGATTATCAAGAACTTCCAACAGAGTTAAAGCACTGGCTGGGATACAGTTAATTGTATTGTCTTGTGTAGTTCCACTAAAATGTATGATTAGCACAACATGACCCCTGTCTGCACAAGTAGGAACAAGGTGAAACCTTCATTAGATTAGTGAGAAAGGATAGAAAGACATTAGCATATTACTCTAACAGTAGCATCTAATTCATGATGGACAATACGCAAAGCATTGCCTCATTGAACCAATGACAATAAATTGACATGCAAAACAATAGCACTATCATGTCATGACACTAATAATATTCCCTCCCTGCTCCACCACATGATTCACCTCCATAGACAAACATACACACGTACATGATTCAGCATAGGGTGCTACTAAAGATTTGTTTAACTCGAACAGGAAATTAGGCATCAATAAATTAGTGGTACTTAATTACTCCTAATTAATTAAGTGAGGCAACATAAGTGGAAGGGATCCCTAGAGGATCATCTCACATGTAAGGTAGTCGTTGCTGGAGCCCTTGAATGGCCTCGATTGAGGCCTCTGGCTTCAGCAAGATCACCTTGGCACTATTTATTCTTCTTCCTCTTCATGCTCTGTTTCTCTTTCTCCTCACCAGTTGGTGAAACCAAGTACATGATTGGCCTTCTATTTCAGAATTGTTTTTGTCAGTGAGGGAGTACAAGTGTACTAGTAAAAAATAGCATTATTTTCTCATGGCAGATGCAAAATAGAGATGAACACATGCATTAGATATCATTCTTACCTAAAGGAAGGTTATGGTGCCAATATGGATGATGAGGGTTTGTGCAGTTCCACCAAAATGAACCAACTACTCCATTCTGACATTCCGGTTAAACAGCACAAAAGTCACTTCTTTTAAGAAGTGTTTTGTGTAGTGCACCAAAAGGTCACAACGGCAACCAGATGAAATGGATATCCCTATTTGCACAAAAAGCTACAGAGGAAACAGTCAGAGTCTCAAAAAATTACAGGCAAAAACATTTGGCTAAACTTGCCATGGCTTATAACAGTGGCATGGCTTCATTTTACCATGGGCATTAGATTAAGAATAGCTAAATATTTGGTATAAGGGCATGGGACAGTGGGTGCACCAGCAGTCCAGCACTATGTACCTAAACAGGGGAATAAAGTGGTGACTCATAGTTTGTTGCCCCGAGAAACAAACATCCAAGAAACATATCTGGGTTGGTCCCATTTTTGTTCACTCCAGCCACCTACTCCTATGTGTGGGTAGAAAATCCAATCCTGGTCATACCACTGTGTACAGCGTTACCCCTATATTTCCCTTTTCGACCAAGAGACCGGCTGGATGACCAGTCTGTATTACTTTCACCCCCTTTCCTTCCTGTTTGTACCAAGTCTGATGTACATACTAAACTCCCCCACCCCCACTTTATTTCTTGTTTGAACCAAGTACAAGATTCGAATCCATGAAGTAGCTTTACCTCTAACAATAGAAGAAAAAAATAGGTGACGCTGGACCATCCGATCAAGAGGGGCTGAGAGGTAGAAAATGATGCACATGCAACGACGTAGCAAGCTGGGGAAGTAGAGCTAAGGCGGTTTCGAAGGAAGACATACCTAAAGGTCGTCGAGATGTGGATAGGTGGGAGGCGGGAGGCCGGATCCACCCACACTAGGGCAACAACGAAGGGATCGGAGGACCTCCCGCGTCGGCGCTCGGTCAGAGATTACAGTGCGGCCGACAGTGGGTCTCCTCCCTCACTCTCGACAATGGCCTAAATGCTGCCCCTCCTCCCCTTCACCGGCGGAGGGGGATACGTCCGGATCTGTAACCAGCGGTGAGGATAGAAAGATAGTGTTTTTTGAAGGGAGAAAGACAGTGTTACCACCACTATCTTGTTTAGATCTGGAGAAGATGACAGTGTGTGAATAGAGCAACCCTAGCAAGCAAGCGCAGAGGCTCCGGCCTATATATACGTAGTGGGTAGTTCTCCTTTTTCATTCCATCAAAACAATCTTTACAATTGTGTACTACGTGCCAGGTCGCTGTTTTAGTTGTTGATTGTTTTTTGAGATAGCTACCCGCTTATTCCAAGTGGTGTTACGGCGTGCCAGGTTGCACTTTGTATCGTTCAAGTCTGGTACAAGTCCCTCCATTAAATGAACAACCACCCCCTCGTAAAAATTCTGAACAAGCACATGGCTAAAGTTATCAAAAATGTGGGCTGCCCCAACATGCATTATTATCTATATTTTCTACTCCCTCCGTTCCTAAATATAAGTCTTTTTTATTAGCCACACCAAAGACAAGAATTTTTTTGTTAGTAGTGAACCCCACATGTCATAGACACAAAAAGTGTGGCAAGATTCCCTTAGGCAAGCCAAAGTGTGTCTAACAATTTGAGCAACTCAAGTTAGGCAAGTATGGCAAGTGTGGGAAAAATAATGTGGCAACATAAGACAAACATAGTCATGATCCAAACAGCCTCGTATTTTTTTGTGACATGCATGAACATTTGGTTAGTTAAATTTATAGTCAAAATTTGGCAAGGTGCATCAAATCAACACATGCAAGTATCAAAATGAAAGTCACGGCATGCATGCATGCGTTGTACTCCCTCCGTTTCCAAATATAAGTCTTTTTACAGATTGCAACAAGTGACTACATACGAAGAAAATGAATGAATCTACACTCTAAAATATGTCTACATACATCCGTATGTTGTAGTCCATTTGAAATGTCTAAAAAGACTTATATCGAGTGCAGTGCTTTGATGTGTCGCGTAACTAATGCATCGGTAAACGCAAATTATTGAAATATATCGAGTGTAGTGCTTTGATGTGTCGCGTCAACTCGTACAAGACGGAGAAGTTTGATTACTACAACGCCCTCTCCCTCGCGGACTGAGCTCCGATGCCTTAACTGCACCTGCCTTTGGCTGCATGACAGGTGGGCCACCCACCTGTTGGGCCACCTGTCATAGTCGCAAAGGCGGGAACAGCAAGTCAATGAAGCTGCGTCCCTCCCTCATGCATGAGCATGGTGGCTGGCAAGACTAGGAGAAGCTTTCGCTACTCGCTATCCCTCCCGCATGCGGTGGACGGACATGCAGCAGTGGATTCGATATTGTAGAAGTAGTAGTAATATCATTATTCATCTTCTCGAAGAGGCGAAGAGCCAAGCGCAACCCGAACGTGGCAGTTGCGAATGCTCGCGTGGCAGTCTTTGTGTAGGGGTGGAGCGTGGTGTGGTGCCTTGGAGCATGCATATAGCCAGGCTCTTGCATGAGACAAAATTGCTATTTGAGCCCACTATTGTAGTATTAGTACTTGCTAGTATAGCCCTGTAAACCGGAAAGGAGTATTTGCCTTTCTAGAGATTTCAACAAGTGACTAGACTACACCGTGTGCAGTACTCCCTCCCTTCCGGTTTATAGGGCCCAAATCTCAAATCGCATCAACCAAGGCATTTTGTGATTGGAGGAACGTATCTCGTACTTTACAAAACTACCCTAATGAAACTCATGCATTAATTACGTAGTTCTCTCATTTTCCTCTCCACCTTGGTCGCGGCGCACAATATTGAGAACTCCTATATGACTAGCCGCTCTATCTACATGCGGGACATCAAAGCATCCGGGCCCGCGTGCCATCCACCAAATCACAGCGAGGTGCTATAGTCGAGACTCACCGGTCACCCCGGTGTGGCCGTCATGACCCGTCATATCACAAAACCCACACCTTTACCAGCAGTGGTAAAGTGGCCTCGAAGTTGGACTAGACGAAGCAACCATCATTTCACTGGAATGCTCGTTGAAGCCCTTTCTCCCCTTTCTTGAAGAAAACCTCACTCCAGGCTACTCACTTCTGCCATTTTTCTTCTATACCGACGAAGGAAAGGTGGGCAAATCAGTGATGCTGCTATATTTTCATTCTAAGAATCTTCTTTTTAAGAAGCACCAACCGGTTCTCACAGCCTATTCTTTTTCTCGTTTTCATTGCGATTGTGGTTTCCTTTCGATTGCTTTTTGTTTGTCAGTTCATTGATGGATCCTGGAGCACTAGGCAAAGAGTTGCCGACGGACAACCCACTGGAGACAGCGATCTCCAGGAAGCGAGCACCGACCACACGAGTTGACCATGTTGGCGGGCCAACCCATGGAGACGAAGAACTCCAAGAAACAAGCACTGGCCAAAGAGTTGACGACGTTGGCGGACGAACTCCTCAAAGAAAGTTGGAAGAACAGCAAGGGCCCCACCGTGCCTACCCCAGAAACTCTAATGGCCATCTATGCGAGGCTCAAGGTTGAGTTTGAGGAGATAGTCACCGTTGAGAAGCAGTATTCCCCTGGCAAGGTGATGGCCCCCATCGAGGACGAGGAGATGGCCTCCGGAGGGATGGGATCCCCCGGTGAGCTGCACAAGGTAAACAATAATGGCTTACCATAGTTGTGGTTTTTGATTATTTGCAATGTGCTTGCTAATATGTTAGGGTTGTGCAGGTGCCGGTGGAAGCCTTGATGATTCCTATGTCGTGGCCCGTCCTGTGGACAACGCCCCAAAGATTGTTTTCGATGTCACAGTCCGTCCTGTTGACATCGCCCCGGAGATCGATTCCGCTGCCGCTGTCCATCCTGTGGACATCGCCCCAGAGATCGATTCAGATGTCGCGGTCAGTCCTATGGACATCGCCCCAGAGATTGATTCCCATGCCATTCTCCGTGCTATGGTCATTGCCCGAGAGATCGATGACAAGAAATAGTTGGCCGCGCTAATCCTTCAGGGTAGTTTGCATTGCCCTATGTTTAATTACCTGAACGGTGCATGTTATCAAACCATCTTAGGGCTAGTGCACTGTCTTGTGTGGGCGGTACTTGCTACTTTTGTTTGATAGTGAATCATGCGAACCCTCTCCAAGTTATGGAAACAGATGTATCCTCACCAGCTTTTGATGTAGGAATCCAATAACTCCCGAACATTCGGGATTTGAGTAGTTTGTCCCGAACATTTTGACATGGAAACTTTAGTTTGTTGGGATGGCAACTTTAGTTAATAGGGGATAGCAACTTTGTCCTTTTTCGTTTTTTCATGTTTCCCTAATCTCACGCAAACTAAAGTTACCATCTAAAAGCGTTCGGGTTGCCATGATTAACTCCCGAACATTCGGGAGTTATCATTACCGTTGATGTAATATATGGCATGCTTAGATGTAAGTTTGAACTGTTTATCATATCAGCAGGCCTTGTTTGATGATTCTTGGTGTTAGTAGGCTAGCTACTGTGTGAGCTATAGTACTTGCAAAACACTCACCAAAGAGAAACGTTGGGGCTGATGAGCTCGTGGTACGCTTATACTTATCCGATGTCGATCGGCCAATAGCCGAAGCTCCTAAAATTGTAGGCTTAGTGATCGATCAGACAATAGTCGACACGGATACATTCAGGCCTCATTTGGTTCATAGGGTAGGAAAATCGTAGCAAAAGTACAGATACGTACAACACAAAATCATAGCAGTACAGAGAAGTACTCCCTCTGTTCCAAAATAGATGACCTAGGCGGGCTAGTTCGGCCTAGTGGGTTTCAGTGATATGACGTGGTACAGTGCCGTCCAGTCTTCACGTGTGGTAGCAGTATTGCGGGTACAGTAAGTTTTCTTGAAGAAGCGGAATTCAACGAAGTCATGATGGTTCCTTCATCTGACCAACTTACAGTGGGAAAGGTTGGGCATGTGCTACGACCAGGGTGGACCAGGATAATTTTGTGCATGGCGGGTGGACCAGGATGGTCGACGTCCCACATGCCGGCAAATGAAAGTATTCTTTCCGATATAGAGGATGAGCAACGAGTATTCCTTGTTTATTTTTGATGAAAGCTATTGTCTCCACTGTTACGACGGAGGAGTGTGAAACATGGCAGCCCAGTGAACTTGGCATGTGCACCACTCCCTCCTTCCTCATGTAATACTACCATAGTGTTGACTATAAGGTTGGCTATAAGGTTACAACTTTTTCTCACTTTCTCTCTATAGCCCAGTATTTTATTGGTACTACTTGCTATGCATGCATGCGGCGGGCAACTGGTGTCTGAGGGGGCGCGCGGGGGGAGGTGGGGGGGGGGGGTTCTGATGGGTCAGGGCGGTCAGAAGCGGGCTTGGAAGCGGTCCGGACTCCTGCATGGCCCACCTCACATTATCACCATATATTTCTTGGAGTCTGTGCGTGGCGGGCGGGCGATCTCTTCTTCCTCCCCCGTCTCTCTCTTCTTAGTCGACGCCCGCCGAGCGATTAGATTTCGGCTACCGACGGTTTATTCAATTGCAGTCCCACCTGTCAGTTAAATTGCAAGACAATGCGTGTCCCCTCTAGTGAGCAGCGTGTGAGCCGGACTATCGGGGATGCGACGCGTACGAGTCATAAGTGTGCCACCTTTTCCTTTTGAACTTGCAAAGCGTAACATTTTCGTGCGATTGATCGATAGAAATCCAGAACAAAATGACGAGGGTGATGCTTTCCCACGTGTAAGGCGGGCTAGTTTGAGTGATATGACATGCTACAGTGCCGTCCACTTGCTCCATTTTTATGTAAGCAAGAGTTTGCGCTCTTACATGGGAGGAGTGCGAAACACGGCGGATCTAATTTTGATCGAGGGATAACTGTTCCCTGCTAAATAATGGAGCACTGTTAGCGATTATAGCATGATAGTTAGGGCATCTCCAGCGCTGGCCCACAAATTTACACCGGCATCTGTCCGAGGACACTGATGGATGCCATCCGATGTTGCCCGCATACCTTTTGACAACTATATGAACTAACCGGACGAAATTCGTGCAAACAAAGCAAAATTCAAATTAACCGAATGAAATTCATTACATTTCAAAAACTTTTCCTACAAACTGAACGAAATTCATTACATATTTCGCACAAACCGTACTAAAACCTACTATAAACCTAATCTAAATGATCGTCGGCGCCCGACCACCATGTCCGGCCATGAACCCAAGAAAGTCGGCCATTGCCTTTGCCTCCTCCTCACCCGCCTCGATAACCTCCTCCTCCGGAGCACAAGGTTCTGAAGATTTCCGCCTCCACATCGCCGTCAAGCGGCTAATCGGCTGCTGATGTTTACCCCACCAAGCTTGGCATCGATTGAGTGGAGTAGCGGTGGCCTTCCTGGGACCAGAGCGGCAGAGACCTACAGTGTACTACTCTTCCTCGCCGCCAGCTGCGACTGCGCACGCGCGCCGGCTTCGTGGTCATGGCGGTAGAGGGTGGCCAGGGGGGTGTTGGCGATCTCCTTTGTCTACTCCTGCGACAGTACGTCAAAGAGAGCTTTGGAGCGTGCCCGGAGCGGAGCCGCCAATGTCCTTCGTCTGCTCCTGCGACAGTACGTCCAAGAGAGCTTTGGAGCACCAGGAGGCCATGGTTGGAGTGGTGCCGACAGAAGGAAGGGACTGGAGAAGAATGAGTGTGGGTCTTTGGCTATGGCTGGGAGCTGGGGCTCAAGTTAATATAGCAGGCGAATGGCGATGAGCCACAGCAGACGGATGGACGGCTGGTGCCGGAGTAGGTTCGTCGGGCGTGAATGCAGACACTGCTTTAGCGACTTAACTGCAGGTGCGTTGGGTTACTGACATGTGGGCCCAACGGGCATCTAGCCCACATGTCAGTGACACACCAACTGCACCTGCAGTTAAGTCCGGTGAATGTGGCATTGACATTCTGGAGAGACGATGACCGTTTCAGGCGGGAAGCATGCGCTAGCGATGAAAGGGGTTTCAGTAGGCTAGGGCGGTCAGACGCTGGCGTGGTGGTAAAATGTGGACTCATGGATGACGAGCCTTTGAAGCGTATGCGGTACGTATTGACAACCAGGCGTCCATGCAACCGCTCTTGTCACCATCTAGCCTTCGACGACCACCATTAGACACCACACAACCATGCATAACTTACAAATAATGGACGAATCGATCAGACACACACTCGTGTGCAGTGGCACTATGATCGGTTGCTCATGATAGTACGTACTCCTTACCATAGTACCCTCTCTAGCTAGGCTGTTTTATAGATTGTCATTGTGATGGATGATATACAAGAGCAAGGCGCTCCCTGCTACGTCTTGAGCTTGCGTTGGTTTTCCTTGAAGAGGAAAGGGTTATGTAGCAATAGTAGCGTAAGTATTTCCCTCAGTTTTTGAGAACCAAGGTATCAATCCAGTAGGAGGCTCCTCAAAAGTCCCACGCACCTACACAAACAAACAAAGAAATCGCAACCAACGCAATAAAGGGTTGTCAATCCCTTCACGGTCACTTGCGAAAGTGAGATCTAATAGAGATAGTATGATAAGATAAATATATTTTTGGTATTTTATAATATAGATGCAAAAAGTAAAGATGCAAATAAAAGTAGATTGGAAGCAAATATGATAAGAGATAGACTTGGGGGCCATAGGTTTCACTAGAGGCTTCTCTCAAGATAGCATAAGTATTACGGTGGGTGAACAAATTACTATCGAGCAATTGATAGAAAAGCGAATAATTATGAGATTATCTAGGCATGATCATGTATATAGGCATCACGTCCATAACAAGTAGACCGACTCCTGCCTGCATCTACTACTATTACTCCACACATCGACCGACTCCTGCCTGCATCTAGAGTATTAAGTTCATAAGAACAAAGTAATGCTTTAAGCAAGATGACATGATGTAGAGGGATAAACTCAAGCAATATGATATAAACCCCATCTTTTTATCCTCGATGGCAACAATACAATACGTGCCTTGCAACCCTTTCTGTCACTGGGTAAGGACACCGCAAGATTGAACCCAAAGCTAAGCACTTCTCCCATGGCAAGAAAGATCAATCTAGTAGGCCAAACCAAACTGATAATTCGAAGAAACTAGCAAAGGTAACTCAATCATACATAAAAGAATTCAGAGAAGATTCAAATATTATTCATAGATAAACTTGATCATAAAGCCACAATTCATCGGATCTCGACAAACACACCGCAAAAAGAGTTTACATCGAATAGATCTCCACAAGAGAGGGGGAGAACATTGTATTGAGATCCAAAAAGAGAGAAGAAGCCATCTAGCTAATAACTATGGACCCGTAGGTCTGTGGTAAACTACTCACAACTCATCGGAGGGGCTATGGTGTTGATATAGAAGCCCTCCATGGTCGATTCCCCCTCCGGCAGAGTGCCGACGAAGGCTCCAAGATGAGATCTCGCGGATACAGAAGGTTACGACGGTGGAAATTGTGTTTCGTTGGCTCCCTGGATGTTTTTGGGGTACGTAGGCTTATATAGGAGGAAGAAGTACGTCGGTGGATGCCCGAGGGGCCGACGAGACAGGGGGCGCGCCCTCCTATCTCGTGGAGGCCTTGGCTGTTTCTTGACTTGCACTCCAAGTCCTCTGGATCACGTTCGTTCAAAAAATCACACTCCCGAAGGTTTCATTCCGTTTGGACTCTGTTTGATATTCCTTTTCTTCAAAATACTGAAACAGGCAAAAAAACAGCAATACGGGCTGGGCCTCCGGTTAGTAGGTTAGTCCCAAAAATGATATAAATGTGTAAAATAAAGCCCATAAACATCATAAAGGGGTAATATAATAGCATGGAACAATCAAAAATTATAGATACGTTGGAGACGTATCAAGCATCCCCAAGCTTAATTCTTGCTCGTCCTCGAGTAGGTAAATGATAAAAAGAGAATTTTTGATGTGGAATGCTACCTAGCATAATTCTTAATGTAATTTTCCTTATTGTGGCATGAATGTTCAGATCCAAATGATTCAAAATAAAAGTTCATATTGATAAAAGAAATAGTAACACTTCAAGCATACTAATCAAAGTAATCATGTATTCTCGAAATAACATGGCAAAAGAAAGTTCATCCCTACAAAATCATATAGTTAGGCTATGCTTCATTTTCGTCACACAAATATGTTCCCAACTTCTATACCCCCGATGACAAGCCAAGATATTGTTTCATACTTAAATAATCTCAAACTTTTTCAACCTTCACGCAATACATGAGCGTGAGCCATGGATATAGCACTATGGGTGGAATAGAATATGATGACGGGGATTGTGTGGAGAAGACAAAAAGGAGAAAGTCTCACATTGACAAGGATAATCAATGGGCTATGGAGATGCCCATCAATTGATGTCAACATGAGGAGTAGGGATTGCCATGCAACGAATGCACTAGAGCTATAAATGAATGCTCAACAAAAGAAAACTAGTGGGTGTGCATCCAACTTGCTTGCTCACGAAGACCTAGGGCATTTGAGGAAGCCTGTCATAGGAATATACAAGCCAAGTTCTATGAAAAAGACAACTTATGAGACTCACTATATGAAAAACATGGTGCTACTTTGAAGCACAATATATGAGACTCACTACATGAAGAACAAGGTGCTACTTTGAAGCACAAGTGTGGAAAAAGAGATAGTAGCATTGCCCTTTTTATTATTTTTTATTATTTTTATTTTTTTCTTATTTTTTCTTTTTTTCCTTTTTTTGGGCCTTTCTTTTTTTGGCCTTTCTTTTTTTTCTTTGGGCAATGCTCTAATAATGATGATCATCACACTTCTATTGATTACAACATATGAATTACAACTCGAAACTAGAACAAGATATGACTCTATATGAATGCCTCCGGCGGTGTACCGGGATGGTGCAATGAATCAAGAGTGACATGTATGAAAAATAATGCATGGTGGCTTTGCCACAAATACGATGTCAACTACATGATGATGCAATGGCAATATGACAAAAGTAATGTATGTCATGATGATGATCAGAACGGTGGAAAGTTGCATGGCAATATATCTCGGAATGGATATGGAAATGCCATAATAGGTAGGTATGGCGGCTGTTTTGAGGAAGATATAAGGAGGTTTATGTGTGATAGAGCGTATCGTATCACGGGGTTTGGATGCACCGGCGAAGTTTGCACCAACTCTCAAGGTGAGAAAGGGCAATGCATGGTACCGAAGAGGCTAGCAATGGTGGAAAGGTAAAAGTGCGTATATCCATGGACTCAACATTAGTCAAAACAACTCATATACTTATTGCAAAAGTTTAGAAGTAATCAAAAATCAAGTACTACGCGCATGCTCCTAGGGGGGTAGATTGGTAGGAAAAGACCATCGCTCGTCCCCGACCGCCACTCATAAGGATGCACAAGCCAGGTACACTTCATGTTTCAAATTTGTTACACAACTTTAACCATACATGCATGCTACGGGACTTGCTAACTTCAACACAAGCATTCTTTAAATTCATAATCACCCAACTAGCATGACTTTAATATCACTACCTCCATATCTCAAAACAATTATCAAGTATCAAATTGATCATAGCATCCAATTCACTTCCTATGATACTTTTTATTATACCCAACTTGGATGCCTACCATTCTAGGACCAATTTTATAACCATAGCAAATACCATGCTGTTCTAAAAGTCTCAAAATAATGTAAGTGAAGCATGAGAGACTAGCAATTTCTACTAAAATAAGTCACCGCCGTGCTCTAAAAGATATAAGTGAAGCACCAGAGCAAAAACTATCAAGCTCACAAGATATAAGTGAAGCACATAGAGTATTCTAGCAAATTCTAATCAAATAGGCTTCTACCAAAAGGTGTGTACAGCAAAGATGATTGTGGTAAGCTAAAAAGTAAAGACTAATATAATACATGACGCTCCAAGAAAAACACATATCATGTGGCGAATAAAAATATAGCTCCAATTAAAGTTACCAATGAACGAAGACGAAAGAGGGGATGCCTTCCCGGGGCATCCCCAAGCTTAGGCTTTTGGCTATCCTTGAATATCTTGGGGTGCCTTGGGCATCCCCAAGCTTAGGCTCTTGCCACTCCTTATTCCATAGTCCATAAAAGCTTTACCCAAAACTTGAAAACTTCACAACACAAAACTCAACAGGAAATCTTATAAGCTCCGTTAGTGAAAGAAAACAAAACCACCACATAAGGTACTGTAATGAACTCATTCTTTATTTGTTTTGGTGTTAAACCTACTGTAATCCAACTTCTCTATGGTTTATAAACTTCTTTACTAGCCATAGACGCATTGAAATAAGCAAACAACACACGAAAAACAGAATCTGTCAAAAACAGAATAGTCTGTAGCAATTTGTAACTAACGCAAACTTCTGGAACTCTAAAACTCCTACCAAAATAGGAAGTACTGTACAATTTGTTTATTGATCAGACGCAAAAAGAATAAATGCAAAATCACGTTTCTGTGATTTAACAAAACTAAATTCGTGCGCACAAAGTTTCTGTTTTTCAGCAGAATCAAATCAACTATCATCATAGGTTATCCTATAGGTTCTACTTGGCACAAACACTAATTAAAAGATAAAAACACATCTAAACAGGAGGTAGATGCAAGATTTATTAAATAACAGCAAGTAAAAATATTGGGTTGTCTCCCAACAAGTGCTTTTCTTTAAAGCCTTTTTAGCTTGGCATTGAGATTTCAATGATGCTCACATGAAAGACAAGAATTGAGGCACAAAGAGAGCATCATAAAACATGTGACAAACACACTTAAGTCTAACATACTTTCTATGCATAGGCATATTGTAAGCAAACAAATTATCAAGGCAAGCAAAAACTAGCATATGAAAGGAAGAACAAAGAGATGATAGCAATCTCAACATGAAGAGAGGTAATTTAGTAACATGAAAACTTCTACAACCATAATTTTCTTTCTCATAATAATTACATGTAGGATCATAAGCAAATTCAACAAAATAGCTATCACATAACATATTCTCAACATGATCCACATGCATGTAAAGTTGACACTCTTCCAAAATAGTGGGATTATCATTAATTAAAGTCATGACCTCTCCAAACCCACTTTTATCAAAAACATCATAAGATTGAACATTCTCCAAATATGTGGGATCTAAAGTTGACACTCTTCCAAACACACTTTCAATATTATTGCAAACACTATTATCAATCTCATATTCATCATGGGGCTGAAATAAATTCTCAAGATCATAAGAAGAATCACCCCAATCATGATTATTGCAACAAGTAGTAGACATAGAAAAACTAGCATTCCCAAGCTTAGGGTTTTGCATATTATTAGCACAACTGACATCAAGAGAATTTACAGTAAAATCATTGCAATCATGATTTTTATTCAAAGAGTTATCGTGAATCTCTTCATAAATTTCTTCATCATAATTTTCAGATTCACAAATTTCAAGCAAAGCTTTATAAAGATAATCTAGTGCACAAAACTCACTAGCAATTGGTTCATCATAATTGGATCTCTTAAAAAGATTAGCAAGCGGATGAGGATCCATAGATCTTAGGTTTTGTTTAGCAATAAATAAGCATCTATTCCAACCAAACGAGCAAACGAAAGGGCAAGCAAAAGAGAGAAGAGAAGATTGGGAAAGAAAGGGCGAATAAAACGACAAGGGTGAAGTGGGGGAGAGGAAAACGAGAGGCAAATGGCAAATAATGTAAATGCGAGGGAGATGAGTTTGTGATGGGTACTTGGTGTGTCTTTACTTGAGCAAAGACCTCCCCGGCAACGGTGCCAGAAATACTTCTTGCTACGTCTTGTGCTTGCATTGGTTTTCCTTGAAGAGGAAAGGGTGATGTAGCAATAGTAGCGTAAGTATTTCCCTCAGTTTTTGAGAACCAAGGTATCAATCCAGTAGGAGGCTCCTCAAAAGTCCCACGCACCTACACAAACAAACAAAGAACTCGCAACCAACGCAATAAAGCGGTTCTCAATCCCTTCACGGCCACTTGCGAAAGTGAGATCTAATAGAGATAGTATGATAAGATAAATATATTTTTGGTATTTTATAATATAGATGCAAAAAGTAAAGATGCAAATAAAAGTAGATTGGAAGCAAATATGATAAGAGATAGACCCGGGGGCCATAGGTTTCACTAGCTTCTCTCAAGATAGCATAAGTATTATGGTGGGTGAACAAATTACTGTCGAGCAATTGATAGAAAAGCGTATAATTATGAGATTATCTAGGCATGATCATGTATATAGGCATCACGTCCGTAACAAGTAGACCGACTCCTGCCTGCATCTACTACTATTACTCCACACATCGACCGACTCCTGCCTACATCTAGAGTATTAAGTTCATAAGAACAGAGTAATGCTTTAAGCAAGATGACATGATGTAGAGGGATAAACTCAAGCAATATGATATAAACCCCATCTTTTTATCCTCGATGGCAACAATACAATACGTGCCTTGCAACCCTTTCTGTCACTGGGTAAGGACACTGCAAGATTGAACCCAAAGCTAAGCACTTCTCCCATGGCAAGAAAGATCAATCTAGTAGGCCAAACCAAACTGATAATTTGAAGAGACTTGCAAAGATAACTCAATCATACATAAAAGAATTCAGAGAAGATTCAAATATTATTCATAGACAAACTTGATCATAAACCCACAATTCATCGGATCTCGACAAACACACTGTAAAAAGAGTTTACGTCAAATAGATCTCCACAAGTGAGTGGGAGAACATTGTATTGAGATCCAAAAAGAGAGGAGAAGTCATCTAGCTAATAACTATGGACCCGTAGGTCTGTGGTAAATACTCACAACTCATCGGAGGGGCTATGGTGTTGATGTAGAAGCCCTCCGTGGTCGATTCCCCCTCCGGCAGAGTGCCGACGAAGGCTCCAAGATGAGATCTCGCGGATACAAAAGGCTACGGCGGTGGAAATTGTGTTTCGTTGGCTCCCTGGATGTTTTTGGGGTACGTAGGCTTATATAGGAGGAAGAAGTACGTCAGTGGATGCCCGAGGGGCCCACGTGACAGGGGGGCGCGCCCTCCTATCTCGTGGAGGCCTCGACTGCTTCTTGACTTGCACTCCAAGTCCTCTGGATCACGTTCGTTCCAAAAATCACGCTCCCGAAGGTTTCATTCCGTTTGGACTCCGTTTGATATTCCTTTTCTTCGAAATACTGAAATAAGCAAAAAAGCAGCAATACGGGCTGGGCCTCCGGTTAGTAGGTTAGTCCCAAAAATGATATAAATGTGTAAAATAAAGCCCATACACATCCAAAAGGGGTAATATAATAGCATATTACAATTAAAAATTATAGATACGTTGGAGACGTATCACTCCCGAGTATGACCGTTGGTGTTGAGCCGGGAGAATACATGCTCGGCATTCGCGTAGGCCTCCATCAAACGTCTAAATAGTAATGTCAGGCACCGTCAGGGCGCGCAGGTGATGGGATCGCCATTTGCGTTACGCCATGAGAAGGACTTTGATTGAGAGGCGACGTGCATGCATTAGCATGGTTTGATAGCATGAGCGTGAGTGTCTGACACAAAGTATTTCATTTTCATTTGGCTGACGAGTGTGCGTTGCAGCGATGAGTCTGTGGTTTGATTCCCCACATACGCATAATTTTGGTTTTTATTTCTTTCTCCACTGACAGGTAGGCCCGCATAGATAGATAAAGAACACGAGCTGATGAGGCGCATGCAGACTATTTGACTGGTCAACCAGACAAATACGGAGCTATACGCTAAGCCAGTGTACCTATAATCACCATATCTCGTATACAATAATCAAAGTGAGCTATCAAGACAAGTTCGATGACCGCCAATGCATTTTACTTGGTAATAAATGACCAGGATTGAAGGGGCATCCAAATTTCCTTCGTCTTCTATCCTTGAGCTCTTGACAAACCAACGCACTATACGGTTGTTCGGCCACTCCACCCCAGAGCTCTCACCAAGCGTCGTTCATGCCACCGCGCCGCACACTAACCGGTAAGGAAGCAACGGCATCCTGCCGCGCCGAGTTCCTCGCCGCCCACGACTGCACACAAAATGGTAGGGAAGCGATGGCATCCCGCCGTGCCGAGTTCATCGCCGCTCGCGACCTCACACCTACGTTGGCGGAATTTGAAGCTGCCAAGGCCGAATGGACGATAGAGCAAGAGGCGGCCAAAGCCGCACAGAGGGAGCGGAAAAGTAAGAAGCACTCAAGAAAAGAGAGGCCCGCCACCGCAAGAAAGAAGAGGATGCACACGCTGCTGTGGAGAGGTCGGCGGATATCCAAGCACGATGGGGTGTCACCGACAAAGCCGGGAAGGAGAACGACGGCGTGTGGCCAGCATGTGAGAAGTAGCAGTACTAGTAGTTAGTGTGTGTGCCTATGTCTAAGTATGAGCATGTACCAGTACTACTAGATACTACTATAGTTTTTAGAGCAAATTACCTGTACATTAGCCTAGACTCAATGGAAAAATTGCTATCCTATGCATCAAATGGCATCTCTTTCTCTATAGGAATTGAGATGCATGTCATCTCACTTCCTATGATTTTCATATTCCTATAAAAATCCTATCCTATGAACGAAAGGAGGCCTCTGTTGGAGTAACTACTGTAGCTAGCAGTACTACCGGTACAGTAGTTTTCTTCCAGAAGCGGAATTCAACGAAGTCATGATGGTTCCTTCGTCCGAGCAACTTCACAGTGGAAAAGGTTGGGCCTGTGATTTGACGGCTCATTAGTCATTATTACTGTGGCGCGACGACTAGGGTGACTCTCCCTTGGAGTTCTGCGTGCATGGCAAGTGGACCAGGAAGGTCGACGTCCCACATGTTGGCGAACGGAAGTATTCTTTCCGATATAGAGGAGCAAGGAAACCATGTGGTATAGTATCACTGCTGATTTATATTTATTTTCTATTTCTGATGAATGCTAGCGTTTCAACTCTTACGACGAAGAGTGACAAACACGGCACGTGCTGGATGTCCCACACGTCAGCGAAAGGAGTGGGACATGAACAGCGTGGTAGAGCGTCTCCACTTCTTCCACTTCTAGGTCGGAGACCACACGTAGTAGTACTAGTGGTATGAACGATACAAAGTGCGACCCGGAGAGAAAGACACGTCTAATTGGAAGGTCTCGGGGCATACACGTAAAAAAATATAAAAGCTAATATGTGCCTCCAATTAATATAGTAGTAGTAGAGTACTTAGGCACGTACTCCATAACATCACCGTGCATTGCACGTACAACAATTAGTGGTACGTAGTAAGAGACAAATACCTATATGCCACACATGTTCACACTATTTGTGCCTTTCTACTTCACTTACTGCGCTACACTACTCAGGTTCCTACGTCCACTCATGGGTACATGTCCATATCGTAGTTCTAGTCCCACGTGTTCTTCATATAGATGGAATGATCCATATCCACCGCAGTTAGTGTGGCTCCCCACGATGGAGACTCATCCATACTATGGCCCTATTTGGATCCATGGGTTAGAGTTAGTTTGAGCTAGTTGGGGCTCAAATAGCCCTAAAGTATCCAAACATGAGGGTTAAATTGAAGCAAGTTAGACTTGTTCGGTTCAACCACCTCCTTAGGTGTTTGGAGAGGAATTCGCCAGTGCGAGGCGGTTCTATAGGTGGGCAGGCGGCTTGTAAGCAAAAGTTTCTCCTCGTGCTGTGAGCCACCGCACACGTGTTGCCGAGGGAGAAGGCATAGTAAGCAAGCTTCTCGTCGTTCTGCGAGTTGACGGGACACATCAAAGTTATTTAGTAGTATGTACTCTCTCCAAAAAAGGGCTGACCATGTCATGGCTACCATCCCGTGCTCCATCGTTGAGTATGTGCACTATTCACGTGCCATCGAGGAGAAAAAATATTGCATAGTACTAGGTGCTATCGAAGTGCATGACTCACTTACGCATTGATTATCTGATTATCTCCATTTTCTTGCATGACACATGCACCTTGATGCTAGATGTCTCGCGTGTTGGCAAAAGGATGAACAAAGCTCGCGTCAAAAAAAGAGAGTAGAAGAACATAGATTCCCAACGACTGATAAGGAGCAAGGAACCTCGTGGTGGAGCGTCTGCACTCATATTATTTTATATTATTCAGCGATATAAAATCAACCAATCATTTCCACAGTGGACTGGAAGAGTACGAAACATGGCAGCCCAGTGTAGTTACATCATACTAGTACATGGCTAACACACGCTGTCACCATATTTCTTGGCTTCCGTCCGACACCTAGCTCTAGTAATCCAGCAGCCTATATTGCTTCTCGCTCCTCATCTCTCTCAAAGTGCGGCGGACTGGCGTTTTTCTGTCTATTGAGGTCGGTTAACTCATCACATGTTAGCGACATGCCAAGAGCATTCTAAAAAAATAGTATTGTACTCTATTGTTATGCTAAGAAGAGGAAGCGCTTTGACCGACGGACCAAACGAGACAGGCGTGCTGTGTCGTGAGTGGGTCCAATTTCTCGTTTTGAACTTAGAACACTTGGTTTTGACTATTGATAAGATTTTATTTAGGGCCTAATGTATTCTTCGAGGATGCCTTTGACTATTGATAAGATTTTAGATAATCTAAAAATTATATCATTCGAAGATCCTTTCACATTCCGTTTAAAAAAAAGATCCTTTCACATACAAATTTGATTGTATGCTTTGAGCAACTTGCATGTCCTATACTGATCTTGTTTGGATACTCTAACTTAGCTAGAGGTTACACTAACTCATGACTAACCCTGAACTAACTATAGCCAAAGAGGTGTTTGAGTGACAGGGTTAGATTGACAATAAATGCACTTGATGGAGAGAGAAAAGTGATTTTTCAGTGGGCCCAATGAGAACTATCTCCAATTAGCACCTCTTGGGTGGGATGTTTTTTTGTGGGTTCGGTGCAACTTGCTCCAATTTAACCCTCATGCTTGGATACTTTAGGGCTATTTGAGCCCCAACTAGCTCAAACTAACTCTAATCCATGGATGCAAACAGGGCCTATGGCCAGCCTCGACGCGGAGCAGTCGCGTGCATCGGGAAGCGGCGCTCTCTCGGCTGTCGTGCTGCTTCAAAGCCGGCGCCAGTGAGAGGTCACCTTCGCTCTGGATAGGCATTAATGCAGCACTGATACTCCAGGACGGCTGACCATTTCATGCGGGAAGCACGCGCTGGCAAGGAAAGTATTGGTTTTGAACTGTTTCAGGTGTAGTACTGGTAGTTTGCAAAACTACTCAATTATTGCACTCAGTTTCCTAAGAAATTATGGTAGAAAATGTTACTCCACAGCCCGCTTCCCTTCTCCTTCCTCTTCCACCGCCGGCGCACGTCTGCGGGAAGCGACTGGTCAACCCTTATATAGGAGTGCTAGCACAAAAATATGCATGCATGACCACTAAAATTTCCAGATTAAAGCGCCGCTCCGGCGGGAGTATAGCGTATGTTGTTACCTTCGGCTGGGCCATGGCTACCGGGCGACAGCGACCAGAGAAGAGGCGGTGGGAGGGTAATGAATGCAGCTACTGTTTGGGTTCGCTGTCCGGCTTAAATAAATGCGCACCATCACGTGTACCCGCGGGTGCACACATTGTAACATACATGTCTGCTTAAGTGGGCGTCACGTAACTAGTGTGTGTGAGAGAGAGAGAGATTCTGAGAGACAGAGTGCGTGTGTGCGACTCTACTCTTCGGACATGTACTCAACCTTTTGCATCGGGATATAAGTATAATGATATTATACTTTAGCTAGTGATTTATGTGGCCATGTTAACGTGGTTGTGTAAAAAATATGTCACTTCCTGCTCATGATTTGCGTTATATAATTACAAGCAAGATGCTTGTGCATTGCACGGAATATCAATATGCATTTTTTTACAAAACACCTGTTGTAATTGACCCATGGAGGAGTAATCCCATGTGTAAAAACTAATGATATCTCGAGAATTTTATCAGAAAACTGGTATCTCGAGAATGCCATCGAAAAAAATGAAAGATGAGAGATGAGGTGAGGAGGAGTGGAGAGTGGTGGTGACTGGTGCTCGGACTGGCCGGAGGCATGGGGATGGACAGCGTGGGCATGCGGCAGCGGTCACCATGCTAGATTGTTCCAGAGACTTCCTTTTTTTAATTTCTCATCAATGAAGTTGTGGGAGATAAGGATGTGGAGAGAGGTGCGGGTATCTTTTGTAAAATTATCATAGTTTGCTTTCTATCCGTCAGATATAGATCAGGCGGTTTATATTACAAGATGGCAGGCACACCATCATCACCAACTTGGTTTTTTATAAGGGTAGAGATGATAAGTTTGCTAACTACTAAAGTAAAGTGGAATTTGTCCATGTTATACAAGTAAATTAAGGTGATTGTTTATCATACAGGTAAGGTTGGATGAAGGGTGGTAGGAAAAAATGCTCCGCCCAGAGCATGTGTGTGTGAGATGGAGTCTTAGTGTGTGTGTGGGGGGATGGGTGGGTGCGCGCGCGCATGTGTGTATGTGTGTGTGTGAGAGAGATGGAGTCTTAGTGTGTGTGTGTGTGTGTGATGGAGTCTTGGTGTGTGTGTGTGTGATGGAGTCTTAGTGTGTGTGTGTGTGTGTTTGTGTGTGGGTGGGTGCGTGCGTGTGTGTGTGTGTTTGTTTGTGTGTGGGTGGATGGGTGGGTGCGTGTGTGTGTGTGTGACGCGGGGTCCTCGGTGGCGGATGTAATTTAAGTGTGCATGGCTTCATCGTAGAGAGGTGATGTGTATGGCATAGGCCACCAACGATGAGGTGCAAGAGAGAAAAGGCCCGTAGAGAGGGAAGAGAAGGTGTGTGCGCATGAGAGGAGTCGACATTGAGAGAACGTGTGTTTGTTCGAGAGACACCGAGGAAGACTACTATATACCGATGGTGTGTGTAGGCGGGAATTAAACGAAGGGATGGTCTTATTGGTTTCGGGGATATAGGGGAAGAGTGAGAGGGGGGTAGCTAGAAGGAGATTGTTAAGTGTGAGTGTGTGTTTTACCCATCCAGGCAGAAGTTATGTGCACACAAGAGGAGAACAATTCGATGTGGCGTTGGGGTTGAGGGTAATTAACTACGTATGGAGACATAGAGACCTTGAACGTGCATATGCGAGAGGTATACATGTATACGTGGGATGTGTGTGTGTGTGTGCGCGCGCGCATGATCGAGATAAAAGAAAGAAGACATAAGTCATAAGATCAACAACATGGGAGAGACGGATCAGTATGACAATATGCATGCATGTGAGAGTGCAGGGAAGAAGGCCCCACAATTGAGCATGTGTTTTTTCTTTAAGAGATAGTGGCGCAGGCTGGAGCATGCATCTATGGCGAGCAGAGGGAGTGAGACACAATGATTGTGCAAAAGAGATCAACCTATAAATGCATGTATGGAGAGACATATATAGTGTGGGTGATAGGAAGCAAGACTGTGTGCGAGAAAGAAATGTTGACGGAGAAACTACAGATAGATACAGAGATGGAGATTCTAGCTAGAGGGACATCCGCTAGTTTGAGTGTTGGAGATGACCGTCGGGTGGTTCAGAGGGTGAAGTTATGTGTGTGAGAGAGAAAGATAAAAAGAGGGCACTTGACTGCATGTAGAGCGAAACATATGTACTGTGCGTGATAGGAAGCAAGAGTGAGGGCGAGAAAGAAGGTTGATGGAGAAACAGATAAATAGAAAGATAAAGATGCTAGCTAGTGTGCGTTAGAGATAGGAGTCGAGTGGATCAGAAGGCCGAGTTATGTGTGTGGGTGTAAGAGAGATAGAGAGAGGGTGCATGTGAGTCACATACAAACAAATATCAGAGAGAAATGAGATCCCGAGAGATGGAGTTTTGTGTCTGCGAGAGAAAAAGATATTTCACACGAGAGTGATAGCTAGAGAGACATATGAGGGAATGTAAGATATCTATAGGGAGAGAGTGTGTGTGTGAGCGATATACAAGAGAACTGTGGTGAAATATGAGACCCTGGGAGACATAGTTTGTGTTTGTGTGTGAGAAAGAGATATTTAATAGGAAGAGTCGTAGCTTCTCATACCTAAGGAGCGAAAGCCATCTCTGTGTGAGAGGGGGTGTGCAAGTGGCACACAAGGAAATAGTAGAGAGAAATGAGACCCCGGGAGACAAAGTTTTGTGTTTGTGTGAGAGAAAGAGATTCCACATGGAGAATCATAGTTAGAGACACATAGCAGGGAGCGGGATATACTTAGAGAGAGATAGAGTGATGAAGGTTGAGGGAGAGAGTACCATCAGTGTGTTACAAAGATAAAAGATCATTGTCGACATACAGGTAGCACGAGAGATACCCGAGAGACAATGAACGTGTATAAGTCTAGAGAGATACTCCTATATAAGCATGAGTGATAGCTATATGAGACGAATATCTGGATTAAAGGGGATTCAAATATTTAAACTGGAGATCATGACATCGATAATATCATAACGCAAATTGGTGTATCAAACATGCATTTTCATTTGAATTTGGGGACACATGTCATGTTATATAGTTTATCAATATTGGTGATCCATAGATTCTTTAATTAGAAACAATGCATGGTTTATATGCAATTAATGTCTAAACGGGATTACACTACATGTTGCGTGTGTGAAACACATTATACATGTTTGAGAAGTAAAAAAAACCGCATGAAACACACATTAATTGGAGACAGTTAGCGAGGAATGCATACCTTGGATTTCAACATAAAGTGGTTTCAAATATTTGAAAATCCAAATTGATGGATACAGCCTTATGAATCTGAGATCATGCCATTTGTAAACCATATTTATGTATAGAGGGTGTTGTGCTTTTGAAAGTATATATAAAAATGATGTATATAGAATTTTATTCCAATCGAAAATGGATCATGCCCGAACAAAAATAGAATACAAACGAGATTCGAATTGAGTTGGCACGGTAAATGTGCACTCCGCAAAATTTGAACGAAGCGGGGAAAGTCATAGTAACCGCCCGAAACCAAAATTGATCTATCAAACATGCATACTCATATGAATTCACGTGCATCTATGTTATTTAATATGTAGATATTACCGATCCATACATTTTAGTAGAACATAATTTGGTTTAAATTTTTTGAATTCAACCTTATGATTTTGAGATCATTGTATTTGTAAATCATATTATACATATAAAGGAGCAGAATTCTTTGTTGTGCTTTTGAAGTATATATAAAAAATGATGTATATAGAATTTTATTCCAATCAAAAATGGATCCTGTCCGAAAAAAAAGAATACAAATAGGATTCGAATTGAGTTGGCACGGTAAACGTGCACTCTACAAAATTTGAATGAAGCGGGGAAAGTCGCAGTAACCACCCGAAACCAAAATCTGCGAGATGGAAATTACTGCCTATCCCTGCCACGCAGAGCCTATCAGCTCGATTTCTATAGGTTTTGATAGGCGTATGTTTGTAATTTCACTCAAACGTGACATAACCACCTCTCACTCAGATTCATACACGATGGGCGCCAAAACACAGTGTCTCCTCGGCCGAAATCGACTCCCTCCCTGATTCATACACGGTGGGCGCCAAAAACAAACTCTCTTCGGCAAATATTTGGTGTATGCGAGATTACCGTCCTATCCCCAACCGACTAATATTGTTATGATGTAGGAAATTTGAAACAGGGGCTAAGTTTGTAATTTCCTCGCATTTGAGACAAGCGCGCCCTGAGAAGACATGGTTCCCCCCTTCCTCTCTCCCTCCATTTCCCCATTCGTACTCCGTGGGTGCCAAAACACCCTCTCCACTCCAGCCTCCTCCGTCCGCCACCCCATCCACCGCCGGCCTCCTCCACCATGCCGGAGCTGATACCCCGACGCCGTCGTCCATTACAAGAGATCGACCTCTCTCATCCACGGCTTCGGACCGGGATCCTTGCATCCCGTCCTCTCGCTTCATCCCCGCCGTCGTCCACCTTGCCATGTTGCTCCTACGACCGTCTCATCCACCGCACCCCACCGCCACTGTCTACCCTCCAAGATCTGCTTCCACGCCGCCGACAGCCATCGCTACCGCAGCACCGTCAAATTCTCAGCAGATGCATACATGGCGTTGCACCACAGGCGGTACTCTTTCATATCTGCTCAACTTATTTATTGCAACAAGAAAATAAATCGTCACTGCTTTACTCTGATTTCTTGTCCATCACTTACTTGCTAGTTGAAAGCAAACATTGGTTCCGAGGTTGCCTTTGTACGGTTTGCACCTTCAGATCCGCCATGGCACGCTCAACACTATACTCGCAATGCTTATGGTTTTCCCCTTTTATATTCCACACTATTTAAATCATAGACTAAAATTCAAAATTGGGTCAGTCGATTTTTCAGAGCTCGCCGGAGTTCGCCGGTGCGAAGGAAGGGGCTCGGGTGGGTACAGTGGTTGTGGGGGCGGTGGTGGGGCCTCGCCGAACAAAGAAAACTCGACGTGGGTGGGGGCAGGGGTGGGGGTGGGGGTGGCGGAGGAACACAAGCGGTGGGGGATGGTGGTCCGGCTGGCGGCCCGTGCGGTATTCTATATGGGAAGAATCAGAGACGATGAAGAAGAAGGGTTAGGAGACGTAGGATCTTCATCAAACCGCCTGAAATGGTCGACTGGCCCAAATGACAAAGTCACGCGACTTGCATGCAGACATGCCTTTATATTCAGTACCATAATCGTACCTGCTTAGCAATACTCCTGAATCCATCAAGCTAAACAACGTGCCACTCATAATTCCAAACTTGTTGCTCAAATACAAATCCGATATGATGCTGATATTACTAAAATAGATAGCATTTAATTGGTCAGCTAATGTTCCTACTTTACTTTTGAAAAGCACGTGCACCACATATAGAGAGACAGCGGGAAGTTGCATTCTTAATGCGCTCTGGTTCATCATGTGTGGGCACTGCGCAACGAACATTTTATTAATCTACTTGCTCTTCTTTAGCATGTTCCTCTTCCGTTCTTCTTTAATAAGTACTCTCTCCGTTCCTAAATACAAGTCTTTGTATAGATTCCACCATGGACTACATATGGAGCAAAATGAGTGAATCTACACTCTAAAATATATCTAGATACATCTGTATGTGATCCATAGTGGAAATCTCTACAAAGACTTATATTTTGGAACAAATGGAGTATGATAGTAGTACAGTATGTTCCTTGTAGTGAAGATGAGCATGGACATTTGCAGTGTAGAGGTCTATACGATCGGTTGTATTGGACACTTTGAACTCTTCGGGCCTCTTTGATTCGTAGGATTTTGTAAACATAGGAATAGGATTTATAGTGGCCTGCCCACTTGAATCTTATAAGAATGGCAAGGAAATGCGGGGAGTTGTGTTGCCTTTGAGAGTTACACTGATATTAATAGTACCGCACCTTCAGTTGAAGAGAGCTGGTATCCGAAGCCTTTCTAGCCGTACCGGCAATACTAGCACATATATTCCAACAAGTTCCACTTTGCTGATTTTACTCTGATGCTTAAGTTTTCCCATTACATCTACACTATGATCTGTGTAGCTGCTTTGTGTCACACTAGCAGCAGTCTGCTCTTGAAGCTAAACACTACAATGACTTACAAAACTGGCGCCAAGGCATTGAGTGCCATTCTGGATACAATGAAACTCATATGCTCCCCACCTGTTGACTCTTGTTCAGAATATGATCCTAATGACTATTCTAACCTCGAGGAGTCAAAGGCAGATGGCATGTCATGTTCACCCATCAAGGTGCATGTTCTAATTTTGCAAGGTTTTATTGATTGTGCGTATCTTGCATATGTTGTCTTGCATTTCTTCTACTTCGTTGCACCGCCATCTGCTTAGTTTACTCATCATATATGTCGAGATGCTATGCCCATCCATTATCAATACATATTCCATGTGTCATCATACCATGTTTTTTCACTCAAATGTTGTTCTTCTGCATCAGACAACAAAAAGGAAGAGGGTGATTGCTGAACCTGAAGGAGCACCAGCAAAGTCCTAGGAAAACGTGGTGGTGCCAGAGAAATCAGAAAGCACCCCACTTATATTGGTTGTACAACCAGTGACACAAAATGTAGGACCGACTCTAGCAGACTGTACCCATACTTCACTGGCCACACTACTAGCCCCACCACACAAGACCTGCACTCCAGCAAAAGGTATGCCGATTTCAGTTGCCACAGCACCACCCGTACAACAGAAAAATCCCACTCCAGCAAAAAGTACAGCAAGTCCACCGGCCGAAGACCTATCCCAACTATAGAGACGGCCAATTCCTGCAGATTGGAACCCCATTCTAGTTATTCCATGTTTAAAAGACAATGCTTTCAATGTTGTTAGGGACTATGTGCATATTCCCATCATGGGAAGATTATAGTGAAGACAAACACCATTTTCACATCTTCCTGTCCCACTTACGTGTAGTGCTATTATTCATGGTGATTATTTTCCTCTTTTCTGCTGATTGAATACATCAATGATTTACATTACGTTGTTGTAAATAGGCGAGGGTCAATCTGGATAGTCATGACGAGCAAAGCTTGCTTGCGCTTTTCAAGGAAGCATTGCAGCAGTATCGGTGTTACGTGAGGAAATCACCCTTTGATGACAAGTCTATAAACGATTACTGGTGAAGTCTCCTATGCTAAATTTAGAAGACATTGAACGGAAAAACCTTGTTATGCACTGGTCTCGTTCCGAGGATGAGATACCGTCTATGATATCGTATGACAATTTGAACTTCTACTTTTCCGCATGTGCCTTACGGATCTTTTTGCAGGAAATCTGCTTGAAGAAGAATTCCGGTTTGAAAAGAACAACAGGATATCGCAAATATGCTGCCCGCTGCTTTGCTCTTGTTAGTACATGTTGTCCTGTATTACTTTACCTGCATACATACCTGGTTCATTATGTGACAGCAGTATGCATGATAGCGTGCTTATCAATTGTTCGCTCCAAATTATCTGATATGTATGAATGGTTACATTAGTGTAGAATATATCCAATGCCAATGAAATTTTTTAGCTCTCCATTGTTCTTGTAAGTACCTGTTGTCCTTTATCAGTGTACTTATATTGGCAGGTAGTTGTTCATGTACCATCACTCTGCAGCTTATTTTTCCTTGCCCTCCATTTTCTACACATCAAATCTATATTTACTCTTACCATAAGGTTTGATAGCACCGATGGTACTGAAGAAGTTCTCTGCATTGCTCTTTGCTATACCTTTTGCCTGTATTGTTGTACTTACATTTATAGCTACTTGCCTATGTAGCATCACTCTTCATCTTATCTTAAATATTCTCCATTTTTCTTATATTATCACATCTATATTTACTCTTAACAAAATGTAGAATAAAGGCAATGCTTATGAAGAAGATATTGTGGTAAACTTCTTGAATTGCCCCCCCCCCCCCATCATCATGGACAAGGGCTTTATAGAGCCTGTATTCACCAATAATATAAGTATGTCCTTCTCAAGCCTTCAAACTTTGTTGTGTATATTTGGTTAGGCATGAATGCAATAGTTGTTTATTTTTGGTGTTTGCATCAAATTGCATGTTTAAAGTTTATTATCTAGTTCATAAACAAAAGTTTGTCCTTCTCAATTTATTTTTTTAGTTGTACAACCAAGTTCCTTCTTCATACCATGTAAATTAAACTATACAGAGCAAGTGATCTTCTCTTGCACTGCATGTATGCTTCTGTTCTTGATCTGTAATCCAGTGGTGTGGTGAACCTACCCACTACAGCACAGTCATATTCTGCAATGTCTTAACTATGAACAATGTCATATCATTCTCCTATTATTTAAACCATCTCTTTATTTGCCAATCTGAAATGGGATAAATTGACAGCACGCTAACCATTGATACTTATGAGTTCTTGATCTGTAATCCAGTGGTGTCGTGAAGCTGCCAACTCCTTCATAATGTCATTTCCTGCCATGTCTTGACCTGAACAATACCATATTGTGTTAATGCCATTTTAAACCATGTCACTTTATTCGTCAGTAAGAAATGTGATGAATTGTCAGCACTGATACTTATATGTGCAAAACTTGTCATCTGTCTGCTTGTTTATCTTTTAGAGTGAGGAGGATATAAGTGTCAAACAAGCGGAGTCTCATCAGCTTGCTCAGCTGCTTGCGCTGCAACTCCCGAGCAGGGCTAACCTTTCTTGAACTCTATTAAAGTGCTGTCGGTTTTGTATATTGTTTTGTTGGCGTGTTTATTTGCACTGGTGGCGATCTTTGATGCCCAGTGTATGTAACCTGTTGTCTGCTTGTGCTTTATTATCATAGCGGCGAACTTTGATGCCTAGTGGATGTAATATGCTGTAATTTCTTTATTGTATAGTCTAGGTTTTTTCTTATTCACGATGCTGCAATTATTTTACTGTATATATATCCTATCTTCGCAGTAAACTGGCCAAACCATAAAATTACGGTACATAATCGGACCGTCATGCAAATCACTATGTATGATCCGCATCATGAGCCCCGTCATCTTGGTCCGTTAACAGGCCTAAATGTAAATTGGGCCACTAGTAGATTCGGGCCTTTAATAGGCCGAGTAAACCGCCGGCTCTATTTTCGCAAGAAAACTCAATGGGCTTTTAGGAGGCTGAAAAGTAGGTTGTGCCTGAAATGTGCCGAACAGCTCTGGGCCGGCAGCAGGCCGAAATAGACCCCGACCCATGATTGTGCCTATCACATCATGGGCCATTACCAGGCCAAAATTGTCTCGATCCTTGTTTGGCCCAATCAGATTTTCGGTTGTGAGCCGGCCGGATGCAAACCGGGCCGTAGTTAGGCCCAACTGTATGGCAGGCTTTTAACAGGCCGAAATAAATATAGGGCCGAAATGTTAAACGGGCCTTTAACAGGCTGAAACTAATATCAGGCCGAATTACTAAATGGGCCTTTAGCAAGTGGGCCCAAAAGCATAGCTTCCAGTTGACGGGCCGAATCTGATATGTGCCATAATTTAGCCCAAAGCCTCTTAATGGACCGGATCTGATCTGGGCCGTAATTTGGCCCAGAACATGGTAGGCTTTTAATGGGCTAGATCTCATATGGGCCTTTATTAGGCCCGGAACGTGGCAGGCTATTAATGGACCGGGTCAAATATGGGCCGGCATTTGGCCCGAAACATGGCAGTCTGTTAATAGGCTGGCCCACTAGTGTCCTCAAAATCTTGTGGGCCTTTAGCTGGGCCGGCCCATTATGGTCCACAAAATCTTGTAGGCCTTTAGCTAGGCTGGCCCATTATGGTCCGCAAAATCTTGTGGGCCTTTAGATGGGCCAGCCCATTATGGTCCACAAAATCTTGTGGGCATTTAGCTGGGCCAGCTCATTATGGTCCGCAAAATCTTGTGGGCCTTTAGTTGGGCCGGCCCATTTAATCTTATGGGCCACTTTTGGGCCGGTCCATGTGTCAACATATCATAGGTGCATCTCGCCCATTGGATGAGTGACACCTGTGCCAACGCGGAGCTGACACGTGGTTCCGTCGGCCAATGAGAATTTTACACGTGGAAAATCGGCATTGGTCGTGGCTGTTAGCGGGTTATCGGATCCAAAACCGGACCTGATAGCTTAACGGTGTCCTATTATGGTGGATGCCACGTGTTGGTCACCCTTGATGAAAGCACTTGTATGACACGTGATTTATCATCGTGGAAGTGGACACTTCCGTGATGTTAATTTTGGTAATGTCATGGAACACTTCTACGACAGCACATGTATGACTATCTTGATTCTGTCATAAAATCGTCATGGATGTACATGCATGATAGAAAACGTGACCTACTGTGACAAACACATATCATCATGGAAGTGTATTTTTTTGTAGTGCACCCCCCCCCCCCACACACACACACACAAGTCGTTCTCTCCCGCGGACACGAACACACGAGCACATTAACACCCCCCTCTCTTCTAAAGTCCAGACCCCAATATAGGTCTCTATCACTTTGTCTCTCGGGCATGCACACATCTCTTCCCCCACTCTCTAGGTCTCTCGGTATCTCTCTTTCCCAAGCACACGCATTATATAGAGTATATCTTTCCCATACACACAAAATGTTGCCCCCAAACGTCTATCTCCATAGTTATGTGGTTCTCGCACACTCACCTCACACACCACCCCCACTGCAAACAAGCACATTTTGTCTCCTTGTGCACCACTCTCCTCTTTCTATCTCTCCCACATGCGGACCCGCCCCAACTCCTTCCCTATATACATATATGTCGTGACTCTTTCCATAGCTCCCTAATGTATCATCATTCTCAATCTCGCACATTTTTCTCTACACCAACTATTCTAGATCTCTCATGAAGTCCCTATCACACACATGATGACTCGCTTCCCTTGCGTCTACAAGCATAGGCCACTTTCAAACAACATCAACATATTGTCTCCCTATCTATACGCCACTTCTACACACAAATGACCCCCCTCTCTCCCCCTCTCTTCCTCTATCTCTCTCTCCCTCGCTAGCTCTCTCTCTCGCGCGCGCTCTCACACCCCTCTCCCACACACACTTGATGTCTCTTCCAAATAGTCTGCTCCCCGCCCGCACCCATGTTATCCCGCTAGTACGCATGCCTTTGTCTCTCTTTGACACACATGTTACACCATTCCCCCTTCCCTATACTAGGTTTACATCATTAGTGGTCTCTCTTCTCCACATACATACACTCCCTCTCACACACATGCACGCGCACAAACACACACAGACACGCACAAACACTCATCTATCTGGATCCTTCTTTTAAGACACACACACCCTTGCATATTCTCTCCAGCTCTTGTATGTATATACCCCCCCCCTCTCTAGGTCAGATGCACACCAAAATTCTCCATCTCTCTAACTCACACATCTCTCCCCATGTCCGCATGTGTATCTCACACACTCACTCTCTAATTATGTCTATGTGTCTCCACGTTACACAACACAAAGCCCCATGCACATCTCTCTCTCTCTATCCTCCACACACAGAGACACAAAAAATCTCTTATCATTGCCTCAGTCTCTACACATATCACACATGCACGTTGTCTCTCTCTCTCGCACACACGCTCAACAAAGGTTTCCCTGTGAATAACTTACTATCTATTCATCAACAGTCGTTGCAGTACGGCAAACATGAGACGTGAAAAAGAATAAATCTACACGTGCGTAGACCACCTAGTATGACTACTAGGACTAGATCAAGCCGAAAGTGCGCCGCCGTCACCCCCTCCTCATCAGCGACGGGAAAACATTTGTTTTACATAGTTGAGAAGTCATCGTGCTAAGGCCCCACATGTTGATCCGTTGAATAGAATGTAGATCCAAGTTTACGGAAACAAGTATCAATAATACGTTTGTATCTCCGTACTTATATCTCTTCTCTTATAAAAAAACTGAGTTGGTGATGATGGTATGCCTGCCATCTTGCAATATAGACCGTAGGATCTATATCTGATAGATAGAAATTAAACTAAAAGATACCCACACTTCTCTCCACATTTGCATACAAGGCCTTCCCTCGTTCATCCTTATCTCCATGAACCTCATTGTTGAGCAATTAAAAAAGAAAGCCTCTGGAACAAACTGGCATGGTGGTCGCTGTCGGCGTCGTCCATACCCATGCCTCCGCTCAGTCCGACCACCAATCACCACCACGCCCCACTCCTCCTCACCTTACCTCTCCTCTTTCTCGAGATATCATTAGTTTTTACACATGGGATTACTCCCGCATGGGTCAATCACAACATGTGTTTTATAAAATAAAAATGCATATTGATGTTCCGTGCAATGCACAGACATCTTGCTAGTACTCCTACAGAAGACTGAGTTGGTGATGATGGTGTGTGTGCCATCCGTAATTTCTGACCATTAGATCCACATCTAACGATTGTGAGGTAAGTTGTTGCCTTTTCTCAACAACATCCCACTTCTCTACCAATTTATAGAAAAACCCTTAATTAGTATCTTAAAACTAACCACATCCCTCTCTCACCTCACCAAAATAGCCCAAGGAATATATTCTCATTGAAACATAATATATCTCTAGTGATATATGTACATCAAAATTAGAGTGATTTCTATCAAGTTTGTGAATAAGTATTATTCTAATTATGATCTGTTGCAACGCACATGAACATTGCTAGTATTTCCAATCATGCAAAAAAATGCTAGTATTTCCATAGTTTCGAGTTTTCCATCAAGATATTAGTCACCCATGGTTGATATTTAGTTTGAATTACGTACACATAGGCACTATGTAACTAGTCGTGCTTATTGGCTTACAAAGCTTAACTTTCACTCCTACTTATAGTATGTAGAGTATTTAACAAAAACTACCACTCTCAACCAGCCCTAGGAAGAAACTATTGTACAAAAAATAGAAAAAACATACCCAAAATTTCTTAATGCGCGCCAAAAAACTACTACCTAGTGCCAATTAGGCTCATTTAAACCCGTTTATGACAGGGTTGGCCCACACGTCCGTGCTGACGATGCAGCTTAAAACCAACACATTTTATTTGACCGTTGACACAAGGGACCCACATCTGACCTTCTATCATGTTCTTCCTCCTCCAATCATTATTTTTCCTGAACATTACTTCAAACAGTACTGATGCGTGTTCGTCGGTGGCGCCGGTGATGAGCGAGTTGGCCGTCGCTCCGTCGGACGGGCCGGACGCCGCACTGGCCTCCACATGGGTTGGCTGGCTGGTCCGAGCATGACTTACGCGCGAGCAAGCCGCCGCACTGGCCTTCGCTCGAGCCAGATGGCTGGCCTTAGTGTGGCGCATGTGAGCAAGCTGACGCACCGGCGTGCCAACCTAGCTAGCAAACCTTGCAGACAAGCAGCTGGATGCATCCAATAGGGTGTGTGCTATCTTGGCTAGCTATCGGCCGCGAGCGCCGGATGGAGCTGGCATCCGGGCTGCCGCAAGATGGGCTCCGCACCGGCGGCGGTTTTGACCTCGCCTTCTTCCGGCGGCGGTAGCTGCATCCCATGGCCGAGGATCACTAGGTGGACGGGCCAGAGGTAGGAGGTCACTTCGGGATTTTTGTCCAGACTGACATGTAGGTCCCACAAGTCATAACGCCTAACTTGCCGGTCAAATAGAAGGTGTTGACTTAAGGGGCGACATGGGTTGAAACATGCCTATAACGGCACTTTGTAGAGTAGTCGTTTCTTGGTAGGGCTGGTTGGTAAGTGATAGTAGTTTCTTGGCATTATTAGTGGTTTCTTGTAAGGAACAATGTACTAGCAACAAAAGGCAATTCTAGGTTGCGTTGTACTCCAACAAGTACTACTAGTGGTCGCGGGAGTGTAAAGCTCGTTTTGTGGGTTCGATCCCGGCCGAATGCACGGTGACCTTTTTTTTAAATAGTAACCTCGCTGCGAACCAATATTGTACACTAGTAGTTTGACTTTTGAAGTCAAACGGATGTGTCACACCACAATCTGGGTGCACTGGATAGCCCAGCCATGTGAACGGGTTTTCCCTCCCATCATCTCGTGGCTCGTGTACTGAGTAGTACTCCTATATATCAATTCACAGCATGCAAACTTTCTCGCCTGTGTGCTCGCCCTAGCCGCACCTTGCTTGCAGCTTCCTCATCAACTAGCATATTTAAACTAGTGCCTCCCAATTAAGAGCGAGGATTCGAAAAAGCCTGGTGCATCATTGGGAACTGTGCAATATGGCTCTGTACGTAAAGTGCTAGTGCTCTACTACTCTATAGCTTGTGGCATTGCACGCATGGACTTCACTCCATTATCGGCTATATAAAAGAAATTCCTCTTGACGTGAATTTTTTTGTTTTAAAATGGAGGTAAAAGCTTTGCCTCATCTCATTCATAAAGAAGGAACTACTAACAAAGTTCGACAAGATACATTACACCTCCACAAATGGAAGCGAAAAGCCTAGTCTCTCTGTATCAAAGAACTCAAATGTTCTACCCCCGCAGTAACCATCACTGATAAACAGGCTGCTAGTGTGTGCGTGAGAGGAGCGCCTGAGTAGGCCAGCTACGCGCTTGAATAGAGCACGGAGAGTATCTACTACGCAGGTGTACTTTCCCTGCATTGATAGTACAACGATGGTTCTAGAGAACAGTATTATCCTCCACTTGCAACTGTAGCTCCTTGGCCTTGAGATTCAAGAGTTCAAAACTGGTGCACTATAGAAGTACAGTACATCGCACTACTAGTTGAGAAAGTAGTAGTACTACTACTACTACAGTACGAGTATGTAGTCCATAATAGCCTCACCATCGCGGGGCATGAGGCACTACCACTATGCGTGCCCGCATAATTTCCTTAGCAAAGGGACAAGGCCCTACAGTTACTACACTCTTATCTCCTCCTCGTCAGTTCCCCTCCCCCAGAAGAGAAGGCAGTTCGTTGCTGCTCCCATGGATTCGCCAGGCTGTTCTCCTCCTCGTCAGGGCTGGGAGATCTTGGATGATGATCCTCTGGGATAAATCGCACGCCGCTCCGATGTCCTCACCGCCGCAAGAATCGGTGCTTCCTGCAACAACTTTTTTAAGATGGTGCTTAAATAGGCTTGACAAAAGGCCATGCTTGTTGGTTTTCCATGCGTCCTCGAGGAGAAGGTTATTCTGTGGGACAATCCTTCGAACAGTCCACCGCTCCCTGGCCATGGTTGCACGTTGACTCCGCTAGAGTTGCCTACGTTGAGAGGTAGTCGGATTTTGTCCGGTGAGCAGGTCAGTCTTAGAGTTTGATCATGTAGTACTTAGTTATTCCATCCCATAATTTCTCCGCTGCACACTGTCTTATATATAGGTCTGGGTTGGTGCCAACGAAGATTGGCTTGCATACCTCCGGCCGGATACCACCATCATTTTGCACAACATCCACAGCAGTGCAGCTGTTCCTGTAGACCCCTTCTCCACCATTGGGATCGGCCTTCTGGACTGGCTGGGCTTGAATGCGTGTGATGATGCCTACATGAGATTGAAGAAGATAGCAATTGTAGACCCGCCGACAAAGTGATGCGGCTACGACGTTTACTATCTCATCGTGGTGTTTGACATAAGGATTGCCATCAATACAAGAGGCAGTAACGGCAGAGGCTGGCACATGTTGGCCGCGACATATTTGTACCCCTACATGTTTGAAGACGTCGTGCGCCATGTAGGCCGCATCTTCAAGGTGACAAGCCAGGGGACTTGTTTCATCTGGTTGCCATCCTACGGTACGGGAGATTACAAATGGAATGCACGAACCATCATTTGCATCCCTAGCAGTACTCCATTATTTTGCAGGGACTAGTCATCCCCCGATCAAATTAAGATCGCCGATCCTAGATGTGCATTTGCATCCGCGATTCGGTCTAACCTAGAACCTTGTAGCTGACTTTGGCATATTGGGATCAACTATCTTAGCAGTCGGTACCCATGGTACCACTGATGTGCAACATGGTCACACAATCTACCATGATCGGACCGTCACCATCTACCCAGGTATTCCATTTTCTCATTGCTGTGTGTTAGAGTAGTAGAGTAGTAGTTGTTAGTTATTTTCTTTTCTTGAATGGGACATGTTTACTGTACTAGTAGTAAAATTTAGTATTATATTTTTTAACCCTCTCGCCTTCTCTTTCATTGTTGTACTACTTACTAGTACTAGTAGGAGTACTTTTTACCTTGGAGGACGCGTATAGCTAGCTAGGCCCTTGAAGACTTGAACCCACTAGCTCCCACCATTTTTGTTTTTCCGTGTCTTACTATCTCATACATGTAGCCAAGAGTGCCTATATATAATAAACCGGTTATTTTACTTCCACTAAATCGGAGTAGTACTATTTCCTGCATAGTACGACTGACCGCCATATTTGAGCACAACATTATTATGCATGGACCTTGACTATGTACGTCACCATGTGTCCAAAACTGAGATGCCACGTGTACCAGATGAATGGCGCCGAGTTCAACCCCCGTGGTGCTACGTGGGTGCCGAGGAACACTCTTGGAGAGTGCTTGCTTTTCATTGGGGACAGCTACCCCATTGCAAACTGGATGCCACCTTGCGTGCACGACACCGATGGCCTGCCATTCATGAAGCATGGTTGTGTCTTCAGTGTGCACCGCCGGATGAGTGACATGCTAGGACACGCTATCCCTGATTTATGCCGCTTCAGCTTGGATGAGTCTCCATCGTGTCAAACTGGACTAGAAAGCTGCGATAATGATTCACATTGCCCACCACTATGGATCCTGCCATCCATGAAGAACACATGGGACTGGAACCTGGAGGAGGACATGGAGCCCATCTATAACGTGTAAGTGGAGTATGGTAAATTGTGAATGGTAGCATTGTGAATATATGTAGACTAGTCGTTGATAACCCACAAGTATAGGGGATCGCAACAGTTTTCGAGGGTAGAGTATTCAACCCAAATTTATTGATTCGACACAAGGGGAGACAAAGAATATTCTCAAGTATTAGCAGTTGAGTTGTCAATTCAACCACACCTGGATAACTTAGTATCTGCAGCAAAGTATTTAGTAGCAAAGTAGTATGATAGTAACGGTAACAGTGGCAAAAGTAACGATAGCAGTTTTGTAGTAATTGTAATAGTAGCAACGGTAAAGTAAATAAGCAAAGCACAATATGTGAAAAGCTCATAGGCATTGGATCAGTGATGGATAATTATGTCGGATGCGATTCCTCATGTAATAGTTATAACACAGGGTGACACAGAACTAGCTCTAGTTCATCAATGTAATGTAGGCATGTATTCCGAATATAGTCATACGTGCTTATGGAAAAGAACTTGCATGACATATTTTGTCCTACCCTCCCGTGGCAGCAGGGTCCTAGTGGAAACTAAGGGATATTAAGGCCTCCTTTTAATAGAGTACCGGACCAAAGCATTAACACATAGTGAATACATGAACTCCTTAAACTACGGTCATGACCGAGAAGTATCCCGATTATTGTCACTTCGGGGTTGTCGGATCATAACACATAATAGGTGACTATAGACTTGTAAGATAGGATCAAGAACTCACATATATTCATGAAAACATAATAGGTTCATATATGAAATCATGGCACTCAGGCCCTAGTGACAAGCATTAAGCATAGCAAAGTCATAGCAACATCAATCTCAGAACATAGTGGATACTAGGGATCAAACCCCTAACTTGATTACATGGTAAATCTCATCCAACCCATCACCGTCCAGCAAGCCTACGATGGAATTACTTAGGCACGGAGGTGAGCATCATGAAATTGGTGGTGGAGGATAGTTGATGATGACGACAGCGACGAATCCCCCTCTACGGAGCCCTGAACGAACTCTAGATCAGCCCTCCTGAGAGAGATTAGGGCATGGCGGCGGCTCCATATCATAAAACGCGATGAAACTTTCTCTCTGATTTTTTTCTCCGCGAAAGCAAATATATAGAGTTGGAGTTGAGGTCGGTGGAGCTCCAGGGGGGCCACGAGGCAGGGGGGCGCGCCCAGGGGGAGGGGGCGCGCCCCCCACCCTCGTGGACAGGGTGTGGGCCCCCTGGCCTTGATTCTTTTGCCAGTATTTTTTATATTTTCCAAAAATAATCTCTGTGGATTTCCAGGTCATTCCGAGAACTTTTGTTTTTGCACAAAAATAACACCATGGCAGTTCTGCTGAAAACAACGTCAGTCCAGGTTAGTTTCATTCAAATCACGCAAGTTAGAGTCCAAAATAAGGGCAAAAGTGTTTGGAAAAGTAGATACGTTGGAGAAGTATCAACTCCCCCAAGCTTAAACCTTTGCTTGTCCTCAAGCAATTCAGCTAACAAACTGAAAGTGATAAAGAAAAAACTTTTACAAACTCTATTTGCTCTTGTTGTTGTAAATATGTAAAGCCAGCATTCAAGTTTTCAGCAAAAATTATAAACTAACCATATTCACAATAACACTTAGATCTCATGTTTACACATATCAATGGCATAATCAACTAGCGAGCAATCATAATAAATCTCGGATGACAACACTTCCTCAAAATAATCATAATATTATAACAAGATGGTATCTCGCTAGCCCTTTATGAGACCGCAAAACATAAATGCAGAGCACCTTTAAAGATTAAGGACTGACTAAACATTGTAATTCATGGTAAAAGAGATCCAGTCAAGTCATACCCAATATAAACTAATAGTAATGCATGCAAATGACAATGTGCTCTCCAGCGGGTGCTTTTTAATAAGAAGGTGATGACTCGACATAAAGTAAATAGATAGGCCCTTCACAGAGGGAAGCAGGGATTTGTAGAGGTGCCAGAGCTCGATTTAAAAATAGAGATGAATAACATTTTGAGCGGTATACTTTCACTGTCAACGCAACAACTATGAGATCTCGATATCTTCCATGCTACATACATTATAGGCGGTTCCCAAACAGAATGGTAAAGTTTATACTCCCCCACCACCAACAAGCATCAATCCATGGCTTGCTCGAAACAACGAGTGCCTCCAACTAGCAACAACCCTGGGGGAGTTTTGTTTAATTATTTCGATTTGCTTTGATCTTTTTGATCATGGGACTGGGCATCCCGGTTACCAGCCATTTTCTCGTGAATGAGGAACGGAGTCCACTCCCCTTGAGAATAACCCACCTAGCATGGAAGATACAGACAGCCCTAGTTGAAACATGAGCTGCTCAAGCATACAAAACAGAATTTCATTTGAAGGTTTGAAGTTTGGCACATATAAATTTACTTGGAACGGCAGGTAAATACCGCATATAGGAAGGTATGGTGGACTCATATGGAATAACTTTGGGGTTTATGGAGTTTGGATGCACAAGCAGTATTCCCGCTTAGTACAGGTGAAGGCTAGCAAAAGACTGGGAAGCGACCAACTGAGAGAGTGACAACAGTCATGAACAAGCATTAAAATTAATCAACACTGAGTGCAAGCATGAGTAGGATATAATCCACCATGAACATAAATATTGTGAAGGCTATGTTGATTTGTTTCAACTACATGCGTGAACATGTGCCAACTCAAGTCACTCGAATCATTCAAAGGAGGATACCATCCTATCATACCACATCACAACCATTTTAATAGCATGTTGGCACGCAAGGTAAACCATTATAAGCTCCTAGCTAATTAAGCATGGCATAAGCAACTATAATCTCTAATTGTCATTGCAGACATGTTTATTCATAATAGGCTGAATCAGGAAGGATGAACTCATCATATTTACAAAAACAAGAGAGGTCGAGTTCATACCAGCTTCTCTCATCTCAATCAGTCCATCATATATCATCATTATTGCCTTTCACTTGCACGACCGAACGGTGTGTATAATAATAATAGTGCACGTGCATTGGACTAAGCTGGAATATGCAAGCATTCAATTCAAGGGAGAAGACATGGTAATATGGGCTCTTGGTTAAATCAACAATCGTGCATATGAGAGCCAATAAACATTTTCATTATGGTCTTCTCCTCTCGACCTCCAAAGGAAAGAAAAGAAAAGAAAACTATTTACACAGGAAAGCTCCCAATAAGCAAAAGAAGAACGAGAAATCTTTTTGGGTTTTCATTTAATTACTACTGCAAGCATGGAATTAAACTAACTATTTTTTTAGTTTTTTCTTAAGTTTATCAAACACACAAGAAGAAAGCTAGAAAAAGAAATTAAACTAGCATGGATAATACAATGAAAAAGTATGAGCACCGACGACTAGAATAAGTGTGTGAACATGAATGTAATGTCAGTGAGAAATACGTACTCCCCCAAGCTTAGGCTTTTGTCCTAAGTTGGTCTATGCCTATGGATCGTGGCTACTCTCCCCGGTGTACTGAGGAGTGTCATCGGGGTACCACTGGCTGGCGATCTCTTCCAGATCCCACTGATAAGATGATGGACGATAAGGGTCTAGTGGTGGTTCCGGCTTAGGCTGTAGAGCTGATGTCTAGCCTCAATGCGCGTACACAGCCGTCGGCAGGACGAAGTAATGGCCTGCAGTTAAATCAAACAAAGAAGGCGCAGGCAGGGTAATAATCTCATTGTGTTTCTTATTAAATCTCAAGTTATACAGAAGCATCTTATCATCATTGTCAACAATAAACTCATGCACTACCATGCTCCTGTATCTAAAAAGGTAAGAGGAAGCAGTGTCTCCTCTTTCTCATAATGCCTAATAGGTATCTCAAAATGTTTAGCAAGGCGTGCAGCATAGATACCTCCAAATATGGGGCCCTTTGTACGGTTCAGACTTAATCGTTTAGCAATAACGGCACCCATACTAAAAGAGTAATCACAGAATAAAGCATGGAACAAAATAATAATATCAGGAACACTAAGGTTTCCATAGTTTCCGCGACCAATTAAGCATCGACTAGCAAATATGGCGAAGTAGCGTAAAACAGGAAAATGTATGCTAGTTATTCTTGTATCGGAAACCTTCCTCGATTCCCCTACAGTAATAGTATCAATAAAACCATCAACATCTTTACGATGTGGTTCATATAACCTACCCTCAAAGGGTATTCTACAAACCGTGCAAAAATTACGTAATGACATCTCCTTAGTCTCATCATATAAATGAAAAGCTACTGAAGGAGGTGAATTCTTAGGATAATAATAGAAGTTTTGCACAAAAGTATTGGTGAGTAAGAGATACTGTTCGCTCCGATCATGGAGGAAGTTGGTGAGGCCCGCATTATCGGCCAAAGAATAAAAGTCTTCATAAATCCCGGCTGCTCTCAAGAAATTATCACAAGGCCATTCACACGATCGTACTTCCGCTACGTGAGGAATATTATACTTTGCCTTTTCTTTCTCCTTAGCTTATTTATCCTTGGAGCCTTGGCTAGAAGAGCTCCTCAAAAATCTCTTCATCATTTTCTGAAAATTTCTGAAATGTTTAGTAACTCAAAATAAAAGTGAATCAAACTAAACAAGATTGATAGAAACTACTCCCACAAGTGCCTAGAGCCTATATCATGCATTAGAATTACTTGGGACCTCATAAATTTTACATGCAAGCTCAAGAACAGGGTCACCTAGGCAGCAAAAATTTGCAATGAATAAAGCACTAGAACAAAAACTAATTGGACCATTGAAGGAGTCACATACCAAGGAACAATCTCCCAAAGCAGTTTTGTGAATGGAGCTTTGAGCAAGGAGATCGAAAATGGCAGCAAAGTGAGCTAGAACTCATGCTTGAGCTGGATGGGGATTTTTTTGGGAGGAAGATGAAGTGTGTGGGTGCAGGAATAAGTGGAGGGGGGGTCACCATGGGCCCACGAGGCAGGAGGGGCACCCAGTCAGAGTGGGCGCGCCCTGGACCCTCGTGGCCAGGTGCTTGCCCCCCTGCTGTGTTCGCAGTGCCTAAAATCTTCAAATATTCCAGAAAAAATCATACTAAATTGGCAGGGCATTTGGAGAACTTTTATTTTTGGGATATTTTTTATTGCATGGATAATTCAGAAAACAGATAGATAATACTATTTTCCTTTATTTATTCTAAATAACAGAAAGTAAAAAGAGGGTACAGAAGGTTGTGCCTTCTAACTTCATCCATCTCATGATCATCAAAATGAATCCACTAACAAGGTTGATCAAGTCTTGTTAACAAACTCATTCCGAATAACATGGAACCGGAGAAATTTTGAATAACACTAGGTTACCTCAACGGGGATACGAACATCCCCAATAATAAGAATAGCATATTTCCTCTTGACAGTAGGAAGAAGAAATTCAAAACCTCCAATAATAATAGTTGGAATTTTTCCAATAGAATTGATGCTATGAACTTGAGGTTGTTTCCTCGGAAACTGTACCGTATGCTCCTTACCATTAACATGAAAAGTGACATTGCCTTTGTTGCAATCAATAACAGCCCCTGGAGTATTCAAAAAGGGTCTACCAAGGATAATCGACATACTATCGTCCTCGGGAATATCAAGAATAACAAAGTCCGTTAAGATAGTGACATTTGCAACCACAACAGGCACATCCTCACAAATACCGACAGGTATAGCAGTTGATTTATCAGCCATTTGCAAAGATATTTCAGTAGGTGTCAACTTATTCAATTCAAGTCTACGATATAAAGAGAGAGGCATAACACTAACACCGGCTCCAAGATCACATAAAGCAGTTTTAACATAGTTTCTTTTAATGGAGCATGGTATAGTTGGTACCCCTGGATCTCCAAGTTTCTTTGGTATTCCACCTTTAAAAGTGTAATTAGCAAGCATGGTGGAAATTTCAGCTTCCGGTATCTTTCTTTTATTTGTAATGATATCCTTCATGTATTTGGCATAAGGATTTACTTTAAGCATATCAGTCAAACGCATACGTAAAAAGACAGGTCTAATCATTTCAGCAAAGCGCTCAAAATTCTCATCATCTTTTTTCTTGGATGGCTTAGGAGGAAAAGGCATGGGTTTTTGAACCCATGGTTCTCTTGCTTTACCGTGCTTCCTAGCAACAAAGTCTCTCTTATCATAACGTTGATTCTTTGATTGTGGGTTATCAAGATCAACAACAGGTACAATCTCTACATCATTATTATTGCTAGGTTGAGCATCAACATGAACATTATCATTAACATTATCACTAGGTTCATGTTCATCACCAGATTGTGTTTTAGCATCAGAAATAGAAATATCATTGGGATTCTCAGGTGTGTCTACAACAGGTTCACTAGAAGCATGCAAAGTCCTATCATTTTTCTTTTTCTTCTTTTTAGAAGGACTATGTGCATCTAAATTATCTCTCTGAGAATCTTGCTCAACTCTCTTAGGGTGGCCTTCAGGATACAAAGGTTCCCGAGTCATTCTACCAGTTCTAGTAGCCACTCTAACAACAAAATCATGTTTATTATTTAATTCATCGAGCAAATCACTTTGAGCTTTAAGTACTTGTTCTGCTTGAGTGGTAACCATAGAAGCATATTTACTAATGAGTTTAAGTTCACCTTTGACTCTAGCCATATAATCACTCAAGCGCCCAATCATGAAAGCATCACTCTTTAACTCTCTACCAACATAAGCATTAAAACTTTCTTGCCTAGCCATAAAGTCATCAAATTCATCCAAACATTGGCTAGGAAATTTAGTAGAGGGAATTTCAACTTTATCATATCTATAGAGAGAATTTACCTTTACTACCTGTGTCGGGTTATCAAGACAATGTGTTTATTCAATAGGTGGTATATTAAGACCATGTATTTCTTCAACATGAGGTAAATTCTTAACATCTTCAGCTTTAATACCTTTCTCTTTCATAGATTTCTTTGCCTCTTGCATATCTTCAGGACTGAGAAATAAAACACCCCTCTTCTTAAGAGTTGGTTTAGGAATAGGCTCATGAGTTGGCTCAATTGGCTCAGGAATTGGCTCAGGAAGAGTCCAATTATTTTCATTAGTTAACATATTATTCAATAACAATTCAACTTGGTCGACCGTTCTTTCCCTGAAAACACAACTAGCACAACTATCCAAGTGGTCCTTGGAAGCATCGTTAGTCCATTATAAAAGATATCAAGTATTTCATTTTTCTTAAGAGGATGATCAGGCAAAGCATTAAGTAATCGGATAAGCCTCCCCCAAGCTTGTGGGAGACTCTCTTCTTCAATTTGCACAAAATTATATATTTCCCTCAAGGCAGCTTGTTTCTTATGAGCAGGGAAATATTTAGCAGAGAAGTAATAAATCATATCCTGGGGACTACGCACACAACCAGGATCAAGAGAATTAAACCAAGTCTTAGCATCACCCTTTAATGAGAACGGAAATATCTTAAGGATATAATAGTAGCGAGATTTCTCATCATTAGTGAACAGGGTGGCTATATCATTCAATTTAGTAAGATGTGCCACAACAGTTTCAGATTCATAGCCATAAAAAGGATCAGATTCAACCAAAGTAATTATTTAGGATCAACAGAGAATTCATAATCCTTATTAGTAACAAAGATAGGTGAAGTAGCAAAAGCAGGGTCATATTTCTTTCTAGCATTCAGAGATTGCTGCTTCCATTTAGCTAATAACTTCTTAAGATCAGATCTATCATTGCAAGCAAGAATAGCTCTAGCAGCTTCTTCATCCATAACATAACCCTCAGGAACAACAGGCAATTCATACATAGGGGGATAACCTTCATCATCACTATCTTCAATAATATCATCTTCAATAATTTCATTCTCTCTAACCCTAGCGAGTTGTTCATCAAGATATTCACCTAATGGCACAGTAGTATCAAGCATAGAAGTAGTTTCATCATAAGTATCATGCATAGCAGAAGTGGCATCATCAATAACATGCGACATATCAGAATTCATAGCAGTAGCAGGTTTAGGTGTCGCAAGCTTACTCAAAACAGAAGGAGAATCTAGTGCAGAGCTATATGGCAGTTCCTTACCTCCCCTCGTAGTTGAGGGAAAAATCTTAGTTCTTTCGTCTTTCAAGTTCCTCATAGTGATCAGCAGATATAAATCCCAAGTGACTCAAAGAATAGAGCTATGCTCCCCGGCAACGGCGCCAGAAAATAGTCTTGATAACCCACAAGTATAGGGGATCGCAACAGTTTTCGAGGGTAGAGTATTCAACCCAAATTTATTGATTCGACACAAGGGGAGCCAAAGAATATTCTCAAGTATTAGCAGTTGAGTTGTCAATTCAACCACACCTGGATAACTTAGTATCTGCAGCAAAGTATTTAGTAGCAAAGTAGTATGATAGTAATGGTAACAGTGGCAAAAGTAATGATAGCAGTTTTGTAGTAATTGTAACAGTAGCAACGGTAAAGTAAATAAGGAAAGCACAATATGTGAAAAGCTCGTAGGCATTGGATCAGTGATGGATAATTATGTCGGATGTGATTCCTCATGTAATAGTTATAACATAGGGTGACACAGAACTAGCTCCAGTTCATCAATGTAATGTAGGCATGTATTCCGAATATAGTCATACGTGCTTATGGAAAATAACTTGCATGACATATTTTGTCCTACCCTCCCGTGGCAGAGGGGTCCTAATGGAAACTAAGGGATATTAAGGCATCCTTTTAATAGAGTACCGGACCAAAGCATTAGCACTTAGTGAATACATGAACTCCTCAAACTACGGTCATCACCGAGAAGTATCCCGATTATTGTCACTTCGGGGTTGTCGGATCATAACACATAATAGGTGACTATAGACTTGCAAGATAGGATCAAGAACTCACATATATTCATGAAAACATAATAGGTTCAGATCTGAAATCATGGCACTCGGGCCCTAGTGACAAGCATTAAGCATAGCAAAGTCATAGCAACATCAATCTCAGAACATAGTGGATACTAGGGATCAAACCCTAACAAAACTAACTTGATTACATGGTAAATCTCATCCAACCCATCACCGTCCAGCAAGCCTACGATGGAATTACTCACGCACGGCGGTGAGCATCATGAAATTGGTGATGGAGGATGGTTGATGATGACGACGGCGATGAATCCCCCTCTCCGGAGCCCCGAACAGACTCCAAATCAGCCCTCCCTAGAGAGATTAGGGCTTGGCGGCGGCTCCGTATCGTAAAACGCGATGAAACTTTCTCTCTGATTTTTTTCTCCGCGAAAGCAAACATATAGAGTTGGAGTTGAGGTCAGTGGAGCTCCAGGGGGCCCATGAGGCAGGGGGCGCGCCCAGGGGGAGGGGGCGCGCCCCACCCTCGTGGACAGGGTGTGGGCCCCCTGGCCTTGATTCTTTCGCCAGTATTTTTTATATTTTCCAAAAATAATCTCCATGGATTTCCAGGTCATTCCAAGAACTTTTGTTTCTGCACAAAAATAACACCATGGTAGTTCTGCTGAAAACAGCGTCAGTCCGGGTTAGTTTAATTCAAATCATGCAAGTTAGAGTCCAAAACAAGGGCAAAAGTGTTTGGAAAAGTAGATACGTTGGAGACGTATCAGTCGTGCACAATTTATCACATGAAGTGGAGATGAACTTGTGTGGCATGCTGGAATTTGTCCTTTAGAATTTATTACTAGTAAATATGTTATGTGTACGTGCAACTTGTGTGGTTGTTGCACGGGCTCCAACACGCTCTTTGAGAAAAAGGTGGCACAACTTTGGATATAGGTGATGTGGCGGCATCATACAGTAGCTTCGTTCGCTATTGTTGTAGTACTCCTACTAGGATGACAACTCCTATAAAACTTTGCGGTTGGATCTTTGCCTCTTTGGGAGGTTCAACAGTTCATACTCGTGTGAACTTTGGACTTGGCTCTTTGCCTCTTCGAAAGGTCCAACAATGATGATACTACAGTAAAATATGCTTCTGGCAATCTGACACTGAATGAACTGTTGCACGTCTACCGCGAGGGAGAGGGAGAGGGAGAGGGCGTCGTAGTCAAAACCCTCTCCTCGTCCTGTGAGCCACCGCGCACGTGGGCGAGGGAGAGGGTGTAGGTGTATGTAGCAAGCAAGCTTCTCCTTGTTCTGTGAGACACCGCGCATGGGCGAGGGAGAGGGCGTAGTAAGCAAGCTTCTCCTTTGTATTTCGCAAAAAAACATTCCCCACGTTGATGGCTCGGATCCACCAGCTATTACGCACAAAAAAAATGAATAGCCCCGCAGCTAGGTCGGTCCCACCATATTTGGAGGCTGACTTGTGGGCCTACTAAGTTGACGCGGACGCATAGCTTTGTCAACTTAGTCAATATAAATGATTCTAGTTGCGGTGACCATATGATGTCCATCCAATGGTCATCATGCTTCTTCAACCTCTGGTCTTCTTGCTCCTGCCGCTCAAACCAGCGCCGACCGTGCCGCCTGCTCGTGCCTCCCATGGCCGGCTGTGCTGCCATGCAGGCCTCACCGCCCCACTCTACTCCCACCGCTGGTCAGGCCTTCCCTCTACTCACCCACACCCCCTGTTATTCTCCGAAGACGGCAGCCTCAAACCGCAGCTGAAGCAGTCAACCCTCATACTCCCCTCCGCGTGGGCATCCACTACTGCGTATTCCCCGGCTTTGGGTCGTTCCCTTCCTAGGTTGCACTGTCGTCCACCACCTTGGTGCTCTCGGGAGGTATGGCATCGTCGACGCAGTCAATGAACGATAGCCATCAGGAGAGGACTATAAGTGGAGAAGCTAACAGCTAGGTTCATGGTCGCACGCAAGGAAGTGCCTCCTATTACGCGCAAAAATAATGATTCATCCACATGTCACCTTGGACCTACCGAAAGGGCATCTATATTTCACGAAAAAAACGTTCCCCCTGACAGCTGGGACCCACCAGTTTTATCTTGGCATGGAAGGAATTGCCTTCTTACCCCCTGACAGCTGAGACCCACCAGGTTGAAGTGAAGGTAGCGTTATCTGTCCAACCGCGAACGTGTACGTACATAGAAGTTGATCGGTCTCTCTGTAGTGACGTGCCATGGCCGAGTAAGGAGCGGCATGTGTTGAAGTAGAGGCACCGACGTAGCATGTCACGCAGTCCCGTCTATAGCGTGTACACGTATGTACGACCATGCTGCAATATAGTAAATACGGCTACGTACATACATACGGGCGGGGTCTCTAACACGTACAACAACTAATTTTGTTCATCAGCAGCCAACCGGCTGGGTCAAAACGGAGTAAACAACGTCGCGTGTTCATCGGGAGTCAACCGGCTTGGACGAAACAACCGAAACGAGGTATGGTGTACCGCAGAACGGAGGAAACATACTTCTGTTTGAGTTCCTACGGTCGAAACGGGGTGCTGTTGATCGGGAGGGGTGTGGCATACCGCAAAACGGAGGTAACAGACTTGTGTTTGACCGCGTACGGTTAAAACAGGATCATGTTGATCGGGAGGGGTGTGGCGTACCGCAAAACAAAGGAAACGGACCTGTGTTGGGGCGCCTACAATCAAAACGGGGTCCTGTTCATCGAGAGGGGTGTGGTGTACCGCAAAACAGGACTCCACAGGCTACTATTCATCCACCGCCGACTTCCTCCAACCTCCACCTGCTACTGTTCATCCATCATTGACTTCCTCCAGCCTCCACCAGCTACTGTTCATCCACGGGGTCCTGTTCATCCAGCCCCCACCAGCTACTATTCATATAGCCCTCCATGGGGTCGTGTTCATCCAGCCTCCACCGGCTACTATTCAACCAGCCCTCCATGGGGTCCTGTTCAACCAGCCCTCCATGTACGGGGTCTCTCCACCGGCTACTGTTCATCCACCCCCACCTCCTCGATCAGGGTCATGTTCATGCAGCGGCAACAACCTCTACTACCACGGGATCCCGTTCATCCAACCCCCACCGGGACTATTCATGCAACCCCCACCGGGAACTGTTCATCAAGAGGCAGCTTCGATCGGCTTCAGTTAACAACAAGGGATCGATCGTGGTTCAGTAACGTAGCTAGTGCAATCGCTCGGGGTTCAGTTAGAGCCCAACGGCTTGCTTACGTTCAGTTAGAGCGCAACGCCTTGCACACACACGCGTATGTGTACGAGAGAAACGTGCAAACCTCCGTGCATCACTCAGCCCCGATGTAACGCCCTGGATATGATGCGCCAGGTGTCTGCCAGTTATTCGCCGTCATTGCCATGTCATTTGCTTGCGTGTTGCATTTTATCATGTCATCATGTGCATTTTATTTTGCATATGTGTCCGTCTCATGCATCCGAGCCTTTTCCCCGTTGTCCGTTTTGCGATCCGGCACTCCTATGCCCTCCGGCGTTCCCCTTTTGTCTCCTGTTGTATGTGGGTGTTAAACTTTCTTGGAATGGCCCGAGTCTTGCCAAGTGGCCTTGGTATAGCACTGGTAGACCGCCTATCAAGTTTCGTGCCATTTGGAGGTCGTTTGGTACCCCAACGGTTAACCGTAAAGCCCCTTTCTCTTTGCAGCCCAACACCCCTTCCAAACTGGCCCAAAACCCAGCAAACTCCCCTCCATGCTCTCGGTCGTTCGATCACGATCGTGTGGGCGAAAACCGCTCCTCATTTGGACTCTCCTAGCTCCCAGAAATCTATTTATAGCCCCCTCCCCCGAAATTCGCAGATCAAATCCCCCCAAAACCCTAATTTTTCCCCTCCGCGCCACGCTGGACGCATTCGCCCGCGCCGGACACGTCCGCCCCGGCCGCCGCAGCCACTCCCGCGCTGACACGTGTCCCCCGGCCCCTCTCTCTCCTCCGCACCGCCGCTCCCCACGCCGCCAGCCCGCCCGGGCCCGTGGTTGGCCCCCGCGGCCCAGATCCCGCGCTGCCCGGGCCGCCTTGCCGTCCGTCGCCCGCGGCTCCCGCCGCCGTTGCCGAAGCTCCGCCCGGCCGGCGCTCGCCTCCGCCGGCGCCTCCACTCGCCGCCCGTGACCGTCGTCGCCCCGCCTCCTCTGCCGCCCGGCTGCGCCTCAGGCCGCGCCTCCCGCCGCCGCCCTCGCATCCCGGCCGCGCCGCCGGTCGCCGCTGCCTCAGCGCTCGCCGCGCCTCCGCCCCTCGCTGCCCGCGTCGCCCCGCTGTCCGGATCGCCGCCACCGGCCTCGCCGCCGCCGGCCTCGCCCCGCCTCCCGAGCTCGCGGCCCCGCCGCTGCCCGGATCCGGCCACCCCGCGCCTCCCCGGCCTCTTCCTCCTGCTCCGGCCGCCTTCTCCGGCGAGATCCGCCGCCGCCTCGATCTGCGTGCCCGGTCAACCCTAGATCCGTATGGTAATATTTGGCTGTCCCTGATATCTGTGTAATTTTCATGCCATGTTCATGCCATTGTATCTCTGCATCCGTAGCTCCGTTTCGTGCGTGTAATATGTCAAATTGTTCATCTCAATGAGTGCATCATTTTATTCCATTCCATCATATTAATTTGAGGTCATCTAGATACCCGAATCATCGTTGTAAGAGTGCTTCATAATGTTTTCTGCTGTCTGTTAACAGAACGAGCTCTTTTGTCATTTTTGCCATGATTGATGTGTGCATCCTATGAGGTTGATGTCTACATGTGTTTTGAACTATGCTATGTCTTCTTTACAGAGGTGCTTACCATGTATTTTTGTGATCAATGTGGTGACTAGCACAAGCATGCAAACTAGGCATCGTGATGTTGCTGATTTTAGTCCCTGTTCTGCTGTTATTTTCATGCCATGTAAACTTGATGCTACAGAGTGATCCATGCATATTTTGAGATACTTTAGTAAGGATGTTTTGAACATATGGTTATTGTCTATCCATCCCTGCCCTTGGTTGCAATTATGGAGTAGTCTAGCATGTCATTTGAGTGCTCTACTTTTGCTTCAAAATGTTTCCTGGCAGATTGTTTACATGTTATTCAATTTGGCCAAGGTTGCTATATTTGATCCTTGCATGCTATGGACTTGTTCTTGACTTGGTTTGTTTCACAAACATGTCTTCTTGATGATGCTATGCTTATATTGTCATGCAATGACTTGTGGTGAGTGATTCGAGCTTGTTAAGTAGTGTACATGATGTTGCTGTTTTGCTAGGCTGAATCTGTTATTTCGTGATGCTATATAAACATGTTGCTACTAATCATTATATGCATAATCTGGAGATGTTCTATAAATATGTTTTGATCTACATGTCATCCTCTATCCATTCATGCCCCTGGTAGCATTTATAGCTTGCTGTAGCTTGTTCATATCTTGCTCCAAAGTTGCTTCATAATGTTGCTGTAAGCCTGTTAACATTAAGTTCAGTTGTTTCCATGTGTTTTGCTAGTGATCCATGCACCCTATGACCTTGATCTTGCCATGCATAGATTCACAAATATGTCTTCTTACTGTTGGGTGCCTTGCCATGCCATGTATTGCTCTGTAGTGAGTTGCACAAGCTCATTAACATGCCTTCATAATTCTGTTTCTGCCATGCTTGAATCTGTATTATAACTTGCTATGTTTATGTGGGTGCCATCATATTTTCTGATCCTTTTTGGCTTATGGTCAGTAAGGGACTTTTGATCTATGCTTTTAGTAGATTCATGCCATGCCTTTGTTTGCCATGATAAGTTCCTGTAACATGTTGTTTGATAGCTCTGAACATTGCATCGTGATGTTATTTTCTGCAAAGTCTGAAATTGTTATAACTTGCAATCTTACCATGCATGTTTGACCATGTTCTAGTGATTTCTAGAGATAGCTCAGTGTTCATGTTTTGTTGTGCTTTACCTGTACATCATGCCCATGCCTTTTGTTCTCATGTTGTGGTGCTATAGCTTATAGTTTTGATGCGTGCAATATGCCTAGTTGCTGTTTTGGACAGCTTGTCCTTTAAACTTGTTTCATGTGTGTGTGTTGAACCATTGCTCCGTTTTGAGTGTGCTCTATATGATACTCCCTCCGTTCCGAATTACTTGTCTTAGATTTGTCTAGATACGGATGTATCTAGCACTAAAATGAGTCTAGATACATCCGTATCTAGATAAATCCAAGACAAGTAATTCGGAACGGAGGGAGTACTTGCTTAGAATTGCATGTAGCTTCATATTATCATGTTGCATCCTTGTTTTGAGGTGTTTGCTTGATGTTTGGGTGCATTTTGCATCAATGCCATGTTTAACTTGTTTTGCTCATATCTTCTAGACCGTAGCTCCGAACTAAATGAACTTTATATGTAACTTGACTAGAATCTCATGTAGATCATCTTTGTGTATCTTAACTTGCTGTTTAACAACTTTAACATAAGGTTTATTCAGATCTGGACCAATTTCGAAATACGCATATGAGGACTTACCGGAATTGTTATATGTTGTTCCCGGCCTCATTTAAACTTGCCTTAGTGTGTTGCTCTTGTTTGCATCATCTCTTGCCATGAGTAGCTTCATGTAGCCTTGTCATGCATCATGCTTGTTGTGCATCATGCCTTGTTCATGTGTGGTGTGTTTACCATGTTGTGTGCTTCTTCTTGTTAGTTTCTGTTTTGTTGCGATCGTGAGGATTCGTTCATCTACGCTTGGTTCGGCTTCATCCGTTCGTCTTCTTCATGGACTCGTTCTTCTTCCTTGCGGGATTTCAGGCAAGATGACCGCTACCCTGGATCTCACTACTATCATTGCTATGCTAGTTGTTTCGTTCTATCGCTATGCTGCGCTACCTATCACCTGTTTATCAAGCCATCCCAAATTGCCATGAACCTCTAACCTTTGACACCTTTCCTATGCAAACCGTTGTTTGGCTATGTTACCGCTTCTGCTCAGCCCCTCTTATAGTGTTGCTAGTTGCAGGTGAAGTTGAAGATTTCTCCATGGTGGACAGGATTTTGATTGGGATATCACAATATCTCTTATATTATTAATGCATCTATATACTTGGTAAAGGGTGGAAGACTCGGCCTTTTGCCTAGTGTTTTGTTCCACTCTTGTCGCCCTAGTTTCCGTCATACCGGTGTTATGTTCCCGGATTTTGCGTTCCTTACGCGGTCGGGTGATTTATGGGACCCCCTTGACAGTTTGCTTTGAATAAAACTCCTCCAGCAAGGCCCAACCTTGGTCTTACCATTTGCCTCACCACCACCTATCCCTTTCCCTTGGGTCGGCCAACCCGAGGGTCATCTTTATTTTAGCCCCCCCCCCCCGGGCCAGTGCTTGTCTAAGTGTTGGTCCGAACCGAGCGATGTCCGGCGCCCCCGGGCAGACGTCTTGCTCATCCGATGTGCCCTGAGAACGAGATATGTGCAGCTCCTATCGGGATTTGTCGGCGCATCGGGCGGCTTTGCTGGTCTTGTTTTACCATTGTCGAAATGTCTTGTAAACCGGGATTCTGAGTTTGATCGGGTCTTCCTGGGAGAAGGTCTATTCCTTCGTTGATCGCGAGAGCTTGTCATGGGCTAAGTTGGGACAACCCTGCAGGGTATAATCTTTCTAAAGCCGTGCCTGCGGTTATTGGCAGATGGGAATTTGTTAATGTCCGGTTGTAGATAACTTGACACCAGATCCGAATTAAAACGCATCAACCGCATGTGTAGCCGTGATGGTCTCTTCTCGGCGGAGTCCGGGAAGTGAACACGGTTTCTGGGTTATGATTGACGTAAGTAGGAGTTCAGGATCACTTCTTGATCATTGCTAGTTGACGACCGTTCCTTTTGCTCTCTTCTCGCTCTTATTTGCGTATGTTAGCCACCTCATATGCTTAGTCGCTGCTGCAGCCTCACCACTTTACCCCTTCTTTTCCCTTTAAGCTTTGCTAGTCTTGATACCCATGGTAATGGGATTGCTGAGTCCTCGTGGCTCACAGATTACTACAACAACAGTTGCAGGTACAGGTTCATGTGATGATCTTGACGCGAGAGCAATGCTTGCTTGCGTTGAGTTCTTCTTCTGCTTCTTCGATCAGGGGATAGGTTCCAGGTCGGCAGCCTGGGCTAGCAGGGTGGATGTCGTTCAAGTTTCTGTTTATGTATCATCCGTAGTCGGATGATGATCTTATGTATGATGTTGTTGTATTCATGTGGCATTGTATGCCTTATGTATGTATCCCCATCTATTATGTAATGTTGATGTAATGATATCCACCTTGCAAAAGCGTTTCAATATGCGGGTCTATCCTTGGTGGGACCTTCGAGTTCCTTTTGGATAGGGTCGCATATTGGGTGTGACACCCGACCACCCACCGTAACCGGGAACTCCCCGAAATTTTCCTCGCCCTCGCTTCTACCACGATTTTTCCCATCATGGACGGCCCAAAGAATGTCATGCATGTGCATCTCCGGTCCGCCAAAGACGAAAAGCCCATTTTCTGTCATGATTTTTTGTCATAGAAGCAGGAGCCCACCACACCTATGATGATACCGGGTTTTGTCACAATTACATAGAAGTGCCATAAGCATGACATTTTTTGTTTGTCCCAAAATGTCACGAATGTGTCTTTTTTTGTAGTGCCTTCCTAGGCTTCACCGCAGTTCATACCGGATTTCTAAAACCGATGAAGACATGACAATCAAAGAATGAAAAAAAATCTATGAACAATCATAGGGAGCTACTTGGAAGCAACATTGTGCGAAGCGCAAGAATTGGAGACAGGATAATCTCCATTCTCCATAATGGAGCATCAGGGCCACTCTTGTTTTATGCTATTTTACCTTAGAGAGGGTAGTAGGTCCTAGCTAATACTCATGATCATGTGGTAAGAACAATTAAATAGGGTTGGTTAGATGACTAAGATGATGATGAGTATGACTTGTTATTATTATAACGAGTAGAAGTTGTATGATGATGATGAGTAGGACTTGTTATTATGATAACAATGATGAGTTATATATTATTACGATGATGCATGATGCTAAGTTGTTATATGAGCATGATGAGTTATTATATATATCAGTGGGTGAAATGAACATGGATTAGATTCAAGTGGAGGCAACATGTGGTACACATCGAAAGTACTACTAATCCAAACTTGATCATGGTCGTAAAATAACTAATCATGGTCGTAAAATCATATGATGAAACTACTGTATATAAAACCTATACAAATATAGCGACAATAAGCTCTAGGGAAAAATACAGAAAAATTTAGCAGCAGCGTTGTTCATCAGAAACGCTACTACTATTTCCTGTTATTAGTAGCGTTGTTTTGAAGGGCGCGCTACTACTAATTAGGTTCAGTAGCGCTGGAAAACCAATGCCACTACTACTAGTTAGCTGTAGCGCCTTAGTGGTAGCGCTTGTACCAGCGCTACTGATAGCTCTAATTCCAGTGCTACTGCTAGGGTTATCCCTAGTAGTGATTCGTCATATGCGTCAATTCATAGTGTTGCTCATCATGAGCCTCTTCATCTTGGCGCTCATCGTGTGTCCTTCGGTTTTGCTCTTGGAAGTTGTAGTTAGCATCATGTAGGGATCATTGCACCTATTCTACTCGCGTCACATGATGGTCTTCTTCTTGCCGTTGGTCTTCTATTTCTTCTTGGTGACGACAATCCTCTTGTCCATGTCATTCTTTATCTTGACACATTTGGCGGTCGATGGCGTCCTGGTCTTCACGATGACAACGTTCGTGCTAAAGGATGTGGTCTTGCAATCCATTGCCACAGATATGAATTGAAGCTTTAGGGTGATAGCCCTCTTGAAGATGAGGACATTGTCATACCATGCTTGCATCAGATGGAAGCTCCAAAGAATAACTACTTGAGCGTCTCCTTCTTGAGGATGACGAATATGATGAAGACTAGCGGTTGGCCAACATTAATCAAAGCTCATCCATTTGTGTAGTCATCTTGGCATCGAGATAATCCTATTTCCTAGCTTTAGATTGTCGAATGTTGGTGGCGAGTCGATCGATGCGGTCACTCAAGGCATCATTTGCATCGTTTGTCGCTCATTGAAAGCCAAAGTGATGTAGTTTGGGGACGTAGTCATGCACACCTTCTTGGTCATCAAAGTCCAAAGATGTGAGAGTCTATCTTAACAAGAATGATAGACTGATCATGTCAATGAGGAATCCCTTCTTTTCCAGGAGCCCATTCGAATATAACTCCAAAGTTAAGCGTGCTTGGCTTGGAGAGATTTGAGGATGAGTGGCCAACTGAGAAGTTTGCTCCCGGGATGCGCACGAGTGAGGACAAAGTGTGCAGGAAAAACTAGTGTTGGTTTATGGGGTCAGTATAGATCCTGCTAGGCATAACGGCCAGGAACCGGTAGCCGAGGCGTTACAATTCGTATCAGAGCCGATCCTCGTGGTTACACGGGCATGTGACTCATGTTGTGTGTGGCCCGTCGTGGCACACGACATGGCACATGTGCCGTACTGGACGCATAAACGTGTGCGAAGAGGGAACATTCCTGATCGGCTGATGAGGACGCCGGTTCCTTTGAGTGGGGGTGTATGTGAGAACTTGGTTAATGGGAATGATAGTCTACTCATGTCAATAAGGAATTCCTTCTTTCTAGGGGCCCATTCACAAAGAACTCCAAAGTTATGTGTGCTTGGCTGAGTGATTTGAGGATGTGTGACTAACTCGGAAATTGGTCCCACGTGCACATGAGTGAGGACAAAGTGTGCAGGAAAGACTAGCGTTGGTCTGTGGGGTCAGTCTAGATCCAGCGAGACATAATGGCTAGGAACCCGTGGATGTGGCCGGTGCATTACATGACATTATGTACCTTTCCTATCCATCACACGGCTCGAGCAAGTGTAAGTAGAAATGAGAAGGACAACACCAAAGTTACCTCTTCCAAAAATTGAGAATGTATCTCGTATCACTCGATGTGGATACAAAAGTAGTAGAATTGGTACCGGATCTTGCCACCCACACCTACGCAATAAAGCTTATATAGTTGCTCGCTGAGGATTAGTGCCACAAAATCATGCAATAGCCAAGATATCAAAAATGTTGAAAAAGATTCACACATGTGAATTGTGAAGCCAATAGATCGATAGGGGCGTAGAACACAAAACACACACACACACACAGATAGATAAGTGGTGCTTGTGCAACCAAGGAATGAGCATCAAAATGTGTTCTCCATGAAAAAAGCTTGTGTTGTACAAACACAAGAGAGACGCTAGCTCGATTGCTCAAATGGGAGAGATACGTACATGTGCACCAATCCTATAAGAACATGTGCATCATCTTTATGATATCAAGATTCTAACACAAGAGTATGTATGATACCGATATATGACTATAATGGCTCAATGTTATTACTTATAAGCTTGCTCTTTCCTTTTCTTTGCTGAAAAGCTTATGTGTCTTTTTATTACTCCTTTACTGCTATGCCTGATGCTCGAGCCAAAATTGAAGACAAGTATGTGACATATGCACAATAGTAACTTATGACACTCAGGATGATACCAAGATAGTTGCACGCAATTGTAGCTATACGGAGTAATTGTATCACTAAGGTGCATAAGTGACGTGGCCCGATAATACTCAAATGGCTAGTTTCAATGGGTAAGTAATGCAAAAGGCTCGGGGCTATCAAGTGTAATGGCAAGGGAAGGTTAATGGTGCCATAAAGTTTAACCGACATTGCTTCCGATTGCAGTGTCTAAGGGTGAAGGGTGTCGTTGTTGTTGACGAAATCAATGGCGGTGAATGCAATGGCGGTGGAGTTGTTAATGTAGTTGTCCTTAACTAGCCGAAACACCTTAGGAAATGGAAGACCACAAATGCAAATTACCTCGAAATAAACGGTGCAGAAATGCAGAAGTTGGGTAGCAAAACTGACAAAATGCAGAAAATTCAGGGTGAGTCGGATGATCTGGGATGGTGTCCGTGTTGGTGGAAAGCGACACCTATGGAATCACAAGAATCCCTACTACGGTTGCAGGGCGCGGGGTCGTGAGAAGAGCGGGATCAACAGTCAGCACAAACACTCAGGTCGTTTACCCAGGTTCGGGCCGCGAGGATGCGTAATACCCTAGTCCTGCTTTGGTGTGGATATCTGTGTTCTTTGAGCTAGCTACAATGAGCGTAACTTGTCCCAGGGTCCGAATCCTTCTCCTGGATGCCTTGGGACTCCTTTTATAGGCAAGGGCATCACCACAGTGGCACACAGAAGGTGGCATCGGGGTACTGTAGCTAAGCCTATCGCTTGCCATTACGGGACAAGACACATTTAATGCACCTCTGACGTGTCCCCTTCACTTTACTACCGCTTCGTCCTACCTTGACACGCGCCTGGGCCACCGAGGCGGTCAGCGCCATGTAGGCTAGTAGGCTGCTGAGGTGGCGCGGTGGTAAGGCCTTCACGAAGATTTGCATGCCACCACGTAGGCATGCGCTGAGTTGGCCGAGAAGCCTCATGTCGACACGCAGGCGCCTGCCCAGCTGGTGGGCTGGCAGCTGCATGGGAGCGGTGGTAGAGACTTGGCGGGTGCGGGCCTGGCTGTGACCTCACGGACGTCCTCGACAAGGGCCTTGCCGGGGCCCCGCAAGGGTCTTGCCGCGGCGTTGCGGTCGTCCCCGGCAAGATCCATGGATTTCCTCGGCAAGGATCTCGCCGAGGTTCGTCGTCTTCTAATCCTCTTTTGTTTTGGAGTGTTCCTTGTCTTCACAAAGATCTGCATGCCATCTCGAAGGCGCCTCCTGAGCCTTGGTCCCAACATGGTTGGTGGCGCTGGAGAAACTGGGGCTCAAGGGTGATGCGCTCCGCTGGTGTTGGGTAAACTGCCCGGCAAGGGCCTTGCCGGGGGTGTGGAGGCCGCCCCGGCAAGGGTCTTGCTGGGGAAAACCACCTCGCCTTCTTGCTCTTTATGCCTCTACCTTGGCATTGCTGTGGCCATCTGGCAGCTGTGATTCCCTGCCCCTGCTCTGCTTAAGCATGGTCGTGGACGCGGCTCTGACTGCCCGTGCACAAATAAGGGGTACAAAGGAGCGCCCCTACTTTAGCACACCGATAGGAGCCCTCGGGCCTGGGCCACACATAAGCGCGACACGTTGTTGGGCCAGGCCCAGAACGGTGCGTAGGCAGGCGGGGCGGTTTTTATCGCGGTAACTTTTCGTCCGCTGCGCTTCCCCATGACCCATGTTGAATGCGCGACGTGGGGGTCGTGCGTGATGTGGGGGGCATGCATGGCGCGGTCGCTGCAGGCATGCATCATGTTGCAATAAATGGGAAAAGAGGCGGCCCACGTCTTCCCCATAAAAAGGAATAACCGCGGGCGCGCGGCTCATTTACCCCTCCGTGCTTTCCCCAATCTCGCCATCGCCGTCCTCATCTTCTTCCTCTCCAAGCTCTTGCTTGCTACTGCTGCGCCCCCTACTGCCCCCACTCCTCGCTCTCTTCCCAGCCGCCATGGCGCCAAAATCCGGCAAGGGCAAGGGTGCTGCCAAGGACGCGAGGGAGAATGAGACGCCGGAGAGCAAGGCGGCGGCGCAGCGGGCGCAGGCCGCCTATTTCATCTCGTCGACCGTCGACGTCTTTGAGCTCAGGGACTACTTCAAGCCTTTGTGGGGGGCGGTGACGCCAGCGCACCCCGCCACGCGCGCCCTTCCCGCGGACTGCAACAAGGGTGGCCAACAACGGTACCCGTTCATCGTTGACTTCTTCTACTGTGGGCTCTGCCCCCTTTTCCGACTTTTTCAACGATATCATGCGCACTTTTGGTCTCCATTTGCTGGACCTCACGCCGAATGTCATGGCATACCTAGCGTGCTTTGCCCACCTCTGTGAGGGTTTCGTCGGGGTGGTGCCCACCACGGCGCTCTTCCGCCATTACTTCTACCCCCGCGTCCAGCCCCGGGGCGCCCTTTCTGGAACCGTCGCCTGGATCCCGAGAGGCCAGGAGAAAGGTGCGTACCCAAAGGGCGCCATGAAGGAAAGATGGGAGGAGTGGCGGGACCGGTGGTGCTGGATTGTGGAGGAGAACCCACCGGAGTTCTGCCGGGGTGTTCGTCGGGAGCCGCTGCTCCGCGGCGTAGACTGGAGCGACCTCGACCCCAACGACAAGAAGTTCTCGATCGCCACCACCAGGATCCGTCGTCTCACTGAGGCCGGGCTCACCCTCGAGATGATTGCGGCGGATTTCATCTGCCGTCGAATCGCTCCACTGCACAAGAAAGGGAGGCCGGCCTGGGATTTCAGGAACGCGGCCGACATCATGAGGCTCCGCACCGGCCTGCAAAACAACCTCATGGTGCTGGGGCACTCCTGGTATTGCCGAAGGCTCTTCCAGCTCGACGTGTACGCTGACGGCAAGGTGGAGAGGACCGACAAGGCCGCGAAGTCCGGCAAGGTCGTCAGGGGGCCCTTGTTCGGGCTGCCGCCGGGAGTGGTCCCATTGAGCAACAACTCCCGGCAGGCCGAAATCCTCGCCATGATGCCGGTCTTCAACGTGCACGGTCTCGACCCGGCCTGGGTCGAGCCCCCGGCACGCGAGGTGGAAGATTTCTACGCCACCTTGGTTGAAGAACTTGATCATGATGAGCCGCTGCTCATCCAGGACACCACCCAGGAAGAGCTGAACTACATTGCCGCCAGGGCGATGGAGGCGGAGCTCGCCAGGCTGGCCGGCGATGCCGGCGGCATGGAGAATGAGGCCGCCGTGGCCGCAGAGGAGGAGGAGCTCGCCGAGTGGGTGAAGTCTGCCAAGGAGGCGGGCGACACCAGCACCGAGGCCCCTCCTGTCGGGGGCATGGGCGAAGAATTGTCCGAGGAGGAGGCCGAGGCCGGTGACCCCACGACTACGAAGAAGAGACGCGTCTCGAGCCAGCCCTGGCGAGCCGGTTCAGCCCGGCAGGGCTGAGGCACGGCAAGGGGCTCCGGGGGAAACCGCGCGTGTGACGAGGGCCGCGACGGCGAAGGAGGAGGCGGCGGTGGCGAAGAAGAAAACGACCGCCTCTTCATCATCCAAACGCTACCGGACTCCATCGCCTCCCCCTCCCCCTGCAGGTGCTGGCACGAAGATCGGCTTTGACTTTTCGTCCCTCAGCCCGAGGGGGAAGAGGAAGGAAGCAGAGGAGGAGGAGGAGGACGAGTAAGCACTCTGCCCCTCGCCGTTTCCATCCTCACAAATTGCGCCGCCTTCTTTGATTTGACTTGTTCTTGCAGGGAGATGGAGATGCTGGCCCAGTGGGCAGTGAAGAGGGCCAAGGGCTCGATGGCCAGCCAGCCCCCGGCAGGGACCTCAAAGGTGCCGCTGGTGGTGGAGAGCAGCCCAGACAGCAACCCGCGGTGCAGCCCCCGGCTCAGCCCCCAACGTGCGTTCAGCACCCATCTCCTATCAACGTGCGCCAGGGCGTGATTTCTTGGTACTGACCTTGCCGTGGCTGCAGGAGGAGGGTGGCAGCAGGAGGAGCCGCCAAGGGCCACCCCACCATGCTACCCCCATCGACCACACCGCCTCGAGGAGCGTCCCCGGCAAGGACGTCAGACATCGAGCCCACGCGCATGGAGGAGGAGGAGGTGGAATTGGGCGCTGGCGGCCCTGTCCCGTCAACAGATGTTGGCGGGGAGGGGCCACTTCTTCCCAGCTCGGCACGGGTGAGTCATTTGTTTTCCCCTACTCTTCCCCTCCCTTTCTCTTCTTTTGATCTTGCCCCTGCCCACTCCCTCTTTCCGCATCTAGATGCCCCCTGGCGGACCAGGAGGACCCCGACACCATCATTAAGGAGGTCTCCGCGGACGCCGTGGCTGAGGTTGACAAAGTCGCCACCAAGGAGGCCACCAGGACCGAGGCCGAGGATGCTGCCAAGGAGCCTGCCGGAGAGACCGGTGAGGGTGCTGCCGAGGAGGCCGGCAAGGGCGTCGCCGAGGAGGAAGCTGGCAAGGGTGCTGCCGAGGAGGGGGGAAGCAAGGCCGCTGCCGAGGATGAGGTGGTTGACGACCAACCCTCCTCGTCCGCTGCCTCCGGCTCAGGCAAATACCTAAAGGTGAGCGACGACTTGTTCGTCCACCTCCCAGGGACGGCAAGCACCAGAGCGCCGGCCAAGGGGGAGGTGTTCGATGGTGAAGTGCCTGACGCCGTCGGGCTCGAAGTTGTCGAGGAGCCGAGCGCCAGTGGTGATGGCACCCAGGAGGAGCAGCTTCTCCGGGCCATGGGTGCCAGCTTCTGGAAGCTGCAAGCGCTCCATCGCGCTCGCCTGGACAAGGCGAAGTCCAGGGAGGCGGTGGCGGGCCAAGCGGAGGCGAGCATCGAGAAGTGCGTTGCCGAGGTGCAGGCTTGATTCCACCAGGCCCATGAGGAGTTGAAAGCTGCCCAAGGCTAGCTGGTGCAACGCGAGCTGGAGCTCCTCCTGAAGCAGGCCAACGTCGAGAAAGCCCGGAGGAGGCGAGGGAGGAGGCCTCCAAGGCTGAGGCCATCCGGTCCCAGCGCGAGGCTGAGCTGAACTCCCAGGAGGAGGACCTCGCCGCCCGTGAGGTGATGCTTGCCGCTACGCTCTGCGGCAAGGATGAGGAGGTCGAGAAGCTTGCCGCGGAGCGAACCCGAGAGCTGGAGCATAAGCACAAGGAAGCGCTTGATGCCCAGGCTCTGGCCCATGGCAACAAGGTGAAAGAGCTGGAGGTGGAGCGGGACGGCCTGAAGGCCAGGGCCGATCAGCTGGTGAAGGAGAGAGACTCGGCCCGCTGCGCCTTGGTGGCGGCGCAGGACGAAAACCGTGCCAAGGCCGAGCAGCTCTCCCGCGCCAACAATTCCATCAAGGATCTGAAGCTGAAGCTGGAGGGTCTTGAGAAGATGCTCATGGAGGTCAAGGCCCGGGAGGGGGCCCTGACCAAGAGCCTGGCGGACGAGGAACAGCTACGGAAGAACGACGCCGCCAACCACGCAGATTTCGTGAAGGGCGAGAAGCTCTAGATCAGCCGCCTCACCGACATCGCCAACGGGATCACCAAGCAGTTGGCTGACATGAAGATGCCGGAAGTGAGGTACGCCCCGGAACCGGGCACGAGCCCCAATGCCAAGCTGACCCTGTTCTTCGAGGGCGTTCTTGGTGCCCTGAAACGACTCGACTCCAACCGGGCGAGCTCCTTGGCCAACGAGGCCCAGATACTTTGCCAGGGCGCTATGACCAAGGTCCTCACCAAGCTGGCATACTGGAACCCCGACCTCGACTTCGACGCCGCGCTGGATAGCTTGCTGGGCGATGAAGACCTCTCGGTGCTCAAGGAGCGCATCGTGCCCATCATCAGCCGCGTCGGCGGAATTCAGAGGATAGAGGGCCAACGCCGGGACTAGGCACCCCGTTTCTCATTGTCGCTGCGGGTTCACTACCAAGACAATTTATATCTTTAGTTAGAACCGCAGCAACAATTGATGTAATATAACTCTGTAGTGTTTTAAATTTGGTGTATGTTATTCCCCTGCTCAACCCTTCCTTGTATGTCCACCCTACGCCAATTGGGCAGGCTTGCCGGCGCGCGAACCCAGACCGCAACGCCTCGAAGGACGGATCCTTTAGCGGCCGACAGGGTGTGCTTGCTACCGTGCGAACCACCTTGCCGTTCTCAGCGCGGCCGCTCGAACTGTCGAGCGGACTCAAGACAGAGCGAGAGCGTTGCCAATAGCAGAAGGCCACCCTGCCATTCTCTACGCAACCACTCGATCTGTTGAGCAGACTCGAAACAGACCAAAGGCATTGCCAATAATGGACGGGCCCCACTGCGTGCAGGCTTCTCATACAAAGGAAAGATCTCCGAGGAGGATAACCTTATACAAAAAGGAATTACTCAAAGTTGTGCATGACTTAGCTCTTTTTTTTGTCGTCATGCGAACGCTTGCTGCACCTGCTGACGGAGCTGCTCGCTTGGTCGCCTTCTTCTTTGGAAGCCATGGCGATGAGGAGCTGCTCGACCAGTTGCTAAACCAGATTCTCACTATTGCGCCCCCTACCTGGCGCACCAAAGATATCGGTGGGAAGCGACACCTATGGGATCACAAGAATCCCTACTACGGTTGCGGGGCGCGGGGCCGTGAGAAGAGCGGGATCAACAGTCAGCACAAACACTCAGGTCGTTTACCCAGGTTCGGGCCGCGAGGATGGGTAATACCCTAGTCCTGCTTTGGTGTGGATATCTGTGTTCTTTGAGCTAGCTACAATGAGCGTAACTTGTCCCAGGGTCCGAATCCTTCTCCTAGATGCCTTGGGCCTCCTTTTATAGGCAAGGGGATCACCACAGTGGCACACAGAAGGTGGCATCGGGGTACTGTGGCTAAGCCTATCGCTTGCCATTACGGGACAAGACGCATTTAATGCGCCTCTGACGTGTCCCCTTCACTTTACTGCCGCTTCGTCCTACCTTGACACGCGCCTGGGCCAGCGAGGCGGTCAACGTCATGTAGGCTGGCAGGCTACTGAGGTGGCGCGGTGGTAGGGCCTTCACGAAGATTTGCATGCCACCACGTAGGCGTGTGCTGAGTTGGCTGAGAAGCCTCATGTCGACATGCAGGCGCCTGCCCAACTGGTGGGCTGGCAGCTACATGGGAGCGGTGGTAGAGACTTGGCGGGTGCGGTCCTGGCTGTGGCCTCGCGGACGTCCTCGACAAGGGCCTTGTCGGGGCCCCGGCAAGGGTCTTGCCGCGGCGTTGCGGTCGTCCCGGGTCTTGTGGATTTCCTCGGCAAGGATCTCGCCGAGGTTCGTCGTCTTCTAATCCTCTTTTGATTTGGAGCGTTCCTTGTCTTTACAAAGATCTGCATGCCATCACAGAGGCGCCTCCTAAGCCTTGGTCCCAACGTGGTTGGTGGCGCTGGAGAAACTGGGGCTCAAGGGTGGTGCGCTCCGCTGGTGTTGGGTAAACTGCCCCGACAAGGTCCTTGCCGGGGGTGTGGAGGCCGCCCCGGCAAGGGTCTTGCCGGGGAAAACCACCTCGCCTTCTTGCTCTTTATGCCTCTGTCTTGGCATTGCTTTGGCCATCTGGCGGCTGCCCTGCCCCTGCTCCGCTTAAGCGTGGTCGTGGGCGTGGCCCTGACTGCCCGTGCACAAATAACGGGTACAAAGTAGCGCCCCTACTTTAGTACACTGACAGTCCAGATCGTTCGGGCTAGGTCCAGATTGTCCAGGATGGTATCCGGATGATTTGAGCAGGTCAACTCATGTATGATTTTTGGGCGGAAGAACACGAAAATTGGTGGTGGAGAATTTTTTGGGGGTGTGGGAGGGTTGGATTCCGTGGGGTAAAAGGTGGCGGAAGGTGGGTAGAGGCTAGATCTACCAACATCACATCAAATCCACGGATCAAAATCTAACAAATTCTCACAAGGACCAACAAATTGCAAAACAATTGTATGCCTATTTTTGTGGGGATTTTCAAAATTAGGAAGAACAAAACAAAATTGGCTAGAAAAGAAAGGGGGGGGGGACTACAAGATTTAATCAACCTTGCCCAATCTCCCACACACGGAGGGGATCTAGAAGAACACTCAAGAACACGAGGGAAATTCACTCAAGACAAGATTCAAATCACACATCCACTAAGTTTGCAAACACATGAGATTCACAAGATTGCAAGGTTAACAAGAGGAAAAGAGTATCAAGGGTAGTTCTTCCCATTTCCTAAGGAGTTGGGGGCTTGATGATCTCAATGGATCCTTCTCCCATGGGAGGTCCCGGTGATCCTGTGATGGGGATCCTTCTACTTTATGTGGGCTTGGCAATCTTGAGAGATTCTTCTCCCTTAGGAGGGCTTGATCCTCTAGGAGGAGGTACAAGGAGCAAAGCTCTCTCAATTTTGTTCAATATACTTTGCAAACCCTGGAAATGAGGGAGGTGTCGTCTATTATAGTACAAGTGGATTTGGGGGGTGAGGGAGAGGAATACATGGCCTCTTGGCCGACTTGTGAGCAGGCAGGGCCGGATCATTCGAGTAGCTACCCGGATTGTCTGGGCAATTACCGGATATCCAGGTAGGTATCCAGATGGTTCGACTTCATGTTAAAGCTTCGGGTGTCCTACCGGGACGTCCGAGTTGGTGGCCGGATGTCCGAGGGTTGCTCTGATCATCCAGTAGATGTCTGGGTCGTTTGATCAGGGTACGGATGTCCAGTCCGGACGCTTGTACAAAGAGGCGGCCCGGCCTGGATGATCCAGGATGGTGTCTGGATCGTGTGGGCAAATGCATTCTTGCGCATCTTCTTCTCCTTCTCCTCGTTTGCTCTTGTTAATTCTTGGTCTTGTTCCATTGCTTCTTCATGGCCTTCTCCTTGGCACCTAAGGATGCACAAGGTCTCCGCTTAAGGTAGCCATGTCTCATGCGAGTTGAAGAGGAGCTCGATAAGGAAAGAAGTAGCCCCGGTTTCCATAGCCCTTGCGCGGGCTCTAGTAATTGGCCCACTTGGTGTTTGGGGGTGATGGTGGTGTGTCTACGGAGGATGACCGTAGGGTGCTCTGCAGCAACTCGTCAGTGTGGTTGCAGCTTTCCCCCGATTGCAGCACCGGAGGCCACCGTCTCCACCACCAACAGCTGCTGGTTGCAGCATCGGTTGTTGCTGATCGCTGTCGACACATGTAGCACGACATGCCTATCCCAGCAACCATGACCACCAGTCGCAACATCCGTGGCTGCCTGCTCCTCCCGCGTCGTCGCCGACCATCTTCGCATCGCCGCGCCCTCGCCGTGTCACGACTCGCCGGTGCAGAGAACCAATGGGTGGGTAAGGAGCGGGTGTGGCTTGCGTGCCCGAAGGGCAGCAAAGCACCCGTGCGCGAAGGAGATAGACATTGAGTTGGTGCCGGCCATCGCCGGTGCGAGCTGCTCAGGAATGAATGAATAAGGGAAGGAATGAACCGTCATGGTTGTGTGGATTAAGGAGGGAGCGGAGGTGGTGGTCGGGGAAGCTACACATGGTCCTTTGGATCGAGTTTGATCCAGCGGCCAACAAGCGTAGCCAGGAAAATCATTTCCTTTTTCCAAAGGATATCATACCAGGGAGCCACCCTATCAATTAATTAATAATAATAATCAATTAACGTCATCAGATCACACGCGCACGGAGACAGGTACATCTCACAACAGTTGTCATCGGCGCTGAAACAAAAGGGAACGGAAAAGAAAAGAAAATCGCAAACAATTGTGTCTCGTCTCGCGTCTCCCCTCCCTCCCCCGTCCATCGAATCGAATCCCGCACACTCGCGCAGGCCCCTCTCTCCTGCTCCGTTTCAAATTTCTTCTCCTCCTCCAAAAACCCTACCCGCCCCGAATCGCCGGCCGCAGATCCAGTACGCCGCGGAAATAGTCCACCGTCGAGGGTTACTCACGGCAGCGCGCCAGCGGCGGCACAGTCGAGGAGGAGGTAGGGTTCGGCGCCGGCATGGAGGCGCAGGCCACGGCGACGGTGAAGGAGGCGCTCGCGGCGCTGTACCACCACCCCGACGACACCATCCGCACCGCTGCCGACCGCTGGCTGCAGAAGTTTCAGCACACGCTCGACGCGTGGCAGGTGCGCGCGGGCTTCCTCCTCGGCTCGATTCGATTCATGTCCCCCAATCGTGTTCGTTTGCCTACGGAGATATTCAGGCGGTGGATTCGGTGTGGTGAGGGTGGGATGTGGGCGTGCTTCTATGGATTTGGCCCGGCTGGCGCAGAATTTCCGAGATATTGGAGTGGTTCAGCTGTGTGATTGCTCTAGAGTGGTGGTTGGAGGCGATGTATTGAGATTTGTTTTGTTTGAAGCGTGCTTTTCTTCTGCTTCTCCAGTCTCTGATCGTTCTATTGGATTTCAATTTGGGCCTGTGGGGTGTGACAGCTAATGCAGAGCTGCTTTAGTATTCATTGTAGTGTCAAGACTAGAGTTTTGAAAACGTATAGCAGATTAGGCTTGGTTTTAGCCAGTGGCTAGAATATGAACTACTTTAGATGACGCATGATTGAATTCTAGTTCTGTGCTGAACTTTGCTGCAAGTTGAATGTGTAAACCCTGGGAATGTGGGTAAGTTCAGTTTTTGCTGTTAGTTTAAGTTGCATTTTTAGCTGTGGGACTGGCTATCCAAACTTTTCTACTCACTGCCGTGGTATTTATCAGTTGAGGAAAATTACATGAAAAGTTTGATGCGCTCTACAATTCATTTTCATTGTACCTTGTCACTATGTTTTTCTTATTGTATACACAGAGTGTCTTCCTAGCAAATGCAGGGTGGGCAGTTTTTAATTATGGTGCAAAGTATTTTATTTTACACTGGGCCATCTTGTTTATTTTGTGGTTGGTGGTTATCCCGAAGGCATCCAATCATTTCTGTTCTCATTATGCAGGTAGCTGACAGCTTACTTCATGATGAAAGCAGCAATTTAGAGACTCTCATGTTTTGTTCTCAGACTCTCAGAAGCAAGGTGAAACATGCATACATAGATGCATTATGCTATTTCTTACTATCTAGAAACTTGTTAATTAGTGCAACTCTTAACGATTTATCTTGAATATGCTTGCATTTTAGGTGCAAAGAGATTTTGAGGAGTTACCGTCAGAAGCTTTTCGACCATTGCAAGACTCTCTATATGTAAGCATCAGCCTTTCAAGTTTTTTTAATATAAGAGTATAATTTGTGTAACTCTGGTTTGCACTACTATCAATTCTAAGTCCACTTTTCAACCCTCAACATACCACTTTGTTTAAGGATCAACCCTCAACTTCAAAACCGATTACTTCACACCTCCAACTTGCCAAACAGTTCTAAACTCAACTCTGCACTTGCCTCAATCTGGTTTTCGCTGAGTAGACTGGTTTTCACCAACTCAACTGCCTTGTCAACGTTTGCAACGTCACCCTGACTACTTAAAAAAGTGACTGGTCCCACATGTTATAGTATATACCCATTTACACATCTCCATCGTGACATAGTCTCAAGCACCTTTTGTGCTCTCGAGCGCTCCCCTTCCTATCGTGCTCCAATTGCTCACTCAGACCCTATGCCCCCTCTACTTGCCCACGTTGTCTCTGCTGCCCGACTCACAGCTCCCCACTGCCTGTGTGCCTCCATGGACATGCCTAGCAGCCTGCGTTGTGCCGCCTTGCCGTTGCAAATGCAGGTGCCGTTCTCCTGGGAGAGCTCCCCTGACTTGCCCAAGAGCAGCAGGGACGTGCATACGGCACAAGAGGAGATTATGCCACCATGGAAGCCGCGAGCTCACCTGCGCCAATGCCCGCGCGTGCTCCCTGCTCGACCCCCATGCCTGCGCCGGCGTGGACTCGGCCAGCTCGGCCCCCTGCGCAGTGCCTCTGCCTGGAGCAGCGACACGTAGCTTGAGGTGACGACGTCGGCCGGCTTGCGCTCCCGCAAGGGCGCCACAGTGCAGTAGCTGCCTCACCGCCTTCCCGGTGTCAATTAAGCTGCTTAGGGCAGCTGGCTTGTGTTGCGCACGTGTTTATCTCTAAAGAATCAATTCACCAGCCTATTTGCTTAGCTTAGCTAGCTTGTACCTGCTTGTTTCTATCGGCCAAATGCACTGGCCGACAAGGGAATTGCATCGTACAGGACGTCAGAGTACTCAGCGTACAGGGCGACCACAACGAGCTGCTGCTCGTGTCGCTGAACCAATGTGAGCAAGACGATGACGTCCAGCGACCAGCGACCAGCGCCCACATCCATGGGCATCAATGAGGCATGGGCAACGACGTTGCACTACATTCACATCCATGGGCAGCAGCCCAAGCAGCTGCTGTCGGCTTCCTTAGCACCTGGCTAAGTGGCTATGGTGCACCCCTGTGCCCGGCCTCTGCGCATAGGTCCTCGTCGCCGCAGGCACCACCATGGCCATCCTCATGCTCACCGTTTATCTCTGCTGCCGCCAACGATGGCGCTGGCAATGCCCCCACGTGGCCCTGAGCCTCCCCTAGCCTACACCAGGAGGCGCCGTCTCCTGCTCCACGAGCACGCGCAGGCGGAGGAACTCGTTGGTTGAGCACGCGCTCGTCGTGATGCTCGGCCTGGACACGCACCCTGCGTGCTTTGCGGCGAGCATGGTGTGGGTTTCCATGCGTGTCGACGACGAAGACCTGCACCGCTGCGTCAGCTGATCACCTGGATCGCTGCGGCTGGATGACGCAGCTAACCATTGTCGGCAGCTTTAGACCTTGCACGCTAAGTGCTTGATAAACTGCTCACATAGTCACATAACAGATAGATGGGACCATATCTATCCTCGCCACATCACACATTGAGCTGGCGTCTATGTGAGCTAAACCAGGTCAAACCAATGGTCAAAACCAGTGAAATGGAGTGAAGGGTGTGTTTTGAACGGTATGTGGTTGTGGAGTAACCGGTTTTTGAGTCGAGGGTTGAGTTTTAAATGAAGTGGTAAGTTGAGGGTTGACAAGTGGACCTCTTCCCCTAATTATAAGCTCCAGTCGATCTTGCTAAGGGCGTTGTCCCTTTTTTGTTTTCCATCTGCAGGGATTGCTAAAGAAATTTAACAAAGGACCACCAAAAGTTAGAACACAGGTAGATGATTGAATTAAGCAAGCATATTTTATACTGAAAAAATTCTGATGACAACAACACTTGTTCTACCATGTTCAGATTTGTATTGCAATTGCTGCTCTGGCTGTGCATGTACCTGTGGAGGACTGGGGAGGTGGTGGCATCGTGAACTGGCTAGGCGATGAAATGAAATCTCAACAAGAGTTCATTCCAAGTTTCCTTGAACTGCTTATTATCTTGCCACAGGTACATAACAAATTTAGCTTCATTTGGTTGCCCATCATAGTCTCAGACTCTCAAATAATATTAGTCCTCATATCCTCTGTTTATATAGAGGAAGAAGGATAAAAGCTATTCGTAGCTGAAGTTTCATTTGTAATTTGTTAGGTCATTTTACAATATCATATTAACTTCCATGCATTCTTTTAAGCACTTAATAATCTGTTAATTTTGAGTCAAATAAGCTGAACATATGATTGTATGCCTTGCAAATTGAAGTTTCATGCCTTCTTTTAAGCACTTAATAATCTGTTAGTCTTGAGTCAAATAAGCTGAACATATGATTGCATGCCATGTAATTGGGCATTTTTGGCTTCTTTTCATTTCTGTGAAGAGAAGGTAAGTTGGTGAAGCAACAAACTTTGTTCTTCTCTCTTTACCATTTGCAGAAGTTTTCTCTTAGTAGTCAGTGCCTGTCAATGGTCATGTTTCTATTTTCAATAAAAAAGTAGATCATCGATGAATCACACTCAAAGTTATCATAGATGATTTTCCTAGAGCTTCCAAATCTTGAACCAGATTTGTTTTAAATCACACAACGGTATTATTTTAACCATATGTTTTCCATGGCGTAGTGTCGAGTTCAGTAGAGTGATGTACATCATATGCTCAAAATCTTATGGTCCAGAACTATCACACTCAATGAATAAGTGTCCAGATTGTCCTAATATAATCAATGAAGGACTTGTTGTACATCACATTCAATGTATATTATACTTTTTTCGTGGTGAAATTGTAACCTATTTGTATACTATCTTGACAGGAAACTTCTAGTTATAAAATAGCTGCTCGTCCTGAAAGGCGCAATCAGTTTGAGAACGACCTTTGTTCATCAGCTAATGTTGCTCTTAGTCTATTGACTGCTTGCTTGGGTTTTGACGAGCTGAAAGAACAGGTTAATTTCTTCCTCGTAAAGATAGCTTCATATGGCAAAATCAAACTCATTTTACATGCTAAAGTAGCTAAGGAAACCTGCTTCATAGGTGTGATAAGTAAGTCCACACCCGCACCTGCCCCAAGCAGAACAAAAGGAAAGCCACTGAAAAAATGTAACGCTTTAGGTAAAGCATTTGCTAAAATAACTCAACAAGTACAGAAGGCAATGAGAACCAATAGCGTTCAATTGAGCTATACAGAACACTTGAATAGTAAACCCAATATTTCAATTATCTGTTGTTTCATATCTTGCATGCATATGCAAAATCCTTCCATAACTGAGACCTCTGGGCTACTTCCCTTTCTTCTGGCCATTAGGAAGTACATTTGAAAGTACTATACTTGAGAGGTATTTTTTAGTTGCAGTTCTTTTCACTGGTTATGTTATGGCCCCTCGTACTAAGATAAGGGGTTCAATTAGAAGGTTGGTTTATAATGTGCTATAGCAAAAGTAATTTTGATGTTTGCACATATTCTCATTGCGTTACAAACTAGCTTAGATTGTTACACGATACATGCCTTTCCCGATAGTCTGGGAGCAGTCTCACTTGTAACTTCAGAGTTCAGACGGATCTCTTTTCAGTCAGGCAGACATTTTATCCATATTAATGCTTCAATATGCTTATCTGAACCCAGAGGCCAGAACTACATATATGAAATTCCTAGACATAGTTATGCAATGAGGGGAGTGGGAGTATTTTGGTAGTTAATACTGGTTCTTCCTTTGGCAGGTTTTGGAGGGTTTTGCTTCTTGGCTTCGTTTCTGTCATGGGTATGCTGCTTCTGCGATTTTGATATAGTAATACTTTACTCCTTGAGAATCTAACTGTTGTGGTACATCTAATATTTTCTATTCTTTCTGTACTACTGCTGCAAAACAGTATCGGTCTAATGAATTTATGGAAGTTCTCTTTTATTTTTTCTCAGAATTACCGCAGCTACCCTTGCTTCACATCCTTTGGTCCACATGGCACTCTCTTCGTTGAACACAGATCAATTTCTGGAGGCAGCTGTAAATGGTATTGTTTGCTAGCGCACAGCACATAGTTCCTGTCATATTTTAGTTCATCTCTTGCCAGTTTCTCATTTTTTCTTCATCTGTCACCTCAGTCAATCACTTACTGCTATGCTCTTGCTACCACAGTGATGTACCACTGTTCACCTTATTCAGTTGCTACCAACATAGAAAAGTTGACACATTGAGTTTGGTTAATTTTTCGACCATCTGCTCTAGGCATGTTTTTTCTATGCATGACAAATGACAATAGTATTGGTTAATTCTTGCTATTTGTGATGTTAAATTTATGGATAATCAAGTTCAAAGGAAGGATGCAAATCAATTATGGATCTTTGCTCAAAGTCACTAAAAATCTGTGAGTTTCCAGGGAACACATATGGAATTGGGATGTGGTTTTGTACAAATTTGGGGCTCCATATTACAACAAGTTCCAGTCAAAGCCAAGCGCATGTTTCTGGTTACAAGCAAAATCAATTAACACTTAACTAGGTTTCAACAAGTTTCTTCATACAAACAGATTTCTGGTGCAGGTCTCCAGAGCTGGATGAGAGCTTGTGTAGGTTTTGACAAGTTTCACTAAAAACTAATTTTTGGTGCTGGTCTCTAGAGGTCAATGAAACTTTGGCGAGTATTATTGCTAGTTTCAGATAGGTGCTGTTTTGCAATACAGCTATGGGTCTGGATGTCAGTGATCTTTGCTGCAGTGCGGTGCTGACAGAGATGAGGATGGACAATGTGTCTTCCTTGCAGACATTTTCACTTAGCCACACCATCACGAACCCTGACCTCTTGCAGGCTTCCCCTCCAACTCTCCCCCCTCTTTCTCCATGCTATGCACCACCACCTCTGTGCACTCACATCGGTGGAGCGACCAAGCCCTAATCAGCCCTGCTGGCTCATCGTGGAAGCTGCGGAGCTCAGCAGAATGTAGATTGGATACATCGAGTTTCAACTGCAACTTCTTTGAGTAACAAGATGGTTATTTTCTAGCTCAAGATTTACTGACCTCTAAAAACCAGCCAAACGGAAAAACCAGCCCCCCCTGAATGCGACACTTTCTTACATTTCCCAATTGGCCCGTGCAATCAAGATTAAGGATTGCAATTAGCAGTTGGATATTAACAAGGTCGTGCATCTTTTGCACCCATTGATCATTGTCTAGATCAGAGGCTACATGCTTTCTGTTGTTGCCAAGATCTTGGTTCACATGCTGCTCTGCTGCTGCTTCACTGCAGACACTACTATCTATCGACATTGCTAGGGTCAACTAATTTATGGTCCTGATGGGTCCACCAATCTCTGGTGCTTGATGATGCATGTGTTTCATTGGACCAGCTCGAAGATATGTTTATGAAATGTGATTTTTTTTTCTTGATTTGTATAAGGAGATATTTCTTCACACCGTTGTCCTTGTAAATTTGTAAGCTCAAAATTGTTCCAAAAAGCTTCTCCAGCTTGTCGCGTAAGCTGGCCTTCTGATCTTATAAGCAAAGAAGTCCCCAAACCTAGCTTATTGGATAAGCTATGCTTGACCAAGCCCACCATAGTTATTGTGAATGGCTGCATTCAGTTAAACCTAAGATAGACCCTATGTTCTCAGGATTTTGTTAGCAGCTTGCTAATAATACACTCGTCTCTAACTTGCCAGTTACCTCTGAGTTGATACATTTTACTGTATCTCGAGATTCTTGTGGCATCACTGAACAGTTTCCGCTGATCCAAATTCTCATCCCTCATGTTATGGGCCTCAAAGAGCAGCTGAAAGACTCATCTAAGGTATATAACATCTTTACCATACTCTGCATTAATGATCTATCAATGTATTTGTTTTGTGCTCAGATCCACCATACCAAATATTTGGTCATGCCAAATTTTTTGCTCGTGCTTGGGTGGTCACAATTTTTTTTGCATGCTCATGCTTCTGTATCTGCTCCCAATTTATTTTCTTGCCAAGATTAGCCAAAGCATTCACCAATTTCTTAGCTACCAAATTTTGTGTGTGTGGTTGAGTTGGGTTCAAACCAAGCACATCGGATTCCTCCATCTGCAGATTTCTCCTTGATTGTTATTTATTAGTGTAATGTTGGATACTTAGATTTACATAAGCACTTGTACTGTTACATGGTAAAATGTGTATCCACATGTGTTTTTCATCATTGTCATTGATAACTCCTTTTCTATTACCAGGATGAAGAAGATGTAAAAGCTATTGCTCGTTTATTTGCAGACATGGGTGATTCCTATGTTGACTTGATTGCAACAGGTAACACTTCATCGATGATGACGATGATCAAAATATGGATATTTTTTTTCATGCTGTACATGAACCAAATCATCCTGACCATTTAAGAATTACACTTACAATTATATTTTGCAGGTTCAGGCGATGCCATGCAAATAGTGAATGCACTACTGGAAGTTACTTCCCATTCAGAATTTGACATATCCTCCATGACGTTTAATTTCTGGCACCATCTTAAGCGTAATCTAACTGGGAGGTAACTTTTTGAAACATTACTGGTTTTACTTGAGAAACAATTAATTCAGTACTTACAAATTGTAGGGATTCGTATACATCGTGTGGATCTGAGGTGTCGATTGAAGCTGAAAGAAATAGAAGAATGCAACTATTCCGTCCTCCGTTTGAAGTTCTTGTGTCTCTGGTATGTTTGAGGGGGGGGGGGTCCTTTTAGTATAGATGCTCATATTTTTGTGATGCGTCATGCAATAAAAACATGGAGTGCGACTAATCATTCATTACATATATTGTTTGTTGGGATTTCCTGTTCATCTCATGCTGTTTCAATAATGAATCAGGTTAGTTCCCGAGTTGAATACCCTGAGGACTTTCACACTTTCTCGGAAGAAGACCGGAGGGATTTCAGATATGCTAGATATGGTATGCTTCCTGATTTGTTTCAATGGAGTTAATCTTGCAGTTCATATTGTCTATGTCATGCAACTGCCAAATAATTACAGAACCATTCATTTTTCAGCGGTTAGTGACGTGCTACTTGATGCAACTGATGTCCTTGGAGGTGACTCGACGCTAAAAATACTTTTCATGAAGTTAATTCAGGTGAGTCTGTTTGTACGCTCAACAATTCTCTTCCCTAGCCACTGCTCAGTGCTAGTATCTATACTTGTCAAATTGGACTATTTGTTTCATAGTTCTTATTGATAGTCTAGCCTGTGAGTTTCTACTTATCCATCTGTTTCTTTTTGTTGGAATTAAATTATTTTTATGGAATATACTGTAGCAAGTTCAGTGAAGTGTAATTTGTTGAGCTCTACTCCCTGTCTGGCCTTTTCACAATCACTACTTTTGTTGCTCATGGTAGTAATAAAATTTAAATTCTTATTTGAGGCACTACAATTTATGCAAACTGTACCAAATAACTTAATTTGAGTTGTTTATCTGCCTCTTGTTTGTGCTTATGTTGTGTACTTAGTATGATTTACCATCGTAAGTTTTTGTCTATTCATTTTATAAGATTAGTTTCTCTTCTCATGTACGATGGTATATCTTTGGCTGATGATTAGTCATGTAGCTTCCCAGTCCCACCAAGAAATTTGTTTGGTTTTCTGTAACCAAAGCGGTATGCTTTTGGATTTCAGGCATGTGGAAGCGGTGCTGAACAGAACCAGAATTGGCAACCATTAGAGGCTGCCCTTTTCTGTATACAAGCCATTGCTAAATCGGTTTCTATTGAAGAGAAGGAAATATTACCACAGGTATGAATGGCATCTTGTTATCTTGAGTGTCAAATTGTCAACTGATGGGTTGTAAGATCTTTTTGCTGGATGGTTACTTTTTTCTGCGCCTTTACATTACAATCATTCGTTAATGTTAATGAGGTCTGGTTAACATAATGTGGTCATGCTGTTCTTTGAAGGTTATGCCACTGCTTCCAAGGTTTCCTCACCAAGAACAGTTGCTACAGACAGGTTTGTTTTGTGTAATCGGCATTTCAGAAGTCCTTATTCTTAGCTCAGTGTTTGTTTTATCTTATACTGTGACTAGTATTTGGGAATCACATTGTAGACAGTAGCTATTTACTGCCTGTGATGTCTGGTTCAGATGCTAGATTTATAATAAGTTAGGGCTGTTTAGGCACAGTTGTTGGGCAGAAACTTTGTGAGATTCAGTTTTCCTAGCTTGATTATGTCGACGACAGGAGTTCAAATATGCCTGAATCTTGCAGTTTGTTCAACCATTGGAGCATTTTCAAAATGGATTGATGCTGCCCCAGCTGAACTGCCCATCCTACCACCTTTGGTTGATATTCTCAACAAGGGCATGAGTACATCAGAGGCTACAGCTGCAGCTGCTTCTGTGGCATTTAAGTATATATGTGAAGGTACTACCTCATTATCCACTTCTTTTTAATGGACCTATCTGACTAGAATGAATTGATTATTGTTTCCTTCCCATTTCTTCCTGTTAGTTGTGCTACACCGTAGGAAAAACATGGGAACTCATGAGGCATACATATTTTTTCAAGAGATTAGACTAAATGAAAAGTTTGCGTTGAAATCAAGTGCAAAGATTTTTCTAGTCCTAAAGATTGAAGTTCCACAAAATATCTTTCTTCTAAGAGGCAAGAATGAATTCATATATATGACATGTCCCTCCTTTTTAGAAAAGGCCAGAGGTTCCCTTTACATATACTAATAAGCGGAGAGAAAACTGTAAAAGCTTATGGTTGAGACTGTGGCAAACGGCCAAGTGAAAAATCATCAGGTGCTAACGGGTCATGATGTGCGCAATTTTTGTAGCTCCATGCAAGGTTTTCCCCCATTTTTTTGATCAAATGCCTTTATTCCTAGGTCTTGCCAGAAAAGAACCATAAGCATAGTTTCTTTTTGCTATATTTTTGTTGTTCCGTTCTTTTCCAAATCTTAGAATGACAACAGGGTAAATAGCTTTCCTCAGGCTTGCTCACCAGGGGTGCTGCCGAGACCAGAGCGTACGGGCAATTTTGGCTAAGCAATAATTGTACTGTCTAGCATACAAATTGGTTGTACATACGTCTGTCCAGCTCCTGCCACACAGAGATCTTGGCTGTTAATCAGATGTACTGTCTAGCATACAAATAGGCACATATGTTTGTCCAGCTCCTGCCACACAGAGATCTTGGCTGTTCATTTCAGATCGGATGCAATAGAGTGCAGACGGCGTGACTGAGAAGGCTGGGAGGGTGCTCCGTTTTGTTTTATTGCCCTTGTATATATAATATATATATATATACGAAGTTGTGATATATATTACGACATCGAATAGTTTACGAAGTATCTGTTTATATTTCCATGCTTGTTTGAATTTTATGGTAGATTTCTGTTATTGGCACAAAGAGTCGACAGCTTAGTTATTTTATTTCCTTTTTTTTGGTCAAAAGGCTGCAGGGGAAAGTTCTCGGGTTCATTGGATGGCCTTTTCCAGATCTATCATGTTGCAATAAGTGGAGTTGGTGGTTACAAAGTTTCTTCAGAGGACTCGTTGCATTTGGTTGAAGCCTTAAGGTTCCTTAATTCCCCTTAGCTATTATTACTATTTTGGTTGCTTTCAACATGTCACCTTACTCGTTCATTCACCACTCAAATCAGTGTGGTTATCACGACGCTTCCGCAAGACCATGCTAGAAGAGCCCTGGAGTTAATCTGCATGCCAATAATTAATAGCTTGCAGGTGAGCAGCAATCTTTGATAGTTAACTGTTGATATGATCCTTGCTAATTTTTTATTTGAAAAACTAGGAAATAATCCAGCAAGGTGAAAGTGCTCTTCAACAAGTTCCTGCTCGGCATTTAACCGTTCACATAGACCGGTTGTCGACCATTTTTAGGTGGTGACCTCCCATTTATCTTTTTGCTCATCCAAGTTTTGGTTTTGTATTAATCCTCCAAACTGTTGCAGCAATGTGAAACTTCCAGAAGTAGTTGCTGAAGCTGTCAATAGATACTGGTCCACTCTGAAGATTATCTTTGATCAGTGAGTATGGGCACCAGACAGAATTCTGGGAGAAGTTTCTACTTGTACATATATATGGCAGATCTCATCCATCCCTACTTTACTAATAAACTCTTTGCGCAGTCGGGCATGGGATACACGGACCATGGAGTCTCTATGCCGATCTTGCAAATTTGCTGTAAGTTAATTAATTTTTTATTTATGTTGCTTGTTGTTTGAATGCAATTTACATTCAGATCGAATACAAGTCCCGTCAGAAGCGCATAATCGGAACAATTATCTTTTTCCACATACTGTCTCTGACTCTTGAGAGTTCTGATTCTTCCTTGGTGGGATTAGTATGACTGTAACACTTCCAGGTTTAAGAAATGATAAATATGATATTGCAAATCATGCCTTACTTTCTCTTCAGATTTGCGGTTTTCACTTTTATGGAGAGCATTGAAGTATTTTTCTAGCTGAATCATGATATCACTTTAACACAACATGCATGTGGATTCTTTGCCAAACTTTCATGCTTAGTATATTTATTATCTTTTCTGTGCTGTAGGTAAGGACATGTGGGAGGTCCATGGGAATCACCATTGGTGCAATGCTGCTAGAAATCCAAACACTATATCAGCAACACAATCAGTCTTGCTTCCTTTACTTATCCAGTGAAGTTATTAAGGTTCTTGCTATTTCAGAAGTCTAGTGATGTATTTTTAGCTGTATTTTGATTGTTCTGACAGCATTTTATGTGTAGATATTTGGATCTGATCCATCTTGTGCGAGCTATCTTACATGTCTGATACAGACACTCTTTAATCATACAATACAACTGCTCAGAACTATTCAAGTAACTATTCCTGCTTTCGCCCCTTGCGTTGCTGATCCGCTCATGGTAACATATTGATAAAGCAAGCGATAACTAATTCAGTGGATTTCATTCCCTACATTGCAGGATTTTACAGCTAGACCCGACATAGCTGATGATTGCTTTCTGCTTGCGTCAAGATGTATTCGTTACTGTCCTGATCTATTTGTACCTACAGAGATTTTTCCAAGATTAGTTGATTGTGCAATGGCTGGTGTAACTATACAACATAGGTAGTGCCTCCAAGATTAAGTACTTCCACAATCTATATTGTGTTTCTTATCCTTCTGTTAAAAAATATAAGGCACATTTGATTTTATACAGCCTCATTGCAAGATTTTGACTACGACTTTATCACAACATGCTATAATAAATAGATAAAATGTAATATGAAATCATTGAAAAATTCAGAGAGTACTTTTGTAGTCAATCCATATTGTTTTCCACAAACTATTGGCTAAAGTTCTAAAAGGCTGACTGCACGCATCCTAAGACGCCCTATATTTCTGAAAACAGGGGAGAATATAGATCAGATGCTAGAATCGAGTCAGAATTGTGTTATATGAGCTGCATATGCTTGCTATCCTTGTTTAATGATGCAATCTTATATCGTGGTGGCTAATTGTTATGTTATTTTTTGTGATATGTTATAGGGAGGCCTGCAAATCCATACTGTGTTTCCTATCTGACACCTTTGATCTTGCGAAATCACCCGAGGGGGAAAAGTACCGGGATCTAATAAACACAATTGTACTCCTGCGAGGTGCAACACTTGCAAGAATAATGATTGCTTCCTTAACAGGGGCGCTACCGTCTGGTCGCTTGGAGGAGGTATGTAGATTGGTAGCAAGAGTGTTGCTGTTTATATACAATCCTGTCTGTGAGCTTTAAGCAAAGATATGCCCTGAAGACTATGTTATGCTCTCTTGACAGTAATGATTGAAGAATGAACTTTATATTCCTTCTGTATGAAACTTTGCAGGTCTCTTATGTTCTGCTGTCCCTTAGCAGAGCTTTTGGTGGGAATATGTTGAATTGGACAAGGGATTGCATTGCCCTTATACCCCCACAAGCCCTAACAGATTCAGAACGCTCAAGATTCTTGACAATTATATCCGATGCATCATCGGGATCTAGTCTTGGTTCGTTGACGGATAGATTCGCTGAAATATCAGAGGTTTGCAGACGAAACAAAGCGGTGCAGGATATAGTTCAAGCTGCTTTGCAGCCTCATGACTTGGCCTTCACGGTTGCTCCGCGGCATTCATGATGACTGGATGTTTTCTTTATAAGACCAGTTGAAAGCCCGTGATGGAGTCGGTGTGCGCCATCTGAATATTTTCCCCTTTCATACGGTTTGAGTTGCGGCATCGATCATACTGTTCAGATTTCTTTAGAGGATAGATAGGTCAGCCAGTAGTCATTGTCATTCATTTTGTGTTTGTCTCTGTACATGCGTCGTGCATTTATGTATGTGGGAGGAAAATTGTGTTGTATTATTATCTGGAAGAGATCAGTGGTATACGTACTCAACTAGGAGATCACACCGATTGTGATCTGCCCTGGTCCTGAATTTTGTAATGGTTGGCCAGCTTAACTTTGTGAATTGAGCTGGCCGCCAATTCTTTTTATGTAAACATCTGCCAAATATTAAGTATGTCCTTGATGTCACATTCAAGCTGTCTTATGCTTTCTGTGTGAGCCTGGAGTATGAGTCACTTCTATGAAGGTAACTACTGATGTATGATTGCCTCTCTTTAGTTCCTAGGCAGAATATTAGCTGCCTCTCTTTAGTTCCAAGGACAATATTAGCTAATCGAGATTTCTGGTTCTGCACGATCTTCTGAGAAAATCACTTGCCGGCTCTATTTAGAACTGCTACATCTTTCCTATTCCTACTTACTAAAGTTATACAAGCGAACATATGGACTAGTAACAAAAAGTTGTTTGAGGCATCTGTATTGATTTTTCTTTCTAGTGCAAACTACTACTAGTGGGCCTCATCAAAGAGTAGAAAATAGTCTCTCACTACACATGCATTCCTATTATTCACTTCAACTTTTTCAACTTTATGCATCGGATCATACTTTTTTTTTCAAGCACCCGCCTCCTGCAGAAGATCCTGCTTTCCCATCCGAACCTATTTTTTCTGACAACCGATCCTACATGGCACACGAGGCATCATCCTAGGACTCTGGATTGGGCATTGCCCTGAAGAACACTGGACGCCGCAAACAGGTTGTCGCCAACACATCTGAACATTGTGAAAGGGCACGCTTTTGAAGATTCCGTTCACTCCAAACGGATTTTGCTAGTCAACTATGAAGAACACCAAGGCCTTTGGGAATTCTTTCTGGTTGTCAAATTCTTCCAATCTAATATTCGGTTGACAGAAGAATCAGTGGGAGCTATATTGCTATCATGTTTTGGAAGCCGGGCATCTCTCTTCAACGTGATCAGATTACATAATTGTTCCTTTAGTTTTTTCAGTCTCATCCAAAGAAGTGGGTTCAACATCTTCAAAGGATGTAATGTTTCAGCCAACTAGATGAGCCGTTGCGCCCTTGGCACAAAGATCAACCGCTGCTAGGAAGTTAAGCAAGTCATGTGCAAAATTTCTAATAAATCTTCAATTTATGAATTATGGAAAGCCAAGAAGCAATAGACAGACTAACAAACAGGGGTAACCACCTCTGGATCATGGAAAGCGCTTGTTCGTACTGGCCGCACTCAGACATGAGCTCGGTGCCGGAAGAGGTTGCTGTTAACGTTGGTTTGGGTGCGGCGAGGGAAGAGCAGTGCAGAGCAAGAAAGGAAACAAACGCCAGTGTTGGTCCGTCGAGGCGCGTCCCTTTGCGCCGAATCCGCTAGATGGGTTGGTTCGGTCCTGCGAGACGTGTGCTCGCGTGCACTCGACTCGACATGTTGCATGCCCGGCCTTGCCTTGTGGGGCTGCTGTGAGGGGCTTGGCTGGGCGGCTTTGTTTGCTTATGCCCGGGTCGGCGTGCCACATGCTTGGGCGCTGGCAGCGCTTTTACCCAGGCTTTGCCTTTCCGGACCCTTGCCGTCGTGGGCCCTGGCCATCCGGGGCTGTGGGACGCTTTACCGGATTGTACATAAGATCAAATAACAAGCCACTCCTATGGAGTAGTCCGTAAGGACCATCACATGATCACATGCTGAGCAAGGCAACACCAAACTAGACAAACCAAGCAACAAGGGTTCGCCCCAAACAAACCGATAAGTAGCCTCCCCAACGACGACCTAACCTACCACCAACAACACACCAAAAGTTATTGGAACCCGGAACCGAAAAGAAACGATAGTCCACCGGGCTTACAACAGAGCAGAAGAGGTGCCCTACATTACCCAACATGGTGCACACTAATACCAAAGTAAGCTGTAGAGGCGGGCACTCATCATCCAAACGATGTTTTTTCAAAATCATTGGCGAAACACGATGCCAATGACTATGATCATGTTCTGTTCGTTACATGGGCACATGGCAACCAAGGCAACACCAAACCTTATGAACCGAGTACCTGAAGCCGATCTGAACATACCAAGGACCAGCCTCCCTAGCGATGTCCTAACCAGCAACCGACAACATACCCAAAGTGGTTGGGAAAATGGAGCGGGAAAGCAGTAACTCTAAACTGACCTGTAAATATGCAGGGATAACCCAACCTGACGCATGTCAACAGCCGAATAAGTTACAGACATGGCCACTTAGGGATCCGTGCGGCATGGGTCGAAGGTGTGTCCAAGCCACCTCGTCCGCCGCCGTTGCATGCTCCTTGCGAGTGCCGACCCATACGTTGCGGTGGGCCCTATGTTTATTCCACTGGGTAGAGCCATCTAGATTGCATGCGTCATGAGTGCCACATACACTACAATACAAAGACAATCGTCCTACAAAGCACAATGATCTTGCCCATTATCTTTGTAGGTTCTTGAACTATTAGGAGGAATGATTGCATCCGTCTCAAAAAACTGACAGGAGGAACGATTGCATGTGTCTTCTGAATCAGTCCAAAGGAAGCATTCGTGAGAGGTCTGTGACGCCAGCTACCTACAACTGACCACCAGTGATGGGAGAGACCGCCCCTGGGGTCGGCGAAGCTCAACATGGATGGTGCATGGAGGGAAGCCGACAACTCAGGCAGTGCGGGCATGATCCTAAGAAACCATGACGGTGAGATCATCTTCTCGGTGTGTTGATACCTTATTACATGTGCGAGTGCCTTGGAGGCGGAACTCACGGCTTGCATGGAGGGAGCGGCGCTCGCCCTCGAATGGACCACTTTGCCTATCATAGTCGAGACAAATTCTTTTTTGACATCATCATAGTCCAGACAGATTGTTTGGTCGCGGCTGATATGATCAATGATGCAAAGCTTGATAGATCCCCCTATCCTCTCTTGTTGGGGAGATAAAACGCCTGTTAGACCAGGGCTAAGCATTTGATTTCTTTTGTTTGTTTTTTTGTAGCAAAGATATCTAGGCTTTATTCACATCAAACAATGTTTACAGGTATTACAAGAATATCATGTGGAGCCTAACCAAATATGTCTTCCCGTGGAAAGGGAGACACCATACCTAGCTATCTTATGAGCTTTGAATTTAGAAGCCCAGAATTCATGAATAAAAGTACATGAACTAAAACTTTTCTCCATCTGCTTAACTTCTTTGATGATCCCCCACATGATCCAGCATTGTTGTTGTGAATGCCATTGATCACTTCCTTGCTATCAGATGCCATATAGAGATGCCTCATTCCAAGATCTTTAACCAACGAGAGAGCCTCTCTGCAGGCTATAGCTTCCAACGACGAAGGATCGATCATCCCAGGAATTACCAGGACCGATGAGCCCAAATATGTGCCGTCCCTGTCGCGACAAACCACTGCAGCAGAGCCAACATTATGATCCACTGAAACGCCCGCGTCAACATTCATCTTGATGCACCCCATAGGCGGGTGTAGCCATTTGTTCCTGCTCACCACCGGCGCTACAGGGACTCGTGATTTATGTGGGGTGATCTGATCAAGCTCCGATATGAACCTGTTAATGAACAAATGAGTAGAGAGGGGACTCTGGTGAATGGCCTCGTGAATTAACTTTCTTCTTGCCATCCATATTTTCATTCTTGTAAGCTTATAATGTGATAACACTTCCATCATAGAAAACAACCAGTTTCTTTTGTTCGTAGGAACCAAAATAGAAAGAATTCCTTATTTAACACCATCTTAAATTTCGTTTTCTTATTTGACACTGGAAAACTTTTTCTTCCCTATATAACATCGACTATAAATTTTATACCTTTTAGTCACTTTCGTATGTTTTTGCCTTTAATGCTGTTAAATGGCACATAAAAAGACAACTTTACCCTTGGTGTATATGAGCAGGCCTCACTGATCCATGCATCCATCCCTGCCGGCTACTAAGCACGACCACGCCAAACACTTTTTTATTGGACCACGCCATACACTTGATAGCATTCAAGCATTGGCTCAACGGCCACACAATCGTGTAGCACGGCCGCAATTAACAACTCAGGCTGGTCATAGTGGGGAGTAACTTAGATTACTATATGCATGTGTTATTAGTCTATGTTACTACCTTCATAGTGTGTAGTAACATATGAATGGTAACATGCAAGCCTTCATTAATTGAGATATAGACTCATTTTGCCTCGAGGTGTGTTATGTTACAGTAACATATTATGTTACCACAAGCATCTCTTTCCTCATTAACTCCATGCCACATAAGCAATTGATTCTTGAGATGTGTTATGTTACTACCTAAGTTACTCCCACTATGGCTAGTCTCATGCACATGCATGCAAGCACACACTAACCAACTGATTCTCTCGGTTCTATCTTGATCCATCCATCCAACTGGCCGGTTTGATGGCACGAGTCGCCTCGCGGTGGCATTCCTTGCTCTCATAGTGCGCCGTCAGTGCGGCGACCCAAGCCCGCGTTATGCACATCCTAAACAGGGAGCATGTACACAAGAGCTAGCATAAGCACTTGTTCAATTTTCTTTTGGAACTTGGCTACGCACCTACTCCCTTCGTCTCGAGATGTAAGACGTTTTTTGACGCTATAGTAATGTTAAGAAACGTCTTACATTTGAGGACGGAAGGAGTAATAACCAAACCGGCCACATACACACATGCAGTCAAAGATTTACATGCAGCTACTCAACTACTTATCCGCATACAACAAACCAAGCCGGCTGGACAAGTATTCTTTCATCATTAGTAGTTATATAATTTTTGGTCATATACCACATGAGGGGCAAAATGGTCTTTTCATGTGTCATTTAACACCGTTGAGGTTTAAAATGGATGAAAGTATTATAAAAGGCATACAATTTAGACTCGACGTCATGTAGGGAAGAAATTGTTTTTCGATGTCAAATAGGGCAAAAATATTTAGCACAATGTTAAATAAGGAATTCTCAGCCATACTCTTGCCCAGTTGGGGCGGGCTCTCCCTCGAACCGCTGTTTGGTTGCGAGGCCTAGAGGAGATCGCATTTTGTGCCAGCAGGATTGTATTTGAACTATTCGCAAAAAAAAAAGGATTGTATTTGAACACCCCTAAAGAAAGAGATTGTGTTTGAACAAACTTGATTATGCGAAACCACGTGATATATGTGGCAAGCAATCCAAACAACTTTAAAAAAACTTGATTAATGCGATCTTTTACATTTGGAAAAAGAGCAGTCGATCTCGGTGGAACGGCAGGACTGATCGACCGAACAATCAACCCAGTCTTTGCGGACGAGAGGACATGCATTGTGACCCGCGACAAATGGGGCGCGCGCAAGCATGCACGTGACCGCGCGGCGCAAGACACCCTCCGTTTCTTTCTAGTCCGCATATAATATTTGATCAAACTCAAACTTTGTAAAAAGAATACATTAACATTTACAATACTAAATATATATGGTATGAAAATTAACTTCATGATGCATCTAACAGTATAAGTTACATATTGTGAATCTTGATTTTTTTTAAAACTTAATTAAAGTTGACAAAGTTTGACTTTGATCAAATTTTATATGCAGACTAAAAAACAATGGAGGAAGTAAGACAATTTCCTGGTGCCGACCGACAGACGCGTGACCCATGAAATAGCCACAAAACATATTTTTCGAAAAAAAAGCTACAGAACATGACACGAAAGAACGAGCGTCGATCAATCGATCGGTTCGTGACACTCTGATCGATCAGGTGGCTGGCGCGCGGTACGCATGTACGTGTACTGCTGCCGCCAGAGCCAGGCCAATCGAAGCACGCGCGACAACAAGTGGCACAACACATGGGGCAACTCGCGCTAAGTGCGAATCAACCTGTGGTGTCCCTAACACATCCGGGTTCAAATCCTGGTGCTCGCATTATTCCTGGATTTATTTTAGGATTTTCGGCGATGCGTTTTCAGTGGGAGGAGACGTTTCCGTCGATGACGAGGCGCCTACGGTGACTTCGTAAATCTCAAGATGATATGCCGGCTCAGTCTTTCGGAGGTGCTCATAGGAGTAGGATGTGCGTGTGTGCGTTCATAGAGATGAGTATATGCATGTGTATATGAGCGCTTGTGTCTGTACTGATGCTAAAAATAACGCGCGCGCTAAGTGTTGGTTGCTCCATGCACGGTGCACCGACGCAGGACATACCCTACGCGTGGGTGATCAACCGAGCGCCGACGCACGTAACGTACGTCCTTGTGACACGACGGAGACACGTCGATCGCCAGGTTGGTTCGCACGAAGAGCACAGCGGAACAGTACAGGCCGTGGTAAGCGAATATGGTGAATCCTAACTGGTTACGCGCGCAACGCCAATCGCTACCGTCGCTGCGACCCGCCGATGCGAGTGGCCATGGCCCACCTGGTCCCATGCAATTATCCCTCGTCTTATTTTTTCACTGGCATACAGTTTGAATACAGTCAAATCGTATCTGTACCATGCCTGCCCATACCTACATCGTACCCGCTCGCCCTTGTCTTTCTCTCCACACCCACGCCCGTACTCTCTCTCCATTAATCTCATCTCTCTCTCTCTGTCTCCATTATCTCAAGATCCATTCAGCCCTTCCTCCTCCACGGCCGGCCACCCTCCCGATCTGGAGGTCTCCGACCAAATCATTCCCCTCCCCACCACGGCATGCGGCATGGAGTCCCGGGATCGCTCGCCGTCAACCAATGCTATGCGGATCTGGCGAGTCCTAACTCACCAAGATCCCATGACGGACAAGGTTTGTTGCGCCTCCTCCTGAAGCTGTCGAGGACCATGAACGCCACTTCCTCTCACCGGCTCAGCACCAACACTTTCACTACCCGCAGGTAATCCCCCTGTCCCCCGCTCCAAATCCAGGAGCTGGTCGGCTTCCTCTGGTCAAGTCCGCCTCAACGAGTTGGGATTGCTTCTTCCTGATTGCCTATGGATTTGTAATGCAATTTGATAAGGATTTATTTATAGGTGTACAAAATTGCTTGTTCCCGGATGGATATAGTAGCACATGGATCCATCACCTTTGGTCTTGTCTGGTGTTCTCCCGTGCGTGACGAATTTCGAAGGTGCGGGTGTTCTCCAGTTATTCTCCTATTTATTGTCTTTCTTGCTTGTGATTTGATTTTCTTAACTTTCCTAATTTAAGGATGAAACAGAGGCTGGGCGACAGGGAGATTACACTGGAAGTGTGTTGCCTTGTGCCAGATCCGCCACGAAGTGAGCTGGCCCTCTCCTCCTCTCATGCCGACATCGGCATATTGCCCTGCTTCTTCCACGGCTTGATGAACCTACCTTCGCCAGCTTGATTGATTTTAATCGAGAGAAAACTAGTTCGATTGAGTTTTATCTTAAAAAGGCTAGTCATCGCCTGATGGCCATTGTATAGATAAAATATGCTGCAGTTTATTCTTCCTGTACTACTGCAATAAGGCAACGTTTCATCACTATTCAGTTCTATGCAATTCTCTTTCTGTTTTTTGCTCTGGTTCATGAGCAGTAAATTTTAAAGTTTCCAACATACAGTTTGCAATATTATGGGCAGAATTGTACAAGAACTTTTTGGATGTCTCCATCGCACTTTGCCAAAATTTGTCAACAGACTTTATAGAGTTTAACAGAGAGTTGTTTTTACAATATTATGGGCAGAATTGTACATGAGCTTTTTGGATGTCTCCATCACACTTTGCCGAAATTCGACGAAGGACTTCATAGTTTAACAAATAGTTGTTTTTGCAAAGCAGGTTCTTTGAATAAATTGCAAAGGACTTTATATCCAATTTGCTTTTATTTTTTGCTCTAGGTCCAAATTTTGGAGTTTCCAACATAGATTGCAATATTTTGGGCTGAATTGTACAAGCACTTTCTGAATGTCTCCATCTCACTTTGCCGAAACTGTTGAAGGACTTTATGTTTTAAATTTTTCATCAAAACCTGAAGAATTGGTCCAGAGATTATAACAAGTTCTTCACGTTTTGTTGATAAAGGTCGAAAGAAGCTCTATTAAAGTTCTTCAACTTTCCATAGCAAAGTTCAGATCACACCTTACAAAATTTGGTTCTTGTTCGAAATTTGAATCCGAAAAGTATGTACAGTCCATGGTACACGGTGTCAGGAATCTATAGCACATGGTCCAACATAGTGACAGAGGAATCCATAGGCCCGGTCCCGCATCTGTTGCAATACGGTCTGATATACATGCCCTAGACTATCATGTGGCAGTGGAATACCATGCATGGCTGACAACTTGGTGGGCCACGCTGATGGGATTGCATGCTGGATGTGCGGCACAGATACACGTTGCGCGCGCAGCTAGTTAGACAAAATCCACGTCCTGTCCCGACGGCCACACGCATCAGCTGGCTGCGCGCGCTTCCTGGCACGCAGCTCCCCCCCACGCCGGTGGCTCGGGCGTGCTGTCCTGCTGGTTCGCTGCAGTAAAGTTGCTCTTATATAGAGCTTATAAAGAGATGATTTGTTTCATTTTTTAATAGAAATGCACAATACATTTGATCTTATACAAATTGCAGAAGTTTTTTTGGCAGGGTAGCAAAAATGGAGGAGTTCATTATTTAAATTTTACTAGTTCACTATTCAAATTCAGCCCACTTTAAAAGTTTAAAATAATTCGCTGATATAGCTTATAACATAAAACAACATACCAATTATTTTTGGAAGCTTCGAAGGTTCGCTGAAAAAAAACACTATCACTATGTCGACCTATAAGAATACTGAAGCAAAGACTGCTTATTCTCTTTTTTTTGTCCGCCGTTCACAGAGTCCTGATTATGGAGGGCGCACACCGGATGTGCATAGCAGCACCAATGCCAACCAATTCAGCGGCGAACGCCATGTGGAGGTGCACGATAAGATGAGCTTTCTCATCTGTTTTGCCTTCAACATCTCGCTCGGAACGTTTCAATTTCTTTTAAACAGTTTTGAAGAAAAAAAATCTCGCCCGCATGGTTGTGGGGGCACAACTTTGTGTTGTAGATGCATTACGGTGGTGGATGGGACACTGCCTTGGCGCTTGTGTTGCTCATGGCTCTCGTCAGGATAGTTGTCGTGCTTGCCCACCTGTTTTGTTAGGACACGTGTCTTTACTGTCGTTACTGTTTGATGTGCATGATAATCCTAAAGATATATATTTGACATGATTATTATTGAACCCCAATATTAAATTAATGTGTCCGTTGCAACGCACGGGCGTTTTTACACAAAGGTCCTTATTGTTTTTATTAATGAACCTGCACTTCATGGAGACACAGGATAGAGCAGTTTCCGTTTCGTACATTGGCCTCCAGCCGGTGGTATGTTCATGTTATGGGCCGCTAAAATAAGTGTGGATCCGAATTTATTTTATGGGCCACTAAACCGAAGAGTCCAGCCAACTGAACTAGCAGACAAATCACATCACAAGTCACAAGGATTGTTCGGCGGCTAATTAAATAGTACCACCTCGAATTTTTACACTAAATTGTATCAACTTAAATATGTTTGCAAGTTGCCTGAGATATCAGCAAGCTTCCTCACGGACATAGAAACAAAGAGGAAAATCAGGTAACATACGCCCATGCTGATTGGGATGCAAATAAATGGATTTGCGTGCGTGGGTGACGGCGCAAGAGGAGAGGGTTTTCTAAAGAATAGAAAAGGGTTTTCTTCTATTTATTGAAAAACATATTTATTTTGAGGCCAAATAATAATTGAGTTTCCCTGAATTTGGCATGGAATTAAAATATTTAGAAACAAATGGATTTAAATTGCAAGTGTGTTTAAGGATAATTTCCAAATAATGGAATAATTTATTTGAGCTCTTTAATAATATTGGGAGGATATGTTGTATGGGTTATAAAGAAACCACCATGTGAATTCCCTCATTTTAAATAGATCAAATATCTATGCAATTTCATTTTTTGAAATATCATTTAACTTAATGTGAGTGTGAACTTCGTGACAGCATGTTAAATTATTTAATCCAAAATTCGTGGTATATGCACTTCATCAATTTTCTAAATATGTACGGTGGGGGTGAAATAACGTAAGTGCTTCTTACCACCGACGATTCAGATATAATGCACTCCGAGGGACTACTCTCCCCTGTTTCAGTTTGTTGAGCCTATCTCATTATGTTTTTTGTTTATAAGTCCTACTTTTATTTCTTTACCTCATATGTTTACATTAGGTAAAACATTTAATTCTTGCATGCAGTGATTAAATAGAACTTACCACGTAACATTTCTACTCATTCAGTGTGTCACGACATGCATCCACCGCAGCTAATGGAGATGAAAGCATGATATGCAATTCTTCTACATATCGGCATGCGCCTCCCAGCTTCCAGGGATGTTGTCATGCCACGTTCATGGGTGTTTTAGTGGACACATCAATTTTTCTCCGTAGCAACGCACGGGCATATGTGCTAGTATATATACATGCATAATTAACCAAATTAAACATCCAATTACATAGGTGGCTACTATAACCATGGCATTTGCACACACCAAAGTAAACTATTACATGCATAATTTCATAGGTGGCTACTACACACATGACACTTCCACACACTAATAAAGTAAATTATATATTACATGCATGATTAACTAGCATAAACGATCATCTGATCATCATCTACTTCTTGTGATGCTTGCTTTGCTTGTGGCTCGATCCGGGCTTGTCGATTTGGGTAACGAGGCACTTGCTCATGTCAACGATCCGCCTGTGCATCTCGTAGCATGTGTACACGCTCTTGGCCGCGAACCTGAGGTGAGGTTCATCCAGTCGCCGCATCTAGGCCCTGTGCCAGGATACGGGATTTGTTCTCTGGGCATCCTGCTTCATCTTTTCGTAGTAGGGGTCGATGATGGCCGAGGCGAGTTCGACCAGGGAGTCCTTCTTCGTGCTGCCCTAGACCCTGCAGTGGTCATGGATTTTGACAAGGTTCTCGCAGGCCAAGCCCGTAACAGTGAGCGCTTTTACATCGTTGGTGGTTTCCACCGTGGCAAACTTGTAGTCGGTGCTGTTGAAAATGGTCGTAAGGCTCTCTGGCCATGCAATAGTGGTAGATAAGGACATGATGGCGTGCGCACAACTGGGCGACGGCAACCTTCTGATCTATGTCGGGACTACCGGCGGTGTACTGGAGGTCGATGCCGGCCACCTTGTACTTATCTCCAGCAAGCAACTACTCAACGGTGTTGATGTAGTCGTCCACCATGGCCGGGTCGATGGTGTACACCACCGAGAGATCCATTTGCCTCGCATGGGTCTCCACTTTATGCTCGCCGAACTCTATTGGAGCGCCACTAGACATCCCCTCTCTATGTGTTGTTGTGGGTGTGCTTGTTGTGTTATGGGGCGCGATCAAAAGGTTGAATAGACTAAGATTATAATGGCCACTGAAATTAAAGGGGAGGCCAGACGACACGTCCAAATGGCATTTCTAATTCATAGCGCGTAACTCCATCATGTCGCACATAACTGCATCGCGTGGCAACGCGCACGTTGCAACCGCATGCATATGGGAACCCTGACGTGATCATGCGCAGGCCCAACCACTGGCAGAGTGCGCGCAGAGGGACGCGAGAAGAGCGCTCCGCGGTCGCCTCAACGGCAAGTAACCAGATATACGCATATAGAAGTGGAACACGCAAGGAAAAGCTGCCCACAACCCGAGCGCGCCGACGGACGCAAGCAGAGCGCGGCGCGGTGCCTAATGGTTGAACTGTTTGTATAGATTAAGCACGACTGCTTAATCTATGAATGAAATCTGTACTTAATTACTGAATTTTAGTTGCAAAAATTAGATAGTGCTAGTGATTTTTAGCTGCATATTCTGACAAATCGCCATTGGGACCGTTGGATGTCCTCTTTGTATGTGTCATCGTGGGTGTGCTTATTGTGTCGTGTGCCGGCCCCAAACACTGCAGCACAACTTATAAATTGATGGATGGAGTACTAGTTACAGTGATGCATATAATTAAGCAAAGGGATCACACATGTCTGTATTGACTCGAACGAGAATAAAATAGCACAATAGGAATTAAGGAGGCAAGAAGAAAGATGCATCCATCAACGTACGACCTCCTCCTCCTCAACTCAGTGCGTCGGGCCATCGACCAACGGCTAAGGAGCGGCGACTTCTGTGGCGAGGTCAAGGTGCTTCTCAGCAAAGGCATCCAAGGCTTCCAGCCGGTTTAAGAAGGCCAATGTCGTAGCATCCTCAGTGGCCTTTTAGATACCTATGCACACGATTTGCTCATACACGTGGATGTGTAGGTCGACGAATTATTGCAGGGCGAGGCGCCTCACGGCGAGCGTGATCTCCAGGTGGACATTCTTCGTGGCGTCGGCAGGCAGTCGCAGGGCCACCAGTGCTTGAAAGAGATTCCGACCATGGAGGCCGATTAGGGTGGCAGGCAATGAGGAGCCCGGGCATGCATGCTGGAGGAGTATGGCGATGTCGTCCACGAGCTTCTTGATTACAGTGAACTTGTTGGTGGTGGCAACGATCATCTGGTCAAACTGAGAGTCGTAGCTAGCATCGACGGTGTCCATCCACCAGCCGGTCGCCAACACCGTCTGGAGACGATCCTCGGTGCCATGTCGCAGGCCGGCGTCGTGGACCGTCTGGCACAGCTGCTGGCCGCTCACGCGCATCACCGCCATAGGTCTGGAGTGAGCACTTTTGCGCTTAGTGTAGGTGCTTAGGCAAATGCTTAGATACGTACGATGTGGTAGACGCATTGGAATGGAGGGGCGCCTTTATATGAGAGCAAACTGCGTTGCATTCACATCGTGTTGCCTCTTTTCCTGGTCCTCCTCCCATTACTTCCCTCATGCATTCATGATGCTAATTGAAGGAGGATGCATCATTGGCCGTTCAACATTTTGGGAACCGCTACCCTCTCCCTCGTCTGCATTAAAGCCATATCGGGAACTGTGCCGCCCGCTGTCAAATCGAATAGTACTGCACCACCCGCTGCACGCCCGGCCGAACACGCCTCCTCGCCTCCATCTATGCTTAATTAGTGAATTTTAGTTGCAAAAATTAGATACTGCTAGTGATTTTTAGCTTCATATTTTGACAAATCGCAGTGTTACAAGGTTGACAAATGGCAATGTTACTAGATCAACAAATGTCAATCTTTCTAGTTTGACAAATGGCAACATACCCAATATGACATATGCAAATCTTACCAAATTGTTTGTAAGTGGTTGCACACGGGTCATCCAAAACAACCGTTTGCATTGAAGAGATGCACAAATCCTGCTCTCACTTTGCATACGGGTGTTCTTTCTAAAACGTTTGTGATCAAAAGCCATTAAAACCTATAGCCATTAAACCAAGACATGTGGCGTCACCTGAATGGTTAAAATTTAAGTTATGCACATAAATGCAATGAAAAACTCAATTAATGCATAAAAATGTCCAAACGAACCCCAAAAAATCCCAAAAATTGACACAACACTCCTATTGTTCTATGTCGACACGAGAAATTTTTTGAAAGAAATAAGAGGCAATGGATATCGTTCCGTCCCCAAAGGTGGGACGTTCCCTACCGAAACCATCATGGTTGTTGTGAGAATCTGTGGTTCGTGAGAAGCATATACCCAAACCTAAACCCAAATGGGACCAAAAATTTACCACGGCATGTTGATGTTGCTCCATGATAGCATGCCAAGTTTCATGAATTTTAGGCGAGTTTTGGATTTATTAAAATTTAAAAACCGGGTATCTCAATGTTTGCGGTCGAGTGACGGTGGGAGGGTGTTTGACAGTCATTCCCATTTCTTGCATGGGACCTAAGCATGCAACCAAGGACACATATATTTGAATTTTCAACCAACTCATATGCATTAGAGCATGTGCATGTAGTTCAAATTTGAATTATCCACATAAATGTATTGAAAAACTCAATTAATGCATAAAAATGTCTAAACGAACCCCGAAAAATCCCAAAAATTGACTCCTGTTGTTCTATATTGACACAAGAAATAAAATTCAAAGCAATAAAGGCAATGGATATCGTTTCGTCCCCAAAGGTGGGACGTTCCCTACGAAACCATCAGGCTTGTTGTGAGAAGCTCTGGTTTGTGAGAAGCATATCCCCAAACCTGCCCCAAATTGGACAAAATTTTTACCACGGCATGTTGATGCCGCTTCATGACAACATGCCAAGTTTCATGAATTTCAGACGAGCTTTGGATTTACTAGAATTTAAAAACCAGGTATATATCTCAATGTTTGCGGCCGAGTGACGGTGCAGGGTGTTTGACATTCATTCTCATTTCTTGCATGGGACCATGCAACCAAGGACATATATTTGAATTTTCAACTAATTTATATGCATTAGAGCATGTGCATGTAGTTCAAATTTGAATTATGCACATGAATACATAGAAAACTCACTTAATGTATAAAAATGTCCAAGCGAACCCCGAAAAATCCCAAAAATTGACACAACACTCCTATTGTTCTATGTTGACACTAGGAAAAAAATTGAAATCAAGAAGATGCAACGGATATCGTTTCGTCCAGAAAGGTGAAATGTTCCCTACCGAAACCATGACACTTATTGTGAGAAGCTCTGGTTTATGTGAAGCTTATACCCAAACCTACCCCAAATGGGACAAGAAATTTACCATGGCATGTTGATACCGCTCCATGATAGCATGCCAAGTTTCATGAATTTCGGACGACTTTTGGATTTACTAGAATTACAAAAGCAAGCACCTCAACGTTTGTCGGAGAGCCACAGTGCCGTGGTGTTTGAAATTCATCCCCATTTCTTGAATGGTATGTAAGCATCTACCCATGGACACATATATCATTTTACAACATATTTTGGTGCACTGGAGCATGTGCATGTGGTTTAATTTTGAATTGTGGACCTGAAATGCCTAGAAAACCAAGTTTCTGTATAAAAATGTCCAAACGAACCCTGAATAATTCCAAAAATTTTGACGACACACCAATAGTTGCATGTTCACTACAGATAGAAGTTCTAGCAATTCAAACACCATCCTTTGCAGCTATGACCCCATTATGTAATTCAAATCAAGATGAAAAATCAAGTAGATCACACATAGTTTATTATCACCAACCGTGTGAGATGAAGTACAAAATATCCTGGAGCACCTTCGGTGTATAGTACGCCTATGGCTTACTCGATAAGGTTCGTCGGCTATAGTCCACAGCCCGCTCTGAATAAGGGACCGTGTATGATGACACTTTGCGCGCCAGTTTTTTCGCTGAAGCGATTCCAAATTTTCGGCTTCCACGGAAATATCTACCTCCCCGCCCCCTCCCCTTACCAAAAGCCACATTTCGCCTGTTTCCGCCTTCCTTTCCAAGTTGAAACCTTCAATCCTTGCTTGCAGCGCCGCCACCTCACCAGTGACCATCCTTCACGCTGCTCGGCCTCACCTATGCAGGCAGGTAATCCATACCCGAACCCCATCCTCCTCCTCCTTCCACATCCCACAGGCCCTGACCACCGGCACGAGCGCCACACCTTCCACCCAAATCACCGACCCCTCCACCAAATAAGCGCCATCCTAAGCCATGGTGCATGCAGTATAGCCGGGATCTCAAGGAGCATTTGGCAGCGGAGAAGCAAATCGCGGCCGCATGCGCGGATGAGGTCATGATGGCTACCATTTGTGCTGACCCTAGATCTTGGAGGAGCACCTTGCCGTCGAGGCCACCATCGACGCCTCACGCACCGATGCCGCGGCACGGTTGGCTGCTTTAAATGATAGTTGATGCCGTTTTCTCAAGGCCAATGTCGGTGCCTTCGACGAAGACTTCAAGGTGTTTTCTCAGTGTGCACATGCTTACCTCATCTCAAGAGCTAGCAGGTTGGTGCCCGGAGCGGCTCAGGCAACTCACCACTACAACGAGGGCACCCATGATGCGGAGGCCTCACCCTCTTCCATGTCCAAGGAGCCAATCATCATCGATATCTCCGACAATGAGTAGCTTGTCTTATTAGCTCACTATAAGGACCCATGTTCAGTTTGCTAGCTACTGCCTTTCCTTAACAAATTCTAGTGAATTGTGCTATCTACTTTTACCATGCAATCTTCTGCTCTAGTGTATATGTTCTATATGTCGTTCAATGTGGTGTTCAGTTAACTGTTTGGTTGAATTCTGCAAATGTGATGTTCAATTCTTTAGGGTGCAATTTTCCAAGTTGTCAAGCATGCTTGGTTTTGTTAACTGCATGATCTTCTATTAGGAGTATGTTATATTGTGCAATGTGGTGCTCAGTTAACGTTTGGTTCATTTCTTGTGGTGTTTAGTTAACTGTTTGGTTCAATTCTGCAATGTGATGTTCAATTGTTGTGTGTGCATTCTGTTATTGTATACCATGTGAGAAATAAATCGAACTTGGTTGTACTAAATACATGAGAAACAAATACAATTGCTATATTTCCAAGTTGTTAAGCATGCTTGGTTTGGTTAACTGTTTCATCTTCTATTAGGAGTATGTTATATTATGCAATGTGGTGCTTAGTTAACGTTTGGTTCATTTGTTGTGGTCTTTAGTTAACTCTTTGGTTCAATTCTGCAATGCGATGTTCAATTATTGTGTGTGCATTCTGTTATTGTATACCATGTGAGAAATAAATTGAATTTGGCTGTACTAAATACATGAGAAACAAATACAATTGCTATATTTCCAAGTTGTTAAGCATGCTTGGTTTGATTAACTGTCTGATCTTCTATTAGGAGTATGTTATATTGTGCAATGTGGTGCCCAGTTAAAGGTTGGTTCATTTGTTGTGGTGTTTAGTTAACTGCTTGGTTCAATTCTGCAATGCGATGTTCAATTGGTGTGGCTGCATTCTGTTATTGTATACTATTATACCTTGTCCTTTCTATTCCTTTGCCCCATTTCCAATATAGAGAAGATATTTATGTACATCCTTGTTTTCAGGCCTTTCCAAAATAGTTCACTGATGATTACCCCTCAAACCACCTATATGGTCAGGAGACGAGGAAGGTATTCATACAACACCCATGGTTCAATATTGAAGTGTTCCTAAAGAGGACGAAGGATGGACGGTCAATCATCCACAGGCACTGGCCTAAAATTGCAAAGACCTTCAACATCAATGAAGGCTCAATATTCGCCTTCCGCTTCAGCAGTTTTCCCGATGAGATGCATCTGTCTATGTACCGTCTATGATGCTAATTTCGAAAGGTTCTAGATGTTGCATGTGAAAATTGGTGCTGGTGCAGTTGTGTAATGGGGTAGCTGAGTGCAGAAGCTATATCATGTTGTAGTCTGATGTATTTCAATTATGAAATCCTGCTTCCTTAATATGGGAATGAAATATATTATGTGTTTAATATGAATGCCAATTAGATTAATAAATGGATTATTAATAATAGGGCAATTAGCCTGCTAATTGGTTTTTGCTATTGCAAACTGTTATTGAGAAAATACCGTGGGCGATGACCTAAGGCAACACACACATTTTTTAGGAATAAATCGTGTTGGATCGATGAGCAATCACACACGACATTCTCTTCAAAACTGTTTGCATTAGGCCACCTTGCGCAAATGTTTACCGCATAAAAGTTGTGTGTGATGGATAGACTTTGCCACATAGTTTCTTCTACGCACCGTGTGTGATGCATTCAATGGCGCAAACGAAAATTATTAATATTGCATGCGATGGGAAGGCCATCACAAACGGTTTAACGGGGAAAATTGTGTGTGATGTACCTATGAACGGAAACGTTTTCCTTACAGCGACTGTGTGGGATGTATATACGAACAGAAACATTTAGCGGGCACTGACTGTGTGGGATGTACTTACAACCGGAAATGATTTCGCCTGTATAATTGTATTTTTTAGCACTACCGTATGTATAACCGTATTTGCTTGCTCGCCGTTCACACACGACCTCATTTTGCCGAGCGTGTGTGCCAGGAGGGCATATCCCCGATGATTTTTGGGTCGTGTGGGAAGGACCCCCTATTGCCCACACTCACTAGGTGACGGTTCTGTATGTCGTCGTGGAAAGGGTTTAAAAAATCATTTGTATAGCAGCGACGCGTACCAGTGAATGTTGTCGGTCTTCAGGCCGACCCATTATTCATATGGGCCAAAACGTGGGCCTATAATCATCTTGGGCCATTAGCAGGTCTAAACGTATAGTAGTTATCCGCCTTTAACAGGCCGAGTAAAGTTCTGGCCAGTTGGGCCAAAGAATACCATGGGCTTTAACAAGCTAAAAACTAGATTGGGCTAGCGTTGAGCTAAAAAATTCACGGGCCAATACAGGATGAAACTGCCTAAGGCCCATGTTTGGCCCAAATAGGACGAGCCGTTAACAGGCCAAAATATATCTCGGGCCCTGTTTGGCGCAATAAAATTATGGGCTTTAAGCAGGCCGGTATCAATGCGGGCCGTAGGCCCAATAGTGTCACGGGCCATTATCAGATGGGCTGTCAGCAGGCTGGATTCAACGCGGGCTGTAATTAGGCCCAACTGTTACACGGGCCATTAACAGGCCGATAGGCCAGTTGGGCTGAAATTTATCCACGAAGACTACGGGCCGTTAAGAGGCCTAAAGTTACTTCAGACAAGAAATAGCCCAGTTTCTGCATGGGCTGTTAAATGGCCTAAAGTTAAACCGGGCCGACAACTTCCCAGATGCACCACGGGCTGCTAACAGGCCAAAACTATTATCAGGCCGAACTGGTAAACATGCATTTAACAGGCTGAAGTACAGACCTGGCATAGAATGGGCCCAAAAGAATAGTGGCCTATTAATGGGCCTGATCCGATATGGGCCATAATTTGGCCCAAAACACGGCAGGCTGTGAACGGACCTGATCTGATGTGGTACTCAATTTGACCCAAAACATGGCAGGATATCAACGGGCCAGCCCACTAGTATATGAAAAATATGGTGGGCCTTTAGCTGGCCCAACCTTTTTACCATAAATCAGACACTGTTGGGCTGTGCCATGTGTCGACATATCATGGGCGTCTTCCCTCCATTGTAGGGATGACATCTGTCCGAGTGATAAGCTGACACATGCATTATCCGGCGAATGAGAATTTTACACGTGGAAAATCCCCATTGGTCGGGACTGTTAACGGGTTATCGGATCCAAACCAGAACTCAATAGCTTAACGGCGACCCGTTGCGGTGGATGCCACATGCCATTCACCCTTGACGAAAGCACTTCTATGACGCGCGATTTATCATCATGGAAGTGGACACTTCCGTGATGATAATTTTGGTAATGTCATGGAACACTTCTACTACAGCACATGTATGACTATCTTGATTCTATCATAAAATCATTATGGATGTACATGCATGACAGAAAATGTGACCTACTATGACAAACACGTATCATCACAGAAGGGTATTTTTTTTGTGGTGAGACTTGGCCGTAAGCTAATAACATCAAGGTGACCTTTCAGAAACATCAGATCAGTCACACAATCCTTCAGCATTTTCTGTTGAAAAACATAATAATAACATCGTAGTTAGCAATGTAGTTTAGCTTTAGAAGAATATATGCAAAAGATGCACGGATGTCGTAATAGTAAAATATCTTACCATGCCGTCTCCATGGATGTTACCGTAGTTCAACACGTGCACTAGTGGCACATATTGACCATAATGTGCAGGAGTTTCATAATTGATATTGTAATTCTCAACATCAATAATAAATGAGTTAAGATGATCTTTCTCCTCATAAGTTAATTCGGCGCCATCAGTGTAGTAGTTTCTGTCTACCATCTTTCGTACATTTTTTAAGAATGAAAATAAGCTATCAATGGAAATAAGTTATCAACTATTTTGAAATAAACATTATAAACTACTTAATAAATATGTTTGAGAAACTCACATAGAGGTAGAAGTGGAAGCGTATCAACAAGGACCCAATTGCCATCTTTAGGATCACCAAGATCGAAGGTGACATACATACCCTCCAGAAAATCATACGCTTTGCATAGTGCTTCCCAATTCGAGCAACCAAAATGGGACACGCTCTCCGAATTGTATAGCTTTACAACAAAATCGTAACCATGATGGGTCCTAAGATGAACTATCTGTGTCTCCATATTTTCATGATCTTCGAAATTCAGATGCTCCAAGACATAGCATCTTGCATGGCATGGGATAAGCTAGTCGAATTGTAAAAGATGGAAATTACACATTGAAGAAGCAGAAGTCATGCTTAATTACAAAAAAGACTTGTCATTGCGTACCGTTTCAACATCAAAGGTCTCATCGAGCTTAACACAGAAGCACCGCCCGTCTACCAGGTGAGGCCTATCGCACAGACCCTGGTCTGTTGGGAAACGTTACATGGAAAACAAAAAAAAATCTACGCACACGCAAGATCTATCCATAGAGATGCATATCAATGAGAGGGGAGAATGTGTCTACGTACCCTCATATATCGTAAGCGGAAGCATTTAGTAACGTGGTTGATGTAGTCGAACTTCTTCGCGATCCAACTGGTTGAGTACCAAACATACGTCACCTCCGGGTTCAGCACACGTTCAGCTCGGTGACGTCCACGCCTATTGATCCAGCAAGACGGCGAGGTAGTAGATGAGTTCTGGCAGCACGACGGCATGGTGACGGTGATGGTGATGCTATCTCCACAGGGCTTCGCCTAAGCACTACAAAAACATGATCGAGGGTGTAAACGGTGGAGGGGGGCACCGCACATGACTAAGAGATTGTCGTGGTTATGTGTGGCGCCCCCTCCCACATATATATAGGTGGGGGAAGAGGGGAACAGCCAGGAGGCACCCCCAAGTAGGCGAATCCTACTTGGGGTCCTCCCCAAGCCGCGCCCCTTCCTTATTTGAGTGCGGGAGGAAGGCAGGGGGAGAGGTGGCACCCTCCTTTCTTTCTCTCATGAGAAGGGAAAGGTAGGAGGGGCCACCCCTCCCCTTTCCTTCCCCATAGGGCCGACCGGCCAGGGAAGGGGTGCCCCAGCCCCTTGTGGGATGGTCTATCCCCCCTCCTTGGCCTATTAGGCCCATACACTTACCGAGGGTGTCCGTAACCCCTTCTCGTGACCCGATGACTACACGGTGCACTCCGAAACTCTTTCGGTGTCCGAATATCATCGTCCTATATATCAATTTTTACCTCCGAACCATTTCGGAGCTCCTCATCATGTTCGTGATCTCATCGCGGACTCCGAACAACATTAGGTCACCAAATCATATAACTCATATAACACTATATCGTCAACAAACGTTAAGCGTGCGGACCCTACATGTTCGAGAACTATGTAGACATGACCAAGACACCTCTCTGGTCAATAACCAATAGAGGAACCTGGATGCTAATACGTCTCCAACGTATCTATAATTTTTGATTGTTCCATGCTATTATATTATCTGTTTTGGATGTTTAATGGGCTTTAATATGCTCTTTTATATTATGTTTGGGACTAACCTATTAACCGAGGGCCCAGTGCCAGTTTCTGTTTTTTTTGCCTATTTTAGAGTTTTTTAGAAAAGGAATACCAAATGGAATGAAACCTTCGCGATGATCTTTCTTGGACCGAAAACAATCCAGAAGACTTGGAGATGAAGTCAGAGATGTAACGAGGAGGCCACGAGGCAGGAGGGCGCGCCCTCCACCCTCATGGGCTCCTCGTAGCTCCATCGACCTAGTTCTTTCACCTATATATACTCTTATACCCTAAAAACATCAGGGGGAGCCACGAGACCACTTTTCCACCGCCGCAACCTTCTGTACCCGTGAGATCCCATCTTGGGGCCTTTTCCGGCGATCTTCTGGAGGGGGATTCAATCACGGAGGGCTTCTAACATCAACACCATTACCTCTCGGATGAAGCATGAGTAGTTTACCACAAACCTTCGGGTCCATAGTTATTAGCTAGATGGCTTGTTCTCTCTCTTTGATTCTCAATACGAAGTTCTCCTCGATGTTCTTGGAGATCTATTCGAGGTAATATTCTTTTGCGGTGTGTTTGCCGAGATCCGATGAATTGTGGATTTATGATCAAGATTATCTATGAATATTATTTGGTTCTTCTCTGAATTCTTATATGCATGATTTGATATCTTTGCAAGTCTCTTCGAATTATCGGTTTAGTTTGGCCTACTAGATTGATCTTTCTTGCCATGGGAGAAGTGCTTAGCTTTGGGTTCAATCTTGCGGTGTACTTTCCCAGTGACGGTAGGGGCAGAAAGGCACGTATTGTATTGTTGCCATCAAGGATAAAAGGTGGGGTTTTCATCATATTGCTTGAGTTAATTCCTCTACATCATGTCATCTTGCTTAATGCGTTACTCCATTCTTATGAACTTAATACTCTAGATGCATGCTGGATAGAGGTCAATGTGTGGAGTAATAGTAGTAGATGCAGGCAGGAGTTGGTCTACTTGACACGGTCATGAAGCCTATGTTCATGATCATTGCCTTAGATGTCATCATAATTATGCGCTTTTCTATCAGTTGCTCGGCAGTAATTTGTTCACCCACCATAATACATGCTATCTCAAGAGAAGCCACTAGTGAAACCTATGGCCCCCGGGTCTCTTTTCGATTATATTAAGTCTCTTTTCCATTATATTAAGTCTCTTTTTCCATATTATTGAATCTCGTTTACATCTTGCTAGTTTCCGATCTATTATTTTGCAATCTTTACTTTCCAATCTATACATCAAAAATACAAAAAATATTTACTTTATTATCTGTATCAGATCTCACTTTTGCGAGTGACCATGAAGGGATTGACAACCCCTTTATCGCGTTGGTTGCAAGTTCTTGATTGTTTGTGCAAGTATTCAGTGACTTGTGCGTCATCTCCTACTGGATTGATACCTTGGTTCTCAAAAACTGAGGGAAATACTTATGCTACTTTGCTGCATCACCCTTTCCTCTTCAAGGGAAAAGCAACGCAAGTTCAAGAGGTAGCAGATGCCCATATTGGCTCCTACATATTCTATGAAGATCTTTATCAGTCGAATGATGACCCACAAGTATAGGGGATCTATCGTATTCCTTTTGATAAATAAGTGTCAAACCCAATGAGGAGCAGAAGGAAATGACAAGCGGTTTTCAGCACTGAAATCATTGGTAACAGATAGTTTAGTGATAAGATAATTCGTAACGGGTAACAAGTAAATAAAGTAACTAAGGTGCTGCAAGGTGGCCCAATCCTTTTTGTAGCAAAGGACAAGCCTGGACAAACTCTTATAAAGAAAAGCGCCCCCGAGGACACATGGGAATTGTTGTCAAGCTAGTTTTCATCATGCTCATATGATTCACGTTCGTTACTTTGATAATTTGGTATGTGGGTGGACCGGTGCTTGAGTGCTGCCCTTTGTTGGAAAAGCCTCCCACTTATGATTAACCCCCCTCACAAGCATCCGCAACTACGAAAGAAGTATTAAGGTAAACCTAACCATAGCATGAAACATATGGATCGAAATGAGCCCCTTACGAAGCAACACACAAACTAGGGTTTAAGCTTCTGTCACTCTAGCAACCCATCATCTACTTATTACTTACCATTTCCTACCCCTTGGCCCAAATAATGGTGAAGTGTCATGTAGTCGACGTTCACATAACACCACTAGAGGAGAGACAACATACATCTCATCAAAATATCGAATGAATACCAAATTCACATGATTACTTATAACAAGACTTCTCCCATGTCCTCAGGAACAAACGTAACTACTCACAAAGCATATTCATAATCATAATCAGGGGAGTATTAATTATCATTAAGGATCTGAACATATGATCTTCCACCGAATAAACCAACTAGCGTCAACTACAAGGAGTAATCAACACTACTAGCAACCCACATGTACCAATCTGAGGTTTTGGGACCAAGATCGAATACAAGAAATGAACTAGGGTTTGAGAAGAGATGGTGCTGGCAAAGATGTTGATGGAGATTGACCCCCTCTCGATGAGAAGATCGATGGTGATGACGATGGTGATGATTTCCCCCTCCCGGAGGGATGTTCCCCCGGCAGAACAGCTCCGCCGGAGCCCTAGATTGGTTCTCCCCAGGTTCCGCCTCGAGACGGCGACGCTTCATCCCAAAAGCTTCTTATTGATTTTTTCCAGGGTGAAAAACACCATATAGCCAAAGATGGGCACCGGAGGCCTGCCAGGGGGCCCACAAGGTCGGGGGGCACACCCAGGGGGGTAGGGCGCGCCCTCCACCCTTGTGGCTGGCTAGTGGACCCCCTCTGGTACTTCCTTCGCCCAATATTTTTTATTTATGCCAAAAACATGATCCGCGAAGTTTCAGGACTTTTGGAGTTGTGCAGAATAGGTCTCTAATATTTGCTCCTTTTCCAGTCCAAAATTCCAGCTGTCGACATTCTCCCTCTTCATGTAAACCTTATAAAATAATAGAGTATAGGTATAAGTATTGTGATATTGATACGTCTCCAATGTATCTATAATGTTTGATTGTTCCATGTTGTTATATTATCAATCTTGGATGTTTTATAATCATTTTATATCATTTTTTGGTACTAACCTATTGGCATAGTTCCGAGTGCGACTTGCTGTTTTCTGCATGTTTTTACATCACAGGAATTCAATACCAAACGGAGTCCAAGTGCAATGAAACTTTACGGAGATTTTTTATGGACCAGAAGACACATAATGGGCCCTGGCTGTTCCTGGGGGGGGTGCTCCGAGGAGAGCACAACCCACCAGGGTGTGCCAGGAGCACTACAAAAAAAAAGACACATCTGTGACATTTTGGCCAAACGAAACTTTTTTCTATCATACATATGACACTTTTATGACGATAATTGTGACAAAACCCGGTATCATTATAGATGTGGTGGGCTCCTACTTCTATGACAAAAATCATGACAGAAAATGGGCTTTTCGTCCTGGGCGGGTCGGAGACGCAGCTGCATGACATTCTTTGGGCCGTCCATGACGGAGAAAACCGTGGTAGAAGCGAGGGCGAGGAAAACTTCAGGGAGTTCCCAATTACGGTGGGAGGTCGGGGGCCGAGCGATGCGCGTTTCTCTTGTACAGGTACACGTGTGTGTGCGAGGCATTGGCTCTAACTAAACTCGAGCGAGGCGTTGGGCTCTAACTGAACCTGAGCGATTGCACTGCAGGCTACGCGTTACTGAACCCGAGCGATTGATCGATGGCTGATAACTGAACCCGATCGAGCGATTCCTTCGCTACTGCTGCTAACTGAAGCCGATCGATTGGATGAACAGTGAGTGTTGAGGGGGGGGGTGTTGGATGAACAGTGAGCGGTGGCGTTGCCTCTGGATGAACAGAACCCCGTGTTGTGGAGGGCAGGATGAACAATAGAGAATGGAGGGGTGCCCGTGGAGGGGTGGTTGAACAGTAGCCGGTGGAGTAGCGCACGGTGGGAGCTGGATGAACAGGAGCCCGTGGAGGCTGGAGGAGGTCGACGGTAGCCCGTGGAGGCTGAAGGAGGTCGACGGTGGAGATGAACAATATCTCGTGGAGTCCTGTTTTGCAGTACGCCACACCCATCCCAATGAACAGGACTCCCATTTTGACCGTAGCGCTCCAACACAAGTCCGTTTCATCCGTTTTGTGGTACGCCACACCCCTCCCGATCAACAGGACCCCCGTTCCGACCGTAGGAGGTCCGTTTCCTCCGTTTTGCAGTACGCCACACCCCTCCCGATTAGCAGGACCCCCATTTCGATCATAGGAGGTCCGTTTCCTCCGTTTTGCGGTACGCCAGACCCCTCCCGATGAACAGGATCCCATTTCAAATGTGGCCGGTCGAACACAAGGCCGTTTCCTCCGTTGTGTGGTACGCCAGGCCTCGTTTCCATCGCCTGTTCCATCCAAGTCCTCCCGATGAACACGACGATGCATTCCGTTCCGACCCAGCCGGTTGGCTACCACGCGTTCCGTTGCCTCCCGATGAACACGACGCATTCCGTTGCCTCCCCATGAACACGACACATTCCGTTGCCTCCCCATGAACACGACGACGACATTGTTTCTCTGTTTAGACCCAGCCATGTACACGAGCCCTGGCCGTACATATGCGCGAGTAGGCGTTCGAGACCCCGCCCGTATGTACACATACGTGGCCGTATTTTGTTTCTTGCACCCTGGCCGCTGTACATACGTATACATGCTACGTGCACGCCTCTACTACGACACGTGCGCGCCTCTACATCCACCAATATATATGTACGTACACGTTCGCGACCAGAATGATAATGCTACGTACGCTTCGACCAGGTGGGTCCCGACTGTCAGGCACTTCCTTGCGTGCAAAGATGTAGCTGGTGGGTCCCAGCAGTCAGGGGGAGAATCGTTTTTTTTTGTCCGGACGCACTTCCTTGCGTGCGAAGATGTAGTTGGTGGGTCCCAGCAGTCAAGGGGGCGAATCGTTTTTTTGCCTGGACGCACTTCCTTGCTTGCGAAGATGTAGCTGGTGGGTCCCAACAGTCAGAGGGAAACATTTTTTTCGCGAAATACAGTGGCCCGTCCGATGGGTCCCAGCTGTCAGGTGGAGGAATCATTATTTTCCACGTAATAAGGAGGCACTTCCTTGCTGCGACCGTGGACCCAGCTGTCAGCCTCTCCACGTACACTCCACGTTCGATGGAAGTCGTTCCTTGAACATGTTGACCACGCCGCGCCGAGAGCACCAGGGTGGTGGACGACGGTGAGGCCTAGGAAGGGGACGACGGGGAGCCGGGGGAGACGCGGCAGTGGAAGCCCGCGCGGAGAGGAGTACGAGGGTTCACTGGTTCGGCTGCGGTGTGAGGCTGCCATCGCTGCAGGGCCTGGCCAGCAGTGGAAATAGTAGGGGGCGATGAGGCCTCCGCGGTAGCACAGCCGGCCACGGGAGGCAGGAGCATGCGGCACGACCGGCGCTGCTTTGGGTGGCTGGAGCAAGAAGACTAGAGGTTGAAGAAGCACTACGGCCGTTGGATGGACATCGTACGGTCACTAGAGCTAGAATCGTTTATATTGACTAAGTTGACAAAGCCCTTCGTCCCCGTCAACTTAGTAGGCCCACAAGTCAGCCTCCCACCAAGGTGGGTCCTAGCTAGCAGGGGGGTATTCATTTTTTGTGCGTAACAAGGAGGCACTTCCGGTGGGTCCGAGCTGATAGCAGGGGGGAACGTTTTTTCATGAAATATGGTGGCCCGTCCGGTGGGTCCCAGCAGTCAGGGGCAAACGTCTTTTTTCGCGAAATACTGGTGGTCCGTCCGGTGGGTCCCTGCTGTCAGGTGGAGGAATAATTATTTTCCGCGTAATAAGGAGGCACTTCCTTGCGGCTGCCGTGGACCCAGCTGTCAGCCTCTCCACGTACAGTATTCTTCCTCCGATGGAATTTGGTCGTTGACCACATTGACCACGCCGCGCCGAGAGCACCACGGTGGTGGACGACAACGAGGCCTATGAAGGGGACGACACGGAGCCGGGGAAGACGCGATAGTGGATGCCCATGCGGAGAGGAGAATGAGGGTTCACTGGTTCGGCTGCGCTGCCGTCGCTGCAGAATAATAGGGGGTGTGGGTGAGTGGAGTGGAGGGATGGCCTGGCCAGCGGTGGGAGTAGTATGGGGGCGGTGAGGCCTCCATGGCAGCACAGCCGGCCATGGGAGGCAGGAGCAGGCGGCACGACCGACGCTGCTTTGGGCGGCTGGAGCAAGAAGACGAGAGGTTGAAGAAGCACTACGGCCGTTGGATAGACATCGTACGGTCAGTTGAGCTAGAATCGGGCATATTGACTAAGTTGACAAAGCCCTTCGTCCCCGTCAACTTAGTAGGCCCACTATACTGGGTACCAGCTAGCAGGGGGAGTATTCATTTTTTGTGCGTAATAAGGAGGCACTTCCTTGCGTGCGAAGATAGAGCTGGTGGGTCCGAGCTGTCGACGGCGGTAACTTTTTTCGTGAAATACAGAGGCCCTTTCAGTGGGTCCCAGATGTCAGGTGGAGGAATAATTATTTTGCACGTAATAAGGAGGCATTTCCTTGCGTGCGGCCGTGGACCCAACTATCAGCCTCTCCACGTACAGTCCACTTCAGATGCATGTCGGTCGTTGACCATGTTAACCACGCCAGCCGAGAGCACCATGGCGGTGGACGACGGCGAGGCCTAGGAAGGGAACGACATGGAGGCAGGGAAGACTCGGCAGTTGTTTCCCACGCGGAGGGGAGTACGACTGTACGAGGGTTTACTAGTTCGTCTGCCCTCACCGGGGAATAACAGCAGGTGTGGGTGAGTAGAGGGATGGCTAGGCCAGTGATGGGAGTATGATGGGGTGGTGAGGCCTGCGCGGCAGCACAGCCGGCCGCGGGGAGGAGGGAGCAGGCAGTCCCGCCGGCGCTTGTTTGAGCGGCTGGAGCAGGAAGAGCAGAGATTGAAGAAGCACGACGGTCGTTGGATGGACATCCAACAGTATACATGCCATCTGTGGAAAGCCTCAAATCTGTGGAAAACAGCATACATGCCATCTGTCATTATTTCCAATAATTTATAGCCCATTTGCTAATTCTTACGGTTTTTTGGAGCCCATATTCTTTTTGTTCGCATTACAGCCCATATTGTGGCCACGGTTAAAAAATTATATGAAATTTTGCATATGTCGATGCGGTCTAAACTGTTTTTAATCCTGAAATTTCGAGTCACATTTAGACTGATTTTAAAAATAAATGTACATCAATATAAAATCCAATAAATTGTCCACGCATAAAAATCAATGCAATTTAAAATCTCGAAATGAAAAAAATATATTTGAAACTAATTGCCGGTTTGATGTGTTTTAAAAATGTACAACCCATTTCTCATTACTGATAGGCCATTTTTTCGGCCAGTCGAATGAAGCTCTCCTCGTCTTGAAAGATTTGCAGCCCAACAGGCCTGATAAAGCGACTTACTTGACAAATCGCAAAAAACTGGGCTAGCCATTTCAGAAAGAAAAAAAACTACTGGGTTGGTCTGTGGTAAACATAAAAGAAAAGGCTGTTTAGACAGGCCAGAGTGTCCCGCACAGCCCAGTTGACACCCTGCTTCCGTCTCAAAAACAAATTAGATAAATGCCACTCCAATTATGGAGATTCATAAAAATGCCACTGCAATTTCCAAACTTTGAAAGATGCCACTGCAATTTTTGCAAACTTTGAAAAACACCAATGCAGTTTGCAAACTTTGAAAAACGCCACTCCAGACTTCGAAAAATGCCACTAGAAATGGCATGAAATGGCATTTTTCAAACTTTGGAAATTGCAGTGGCATTTCTTGGATACACCAGATTTGGAGTGGCATTTATCAAATTAACCCAAAACAAAAATAACTGGGCGAGCTGCTGGGTCCCTGGTGTCAGCCGCTCGTTGTGCAATTCTCTCGTTTGTTGACTACATTGACAATGGCATGGGACCCAGATGTCAGAAATCCACTAGGAGGAGCCATTTTTTATTGGCTTGAAATAAGGAGGCACTTGCTTGCGTACTGCCATGACCTTGGCGGGTCCCTGTTGTCATCCTCTCCACGTACAATCATCTCCTGATTGTGTACACATCAACTTGGTAGGCCCACAAGTCAGCCTCTAAACCCGTGGAGGACAAATACAACCCATTTAAAAAAATAACAGCCCATTCCATACGTTCATATGGAAAGTTCAACATCCAGAGCAAAGTAACATGTCTGATCCACATATAGAGTACTGAACTTCCACGTTGACAACCATCATAGCCAAGTTAACTATCTACTCCCACTAATACTCTAGTAGCATACAAGTACTAACTTACTCTTAGCTAACTAGACGATGCCGGCCGCCATCTGTGGTAAACGCTAAACGCCGGCACCGGCGTCCTGCGCCTCGCCTCGGACTTGCAAGAGGTGCGATAGGGCGCGTTGCTCGTGCGCGTTGGCCCTTTCCATGCCGGCGTAGTCCACCAAAGCTTCGGCTTCCAATCGGGAAACCCACTTGACGAGATGGTAGTAAAAATCGGCATTGCGAACGCATGCGTGCCCGACAGCCTCCAGGGCTATTTGCCGGGCGCCGACCTCCACGTAGTCGGCTTAGTTGCGGGCGCTCTGCTCGCAACTCAGAGCATCGGTGCGCTGCTGCTCCATGTCCCGCTGGCGGCGCAAATCGGTGATACGCTGCTCCTCCGCCAGGCGGTCGCGCTCCAACAACTCCTGCTCCTCCGCCAGGCGGTCGCGCTCCAACAACTCCTTGATCTCCGCATTGCCATCTAAAGACAGATAGAATGCCTCCTCCCTCCGTCTGCCTTCCGGTGAAAAACCGAACACTAGTTCCGGCGGTGACCGCCTCAGGCATCACCTACCGCGGACGGGCAGGGGCATGGCAGACGTGGCGAGCGATGTCGGGCCGGTGGGGGCTTATGAGGATATGGCGAGTTGGGTCACGGTGCCACCGGAGAAGGCCGGGAAACTGTACTTATAGGCGGAAGGTAGTGCGACGGTCATCGGAATTCAATGCATAATGGCTTAGCGCGCCATCTTGCCGTGGAAAACAAGAGAAACTGAAATTATGACTGTGTCGTCCCGTCCCGTCTGGGTCGCACGCCGGCATGGCGGTCAAACGAGTGCACTCGAATCATCTCCCTCCTTGTCAATAATGATTCCACGGATTTAAAAAGCCCGCAACAATTAAAGCGCATCTTTTTTCGCATCAGTTAGCTGCCTTAATTACGGCTGGCTGCATGCAGACACTCAGAATCGCTCGCAGCTAGTACGTGGAGCAGCATGCAACGAGTCGCAACCGAGGGCATGCATGCAGCCACTTAAATCGCTGAAATTAATTAGGCTTAAACTTCTGCATGCCGTTAATTATTGCCATGCCTTGGTCTTGCTGCTTTGCTCACGGGACTAATAAATCCGGACGGAGGGAGTACCTTGGTTCGTGAGAGGTTTGAATTAAGCCCTGCAAACTGGAAAGGAGGTACTAGTACATGCGTGATCCGCTATTTATTCGTGTAGGATCGAGTAGGTCGTTTCTTGAATTGAGCCCTGCAAACCGGAAAGGAGGTAGTAGTACGTGCGTGATCCGCTATTTATCCGTGTAGGATCGATAGTGTAGCTTGTCAGTTTCTTCAGAGGTAGGCATTTTTATTCAAAAAACTGCCACTTCGCATCTTGCGTCGCAAATAAAACTGCCAGGAGCGCATTTGTAGGCTAGCTAGTGATCGATCAGTAACTTGTAAACACTGAGCGAACAGAAATAAGTAACTATTAATGCATCTCAATGATTCACAGATCATATACAAATATGTAGCTCCAAAAGCAAAGACCAACCACTTCGGATCTTGCGTCGCAACTAAAACTAACTAGTACGATTCCCATACATAAGATCAACATGTGAATGCATCTCAATGATTCACCGATCATATACAAATATGTAGCTCCAAAAGCAAAGATCTAGAAAAAACATCTATTCTTCCTACTAACATGGATGCTTCTCTTGGCCAACATTCAGTACAGACTGAAAGACAAATTTGTTTGTGAAGTCTACAATTCCTCTTGCAAACGTAAGTGGTTTCACCAACAACTGGAACCATGAGAATGAACCACGCATGATGGAGGAACATCCACTGCAATATGATTTGGTCTTCTCTCGATCACACCGCGAGACTATTTTCGGAATACAAACTTTAACTTAGGCAAAATGATGCCCATTGTATAATCAGACCAAAGCAATGAGGCACCTAGTGTTGGCCAATAAATATTACAATACTACTTTTCTGCAGTCCATGAAGTGACTATCCAATCTTTCTGTGTCTATTTTCAAATGGCACTGCATGCAGTGACTATACTATTCTCTTGTGCAGTTCAACCAAAATTGCGAACACTTTGTTTGTTTGCCAAATAGCAACGGACAGACATCTCTGTCTGCACCAATATCAAGCAGCTAGTAGACATATACCACACCATGTATTTTTGGTTTAAACATGTCTCTTCCACTTAGCATCTGTCATGTTCTGCACTAGACAATCTGATACAGTTATGTTTTGCCCTGGACAATTTCATACTGAATTGATTTGCTGGTTCAGAGAAGAAATATAGCGCCTATTCTTCATTAGACCAAGGATATCCATGTTCGCAGTGATGGAAGAGGTGAAATCGATACAACCGAAATTGAGCATCCAATCATTGAATCCTGTCCTGCACCTCCAATGTAGGTCCACACTGCCAATAAATTCACATGCAAACCACTAGTATTACTATCTAATGACAGTACAAACAGAGTAGCAAGATAGTAGCAAACCATGTACCTTCGTAATGAACAACTCATAATGCCACCAGTTGGATATAAAGGTTTGGAAAAAACATGCTCCTAATGTTGAACCAGTTGGACTTTTTGTGCAGTTCCACTAAAATCGAGCATCCCTGTTTGCACAGATATTGAAAGTGTGATTACTATAAAAGTGGCACTAGTTGAAGCATAGACTCACAAATATAAGCATTCCAATTTCTTAATGGGAAAAGGTAGCAAGACTGCTTCTAACCACATGTTTGAAGGAATAAATAAAGCAACAGCGGCCGATGTCAGGAAGGCATACATAGTTTTTTCTGAAAAACTGAGCCATTCCTGATCTTTCCTCTTCTTTTAAGCAAATTTTGTGCAGTTCTACTAAAATAAAATGCCATCACCGCCTTGACAATTCAGTGACACTGTACAAAAGGAAATGACTTAACATTACATCATGATGTCAGGTATGTAGTCGATGGGCATTAGAGACAAACATACAGACCTCCTCCGGTAACATAATGAACATTAATTTTAACAAATTTGTAACTAGCTTTACCGGGATAATTTGAGTGAACTCTACACCCTCTGTTCCTTAATACAAGACGTTTTCACAGTTCAATTTAAAGTACCCAAACGTCTAGTATTTAGAAAAATAGGTAGTAGTTTTCTTGAGCACATATCTGGGAAAGCTTGCCACACTTTATTTATGTCCATACGCTAATACAACACCATTCGAATACTACAAATATACACTAATCAAGTGGCTAGTGCAACAGTAGAGTAGTTAGTTTATTACAGGGTACAGTACAATGGTTTTATTGAACAAATTTCAATAAACTCTAGCACTGAAAGGTTTCTATAAGAACTAACAATACAAAATGTAAAGGTAACAAGTTTCAGCATTGGTATACTAGGTGTGCATGAGCATTAAACCAGATACAAAAGTCTGAAGGTAACTAGCATTATTAACTAATGACAGTATAAAAAAATTGCAAACCATGTACCTCCAAGGTAAATATCATTTCGAACTCGGGGGGGGGGGGGACCTTAAAAATTGCTATCCCAATCTTGATAATCGATCAAACATAAAAACTTGATCAAACGAATCAAGAGAACAGCCGGAGGAGGAAGTGCCCACTCTTGACCTTGGCATTTTGGTGACACTATACAAAAAAATTAACTTATCTCATGAAAGTGAGGTATGTAATCTATAAGCATTAACAGTGCAAAAATCTGAAGGTAGTAACAATTTTCATCGTTGGTATACTGGCTGTGCAACATCATTAGAATGCCTTAGCTGAAAAATCTTTAATACATCCACAATCAACAGCTAACCCTGAAATAATCTAGTGACATTAAATGGCATTGCTTAAATTTATCAGTGGCATTAGACCGAGAGCGGCATTAGTTAAATGTGGCATCACTTTAGCAGTAACATTGCTTGACTTGACTGCTGGCGTTATACTAATAGCAAAAAAGTGGCAATAAGAGCATGGGAGGCCCATTCGGACAGTGGGTGCACCAGTACGATGTACCTCCACGGACGTAGAGTGGTGAGGGAGGTATGGTTGCCCAGAGCAACAAATATCCAGACAGCATATGTGGATTACGTCCCATTCTTGTTCTCTTTAGCCACCTTTTCCCTATGTGAGGACGACAAATCGATCGACCTAGTCATTCTCTATTGCGTTGTCATGCCTTTCTACCCTTCTTCAACCAAGAGACACAAGACTCATTCCTTAGCTACTGATTTTCCCCTTTTCAACCTAGATGCAGGTTCGATGCCTACTCTCTTGGACAGTACAATCTCCCTTCCTTTCCTTATTCAACCCAGACATGGATTAGTCTACATGAAGTAGGGTTTCCTTTAATAGTGCAAATAATGGTTTTCGTCTGCGTGGCCAGCAGAGCAGATGATAGCAAATTGGGAAGATGGTGGAGTGGAAAAAGATCCACATGCAATGACGTGGCAGATGAGGCAATAGAACAAGGGTATGGTTCGAAAAGAGGTAGCATACCTGAGGGTCGGCGGGAAGTGGCTTCGCTCGTGGTCGCCGTCCTCCACACACACTACGGCAGCGAGCTTGGGGACGGAGGCCATCCAGCGCGGGCACTAGGTCTGAGAGGACGGCCTTGTCGTTAGTGCGTGACCTCGCTCGCCGACGTCGAGTGCGTCAATGTTGCACGTCCTTTTCTTCCCAGGCGGATCTGTGACCACCAGTGAGGAGGGAGAGAGAGGCCGTATTTTTTAGATCTGGAGAGAGGGTGGTAGTGTGAGAAGCAAGTGGGCAGCCCTTAGCAAGAAAGCATTGAAGCTCCAGCCTATATATCTTTTCTATACTACTAGTACTGGAGGTGGAGTAGTGGTAGAGTAGTTTATATTTTCTCTGCGTACAATACCAGATAGTCATGCTTCAAAACTGAATGGCACGCCATTAAAAAAATAAAGGTCGATAACTTATGCAGCACCTCGGGCCAACGCAGCCAGATCGCATTTTGCACGAGAAATTACATACCATGTTTCGTTGACATGTGGTCCCGTTCCAACATATCAGTGAGACGATGGCGAGTAGTAGTATTTCCGAACGGACGTGTAGGACGGGGCGCCTCTTCGTGAACCGTGGCAAACTGGCAACCGTCCACCGACTCTTCGCCTTTCCCTCTCGATTTGGAACTGCTGTCGCACACTCTTCCTCTCCCTCCTCCATTTTCCTTTAGCCCTTCACCCTTTCTTCTGCCATTGTTCGATCGTCTTCTCCATGGAGGGAACAAGCCAGAAACGACCCTGTTATTCTTTCCCCGATCTGAAAGATGACGTGGTGGAGGAACTCATTGATCGATGCGGCGTCATCACCTCGGCTAGCATGGCAGGTTCGTTCAAGCCCATTCTCGACTCAACTAATAACATCATTACAAGGAACCCAAGAGTCAAGGAGCGGTTTGATCTCCCCTATCTTCTTTGCCATGACCCTGATGACTGGCGCCGAGACGATGGAGGCCTCGCCCTGTGCAAGTTGATGCCGCTTGATAATGATACGTATGATGTTAAGATGCCATCGCTTGAGGGCAAGGATTGGGCAGGCGCAAATGGATATTGGGTTGTTTACATTGGGTCCAACTGCGAGTGGGAACTTGTGAATGTGTACACTCGTGACCGGGTTCCACTTCCAAAAATCTCAGCATACTGCCCAGAGGTTGAGCACACCGGTATTGTACGCATGTTCAAATACGATCATGGTGACTGTCTTCTACAGAAGATAGCAATTTGTCGAGTTCCCAACCGCTCTTGGAATTAAAACAACTATGAAGTTGTTGCTATCTTCGACAAGCTTGTTGCCTTCCTTCGTGGTTTGACTGGATGGATATTGCTCAAAAATCAGTTTCTGTACACGGATGAGTACTGTGATGCAATTCAATATGAGGGCCTTGTGTTTGCTGCCACCACTTGTGGCACTGTTTTTGCATGGAATCCTTATGAATTCGGTACGTTTGTCTTCCACCGTAATTATAATTGTTTCATCCACATGCATGCCGGTTAGCAAGTTTCCCTTTACTAATTAACCTTCTTCTTGTGTTTCCAAGGTCCTGTGAACATTCCACCACCTATACTTGAAAAATTTTATAACCAAGGGGGAGATGACGATGGTGATGATCACGAGCATGAGGACGAGCAGCGCCCATATACTTTGTGGCGCCTGGCAACTAATTCCGATGGATCACCTCTTCTTGTGTGTATACAGCCCACTGATGATGTTACTACTAAGGAAGCAGGTGTAGTCTCCCATGGTCGCACTCTCCGGACCTATTCCAACACCTGTTGCATGGTATTCGGGATGGATACTAGTGTGCTAGCGCCAACTCCTTCTCCCTGGTACAAAATTGATAGTCTTGGAGAAAACTCACTCTTCCTTGGAAAAAACTATCCAATGATGGTGAAAGGCGAGCCAACTGCTGTTGAGAAAACGTTACTACCATTTATGAGAAGCAACTGTGTCTATACCTCGGACATTTGGGTGGTTCCCTACCCTGGTACTGATATAGTAGGCCGCTTCAGCCTGGATGATCAGTCCTGCGTTGGTCTCCAGATCGACAATGGATGGCCCGTCCCAGAGAATCACTTGTGGTTCAAAGCAAGCGTTTCCAACGCCGAGGAATGGTTGAGTTGAAGTTCATTCATTGCTTGTTATTTGTTGTGTGATGAAAACTTTAGTATTTATAATGTATCCTCGTTGTCGATGTGGGTTGATGACCTGTTGTATGTAATAAAATGATATGCCTGTGATAAACTTACTAATTTATGAATGGCTTTCGAGTCTCTTCTCTGAGTGAGTGGTGCGACGAGGCAAAAAAATATTTTCTGAATACATAGTTGTACGTGCATTGCAACAGGTTATCGGATGAGGCCAATCAACAATAGTAGTACACTATTTGTACTAGCTTCACATTCTTCGCACGTCCTGCGGGTGTTTTTACTGTAGGCATATTGTACATAACCAGCACCTCGAATCCTTGATACTAGTACTATATAGTACATAGTAGGAGTAGTAGGGTGGCATGGGCCAGAACAAGCATTCATGTCCAGGAGTATGGCACACGCCACTAGCACGACTTCCATCTGACACCATATTTCTTGGAGTCCGTGCTAGGGCAATCTCTTCAACCTCATCGTTTCTCTAACTCAGCCATCGCGCGACGGGCGAGGTGGGGGTTTGACGATAGTCGGTTTCCTCAATTGCGGTCCCACTTGTAAGGCCAACTCCAAGGTCTATCAATATATGGATGTACTCTTCTTCCCAATACAAAAACTTGCATCCATTCTACTCCCTCCGTTGCACAATACATGCCTTCTATTTGTCAAAATATATATTTATCTAGACATGTTTTAGTATATAGGTACATCCATTTTTGGACAAATGGAAGTCAAGTATTTTGGAACGGAGGGAGTACACAATAATTTTTTTAAGTTAGCACAACTAGTCTAATCCGAGAGCACAACCGAAGATTTGGTCGGGTTCTTCCTCCTTTTGTCGACACGTGGGACATCCAACATCCATGTCGTGTCATGGAAGAAAATAGACTAGTAGTTGAAGCCACGAGATGTGCATCTTGGGTTAAACTGTAAATAGAATATTACTACTCTTGAGTAAATCCTAAAGCAGCCACCGAATATCTTTATTGGATTTGTTTTTCATCACCAGCACGTCGAGGTGAAAGATGTGCAGGTTCAGTGGGTCCTCTTGCATTTTCACTGACATGTGGGACCACATGTGAGCAAACAGACGATGGGCTCCGTGCGTCCTTTGGCAGGCTGAGAAGAGAGATAGAGGAGGGCTGAGCACGAACTACAGGAAATTTGTTCTATGTACCTCGATATAGGCTCGATATAGTGGGGTGGCATGGGCCATAACTAGCATTCACGTCTAGCAGTACGGCACACGCCACCCACACGAGTCCCATCTGACACAAATTTTCTTGGAGTCTGTGCTACAGCCATCTCTTCTCCCTCCTGTTTTCTCAGCCATCGCGCGGTGGGCGGGGTCAGGGTTTGCCGATAGTTGGTTTGCTCAACTGCGGTCCCACTTGTAAGTGAAAATGCAACACCGCACGCATTCCTGCTTGAGCGGCGTGCCGGACCAACCGTGTGGGGGTGCGACGCGAACACGACAGGCTTTTCTTTTTGAACTTGTAACTTGTAAAATTTGGTTCTACTCCATGGCGTGACCGATAGATAGAAAATAACGATTTTGCCTAGAGTAATGAGAAGTTCGGTTCTGGCGCCATTCATGCATGGAGTACGTACGAAAATTATGAAGTTCATGCGAAAGGTAAGATAATTACTAGTAGTATCATATACTACTACATGGATTTGACGGAAAGATAAAAATACATACGGATCCACCAATGACATCCTCACGCCCTTGTGCGCCGGGTCACCAAACGACATGTGAGGAGCAGCGGCGTTGGCGGCGAGCTCAACGTGCTTTTGAACAATGTCGTCCAAGGTTACCCTGCGGTCCAAGAAGGCCAGCGTCCTATCATCCTCCTCTTGCATGTAGTAGTCCTTGTGGACGATTTGCGCGTAGACGTGGGTGATTATGTCGATGGTGTCTTGCTGCGCCAGGCACTGCGTGGCGAGCGCGACCTCGAGGTGGACATTCTCTGGCGCGACGACGGGCAGTCGCAGGGCCACCAGTGCGTCGAAGAGGTTGTCACCATAGTGGCCGTTGAGGGTGGCGGGCATCGCAGAGCCTGGGAGCGTCGACTATAGGCGTACGTCAAAGTTGTCCGTGAGCTTCTTGACGACGGTGAACTTGTCGAGGAAACCGATGAGGACCTCGTCGAACAAGGAGACAAAGCTGTCGTCCAAGCGGCGCCTTGCCCTGGCGGCCTCAACCAATACTACCTGGAGACGTTCCTCGGTGCCGGGCCGCAGGCCGGCGTCGTGGACCATCTGGCACAGCCGGCTGATGCTCGCGCTCATCGCCTCCATGGGTCTAGCTTAGCTTCTAGTCAACTGATCTTGCAATTCAAGTGATCACTCTTGCCCTTAGTTAGCGTGCGTAGGTGCATATGATTTCGTACTACTCCTCGGCCCTCTACTGCACCTGCCTTTGGCTATATGATAGTTGGGCCAGCCACTCCTTGGGCCCACATGTCATTCACCCAAAGACAGTTGCCGTAAGTCAATGAAGCTGCGCCCCCCTCCGTGCCGGTGCAGTATAGTCATCTCACCGGACCTCTAGTTGGGGCCAAACGAGAGAAGTTTGATGTTTACAGGTTTATTGGTCCCCTTTGCATTTTGCACCAAGTTTTGACCTTTGATTTAACTAATAAAATGTTAATGCATGTAAACAAAAATGTTGTGTAAGTCACCTTACAAAACCAAATAATCCCAAAACACTTAGGCTAGCCATAGTGGGAGTAACTTAGCCACTTAAGTAGTAACATAACACATCCCAAGAAACAATTGCTTATGTGGCATGGAGTTAATGAGGAAAGAGATGCTTGTGGTAACATAATATGTTACTGTAACATAACACACCCCAAGACAAAATGAGTCTATATCTCAATTAATGAAGGTTTGCATGTTACCATCCATATGTTACTACCCACTATGAAGGTAGTAACATAGACTAATAACATATGCATGTTACTAGTCTAAGTTACTCCCCACTATGACCAGCCTTAGGCACGGTGCATTAACTCCCTCCTTGTTTCTTATTTCGTGACATAACTACCAAACATGACATGCAGTGTTTAGTTCATTGCATGTAATCCTATTAGTACTCTAGTTAGAAAAAAGACATTAAGTTCTCTCACTGATAGGAATAAAACAGCATGTATTTATTTACAGAGGGAGTAGTTCATTTTTTGTGACATGCATTACTAGATATTGCTAGTCAAATACAAAAATCCAGATGGACGTTGTAGTAATACTAAATCCAGACGGTGGTGCTACTAGTACTAGTAGTAGTACTACCAATGTAGTAGTAGGAGTACTAGCACTGTACTACCCGTTGGTCAAATTATTACGTGCTGCTCCTCACAGTGAAGTGACAAGACCTTGCGCCGAAGATGACACCTGAGTATAGGCGCCGTGTTTTGCATACCATAGTCAGCCTCATCGTCTGCAGTCACTATCATCATGGCTGTAGAGCTAGCCTGCTTACAACTAGCCCTGTTCGACATAATTTCCCGTGCGTAGATGCCCGTGCATTGCACGGAACACCAAGATTGGGGGTGGACGGCGCCGGCAGCGGCCATCACGCTAGATTTTTCCATGGCCTTCTAGATGTGGTGGGGAGGAGATAAGGCTAATTGTGAGAGACAAGGAGTTGTTTGTAAATAGGGAAAAAGTGCGGGCATCTTTTTGCAAAAATGGAGAAGCTTGGTTTGTATGCGTCAGATCTAGATCCGACGGCTATTGGTGAAAGATGGGAGGCACAACATCATCACCAACTTAGGACCTGTTTGATTCGCAGGATTTTGAAAACGCAGGAATATGACACGACAATATTACAAGTTTCAAACTGATATTACAAATGTTAGGAGTAATGTTGCACCTATGAAGAGGGAATTACTAGGAAGTTTACGTAAGAACTTTCGTTACTTTAGGTGGATGCAGCATTATCGTACAAACTAAAATCCACCGCCCTGACAAGTCACTAATGGGCAAATAAGTTTTCGATCTGGCCACTTGATATTTCAAAAACAAATTCAACTTCTGCGGAGACTTTGTCATTTAGGATTAGACGCTTGCGGTGATCAGCACGCCATTCATTGTTGCGCCAGAGAACGCCAAACCTCATTACCTTGAGCACACTTGCCTCCAGAACAAAGAACCTGGCCAACTTAATCTCAGACATGCTGCCTCGATAGTCGATCAAATCAATTTCTGTAAGATGGAGATCAAGGCATTCGATGAGATTGTTATAGTGCAACACATTTTTCACTTTCGGGTCTTTTTTTATCTGCAAATGAAGAGAACATATTAGAGCAGCTGGTTGTATAAGATTGTCGTGTCATCAAGAGGTACCAATATCATTCGCTCATACGATAGGGTTGGCTGGCTAGTGATATTTTTTCACTCTCTCTCTCTCTCTCTCTCTCTCTCTCTCTCTCTGTTTCCTCTCATTTAACTAGGAGCACGTGAAGAGCTTGTGCATTTGTTGCCTTCCACTATGTGGCCGATGCCATATTTCGCAAAAGTATGCCACATAATGTGCATCGATGTCAAATCAAAAGATTTTGGCACCGCTCTCGATGTGAGAGAGTTGGCACCACTGTGCACACAGAACCACATGTATAAAAAAATCAATCAAACCAACTACACCAGCCTCTCACTCTCCCAAAAAAGTGTTTTTTTATTGCCTCAGTCCTCTCTCTCTCCCACACAGTGTTTTTTGCGTGAGTTAATTTGGCACCAGAGCAAAGTAGGTGATCCAGATTGGGGCACCAGGTGAGCAATGGAGGGGCATCGATGCCAAATGCATCACAAGTGAATTTGGCACATGTTTTGGCCTACATAGCCCACTTTTGTACTCCCTCCATCCCAAAATTCTTGTCTTAAATTTGTCTAAATACATATATATCTAGTTACATTTTAGTGTTAGATACATCTGTATCTAAACAAATGTAAGACAAGAATTTTGGGACGCAGGGAATACTACCTCGTATTTAGTATAAAATTTTGACCATAGATTTACCTAAGAAAATGCCAATGCATGTCACTAAAAATTACACCATTTGAAATTATGTTCAAATACGAATCCAACGATATAGTTCTTAGTGACATGCATTAACATTTTGTCAGTTAAATCTATGGTCAAATTTTGATACTACAAAATTGGAAGAGTAAACCAGGACGGGGGTAGTACTTGCTCTTAGGGTAACCATAGAGTTACTGGAGTAGTCTAAGTTACTTTCCACTATGACTAGCCTAGGCTACTATAGTAGTACAGCATAAAAATGATGCATGTGATCACGTGAGAAAAAATACTAAAAACATTTCTTTCGGTGCAGTGCATAGATGCAGTTTTGAACACTACACTTGTCATCGTAATTTGGGAAAATTATGAAAAAATTGAGCTACGTTGTGATTACTGTTTACTTATAGGAAAGAAATTTCACCTTGATGAGTAGCTTCTCCGTGCACGGAAAGCATGTAAGGAATCCAACAATTTGATCCAAATTGGGGCCGATAGATTTTAGTGCTAAGATCTTCACCGTGCGCATGGACTGGGTCAAGCTTGTGGGAATCATTTTCTGGAAGACGGTCGTAAATACATCAAGAAGAAATTTAAAAATGTGAATTTCAAGAAGATGGAGAAGAAGACGAGTGCTGTACCTGAACGATTATGGATCCAATAAAGAGTTTGTAGAATTTGGCAGACGAGTACATCAACGCTGTCAATTTCGGCGCGTCAATGACCCTGATTTTTGTTGGACCTTCTAGATCCGATACAAGCAATCTCTCAAGGAAAGGCGCATTCTCAGTGACCATAACGTGGAATAGCTGGAGTGATCTCTTCCCAATTGATGTCTTGTTGCGGGGCCAGCAAGACACATAAATCCATCGGAGATTCGTCGAGGCGATCTAGAGGCTAATGAACCCGTGGATCTGCTCAAGACGAAGGTACTCGAGTGCAGTACAGCTGCGGAGCAGGTGCTCCATAGCCTTCTTCGAGATGACAATGTCGAAGAGGTCGAGCTGCTTGAGTTGAGGGAGAAGAAGGGCGGGCGCGACATTAATCTATTGAAGATAGCAGGAGTTGAAGCTGGCGCGGCGCAGCGTGGACGGCGTCTGAGAGCGACATCGTCTAGCTTCAAAGCTGAGCTCCTCGAGCTGATCTAGGGCGGGGGATAAGAACCACTCGTTGAACTTGGGTTGGACGTTGCAGTTGGTACTGAACATGCGGATGTCAAGGCGTCTGGCTGGCCCAGGGTGCGATGAAAGGATCTTGCAGACTGCGGCCATGCGTTTGCAATCCCCATCGCAGAGGCAGCTGTCGACGGTGATGTTGAGGGGGATGCAGCGCCAGAGGGGGCGCCACTGCCGGGAGAGCAGGGTGGTCCGCATGGCAGATTTGGTGGGGAGGAGGCCGGTGATGACGAGCAGCATGTCATCGGGGAGGCTGCTGATGAAGTCCAGGCTCGCCGAATGCGGTTTTGGCTCAGGCCGCCTCCGTTTGTTTGCTGCCTCGCCATCCATCTCAACCGGCGGCGACGCCAGTGTACACGTGTGCTGGTGTGTGTTGTGTGTTGTGTGCTGGGTGTGCGCGAGTGCGTCCTTCTGTGCATGCCGCCGCGCAGTGGTGAATTGTGCGCGAGTGCGTCGTTCGCACGCAAGAAGTGTGTCCTCAATGTGCCCTCAATTTACTAGCGTGCGGGGTGCTACCCTGAGTGGTTTCAACTTTGTTTACTTCACCGCGTGTCAGATGGGCCTCTAGTTTACTTATTTTCACCCACTGCCACATGGGCCAGCACACGAAGATACAATGAGCTGACAAGGCAGCATGTGGATTGGTTGTCCGGTCAACTAAACAAGATACGGAGCTATACGCTGACACAGTGAGCGTATAATCCGTCGGTATAGAGATTTCGAGTGAGAGGGGAGGCCCGTGAGAGATAGCTGAGAGAGAGAGAGAGAAAGAGAAAGAGAAAGAGCTACTCCCTCCGTTCGATAATGTAGTTCCAACATTTTTTTAAGTCAAACTTTTGAAACTTAGACCAAGTTTATAAAGAAATTACTTATATCTACAATACCAAAGATAAATGATAGTATGAAATAAGTACATGTTGTGATGAATCTAATGATTGTTCCAGATGTAAATGTTTTTCTCCACATATACCTGGTCAAACTTTTCTGAGATTTGACTTTTCAAAACATCCATATGCTTATGGACGTGACAGAGTCCCTAACTAGAGAGAGAGAGAGAGAGAGTGAAAAAAGTGTGTGTGCGTGTGTGAAAGAGACATGGATAACACACGATAAAAGTAGAGAGAAAGCATGCGTGTCTTATGCAAACATATCACACATGCATCTTCGATAACGGAGGCAAGGTGAGGAGATAGTGTGTGGTTGTTTGGAACCGAGAGAGCAAGACCCCTAGCATGTGGCCAAGAGGGGTCTGACAAATAAGGGAGAGAGGTCGAGAGAGACGTACGGAGAAAATGCAGACATGGGGAGGAGAGAGTGTATGTTTGTCATAGAGAGATCCCCTGGAGATCGTGATGGGACTACATGGGTGGGAGATCGAGTGACAAGGTTTGTGCGTGATAGAAGATGCTCCGAGTGATATCGAGATAGATATATGGATGGAAGGAGACAATGCATGTGTTCCTGATGGCTAGTAAGAGATAATCATACTTAGGAGGGGGGGGGGGAGTGC